>NC_141697.1:580059547-580659547 GCF_964263255.1 Lissotriton vulgaris
CCCTAGGTCCTAGGCCTATTCACCTGTTCTGAAGTGGTTCTTATACCACTTACTTAGTATATGGTTTGTGAGGCCCCTAGGGCAGAATTGTATTTGTGCAACTTATAGTATGCTTATTGAGTAACTTGTGCTGTATCTCGAACTCTGACCTCATAAAGAATGCAGAGGGGTAGTGTTAGTAATAAATACATATATATTTGATATATACCTTGTGTGGTGTCCTTTAATTTGGTATTCAAGGGGTTATTATTGGTAAAACAATTGGTTTCACATGCTCTCTGAAGTATTAGCCTAAGACTGCTTTGTCCATGCTACCACTAGGATACCTGGTCTATAAGGTTGACTTTACAACAATCACCATAAGGGTTGTTGGTACTGATACAGGGTGCCCACTAGAATAGTGGACATCACATATCAGGCCAACTTCTCACACTTGTGTGCTTCTTTTCTCTTCCTCTTCCCACCGCTACCTCACCCGCTCCTATATAGGCCCTATAACCCCTCTTCCCCCGTGTAGGAAACTGGTCTTTTGTTGC
Source organism: Lissotriton vulgaris (assembly GCF_964263255.1). Taxonomy (NCBI): domain Eukaryota; kingdom Metazoa; phylum Chordata; class Amphibia; order Caudata; family Salamandridae; genus Lissotriton; species Lissotriton vulgaris. Next base: position 580,060,084 of record NC_141697.1, read on the forward strand.
TGTTCTCCTCCCACTTTTTGCACCCTTTTTGGTGGTATATGCTGATTTTAAACTCTGACAGTGCACTGAGGCCTGCTTACTAGACATCAGTACCAGTGCTTCTTCCTTGAAACAAAGTAATGTCCGATTGTTTCCCAAATGGCTAAGGACTTTGGCACCCCTGTGCGTCCCTAGTAAATGGTACACCAGGTACCTAGGGCAGAGGTACTAAAGAGGGCCCTTAACGTCTGCAGCATATCTTATGCCACCCTAAAAGACCCACACACCAATTCCACACAGACTGCCATTGTAGGCTGCGTGACATGGTGCAAACCATGTTTGAAAACATGACTCCTGTGTGCCATGCCAAAGACACTGCATGGACTATGTATACATCACCCCTACAGCAGGCCTTGGGGTCCTAAGACAGGGTGTATTATAGCACATGTGAAGACATATCTGCATGGGCAGATATGCCCCTGTAATTTCTAGTTCCATTGCTGGATATTACAAGTGAGCAGGGATGCACGCTTAAGGTATGTATTGATCAGAACAAGTCTCCCAACTACATAATGACCTCACTGAAACCTCGTATTATTAAACCCACAGTGATTCCAATGATGGATTTATTAATACATGCACCCAGAGGGTACCTTATAGGTACCCCCTGACCCTACTACTCCTCTATAGTGTGTTGGTTTACTGGACTGGCTCTGACCAGCCTGCCACCACAGATGCGTTTCTGGCCCTCTAGGCGGTGAGAGAGCTGCTCTCAGAAGTTAGAAACAAAGCATGCTATGGCAGGAGGTGTTTTCCTCTACTCCAAGCAAAATGACTGATAATCAGCATATCACGGCAGGTGGCTTCAAAGGCCTCCACCACCTTTGATATGTGACCCTGGCTTCCCCCAGACAGGGGAAATGCCACCCCCTGGCCAGGGCCCATTTGACACCAAGACAGGTGTGAGACAAATAGTTAGTCAGGAGGTGTGTTTCCCCTTAGACTATTAGCACCCCTAAGGTGGGCAACCTGAAGTGCAACACAACTAGGAAAATTCCACCATCTTTCTTTTTGGTGGAATAAGGCCCACTGCGTCAGGGTTATGCCTACCTCCTCTAGGAAGTGGTCATATAGAGGATGTAGTCAACCTAAAGGTAGGTAGCCCATTGGCTACTGCCTGACACTCCCTGTAATGGTCTTAAATACAGTATTTAGGTGGCGCCCCTGATGCCAGGAGCTCAGATTTGATGGACAAAGAAGAGTGCTAACACAAGAACAGAAAAGCAACTACTGACTTGGCGCCAACCCTGCCAGCTTGCCTGCTGCTCAGACAATTGTGGACAAACCGACTCAACCTGACATTGTGCAGACTTCAAGAATCCAGGAAGGCTGCCAGTGCTTCGCAAATGGCCAGAGAATTCCCTTGGAGTAGAAGAGCTACTCCCCTGCAGCTGTAGGCAACGAAAAAGCAAGATTCGGGTCACCGTCCTGCCTGACTACCGATGCTGCAGCCACTCAGGAAGAAGTCACCATGCTACCACTGGTCGGAGCTGTCATTCCTCCAAGTATGGGGATGCCAGGATTGACCAGAGCCTCACAGCACCAATATCCGGCGTAACGGACCCCTTGCAGCCACCAAGGCTTGCTGTGTCTAGGTCACACCAACGCCAAGGAAGACCGGCCTGTACGTCAAGGGACTTCAGGGACAGTGAGATTCCCATTCAAAGTGGCCCATCTGTCCCGTTCACCCCTTTTCTGTGGAACTAAGATGAAGATGGAGCCTCCAACCACCACCACCACCCGACTCCTCAAAGTACCTCTGCACCCACGCCCACAGCCCGAGGGAGGTGATGGTGCCAATGGGGTCCTCAGACCTCAAAAGCTGTGCCCAACCATGGGTTTGACTAGACTTGACCCTCAGTCGCCGCCTGCAGCCTCTTTTTGAAGGGACTGATTACCGCGAGTGTCTTAAACAGCGTTACCTTTCCGGAGAAAGCCCCACTGCACACAAGCCTCCCAGCCCAGGTTTGAGTGAACTGACGGTGTCCCTGCCTAGACAAGACACTCAAGATTTGCGTCCTCCTTTGGGTTCACCCAAACTAGCTCCCCAGTCCTAGTTTGCAGCCTCTTTTTGACCAGACCGATCCCCAAAGACTTAAACGTGGCACCAAAAACCTAAACGCACCTCTGCAACTGGCCACCCGAGGTGACCTGTTGGTGCTGCTTTGGACCCTGCCCCATACTCACCTTAAGTCCAGGCGAAGAGGCCCCTAAGTCACCCAAATGCAGTACATGTTTTCCCCGGTAGGATAACATTACTGTTCCAGAAATTGCACTAAGTGTGAACTTTTGAAACCTGTAAAAATTAAATTCTAGAAAAGTACTTACCCAATTCCAATGACCTAGGTATCCAAATTCATATAAAAATCTGTGCTATTTCTTATAAATTGGCGTGGATTTCTTTATTGAGTATGTCTCCCTTACTGCCTTTGTGTGTGCAATAAATGCTTAGCACTAACCTCTGATAAGCCTAAACTGCTCGCCCACACTGTCACAAAAGAAAGCATTAAGTGTTATCATTTTTGGCTCTGTAAACCAATAGGCATTGCCTGGACTCTTTAAACAGTGCACCTCATGTTGGTCCACTATATAAAGAGGACCCCTCTTCTCTCCCAGTGCGATTTTTTAAAATGTTTTCCTTTTTAGGCCAGACAGCAAATTGCAGTCAGCCTTCCTGTTTTATAAATAACAGTTCTTTCATACTACTTCATTTTCACATTACTTTTATTACCAGTCCATCTTGGATTGGTAAATTTAAAAAGTGGCGCCTGCCCTGCATCACATGCTTACGTGATGACGCATGAGCATGTGTACAAAATGATGTACTCACCAGCAGCCACATCATCATACCTTCTTTTTTGTTTTGTTCATGCTGTACATCGCTGGCATTTTTGTTGATGCTGTGCGGCATGATAAAAATGGCATTGGCAGAGCCAATAGGTCTGAAAGGCGAGACCTATTGACTTTGCCAGTTCTTCTGCTCTCCTTCGGGGCTCGGCTGCAAATTCTTCACGCAGATTCAGCAACTCCTTTTGTTCAAGTTGTTTCCTGGCTGCCAGCAGAAATCAGATACCACATTGAGCCGTGCTGGACATTCATTACTTGGCGCCAGACTTATCAGTGGAAACAAATATACACGGAGCTGTTGCCACTAAGTTGATAGGAGATGAACTGAGCTCTGCCTTTTTTTGACCTTCTCAAACGGTGCTAGCTATGAGGCCGTGCAACCAGGGTCGTGGTTTTAGGGCGGTGCAACCGGTGCCGTTGCACCGGGCATCAAGCTCGGGGGTGGTGTGTGAGGGGGAGGGGTGGGGGAAGGGTGCTGCATTTGAAAATATCTTACCTGCTGCAGAGCTCGTGGTCGGGCAATAATAACATGTTAATGTACTTGCTGGAGACATTCAGGCTTGTTCTAGTCACGGTTTTGATTTATTAAGTAGCATAGAGGGTTGATGTTGTTGCTCCAAAGCTAATATGTAAAACTCAGTTGTGTGTTTTATGTAGAAAGTCCAGTCTGCTTTTGCCACACCAATCCTTTTGTTACTTGTAGGTCATATGCTGTAATCCTCCCAGTAGATGCGAGTGAGCAATGAACAAACTTTAAAGAGCTGCTTGCAAACTGCAAGTTCTAGGTTGATAAATGTATTGATATTTCTCCAATCGTTCTTTATTCTGAAAATGTTTAAAAAAGGGTTACTTTCGCTAGCAACAAATACTTAGGGGCTTATTACGAGTTTGGCATTCCTCCTGTTGGCCCACCAATGCCGTGCCAACAGGAGGACCGCCAAGCCTGTTGTACGCCCACCTGCCGGATTATGAGTGTAATCCAGGGCGGGCGGGAGGTGCTGTCTCACGGCAGCGTGTGTATGGCTCAATGCAGCGGCGTCACTAGGGGGGTGCGGGGGGTGCGGACCGCACCGGGTGTCACCCCATCTGGGGTGACACCAATCTGGTTAGTTGCGCTGGCTGGCTCCGTGGCTCGCTCTGCAGTGCAGCCTGAGCCTACCTAACTATTCTAAAACCGCGGGCCCGGGGCAGAGCTCACATTGGTCATATACGGTCCGGGGGCCGGGGCCCTCTGCCGAGACTGTGACATGAACGAGGAGAGCTCAGTCAGTTCTCAGAGTGTGTGACATGCTGTGCGTGCATTGCAAGCAGCAAGCGCACGCCACCACGGTCAACTGGAGGGGAAAAACTAGATATCCGAACGCTCATAAATCACACGAGGCAGCGCCAGAGAATCAGCGCTTGGATGCCACGACGGGTCTTTAGGCGCTGGGGATGATGAAAACTTGGAGAAAGGCGCTGCGAGGCCACAACAGGTTGTCTGGGCGCTGAGTCACGAGGAAGGCTTGGAAGCAGGGGGTGCTTCGCTTGCACAGATGGCCATGTTTAAAAGAACGAGAATGTTCCAATTTATTTAATTTATGCATTTTTATACAGCGCAAACATTTCCTTAAGGTGCTAGAGCGCTTTATAATAAACATAGGTCATTCCATAAGGCCCACACTTACATGGTTAGATAAGGTTTTTACAGTAAAACATAAGTCGTAACATAAGGACCCAATTTACACAATATGCAATCATTACATAAGGTGGTAATGCTTCAAATTTGCAAACCAGCAGATCATGTTAGGTATAGAATTACTACTGTTTGAGGATGTAGGCAGTGTGAGTTGCGGCAGCGAAATGACTTATACAATGGTGGTGGAGCAGTGAATACCAGGGCAATGGTCAGAGGCTAAACCATAGCGGTAAGAGAACAAGTTCCCATTGGATAGTTTAGCTAAGTTGTCACTAACTATGGGGCATATTAACAAGGCCAGGTGATAATTATCGCTCAGCGCATTTAGCGCTAGGATAATTATCACCGGCCAACTCTGCATTTTATCGCGGAGATAGCGTGCTATCAGCAACGCTTATCTCCAAAGCGATAAAATACAGAGCGCAAGCTGCAAATTGTGAGATTATCGCTGGAAATACAGCAATAATCCCACAAGGTTTGGCGATAGCTTGCTGATAGGGGTAGACATACTTAGCCATGATCCACCTTACATAGGATATCATGGCTAAGTCAGAAAAATGCCAGATGTTAAAAATCAGCGTTAACCATAGTTAGCCATATCCTTGATAACAAGCGACATTTATCCTATTATTTTACTCTGGAACGCCCCATTTGCATCTCATTAGAGATGTAAGGGGAGGCGTAGAGTAAAAGGGAGATAACATGCAAATTTGCGTGTTAGCACCCTGTTGCTGATAGGGCTCTAGTTTAAAGCCTTTGTTAATATGCCCCTAAGTGTCTTTCAAGGAGAAAGGCCTACAGCTCCATTTGGAACTTGCCGGTGATGTATTGGAGGTAGGCTGGGAGGGAGGAGCTGCGTGTTCTGGTCGCGTTTCCTGAGAAGGATTGTGCCATTAGTCATTCCTTTTCGAAGGTTGCAGGTTCAAGCAGCTGTGGTCTACCTTCTCCAGATACCTTTAATTTGTCTGCCAGGTAACGGGAGTGGATGTGCGCAGGGCCTTATGGGTGATACAGACTGTCTTGTACATGGTCCAGGCTTCAAAGGGCAGCTAGCGGAGAATGGCCAGCACAGGTGAGATGTGGTCACTCCTTTTGGCCCCAGAGACAAAACATGATGGAGGGATGGTGCAGGCAGAGAGGGAGATGGTGCAGGCAGAGGGTGAGATGGTGCGGGCAGAGAGAGAGATGGTGCAGGCAGAGGGAGAGATGGGGCAGGCGGAGAGAGAGATGTTGCAGGCGGAGGGGAGATGGTGCAGGCAGAGGGAGAGATGGTGCAGGCAGAGGGCGAGATGGTGCAGGCAGAGGGAGAGATGGTGCAGGCGGAGGGGAGATGGTGCAGGCAGAGGGGAGATGGTGCAGGCAGAGGGGAGATGGTGCAAGCAGAGGGAGAGATGGTGCAGGCAGAGGGAGAGATGGTGCAGGCGGAGGGGAGATGGTGTGGGCACAGGGAGAGATGGTGCAACCAGAGGGGAGATGGTGCAGGCAGAGGGGAGATGGTGCAGGCAGAGGGTGAGATGGTGTAGGCTGAGGGTGAGATGGTGTAGTCTGAGGGAAAGATGGTGCAGGCAGGGGGTGAAATGGTGCAGGCGGAGGGGAGATGGTGCGGACAGAGGGAGAGATGGTGCAGGCAGAGGGGACCTGGTGCATGCAGAGGGTGAGTTGGTCCATCCGGTAAGTTGTGAGGGGGTGACACCATGAGTTACCCGCACCGGGTGACACCAACCCTAGTGACGCCACTGCTGTCTTTATGTTTCTCTAGACCAAGCACTCTTAACATATAATGGCTACCAGTGTGGGCAGCATGCCACTCCTGTACCTTGTTACCCTCACTTCATTTTTCTATACACTGATTTGCACTCTTATATGATTCACTTTCTCTGCATAGGTTGTGTTTGTGTGCGTGGGGCGGTGGGGAAAAAATTGTACCAGGTACCTCCAATGCTAAAGCCAGCCCTGTTCTCAAACTTTTATTAGTGCATATGATATGCATACCTGTGTGTGCCCTTGACATATCAGAAATGTCTGTGGATAACTTAAATACTGAAAACATACACAATACACAACCCAGTGTAATGGGTGTTTATTGCTACCCAATTTAACCCTTTTTGCATTAGAATAGCAAAATATTAATGTAAAACCTCCATGGATTGAAATCAATGTTTTGGAGGTTATTTGTAGCTGTTTTTTTTTTTTGTATGTTCTTATATAGCGCTCGAATCACCCGGAGGCATCTCGGCGCTTGCCTTGGGAACCCGTCCTGGCTTTTCCCTGTAAGATAGCCCCTAACGGGCATCCCCAAGGTGAAAGCCAGGCATCCCGCCGCAGGGGGCCGTTGTGGAGATTAAGCAAGCTTAATGCCCAGAGTTGCAGAGTGTGAACCCATGATTAGGTCAGGCACCGAAGCGAGAATTATCAAGTCCGTGGACATTTGAGCTCAAGACTCTGCCGCGTCGGGAATTGAACCCTGGTTCCGGGTCTGACCTCTGCTTCAAGGTCTACCTGCTCCAACCAGTGAGACACTTCTCTCCAGCTGTTGCAGTGGAGGCACATTCTGTAAGCTAATTTCAGGTCAAGCCTGGGCAGCGCATGCGCTGCTCTGCGAGCCATGCTGTATTGCAGTATGAACGTGAAGCCCTGCCCACTCTCCGCCTATATTTGTCATTGGCTTTTGCTATTATCTTTCGTAAATGCTTGCTTCTGATTCGTTAATAGGCTTGTTATCCCTCCTTAGTACCGCCTTGTCTTCTTTTGTAACTTCTCATGAGGACTGGCTATTTTACTCCCGTTATTACACAGTGTGTCTTATTTAGTCTCTAAGCACTATTTTCTTTAATGTGTTTCTTCTACTGCAGGCACTACATGCTTTCCTGCAACACTTAGCACATTCAGCGTGACATGCACGCTTTCACCAGGCGCCCCATACAGCGCTTTCACTTTAATAGTGGCTGCTGATCTTTCTTCAGACACGGTTTGCCTAAAGAAAGGGGCGGGCCTCTATTAACGTGAAGGCGCAGCATGGGGCGCTTGTAAACAACCAGCATTTGCAATGCAATAGGTCTCGCATTTTAGAAACTTTGACCAATTGGTACTGTAAATGACAATGCCTTTTATTATTGCAGGTTTTATAAACACATGAATAAAAGGAATTGTCATTTACACTGCCAATAGCTAAAAATCTTGCATTTGCGAGACCTATTGCATTGCAAATGCTTGTTCAATGACTGTAACTAGTGACCAGCAGGTTGCACAAACATGTATACAACAAATGCGTCAACCAATACGCATATCTTTCATGCGGTAAAACTTTTTGGCCCACGTGTTACCTACTGTGCTGTTTAGCAGGCACATTAACCCTCAAAGCTATTCTGTTATGATACAAATATTTGACTAGAAATTTTACACACACACACACTCTCACCACTATTACACCATAAGACTTGCAAATAGATCCCTGCAGTTGATGTCTTAACGCCGTAAGCCTTAATAAAATGCAGTGTGTTTGTAAGCAACTAAGTAAAATAAGCTTTTTTTTTATAACCAATTTTATTGATGTTGGTGAAAGCAAACAAAATAGAACTTAAGACCAGCAACAAATAGAGACATTGGTATACAACAGATACATGGCATCATTGTGGCATCGAACAAACCCTGTGAAAGTCATAGAACAAGAGAAAGGACACAGTAGACTCCCACAGCGAGGCCACAAATGCACAGGCGGAATGTCAATCGTCTAGCACTCCCACCCATTCGCCCCATACTTTGCGGTACTTCGCCAGACATCCCCTGGCCTCATACAAAGTCTTTTCCTGTGCTGCGCACCAATCCACCCCCCTGCGCGATCATGCCATGGCATGGCAACCGGGTTAAACCAGTTAGCCGCAATGTCCCTTTTGGCCACTATCATGGCTGTGTTCAGAAAGAGTTTGTCTACTCTGGACCCATCCAGTCCCTCGGTAACCCCCAGGAGCTCATTCAGTGGGTTATGGGGAACCTCCCAGCCCAGGACCTCAGTGAGTTCCACTACCACGGATTCCCAAAAGTGTGTAATAACGGGGCAAGGCCATACCATGTGGAAAAAGTCCACTTGTAGGCTACAACAGGGGCACAACGCGTCTGGTCTGAGCCCTGCACAGTGGAGGGGCAACGGTGTGAGGTAGGCTGCATGGAGATAGTATATTTGGACTAGACGGAGCCTCGCAGAGGCTGTGATTGTTTTGGGTGTCATTAGTGCGTCCCTCCAGTCGTCATCATCCAGGGTTCCGAGCCATCCCTCCCACTGGTCCCTAAGTCGGTGTAGTGCAGTGAGAGTATTATTCTTTAAGGAACGATAGATGCGTGAAATCCCCCCCCCCCCCTCCCCAGGTTGCCCGTCATGATTTGGGCTTCGGGTGGGCTTTAGTCAGGCAGTAAGGTACCTTCTGAGATGTGGGAGCGGGGGGCGTGATGCAAGTGCAAGTACCGGTAGAACTGTGAGGGGTGTAAGGAATACCGAGTTTGAAGGTCCTGAAAGGTACGTATGCTGTCACCTCCCCAAGCTGTGAGACGCCAATGAGATCCCACGCTCGAAAGCCAGATAAGTTGGCAACCTCCTTTAGCCAAGTGCCCTGCCAAAGTGGGGTATATTGAGTCAATTATCCGGACCAGTGGGTGTGGCACAGAGAGGCGACAGGCCAGGAGCAGTAAAACAAGCTTTACTTATACATTATATCGGGGACACAGTTTGTAAAAATAATGCATTGGTACTGACAGACCATAAAGTGACTAAGTGATTCTGCTCCTCATGAGTCTATTCCTTATGACCCCACACCACACAGTACTGCTGCTATGGTCACTGCCCTGGTCACTAAGTGTATAGCCTCCCATATATGTTAGTGCCTACAAGAACTTTTTAACAGAACTTTTGCCTGATATTTTTTTAGGCTTGCTGGTGTCCTTCTGAGCTCTTCTTTATTAAAGATCTGTATATGTAGAAGGAAGAGTTCCAGCCCACCTCTGGAGGATGTCAATGCCTGGAGCATCGCTTGGACCTTTTGATACTGTCTTCAAGTATATTGCACTGAAACGGACACTTAACAGGGTTCTATGTCACTGCAAATATTACAACTACATTGAGTTACCACTACATTCAAATTACCACTACCAACAGTACTACTAAAGGTGGACTTATTTGAGATGATATATATTAGCATTCTAGCACCTTCTTGCGGATAAAGAAAATCCTGCCAGATAATTTTTTGGCTCTGTTTTGCTGTATCTGGTAGAATTTGATTAAATAGTGGGTTGAAATTGAGAGTGAAGCAGGTCTCTGTAAGTGCAATATCACCAAGGCCATTTATTTTAATTTGATTCAACAAAGATATACAAATGGTAATACAAATTTCTTTAGACCTAATTGACATTTTCCATAAGTAATAACAGCTAACCTTTTCCATCTGTTATTAACTGTTCAAACTGGGAGAGTCAACGTGCTTTTCTTGGTATTATATTTTCGCTTCTTCAAAGCTTGCGTAAGGATAAGACGCAGTATAAGCCCCCATCATCAAATATTTGAGTGTAACAGAATGTTTTGCAACTTTTTATTAAAGAAATTCAAACATGGGCAAAGAAAAGTTGAATTCACGGCTGAGAGGAGAAAACTGCTTTGCCAAAAAGTTGCAAAATTGGTCAACTGGATATAAAGGAAAGATCTCCCAAGCAAAATTCACAAACTATCTGGCATATGAATCCGAACTCTGAGGCCTGGGCAAACATGGAGCGCTCTTAACAGTGTCAGAAAAGTCTCCCTGAGGTCAGTTCTATCAGCAAATGTTTTCAATCACCATGAGAATGAATGCTAAGATTCTAAAAAGAAACAAGCATTGGTAGTCCAATAGGCCTTCGTTTTGGGACATATTGCCTTTGATAATGGTTTTTAGCCAAGCGACACAGCATCTCCTCATGTGCCTTCATAATGACTTGTACTTTTTTTTTCTCTTTAGTTACTGATCCAAGTTGGATCGGAGACTAAAAAAAAATAAAAACATGCAAAAGTGTTTTTTAAAAAAAACAAAATAGTGTGGGTGTCAAAGGGGGCGGAAGGAATATGGGGCGGACACAACACAGAGAGTACGGATGGGGCGAGGAGAAGCAATGGGCAGGAGAGCAAGGTGAAGTGGTCAGGGTGAAGGACGCAGGTGAGCAGGTAACCGTGAGTTTGGGGTGGTCGAGAGAGAAGGGTGTGGGGGAAGCTATATGGCGGGTGGGGCTGGGAAGTAGAAGCAACGGGTGAAAGAGCAACGTGGAGGAGGTGGGGAGAAGCACATGGGCATTGAGCAACAGAGAAACGGGCGGACAAAAGAGTGAGCATAACAGGGAGGGGACGGGCGGAGCATATGGACGACAAACCTAAAATGAGGACAAATGGGCAAAGGGCAAGAAGTGTAAATACTATATCTGGAGAGTGTTCTGCTCCAGATGGCACAAAACGGTTTCTCATATTTGAGAAATCCCTAAGAGAGGCAGTCTTGGTTTTTATTTGAATGACAATCATTTCACATAAAGAAATGTGGAAGAAGGTGGAAACTCTCCACAATCAGTGCCTGCAGGTTTGACTTTAAAAGCTCTGACCATGTCTAATCTAGGGAACTATGAGACTATAGCCACGTGTTCCCTAAGGGTGAACACCAGCACAGAGAATTCCCTATATCGAGGTACAAACACAGGAGGGTGCTACATCGACATTACCCTTCTGACAATACCACTTCTGAAACTAGCACTACATTGAATAAGGTACCTTGAAAAGGATTTAGTGTAAGGGTAGGAATTGAATCAGGGTTATAAACAGGCAGTGGATAGGATTTCCCTTAGGCTAAGATTTAGTGTTAATGTTATGTATTGTTTAAGTGTAGGCTTACAGTCAGGGCTAAGTTTAATGTCATGGTTAAGATACAGAGTAGCATGAGGTTTAGGATTAGGGTAGGGTTTGGGTAAGGGCTGGGGTAGTGGTAAGGATTAGTTTTATGTTTAAGCTTAGTGCAATTTCTAAGGTTATATTAAGGTATTATTTTAGTGTCCAGGTCTAGATTTAGGTCTAAAGTTAGGATACGTACACTGTTACTTACGTTATTTATTTTAATGCTATTGTCATTAGTCATGAAAGTCGATTCATCAAAATGCTTGGGGCAGCGGAAGTGACATAACATGCCCTTTGACCTATTGATGACATCACAGGAAGTGACATCACAGGATCGTTGATCGAATTAGGTCATAGGACGTTACATCACATATTCTATGACTTGCTGTCAGCGTGTGGTGTCACTTTATTCTGGGCTGGTGTATTTTAATGCAAATCTGCCAAATTGTGAAGTAAGTTTGGTACAACATCTACTGTGTTTGACATGCTTGCTTACAAGTTACCCTTATTTTGGGGTATGACTCTCGTTTTGCCAACTTTTCACCATCATTTTAGTCATTAAGTCATTCCAAAGTTTGTCAGTGGTAAATTTAAAATGGAACAACAATTCATTATTAAAGGTGCCTCAGTACAGCTGAGCGCCATTCTTATTATCCAGTTTTAGCAATTCCCAGCGCAACACCCAAAGTACTTCACATATGGTCCAGATGAAAAAGATGCAAAATGCTAGTGAAAGACAAACTATTTTTTTGGGGGCTTTATACATTGTAATGCGGATTTTAAAAACCACAACTTGGAATCATAGTGGGCTTCAAAGCAGCCCTGTATTCCCCAACGCAATGTTCCTGCATACGAAATGACATGTAATTCAAAAAGCACCCAATGTAACTCCGTAAACAAAACATACTAGCTCCCAAGTTAACCTCATTTTGTGTATTACAATTGGAAAAAAATAATATAGTCTTGATTAATTCCAGTGCACTTGAGTTATAAATTAATGACATATGAATATTTTATAACAGAGCCATGGTAAAAGTGAAAGATTGAGAGCTATGCCTGGCGCCCAGTTAAGGTAATGATTAAGCCTATGATCGGGTGCTGAAGACTTAAAAACCAGAAACCAGAAAACATGGCGCCCAACACTGAGTTTCAATTAGCAATTTAAAAAAAACTTGCCTCAGATTTCTTAGGTTTTTAAAGGTAAGCATGTCACTAGTGCCACTACGTGCGTGCAGATATTGTCTGTTTATTATTATTTTTGCTTCAGAAATAGATTGAATGTACACAAACATCAGCAACAGCCTACACAATTGTTTAGCATTAAGAGATCATTATTTAGAGTTTATACACCATTGTTTTAAAAAACTATTAAAAAAAACTTTAAAACACTTTGCTTTCACCAATGATGGTCTACACCTGCCGTGCAGCAGCTCCTTTCCTGTGTGGAATGTATGGTAGAGGATATTCACCAACCAGTGGCGTAGCAATGTTGTGATAGGCCCTAGGGCAAGCAAAGAAACTATGGGGCATATTATCAAGAAACAGAGTTAAGATTATCGCCACTTTAGCGGCAGGAAACTGCAGCTAAAGCGGCAATAATGGGCTTGATAATACGCCCTTGCGAATTCCCATAGAAGCTCATGTTTCGGTGTGAACATGGGCTTCTATTGGAATTATCGCCGCTTTAGCAGCAGTTTCCTGCTTCTAATCTTAACTCTGTTCTTGATAATATGCCCCTATGTCCCTGATCAGTACAGTGCAGCAATAGTCAGGGTTCAGGGAGCTTCTTTTGCCTCTGGGACCCGAAGTAACTGCACCTGTTGCACCACCGGTGAGAGATGCGCCTCTGAAACCTAAGCAGCTTGTCTCTTCCGCCCTATCTTTTTCTTCTGGAGAAAAAGTTACTTTCTTCACCTTCGATGAGCAATAACTGCAGAAAGTATTCTGCGCTCTGAGAGAGCTCTGCTTGTTTTCTGTTATTCCCTTGCAATCTCTAATTCAAAGCCAGGGGTTATAAAAGGGGAAACCAGGAGTCGTAGCAGCGACCCCTGGCACCCTCTAAATTATGTTATTAATTGATGAAAATATTAATTAATGTATTATACGAAAATGAAATATTTAATAAGTGTCTGTATTAATTAAATTGTATATATTCTTCTGTCCCTAATCCTTAAAAAACAACACTATAGGGTTGTTATGCTGCTGCAGTGTATGTACCAAATGAACATTCCTCTGCGGTAGGCCTTGTACAAGTCAAGATTGAGCAAGTGTATAGGCCCCGCTCACCCTGGACTTACCTGCAACCAGTTTTCCGACAAGTCAAGGCCCTTGCAAGCATGGCTCCAGTATCTAGAGGCACCTACCTCGCTTCTCTCCCTCTTGATCTCTCTCACCTTGGTCTCTCTTTTTCTGTGAGTTTTGTGCCACTTCTCACTCTTTCTGCCTTTTCTCTCACTCTTACCACAACTATCATTCTCTCTGTGACTTTTCTGTGCCCTTTCTTTCGCTCTTTTTGCCTCTCTGTTTCATTTCTGTGCTTTTCTGTGCCATTTCTCTTGCTCTTTTTTGCTGCCATAGTTCTCAACACCAGCACTTTTATCCTCATTGGAGACCCCAATTTCCATCCTGAAGACCGGACCGACCCCTACTCAGTTGCCATTCTTGACAATCTCGGGCACCTGGGACTAACCCAATGTGTCACGGAGCGCACCCACACTGCCAGACACATCATAGATCCTGTCTTCACATCTTTCAACAACATTACAATCAACACCCTAAGACCCATCACCTGAACAGACAATGCCATAGTTGGCTTTACAGACGACATCACCAACCCAAGCAGAAGATCTGTGCAACGACCTCTTGAACTTCTGCAGCAATATCACAACTATATACAGCAACTTCCCTCTCGCAACGGAACCCCCGGCCCTCTCCAGAAGTCTCCCAGTGACAAATGAAGTCAACACGATCACCACATGGGACGCCATTAGCACAGATGAAAGCCCAACAATCATGAAACCCATGCACTCCGAAGACCCAGTGGACCCCTGCCCCCACCACACCCTTGAAAAAGGAGCAGTCCCTATCATCAGTGGTGGCTCGTGCAGATAAGAACGGTGGGGTGGTGGGATGGGCGAGGTGGGGGTGGTGGAAGTTGACAGGTGAGGAATAAGTAATACTAAATAAATAAAACCACTTCCTTTGCACTCGCTTCAACGCCTCGCCATGGGACTCCATCTGTTGGCCCACAGACCTTGAACCCAAGCCCTGCTCACAAACAAGAAACCTCAGAATCAACAATAACAACAAACTGAACAATACGACCCAAGTCAATGCAGTGGTCTCAGCCTGGTTCAACACACTAAGAATGCTGAAGAAAACCTCCGAGTGGCTAGCAGACAACACCAGCAAAATGATTATCGAAGCCCTCATTACCACTAGACTAGGAAAACATCCTCTATGCGCGGATTACCAACCAGCTCACAAGAAGACTGCAGACCGTTCAAAACACAGTAGCCAGACTAGTGTTCAACCTGCCACATCGGGCCCACTTCACACCACACCTTAAGGAACTCCACTGGCTCCCAATACAGAAGCAAACACACTTTAAACTCTTCACCTACATCTACAAAGCTCTCCACAACACAGACCCTATACTTGAAAGCCACAGCCACTGCCACCAGCCTTCCAGACACCTTTACTCTGCCGGTCACTTATTAGCACATACCCCACGCATGCACAAAAGCAAAGCAGGGGACTGCGCCTTCTCGCCTGGAACGACCACAACTCATCAGACCCTCCTCCTCTCTCCTTGACTTTTGCAAGAAGCTGAAGACCTGGCTTTTTGAGTAAGTCCCTAGGGCTGGCCTCACACACCTGCTACAGAGAGCCTGGATACCATCGCGGGTGATTAGTGCTCTAGAAAACACTGATTATATAACATAACAAGTCAATCAACCAATCAATCAAAATAAGTCACCAAGTTTATGCTGTGGATTCCCCAAAGAAGTCAGCTTTCCCTGTTACACATAAGAAGAGTATAACATTCCGGATTCCTACAGGCACCCTGAATCATCTTTGACTTGTATGGAACCACTGTTACTTTTGGGTTCTTTTTGCAGACTCTTAGCCTTCTGGGCTAGGAAACACTCAGATGTCAAGCCTTGCTCCTACACCCGAATGATTATGCCAGAACTCAGACATATCATAGCTCCTTGTATGTCAGAATGCCAACAACAAAAATATCATCTGGCGTACATACTGGGACCTAAATATCGCTTAACAAAATATCACTCAGTATCATCTGACATACATACTGTGGCCAAAATATCGCTTATCAACTCCACTAGAGCAATATTTTTGTAAATTATATTGTGGACATGATATTTATGTCAGATGATATTTAAGCCTCAATATTCTGTTCAAGGGAGGTACTTTTATCCCATGGAGCTCTTCCTCTGACATAGTGTAAGGCAGTTTCACAGATGGGAGAAGGACAGTGGTGTAGCCAGGGCCGGACTAGCCATAGCGGGCACCAGGCATTTCCCCGGTGGGCTGCCAGGGTTGGGGGCAGGTTTTGGGACCCTGGGGGCCGATTTTGTTACAGGGCTGTTTTTGCAGCATAGCTGCAATATCGGCTGCCATAACGATATTGGCCGAAACCGGCCGTGGCAAACAGCTCGGCCACACCCCTAACCAACGGGGGGGGGGGGGGGGGGGGGAGGGGGGGGGTTTAGCCGAGCACTTTGCCAGAGCTCATTTTGGTTCCCAGTCCGGCCCTGGGCGCAGCTAAGCCTTTTGTCACCTTTGGCTCCCAGCCTTTGACACATGCGGCAGCCGTAAGAGGAGGGAGGGTCTACTGGCCGCTCGATTCCTGCTTTTGCCACTCCAGAAGGGTGGGGGGAGTCTGCCACCCCAAAAACTTGTGCCACCCAGGGCGGACTGCCTCCCCCGCCCCTTAATACGGCAATGGGGAAGGATGCAGCATGACAGAACCCATGTATACAAGTAATACTACTTTGTTAAATATGGGACATACTTGAATCAATGTTTATCAAGTGAATTTTAAACATATGAATTAAATATACACGGCTGAAAGGTAACATATTGTCATATTTGCTTTAAAGGAAATTGGGAGTCTTGCATTGAAATTAACTGTGTGGCCAGCCAAGCTCTTGCAAAAACATTAAGTGGTATGACTATATTTCTGCATTTCAACACGCATTGCTATTTCTGGATTAGTGTTACATATGTGATGCACAGTGTTAATTGTATGTTTGAGAGTATGCAGGAATAATCCCCTGAACCACTGGCAGCCCTCGCAGGGCAGCACGTGCTGCACCTGTTCAAGGGAGGCGTATCATACTAGAGTTCCTGGCGCTCAACCTAAATCACGCCAAAATCTTCTTAGGAAGGGGGGGCGTGTTTCCCCTTTCTCAGCGTCTCTTCCGACATGTGCTGCAGCTGCAGCTCGCATTGTTCCAGTAAATAACGTCCTTTTAGACACTGGTTTGTTTTTTCAAAGAGTGTTAATGCTCAGCCCATTAGCATGGAGATGCTCTGCATGTGCATTTGAAACTCCTTCTCTGGCTGCACACCCACCAGACTATTTAACCCTTGATTTCCTACAAGGCAAAAAGGCAGAAAGCAACAAACGAAATTTTATTTTGCAGTTCATAAGGCTGCCAAGTGGCACTGGGCCATGACACCATCAGCCTTTCCTGGCTTTTCAACCTGTAGCATGTTGCTCTGTGGGGATTGTAGTTTTGCTTTTAACACTTGCCTTAGGTGATTAAAACTCCAGCATGTCAAGTGCTTTTGGCTAAAATAACAGAAATGGCTAATGGTATTATATATGACGTGAAGCCACTTATCAGCTACGTTTAAACATTTTAAAAAGTCATCTAATTCATTACAGAAACTGATTATTTTACCGATGGTAGGTGGCATGCCCAGAGGGTGGTAGAGCGGGTGAGACATTCAAACTTTTTTAAAATGAAAACAACTAACCTGCGAGTCCTCCTCGATGATCACTCCTCGAGCCTGGCATGCAGGCTCCAGACTCCCTTATACAATCCTAGCTATGCTCTCACCAGCATGAGTGTTGAGTTTTAACCCCTTCGATGCTGATGACGAGCTCAGCTCGTCATCAGCCACGGGGGGCGTGTGCGGATGACGAGCTGAGCTTGTCATCTAACGCGGCTTTTGCAAAAAAGCCGCGTAGCGCAAAAATAACCGCAGCAGCGATGCGGTTAACGGGGATCACCCAAATAAAACTACCTGCCCGGGGTTATCAAAGCATCACGTTGGAGAAAATGGTCGGGGTAGTTCTCGTTTATAACAATTATACGTAATGCTCACCAGCATGAGAGCACTGTTAGGACTGGTGGGAGTGGCCTCACTCTCTGGAGGCTTTAGCTTTCTCTAACCTAGCTGTCTTAAGACAGATGGTTTAGAGAGGTTTAAAGTGTGCATGTGTGGCTGGTCATTGCAAGGCGGCCTGCCAAAAAGACATGCACACTTTAAACTGAAAGTGCCTGTAGGAAGGTGGATATCTGACTATATGGTTACCCCAACTTTTTGTCTGGTGTTTAGCTGGTTCTTGACTTAGTTGGCTTGGGATCCTGCTAGTCAGGGCCCCAGGCTATCTGCTCTCACTGTAAAATGGACTCCATGTACTTTAGGTACATATCCAATTGGGTATTGGGTCACCTTGTGAGCCCCTGTATAGTGTACCATAGGTACCAAGGGCATAGGTGCATCCAAGGCCTACCAGGGGCTGCAGCATGAATTATGCCACCCATGGCTGGCCATCCAAACTGACACCACAGGCTGAACACTCAGCTTGGGCAAGGTGGTGTAATCACCCCTTGCTTAGATATAGTATTCCTATATCTACCCTTATATATAGACACATATATACCTATAAGTCACTGCTATGGCAGGCCTTAACAATCCTGAAGGCAGAGTGCTTGGTTCTGTGTGAGATGGTGCTCTAGCATGAGCTGAACCTGTCTGCAGCTTTCGGAACCATGTCCTTATAGCTGTTCTATGATATAGACATACCATATACTCTTAAGTGCATTACAATACTCATGGTTAATGCTAACTTTGGTTTGGCTTTGTCAAAACATGTTGTGTAAGGTGTCAAACACTTTGGAATACTACCCCCCCCCCCGCCAGACCTGGCGGTGGGGGTAGTATTCCACCCTTCTAGAGGGAGAAGACATGTAGTTACTGCTTTACCCGGTTAAAGTTAAACAGAGCCTCAGCATCACAAAATGGATGCTGCTGCCACAGACACGAGTCTGACCTCCTGCTGCTGGACGAAACTCCGGCAGGGGAGGCCTGTACAATAGGTTTCCTTTTGAGGGAGGTGCTAGCACCTCCCCAGACAGCCTGTAGTGGATTGGGGCAGGGTGGGTTCAATAGAAACTGCTGTTTCCAGATACTGCCTGGGGCACACAAGGTGCGCCATGCATAACCCGGTTCAAACCAGTTGCTGGGGCACTCCAGTCCCAGCTCTGGCGCGAAACTGGACAAAGAGAAAGGGGTGTAACCACCCCCTTCTCAGGTTCCACCCATAGGAGGGACCTAGCAGGTAATCCAGCCCCTTAGGTTGGTATAAAGTTAGGAGCTGCGTCTAGAGACATTAGATTATCCTGGAAAGAAACTCTGAAACAAACTCTTGGACCTTCGATGTTCCATTTCGACTGGAAGACTGAAGACATCTCCCTTGTGGTCAAGGTGTGACCGCCCTGTGCAAACAGGCACCATCAGTAACTTGCTGGTTTACTTTGTTGACACTCCCGCTGGAACCCGAAGCCTTAGTGATGCAGAATCTGGACTTCAAGACTTCTCTGACTCCGATCCACATCCCCAGCAAAGCTGAGACCCGTGGCGGACACGAGAGACGTGGGACCGGACATCCTGGACTACCTGCTTTTTGCTACCTGTGCAGCTTCTGAGGCACCCTCGAAGTTGTGCATTGGGGTTTCAGAAGCCCCGGACCCGAGCAGCATTTGCACCAAAGCACAGCCCTCCACACTCCATGAGTGCTGCGTGGGGCCTGCGCCTGCATTTCAGCTCAATACGTCTTTGCGGTTGCTAGCCCTTTGGCTAGTGGCCCCTCTGAAGACTAATTTTTAAAACACCATGCTTGCCTAGTTGCTCCGTACTTGCTCCTACTTCCCTGCAAAGGAGAAGCTCCCCAGACCTTGCTGGTCTGAACAGAAGCCAATCTTCTAATCCTGCGTGGATTGCATTTGCCAATGTTTGTTGGGTCCAATCCAGATACCCACACCGCCAGCAGCTAGATCCATTGTGGGACAGCTCGACTCCATCTCCTGGTTGTCGTCGACGCCTCCTGGACCTCGTGGCTGTGGAGACAAGCTTCACCTCTTCAGCTGATTGCATCTTGACATTGCCTGGTTCCTTCCTGGTTCCTTCCTGGTTCCTTCCTGGTCACTGGCTAGTGACCCAGACTCTGTCCCCTCTGCATTCAGGTTCTTCACTGCTCCGATCCACCCTTGGATCCATCCGGGCACTTTCCTCCTGGTCGCTTGCAGCACTTTCTTGCAGCTCTCCATAGGATTCATCGACGAAACCTGACACGAAAGAACACCTATGCACCCGGCTTCCCTGGGTGAGGTAACTCGAGTACTCCAGTGCTCCCGTGGGTAGTAACTATCCAAGTGTCCTAGTTTAACAGGGTTTTCCCGTAGTCCACCCGGAAGTGTCTGAAATCTACTACTTTGTAACTTTGACGTTCCCATTGAAACTCTATGGTAACCCGAGTGTGTGTTTAGACAGTGCACACGCATCCTGTGGGACTCCTACTTCCTAACTGTTGGTTGTTCAGTGTAGCCCCAGCAATTTCCTAGGCCCTAGGCATACTCACCTTTCCTGAAGTGGTTCTTATACCACTTACTTAGTATATGGTTCGTGAGGCCCCTAGGGCAGAATTGTATTTGTGCAACTTATAGTATGCTTATTGAGTAACTTGCGCTGTATATCGAACTCTGACCTCATAAAGAGTGCAGATGGGTTGTGTTAGTAATAAATACATATATATTTGATATATACCTTGTGTGGTGTCCTTTCATTTGATATTCAAGGGACTATTATTGGTAAAACAGCTGGCTTCACATGCTCTCTGAAGTTTTAGCCTAAGACTGCTTTGTCCATGCTACCCCTATGATAGCTGGTCTATAAGGTTGACTTTACAACCATCACCATAACGGTTGTTTGGACTGGTGCAAGGTGCCCACTAAAATAGTGGACATCATATACCAGGCCAACTTCTCACAGTGCCCTGCTCTCTCTGCTGCTGTCATTCAGCAGCAGCCCAACCCCCATCCTGGCGCTCCGTTCGGGATGGGGCGAAGAAAAATAAAATAGTAATGAATTAACTTTATTACCATTTCATTTTTCTCTCTGGGGGCATTTCAGTGGGGAAACGCTCCTCCGCTCAAACGGAGGAGCCACCTCTGTATTGTACATGTAAATACAAAAGAAACTCTTCTCACATATTTTGTGGAGGTTCACTCTTTCATTCACATAATTGAATAACACTAGACTTAGGTAAAATGAATCGTATTGGCTTTTGTGTAGTCATATGTTGTATACTGAGCTTTGCAACACAACAAAGGTAGAACATGGACATCAGTAGTACAACATATCCTAGTATAAGGAATAACTGAAGGACAGGTGGTGGTAGCAGAAAGAAAATCACATAATTCCCTCACACATACAGAACAAGCACAACACAGGTGCTCAGGATACTTAACCCCTTCGCTGCAGGGGTAATTCCCCCGCTGTGGTGGGGGGGGGGGGGGGCGCGCACAGCACCTCCATGCTCATGAAGAGCGCAGCTCGTGATAAGGCACAGTGCTCCTGTTCTCATGACGAACTGAGCTCGTCACGGACGCACCCGTTTTCGTGGAACGTTCAGCACAGCAGGGGAATTATCCCCGCGTGTGAGCGTTCCACGGCTCATGACGAGCTCAGCTCGTCATGAGCACAAGAGCACCGTGCCTTATGATGAGCTGAGCTTGTCATGAGCATGCAAGGTGTTAAGAGGGAGTGGGAGGAGTTAAAGGACTGCTGTACACTCACTGGAAACGGACATAAGCATACAAAAGTACAAAACTCCTGGAAGGAACAGCCAAACCTCTCATGGAATTACCATGAATTCTTGTACTAAATTAGGCTGATGAACCCTCACACATCTTATGTGTTGTGCCACATCTGTGAGTTACACATCTAGCACTGAGAAACATTCTTGAATACGACTTTTTACTTGCTGTGCAGTCACCTAGTTATGGTTTTCCTAGTTTGGGTGAGGTGATATCCTTTATGTAGACATATATGTTCTCTCTTTGTTAATCTGTTGGACCTATATTAAAATTGAGTGCGGGTTAGCTAAAAATGTTTCTTACTGGCGTCTTCCTACCATAGGATTAAAATCACAAGGGTCCAGCAACAGTCCCTGCATCTCGTTTACTTCGTCAAGTTTCGTTGCTCAAATATTGCCCATTATGGATCGAGGCCTTCCTCAGGACCACAGATATCTTGCATCAAATATTGGTTTGTAGGGTATGTTATACAGATGGATTCAATAAATGCTTTGCTTTTTCATAAGATGGGGCAAGGACAGTGGAAACACCCTTTCTTCACAGAACAGGTACTCTTTGGGCACAAGCAGTGCAACCTTCTCTCCTTCAGAGGACCGCTAGGGTTCTGGCTGCAGAAGTGCAATCTTTTATCGTCACAGGACATGTGCAAATCTGGCAATAGCAGTGCAAGCTTCGCTTCCTCACAGAACATGTAGAGTACAACAATAGCAAGGAAGCTCCCCTGTCTCTAAGAAGGCAGGAAGAACCATCTGCCATTCCACACAGAACAGATCCAGCAGACAGACTATAGGAATATTTCATCTATCACAAAATATGTACAAGTAAGGCATGAGTGACTTGCATGTTACAGACAGATCTCTGGAGGGAGCTTAACTGGCTGAGAGAAAAATATAGATGGATGAGTGCACGTTCTGGCACTATTCTCACCTAGGTGCCTGAGGCGGCAGGAACAGGTAAGCGAGGTGAGGCGGGGCACAGTCAACAGACAACGGAATAGGTATTATTAATGTATTTAATTATACCTATTCCGCCATCTGCTGACTTCCACCCTGCCCCGCCCCACTGCATTTACCTGTGCCGGCCGCCGCTGTTAGGTGGTACTCTAGATCAGCATTTTGAAAGTCAACTGCTGCCACTCAGGGCCATCTTTTTGTGTTCATTGTTTGGTTTTTTCACATATTTGGATGAAGTCATTACCTTGTATGTCATTATTATTTGGAGCAGCCCAGCCACAGCCTAAGTAACTATGCTGTAGACAGTCTGACAAGTGCCAATCTTTACAAAATGGTTTTGAATGAGTGCGCACCAGGCGCTATCCGATCCCACCCTGGGTGCTGCACCTGTTCAAAATGTTGAAGGCTGTCATTGCCCTGAACAGAGCCTGGGCATTGACATCACAAGCCAGTCCTTAACACTAACTGGAGAGAGAGGTTACTGAAAGGGACTGGCAAAATTGATTTTTTTCTGTTTAATGGAAGGCATTACCTGGAAAATCTGACTTTGTGGGCATTTGATTACACATCTGCAAATATAACAACCATGGACAAACGTGGATGGTATCTGAAGGGGAGGGAAAGAGCAAGGACGACTGTCAAACTGCCAGCCCTTCAAGGTCAGAAGGAATAGTCTGCTATTTTAGTGTCACTTGCCTTTTTGATATCTGCTGGCTAAGGGGCATCATTTGGGACCAAGACCATTTAATCCAGGTGTGCATTTGAATCTATTGGGAGTTTTGCGTGGGATACATTTGCTTATAGGTTCACTAAAAAGACAAGGACATAAGAATCTACAAATGCTAACATCATCACCATAACAGAATACTGCACATCTGTGCTGCTCTTACAGTAACCAAGGAAATGCGCATGCAGATCTGTAAATATCAAATCAAGCCATCCCACTAACACGTACACACACACACACACACAGAACATACACACACACACACACACACACACACATTAATCACTTTACACAAAATCTTCAAAGGGGGCTTGCAAGCTACTTACTCTGCGGCCTGCTTCCATCATCATTTCCTGACTCACTCATCTCCATAGCAACAACATTGACATTCAGACTGCTCAGCACGCAGCAAGTACTAACCTTCACTGCCACCTCTGTGACCGTCTGACCCAGGGCTTTTCTTGTCTGTCATAGTCTCAGCACAACCTACACACTCACTCTCCTCTGACTTATCAAAACAATGTTTACCACAAAGCTACATCTTGAAATATGCAACAAATGTTATACTCTACCATTCCTTTCCTTTACCGTAATATGGCATACATTTCCCACTTCCCTTAACATACAGTTTGCTTATCTCTACTAAATCACCAGTCTTTAAGTCACAGATGATTTCAGACATATCAGAAAATACATCTTTCTTCCTATTTACATATCCTTCATTTTCCTTTGGAAAGAGTCAACTCTCCAAACCCCTTAAATGCTACCCCCCCCTACCCAATGCTCAGCCCTTTTTAGGTTTTGCCTCGCCGAAGGATGCGCTCTGCGCATCTTTTCGGCGCAGGCGAAATCCTGTTGAGTTCCGTAGTGTGGCTTGGTTCGGCCCTCGTCCTTGATTGGCTGGCTCCGTAAACGGAGCCTTGCCATTGGACGAGGGGCCTGTCCGTCAATGCCGGACCAGACACGGGGGCGTTCCCGACATTCTTTGGCTTTTGCCGACGTCACGCGACGCCGGGAACGCCCCCGTGTCTGGTCCGGCATTGCCGGCACTGTAGGGAACGGGACGGACATGGAGCACGGACATGGAGCTCTCGGCTGTTGGGGAGCGAGTGGAGGCACTGCTCAAGCGTCGGGTGCGGAAGGTGAGCGAAATGTTTGTCGGTTCCCACCCCCTCTCCCGCTCTCCGTGTCTCCCCGGCCCCGTTCCCGCCCCCTACTGCTGCCTCGGCTCCATTTTCTCGTGGAGCGAGGGATCGGTGGAACCGGGCTGCAAGGGTGGGATTGCCTGGAGCGGCTGGCGAATATCGTATTTCAAACCTCCGGTCTCAAGGAGAACGAGCAGCGTCGTCGTCAGGGAGCCGGGCTCGGAGAGGAAGGAGCAATCTGGTCAATTTAAAGTTAAGTCGCGTGGTACGGGCACAAAGTATCTTGCGGTTTGGGTGCAATACGCTGATATGTGTTGTTAGCAGTGCTTATATTAAACGTAGACAAAACCTCGCACATTCTCTTGCAGACGCTGTTTCAGTAATCTAAATACGCTACCCTTGGTCTTAATAAGCCCCCCTGATAGCTCCTGTCGGTAGAGCATCAGACTTTTAAGCTAGGGGTGCAGGGTTCAATTCCCTGTTCGGGCGCATAGCATCTTGCTTCCCTTTTTTTCTTTAACTGCCGCAGCCATGTACTTAACAAACGATGGCATGTAATTAACTGCGTAAGTAATGTTTGTTTTCCTACACATGGGTGCATTTTCCAATTAATGTGTCGATTTTAAGGGCTCGTGTCTTCATACACGGAAGAGCATTATTAAGCGTTAAAGTGTGCGGTAAAATAAGACTTCCGTCCATAGCCCCCCATCGTCTATCGACAATACCTCCCCTGCTTCCCACTCATTCCTTTCGGACCACATCGCCGCCCTCTCTACAGCTGAGGGAGGCTGGGCTATCGATCGCGAGTTTTATGCAGCTCGAATAACGAGCTTGGGTGTTAGGGGAGCGACGCTGGTGAGAGCTGCTCTCCGAGCCCAAAGAGGTTGAGCCATGTGTCCGTGGGGGCCGATTGCCGCCCCCCCCCCCCCTTTCTGAGGCTTGCTGGCGGCAACAGGGTGTCGGCCAAGCCCGTCTGGTGTATACCTTGGTTCCTGAGCATGTCCCCCGCGTATTTAAAAATGTAAGTGGAAAATATGCAATAATGGGGCCGCGGTTCGTGGGGGGGATGACAGGTGAACATCTATCAGAGGAAAATTTCCTGCCCCTTTCTCGTTCAAGAAACGTGTCTGACAGAATGAGGGCTTAAAAGGCGCTAGGTTAAGGACGCAGTTAACCCCCTCCGCGTTCTACTCGGACCTCAGCGAATATCAATCCGCTTATAGCCTCTTGAAGGTAATTGCCACGTTTTAATAAAAAATGCTTCGGCCGGTAAATAATTAAAACAGAGCAAATTTAATGATACCATGCATCAGAGCAATACCATGCATCATAATAAAGCCCGAACAGTCCTCTTATGGGTCACCTGGGGGACGTGAAATGAAAGGGAAAGAGTTAATGTAACTGGTGCTATCTAAGGCGATCTGATTCATGATTCATTTTCACGCTAGACGAACCGGGGATGTGGGTTCGAGCCTCGGTATCGACGCTAAACATCCTGTGAGTCATTGCAAAAATGAAAGGTGTATTTGTGTAATGTAAGGCGCTCTGATTCAGGTTTCATGTTTGCGCTATATAAAACCATAGCTGCCTGGGTTTCAGATTGCTATATGTGACGTTTGAAACATTGTTCTTTCCACCGCCAGCCATGAGCCGGGCCGTTCTCACAGCAGCCCCCACCGCAGGCGGGGCTGGGCACGCAGAGCAGCCAGTGAATAGTCCTGCGCATCTAATATGTGAGCAGAGAATGGCGAATTGCACACAGTTATAAGCATTATCTTCCTAGCTGAAGCATATGTTGGCTTTTAGAAGAGGAGGAAAGACAGCCACTTTCACCACTGAACTACTGTCTTAATTGCCTTTTTAAAAAAATGAGATTGGCTTATTGAATCCTATTAGTTGTTGGCGACATTACCTGTGAGCAAGGCCATCTGTTCTTTCATTCTTGCTCATTTGTTTGTATTGTTTTCAATCAGTTTGCTATCAAGGAAAAAGCTACAGTAAATGGTTCTTCGCCTAAAAATAAACTAATGTGGATAATGTATAGACATGTTCAACAGTTTTGCTTAATATATGCATAGGAGAAACTTTACAGGAAATATACAACCAACTTTCCACTGTGCTTCGTTTCCCCCATCAAATGTAGGCAACATAGGCCATTGTCCTGGACCCACAGTTCTTCATAACGTTCCCGTCTCCACAGGACTGCATTTGCAAATAGTGCAACGCTTCCAATCTAATATTACGAGGGAATTGATGCAATGTTTATGATTATGGAAAAGCGAAACAGAAGGATGTTATTCATGCAACCGTGTTGGCTGGAGCAACAGCACATGCTCGTCCCAACGCGGATTTTAATCGTAAATCAGGTACAGAACCCACTTCGCGCCTGAGTGGAGGTCACAAGTTTGGTGCTAATGGTGTAATGCGGGAGTGGTGGCAATAGCGTTTAGTTAAAAATGTCCATTCGGTAAAACCGTGCACATATCGTGCTAGAGAGTAGTGTCAATTTCAGGCGTCTGCAATTGCTGCGCTATTCTCCATTTCTGAAACTCACTACGTGTGTGCCCCTGTTGTCTGCTTGTGCCTCTGTGTGCCCCTGTTGTCTGCTTGTGCCTCTGTGTGCCCCTGTTGTCTGCTTGTGCCTCTGTGTGCCCCTGTTGCCTGCTTGTGCCTCTGTGTGCCCCTGTTGCCTGCTTGTGCCTCTGTGTGCCCCTGTTGCCTGCTTGTGCCTCTGTGTGCCCCTGCTTGTGCCTCTGTGTGCCCCTGTTGTCTGCTTGTGCCTCTGTGTGCCCCTGTTGTCTGCTTGTGCCTCTGTGTGCCCCTGTTGCCTGCTTGTGCCTCTGTGTGCCCCTGCTTGTGCCTCTGTGTGCCCCTGTTGTCTGCTTGTGCCTGTGTGCCCCTGTTGTCTGCTTGTGCCTGTGTGCCCCTGTTGCCTGCTTGTGCCTCTGTCTGCCCCTGTTGCCTGCTTGTGCCTCTGTGTGCCCCTGTTGCCTGCTTGTGCCTCTGTGTGCCCCTGTTGCCTGCTTGTGCCTCTGTGTGCCCCTGCTGCCTGCTTGTGCCTCTGTGTGCCCCTGTTGCCTGCTTGTGCCTCTGTCTGCCCCTGTTGCCTGCTTGTGCCTCTGTCTGCCCCTGTTGCCTGCTTGTGCCTCCGTCTGCCCCTGTTGCCTGCTTGTGCTGTTGGTGTGTGTGGAGGGCTCTGTGTGGCTGTGTGTGTAGGAAGCTTTGTGTGGCTGTGTGTGTGGAGGGCTCTGTGTGGCTGTGTGTGTGGGGGGCTCTGTGTGGCTGTGTGTGCGGGGCTCTGTGTGGGGGTGTGTGTGGGGCGGCTCTGTGTGTGAGAGAGAGAGATTTGTTTAAATACCAGGATAATTGCCGGCAGCAGCACCCTTGCCGTGTAATGCCTTGTACTACATCTGTGTTAGCAGTCGCCTCAGGCTGTTGTTTTTTTTATGCAGGGGACGGGATTTGATCATGCCCATTACGCCGTATTGCTTTTCAAAGGCAACTGTTGCAGAGCCAAGTGGGCTGTTGAAAATTGTGTTTTCTCCACCTGCCCCTGTTGCCTGCTTGTGTCTCCGTTTTCGTGCCCCTGTTGCCTGCTTGTGCCCCTGTTGCCCGCTTGTGCCTCCTTGTGCCCCTGTTGCCCGCTTGTGCCTCCTTGTGCCCCTGTTGCCCGCTTGTGCCTCTGTGTGCCCCTGTTGCCTGCTTGTGCCTCTGTGGGCCCCTGTTGCCTGCTTGTGCCTCTGTGGGCCCCTGTTGCCTGCTTGTGCCTCTGTGGGCCCCTGTTGCCTGCTTGTGCCTCTGTGGGCCCCTGTTGCCTGCTTGTGCCTCTGTGGGCCCCTGTTGCCTGCTTGTGCCTCCGTCTGCCCCTGTTGCCTGCTTGTGCCTCCGTCTGCCCCTGTTGCCTGCTTGTGCCTCCGTCTGCCCCTGTTGCCTGCTTGTGCCTCCGTCTGCCCCTGTTGCCTGCTTGTGCCTCCGTCTGCCCCTGTTGCCTGCTTGTGCTGTGTTGGTGTGTGTGGAGGGCTCTGTGTGGCTGTGTGTGTAGGAAGCTTTGTGTGGCTGTGTGTGTGGAGGGCTCTGTGTGGCTGTGTGTGTGGGGGGCTCTGTGTGGCTGTGTGTGTGGGGGGCTGTGTGTGCGGGGCTCTGTGTGGGGGTGTGTGTGGGGCGGCTCTGTGTGTGTTTGTGTGTGTCATTTGCGATAGATAAAGCTAGTGGCATTGTAAATGACAATGCCATTTATTTATGTTAAAAAAACATAAATAAAAATAATGTCAAGAGCAATGGCAATAGCTCTAACTTTAACAAAGGCAAAACCATTGCATTGTAAATGCTTGTTAGGTTTTGCCTCGCCGAAGGATGCGCTCTGCGCATCCTTTCGGCGCAGGCGAAATCCTGTTGAGTTCCATAGTGTGGCTTGGTTCGGCCCTCGTCCTTGATTGGCTGGCTCCGTAAACGGAGCCTTGCCATTGGACGAGGGGCCTGTCCGTCAATGCCGGACCAGACACGGGGGCGTTCCCGACATTCTTTGGCTTTTGCCGACGTCACGGGACGCCGGGAACGCCCCCGTGTCTGGTCCGGCATTGCCGGCACTACTGCGTCTCTTCTTCCCGTTTCCCGCCCCGTGACTGGCCGGCCGGCCAATCCTAGCGCGGCCGGCCGGAAGTGCCCGCCCCCCGCAACAAGAAGGAAGACGGCAAGCAGTATGGCGGCGCCCGCGGGGTGCTTCCCCGAGTAGCATTTGTTTTATCGACACTGAGGGGATGAAGTCTGAGCGGGCCCAGCCTTACTTGGAATCTCTGCCCTCCAGATTACAGCTGATCTCTGCCGCGGCGGTCCAGCCAGATCTCGTGCACCCTCTACATTAGGGTGAGTTGAGTGGCAGGAGAGCCAGGCATGCCCCATGCAGCAGACAGCTTTTCTTTACTCTCTGTATTCATTTATACGTGAATGAATGAAGCCTCTGTTTATACTCTACGGAAGAAGATAACCTTTTCGTGGACCACCAAAGCATTTTTTCTCTCAAGTAAGCACAGGAGCGTCACATTCTTAACACACTCCTTTCTGCCTCCCAGAATAAAATAGGTTTTCTGTTAAACACCTGCGATGTTGCAGTGTGCAGAAAACGAGTCTACATGTCTGCACGTCCTGTAATAAAAGGCGTGCCACTTTTATCTTGCATATCCGAAGTATGTTTTAAACCATCCTCAGTTTCATGTTTCGTTGTGCCCACACTATAAGGAAGTCTCATGTTCCATTAAGAAGCTGCCCTGCAGCGCAGCACTGTACATGTCACGTGGTATGTTGATATTTATGTAGCGCCCAGTCTGACAGGAGTGTGACCTCGCAGCACTATGGGCTGTCTGGGGGCGCCTCGGCAAGTGATTCTAGGCTTTCGATTGCTCCTAGCGTGTGACTCATTGTATCACGACGACATGTTGTGTGTTTTGTTCTCTGGCCCCTCTGTTTGGGGAGCTGTGCCCTGTTCGGTGAGCTGTCATTGTGTGGGTGTGGTCTCTGAGAGGTGTGTGGTGTGTGGGTGTGGTGTGTGTGGGTGTGGTGTCTGTGTGGTGGGTGGGTGTGGTGTGTGTGTGTGTGTGGGTGTGGTATCTGAGAGGTGTGTGGTGGGTGTTTACCGATTATTTATGCAAATCTTAGGTGAGTAAGATGCCCTTTGTCCGGTTAGATGGAACCTCGAGCCTCACGTTGCTGACTGTTGGATGTTTGTGCGTGGTGTGCACGAGGCAAGTGCTGCCATGAGCAGCACCATAGCCTGGAATATTGTTGTATAAACTTCTATGTGTTTGTTTGTGTGCGTGCGTGCGTGCGTGTGTGTGTGTGTGTGTGTGTGAGCGTGCGTGCGTGTCTGGTGTTGGGTTTGTGTTACTATCCTTGTGGATACTTCCGTGTGTAAACCCACTCACGCTGTGGTGACTTCATTGCACTTTGGGGTCCTGAACCCAGGTCCCCACAAGCCAATTACTTCTAAACTATAGAAAATGACCCCAGAAACATCTGCAATGATTTTCACACTTAAAAAAACTGACCTTGTGGGGACCTGTGTTTCCAATGTGTGTTTCTTTTTTTGCTCAGTCTTGCTCCTGTAGACAGGAGGTGGCACTGCAGCCTCAAACACCCCTTGGAAACCCAACACACTTAAGGCGTGCCACTTTTATCTTGCATATCCGAAGTATGTTTTAAACCATCCTCAGTTTCATGTTTCGTTGTGCCCACACTATAAGGAAGTCTCATGTTCCATTAAGAAGCTGCCCTGCAGCGCAGCACTGTACATGTCACGTGGTATGTTGATATTTATGTAGCGCCCAGTCTGACAGGAGTGTGACCTCGCAGCACTATGGGCTGTCTGGGGGCGCCTCGGCAAGTGATTCTAGGCTTTCGATTGCTCCTAGCGTGTGACTCATTGTATCACGACGACATGTTGTGTGTTTTGTTCTCTGGCCCCTCTGTTTGGGGAGCTGTGCCCTGTTCGGTGAGCTGTCATTGTGTGGGTGTGGTCTCTGAGAGGTGTGTGGTGTGTGGGTGTGGTGTGTGTGGGTGTGGTGTCTGTGTGGTGGGTGGGTGTGGTGTGTGTGTGTGTGTGGGTGTGGTATCTGAGAGGTGTGTGGTGGGTGTTTACCGATTATTTATGCAAATCTTAGGTGAGTAAGATGCCCTTTGTCCGGTTAGATGGAACCTCGAGCCTCACGTTGCTGACTGTTGGATGTTTGTGCGTGGTGTGCACGAGGCAAGTGCTGCCATGAGCAGCACCATAGCCTGGAATATTGTTGTATAAACTTCTATGTGTTTGTTTGTGTGCGTGCGTGCGTGCGTGTGTGTGTGTGTGTGTGTGTGAGCGTGCGTGCGTGTCTGGTGTTGGGTTTGTGTTACTATCCTTGTGGATACTTCCGTGTGTAAACCCACTCACGCTGTGGTGACTTCATTGCACTTTGGGGTCCTGAACCCAGGTCCCCACAAGTGTGCAGAAAACGAGTCTACATGTCTGCACGTCCTGTAATAAAAGGCGTGCCACTTTTATCTTGCATATCCGAAGTATGTTTTAAACCATCCTCAGTTTCATGTTTCGTTGTGCCCACACTATAAGGAAGTCTCATGTTCCATTAAGAAGCTGCCCTGCAGCGCAGCACTGTACATGTCACGTGGTATGTTGATATTTATGTAGCGCCCAGTCTGACAGGAGTGTGACCTCGCAGCACTATGGGCTGTCTGGGGGCGCCTCGGCAAGTGATTCTAGGCTTTCGATTGCTCCTAGCGTGTGACTCATTGTATCACGACGACATGTTGTGTGTTTTGTTCTCTGGCCCCTCTGTTTGGGGAGCTGTGCCCTGTTCGGTGAGCTGTCATTGTGTGGGTGTGGTCTCTGAGAGGTGTGTGGTGTGTGGGTGTGGTGTGTGTGGGTGTGGTGTCTGTGTGGTGGGTGGGTGTGGTGTGTGTGTGTGTGTGGGTGTGGTATCTGAGAGGTGTGTGGTGGGTGTTTACCGATTATTTATGCAAATCTTAGGTGAGTAAGATGCCCTTTGTCCGGTTAGATGGAACCTCGAGCCTCACGTTGCTGACTGTTGGATGTTTGTGCGTGGTGTGCACGAGGCAAGTGCTGCCATGAGCAGCACCATAGCCTGGAATATTGTTGTATAAACTTCTATGTGTTTGTTTGTGTGCGTGCGTGCGTGCGTGTGTGTGTGTGTGTGTGTGTGAGCGTGCGTGCGTGTCTGGTGTTGGGTTTGTGTTACTATCCTTGTGGATACTTCCGTGTGTAAACCCACTCACGCTGTGGTGACTTCATTGCACTTTGGGGTCCTGAACCCAGGTCCCCACAAGCCAATTACTTCTAAACTATAGAAAATGACCCCAGAAACATCTGCAATGATTTTCACACTTAAAAAAACTGACCTTGTGGGGACCTGTGTTTCCAATGTGTGTTTCTTTTTTTGCTCAGTCTTGCTCCTGTAGACAGGAGGTGGTACTGCAGCCTCAAACACCCCTTGGAAACCCAACACACTTAAGGCGTGCCACTTTTATCTTGCATATCCGAAGTATGTTTTAAACCATCCTCAGTTTCATGTTTCGTTGTGCCCACACTATAAGGAAGTCTCATGTTCCATTAAGAAGCTGCCCTGCAGCGCAGCACTGTACATGTCACGTGGTATGTTGATATTTATGTAGCGCCCAGTCTGACAGGAGTGTGACCTCGCAGCACTATGGGCTGTCTGGGGGCGCCTCGGCAAGTGATTCTAGGCTTTCGATTGCTCCTAGCGTGTGACTCATTGTATCACGACGACATGTTGTGTGTTTTGTTCTCTGGCCCCTCTGTTTGGGGAGCTGTGCCCTGTTCGGTGAGCTGTCATTGTGTGGGTGTGGTCTCTGAGAGGTGTGTGGTGTGTGGGTGTGGTGTGTGTGGGTGTGGTGTCTGTGTGGTGGGTGGGTGTGGTGTGTGTGTGTGTGTGGGTGTGGTATCTGAGAGGTGTGTGGTGGGTGTTTACCGATTATTTATGCAAATCTTAGGTGAGTAAGATGCCCTTTGTCCGGTTAGATGGAACCTCGAGCCTCACGTTGCTGACTGTTGGATGTTTGTGCGTGGTGTGCACGAGGCAAGTGCTGCCATGAGCAGCACCATAGCCTGGAATATTGTTGTATAAACTTCTATGTGTTTGTTTGTGTGCGTGCGTGCGTGCGTGTGTGTGTGTGTGTGTGTGTGAGCGTGCGTGCGTGTCTGGTGTTGGGTTTGTGTTACTATCCTTGTGGATACTTCCGTGTGTAAACCCACTCACGCTGTGGTGACTTCATTGCACTTTGGGGTCCTGAACCCAGGTCCCCACAAGCCAATTACTTCTAAACTATAGAAAATGACCCCAGAAACATCTGCAATGATTTTCACACTTAAAAAAACTGACCTTGTGGGGACCTGTGTTTCCAATGTGTGTTTCTTTTTTTGCTCAGTCTTGCTCCTGTAGACAGGAGGTGGTACTGCAGCCTCAAACACCCCTTGGAAACCCAACACACTTCAGTAATCTGATCCGCAGGCATGAAGCAGGTAAGTCATTTCAAAGGGCGTGGGGGAGCAGCAGGTCTCAGCTGTAGTTTGACCTGAATACAAAGGCCTTTCAAATGTTATGTAGATGTTTTATTTTAACTTATAATTCCAATGATATTGTTGTGTTTGCTTCCTCTATGAGCCAAGTATATTTTTAAGATGTATGAAAGCATGCCCTTAAACAGTTCAGTCCAGTTTATTCCATTGCCTATGCCTGACAGGTCAGTTATTTTAATTCCAAAGTCCTTCGTCATCACCTGACCTCAGCCACAGCTATGCCGCCAGTCCGGTACTTTTGTGCCCAAAATAACTTTTCTCTTTGTGATTTTTGCAAAGAAGCAGCAGGTTTCTGCTAAGCTTTTGTGTTTCCATGCGAGTATGAGAATTGAGACTTTCTTATAGTGAAACTCGCCCATGTAGCCCCCCCCTCCACACACACACTTGCACTGGTGCCGGTTTCCACAGATATCAATGCGCAGGAGCATCGGTCCCGCGCGGCACTTTTTTACAGACAGGATTTCTGCGGATGGAGCGATTGCTGGTTTAAAACTGCAGCAAAAGCAGACAGTGCACCATTAAATAAATCCCTTTATGTCTCTGTCTGCAATAAGGGACCCCAACACTTGTGAATCAAAGAAAGGAGGTGGCCTCGCCCTGCATTCAAACCAGGGGCGCAGCTCGACACTTCGGAGGGGCGAGGCTGGAGGGGGGGCTGACACACCAAGCGATGGAGGCAGAGCAAAGACTTGTATTTATTTATTTATTTTGAAAGTTTTATATAGCGCAAACATGACCACCGAGGGTATAAGAGCGCTTTACAGATTATGCATCAAAGGGTATAAACATAGAAATCAGAATAAACAAAGCGACAAAATCAAAGTCTAAAATTGTCCAACAATCTTGTGAGGGAAAAGTAAACACACAACAGTTTGGCTCCTGCTAGCTGGGGCCCCATAATAAACCACCCGATACAGATCGGGTCTGTCGCCCCTCGACCCCTCCACTTACTGTTCCAGACCAACAACTATCCCCCCTCCACTGGCTCCCCGGGCTCGAAGGGCCCACTTGATGACCTCGCCTGATTCACCTGTCTGTTGCAACCAGACCACAGACAATGCTTCAAAGGAGCACTTATCACCCTGTGCAAGTCATTCTAGCCCAAGAGGCTGAATAGAGTTGCTGTCTTTCTAGCCCTGCTGGCTCACTATTGGAACACCGGTCCCCAAGACTGCTGAGGGCCACCATAGAGTACTTCACAGGCCCGAGAGATTAATCCCACACTACAACCCGTACTCACGAAAATCCGACTGCCCGTCTTAGGACCTTAGCCGAGCGCAGCAGCGCCACCACCATAGGCTTGGGGCTCGGAGCCGCACCATGGTGGACCTGGGCGGCTGCCCCAGGAGACACCTCTACGAGCCCCTGCCGCCCTCCGCCCTGCTCTGCTGGGCCCTGCTGCTGCTCTGTGCCCCGGAGAGCTCCGCGCTGGCAGACTTCTCAGTAAAGACCCTCTCTGCTTCCCAGCCTGCCCTCTCGCAACCTACCCTCTCGCAGCCTGCCCTCTCGCAGCCTGCCCTCTCGCAGCCTGCCCTCTCGCAGCCTGCCCTCTCGCAGCCTGCCCTCTCGCAGCCTGCCCTCTCCCAGCCTGCCCTCTCCCAGCCTGCCCTCTCCCAGCGTGTCCCCTCCCTGCCCTCTCCCAGCCTGCCCTCTCCCAGCCTATCCCCTCCCTGCCCTCTCCCAGCCTGTCCTCTCCCTGCCTGTTGTCGTGTCCCGGCGGCAGCAGGCAGCAGGCAAGAGCATGCACTGCGTCCCCGAAGTAACAGCCCTAAAGCAAGCAAGAAGTACGCCCCCTCCCACCAATCCCTGTTGGGTAGTGGAAACTGTCCAAACTGGGGTGCAGACAGCCCCTCTCACCTTTCAGCCTGGTACCACTGCACCAGCCGCACTACTTCCCTACTGACCATTCTCCACTTCAGCCCCGTCTAAATTACAATTCCTGCTTGTGACCCTTTTGCCTGCTTGTGCTAGTTTTCGTGACCCTGTTGCCTGCTTGTGCCTCCGTGTGCCCCTGTTGCCTGCTTGTGCCTCCGTTTTCGTGCCCCTGTCGCCTGCTTGTGCCTCAGTTTTCGTGCCCCTGTCGCCTACTTGTGCCTCTGTGTGCCCCTGTCGCCTACTTGTGCCTCCGTGTGCCCCTGTTGCCTGCTTGTGCCTCCGTGTGCCCCTGTTGCCTGGTTGTGCCTCTGTGTGCCCCTGTTGCCTGCTTGTGCCTCCGTTTTCGTTTTCGTGCCCCTGTTGCCTGCTTGTGCCTCCGTGTGCCCCTGTTGCCTGCTTGTGCCTCCGTGTGCCCCTGTTGCCTGCTTGTGCCTCCGTGTGCCCCTGTTGCCTGCTTGTGCCTCCGTGTGCCCCTGTTGCCTGCTTGTGCTGTGTGGGTGTGTGTGGAAGGCTCTGTGTGGGTGTGTGGAGGGCTCTGTGTGGCTGTGTGTGTGGGGGGCTTTGTGTGGCTGTGTGTGTGGGGGGCTCTGTGTGGCTGTATGTTGGGGGCTCTGTGTGGCTGTGTGTGGGGGGGGCTCTGTGTGGCTGTGTGTGCGGGGGGCTCTGTGTGGGTTTGTGTGGGGGGGCTCTGTGTGTGTTTGTGTGTGTCATTTGCTAGAGATAAAGCTAGTGGCATTGTAAATGACAATGCCATTTATTTATGTTTAAAAAAAACATAAATAAAAATAATGTCAAGAGCAATGCCAATAGCTCTAACTTTAACAAAGGCAAAACCATTGCATTGTAAATGCTTGTTAGGTCTTGGCTAGCGTAGGCTGCGCTTGCGCAGTCTCGCTCGAGACTTTACGTTTCTAGTAGTGGGGCTTAAATCCGCCCCTCTTCTCCATTGGCTGGCTTCCTAAACGGCGGCCAGCCATTGGAGAAGAGGTTTCTCTGTCAATTTAAGCCCCGTCTTTTTCGGATTGGGGGGGCGTGTTTTTTCGGTCCTTTCTCTCTTTGACGTCTTCAGTTAACCAAAAAAACACGCCCCCAGTCTGAAAAGGACGGGGCTTACAGCAAAAACAGAACATCATGGCGAGTGCTTGTATGTTTTTCCCGCAAGGCTTCCTCCGTTCCTCCCGCAGCCCCGTCCCTTGTTAATAATATGAAGGTGTGTGCTGTTGCATGGATGCCGTCGCCATGAACACAGGTGCCCTTAATTGTATTTAGCTGTTCTTTAAAAAAAAAAAATGACGCATTTCTACGGATATAACGGTGATGCGGAATGCTGACGGTGATATGACTACAAAGGAATGTATTTAAGTTGCTGTAGGTGTTTATTTGCATTATGAGGTGCATATCTTTCGGGACACAAGGCGTACGTTCAGGTCTCAGAGTACGTGTGATTTATTTACTTATATTTTGTTGGACTTTGACACCGAGTTCTTGGCAAGCGTCAGTACACTTTCAAAATACCCGGCTCCGCGCACCATCTGCTCCCACCCTGTAGTCAGCGCAGGCCTGGAGAGAGGCTCGGTTGCCGCTGCAGCCCGCAGAGACACGCTGCGCTGCACGGTGGCTGAGCTCAGTTAGCTTAATTCGCGGCACACAAGGGTTTTTGCTGCTCGATGGCCAAGTCTGGTTTAAGGTGCCAGTTATTCTGCTTTAGCCCAGTTTTATTCGAAGCATATGTTCCTGGTCTCTGTGAATGTTTCACCCCTCAGCTCCTGCGTGGGAATGCCTTTGGACACCGCTGCAGGGAGCAGCGCGGTCGATTATAGAGAGGAATGCATCCATCCTGTGCTCCCTATCAACACTCGGAGGCAGCCTGCTGGCACATACCAGGCCCACACAAGGCATTCCTAGATCACAATCCTGTCTCACCGGTTTAATGAGGTGTGATAAACACCTTGCTCTCATCCAGCTCATTGCCACCAACTGAGGCCCTGGAGCCCTCTGCGTGGAAGGGGAGCTGTCACCTTTGAAGAAAACATCTAACAGTGTGGCCCCTGCATTCAGCTATCTATCTGAGTAAAGAAATTCTGCGCGGCGTCTGCTGTGTATATGTAGTAGCGCCCATTCTCACTTTAAGTGAAAAACACGAACTGCTAATGGACGAAGTCGTCCGACGCAGACCTTGTTTAGTTCCGACTGTAAGCAACCCGGATGCGATCAATACATTTTCGAATTGTGTCTATAAGCCCAGAGCCTTGCTTACCTGATGGCATAAACATGGAAATATCCATCCGGTTTCTAGGTCAGGCGAATGATATCCGAGGTGCTGTCACTCCAGGTGACCCTATCAAGCATCACATCCCTGTCTGAGGCGGTGCTGGACATGATCATCTGAGTCAACAGGGATTGATTCATCGTCTTTACAGCCCACAGAAGCCCAGATTGTTTATATGTGAGGTCATAGTAACCTGCCCCCTATATTTATCTGGTTAATAACTTTTTGTGAGCTCTGAAATGCGAATGCCTCCATTCCCTTATATGAGCGCTACTCTATTCTGCTTTCCCTTTTTGATTTATGAACGTTATGCAGAGTGTTTAATATAAGCGAACGTAAGCCAGACAAAGTTTTAGTTAGGAGAGGAAATTCTTCTCAGTTTTTCTCACTGGATGATAACGAACAATTGGGGATACAACTAAGCATGGGCGAATTTTGCAAATCTGGCGTTCGCAAATTTTGCGAATTTGCGAACTCGCAATCCGCAAAATCCGCGAATTCTCGCGAATTTGCGGATTCTTTTTTTTTGTGTTCGCATGGATTTCTGCCAGTTCGCGAGGGTTTTTTACCAGTTCGCAATTGGGAACTTACATGTCGGGTCGCAACAGTCGCGATTATGTTGTTTCTACGTCTGGTTCATCATCACAGGTTCCCAGCACCCTCTGTTTCACCCCTGCCACCCTCTGTTTCACCCATGCCACCCTCTGGTACATCAATGCCACCCTCTGGTTCATCATCACTGTAGATTATGGGGGGGAAAAGCAAGCACACCTACCCTGCTTCAACTGACATGAATTAATTTGGAGTTGATTTATTAATGTGTCACTGTTTTAAAATTCCAGTCTGGCACCTGCTTCCTTATCTGT
This sequence comes from Lissotriton vulgaris, assembly GCF_964263255.1. Taxonomy (NCBI): domain Eukaryota; kingdom Metazoa; phylum Chordata; class Amphibia; order Caudata; family Salamandridae; genus Lissotriton; species Lissotriton vulgaris. The sequence continues at coordinate 580,098,611 of NC_141697.1, forward strand.
AATTTGCTTTCTGTTGCAGTGCAAATTTTTTTTCCAGGACCTTTGTGGCCTACTTGTAGCGAATCTATGATCCGGCTGTGAGGGTCAGAGCAGGGTCATACAATTGTTGCAACTAGCAACTGAACTCTGGAGGGGCCCCAGTCAGGAAGCACTACAGGGAATGGTTACTAATGATGAATTTGAACTTTTGCACCTGCTGAGTGCTTTCAGTTTAGCAAAACTCGTTTTTCTGCAGAACAGCATTACAGCAACTGTAATGCCCCAAACAAGCTTACTTGTGAAAGTTGATTTCTAATCCAAAAAATATCCAAAGAAAGTCAAAAGGCCTCAAATCCAAAAAAGTTCAGGCAAATGTCAACCTGAGGAGTTATTCTCATAAAAATCATCATTTTCAGAAGGTCTATGCTGCTTGCTCATGGATTTCTTGTGCAGAATTGCAATTTTTGTAATTTCGCGAGTGCGAGATTGTTGCTGCCCGCCGCACCTGCATGTTTGCAATTGCGAACTTACACTGCACGCCGCAAAATTGTATCACCAATAAAAAAAATCCGCTGCGTGCGAATTTGCGGATTTTACCGAAAATCCGCAAAATCCTCTAGCGGAACAGATTTTCCGCCCATGCTTAGATACAACAGCTACAAATAACATGCAAGACTGGTAGAAATTCTCCAGCCCGAGTCCATCATTAACGGTAACAGTCTGCCAGGTTAAAGAAAGGTGGCGGCAAAATGCTGTTGTGCAAATAGCGCATATACCAAGCATTTGCAATGCAATAGGTCTCGCAGTTACCCGAGTTTAAGCTAATGGCATTGTAAATGACAATGCCTTTTGTTTATGTTTTTAATACGAATGGCTCTGTGTGTGTGTGTGTGGCTGTGTGTGTGTGGCTGTGTGTTTGTGTGTGGCTGTATGTGTGTGTGGCTCTGTGTGTGTGTGTAGCACTGTGTGTGGCTCTGTGTGTGTGTGGCTCTGTGTGTGTGTTTGTGTGGCTCTGTCTGTGTGTGTGTGGCTCTCTCTGTGTGTAGGTCTGTGTGTGTGGGTCTGTGTGTGTCTGTGTGTATGTGTCTGTGTGTGTATGGCTCTGTGTGTGTGGCTCTGTGTATATGGGTCTGTGTGTGGGTCTGTGTGTTTTTGTATGGCATTTGCGAGAGATTAAGCTATTGGCATTGTAAATGACAATGCCAACACATAAATAAAAAATTTGTCATTTACAATGCCAATAGCTCTAACTTTTGCGAAGGCGAGACTGTTCCATTGTAAATGCTTGTTGGCTATTTGAGGTAGTTTGCTCCATAACTTTTTCACATAGGATATCCTCAACACATTTCTGTCTTTTTCTTCAAGAATCCAGGGAATTTTCAAAGTAGCCAGGGATTGTGGATTTTCCTGGAGGGGACAGAGAACATCGGCAAAATAAAGCAACATTTTGACTTTTTGGGGGAAAATAGAAACACACATTTGCAATGCAATAGGCCTCGCATTTACACAAGTTTAAAATACTGGCATTGTAAATGACTGCCTTTTATTTAAGTTTTAAAAACAAAGAAAAGGCAGTCATTTACAATGCCAATAGCTTAAACTCGCATAAATGTGAGACCTATTGCATTGCAAATGCTTGCTTAAATTTATATTGAGTATGAAAGAAAACTGAGCGGTGTGCTCGTACCTTGACCAACTCTCCCTGTAGTTGCAGCTCTGTTACGAGGTTGCTACTGTGAGGGTTATCTGTTTGACTCATTGCCAGCCAAAGATGATAAATCACGTGTCCCAGTCTGGCCTGACAAGTCGATGACCCCAGATCGGGTGCTCACACGTGCTCTAGGTACTTCAACAGAGAGCTCCAACAAAATACAGTACACCAGGGTAGGTGCTGCTCGCCATTAATGGCAATAACGTGTTGAATGAATAATTTAAAATGCAAGCAGTCCAGGTTTGGAATTTGTGGCTGTGTGATTGATATAACAAATGAGTTGATTGAATTTTCATTTGCAAAATGCATTCATTCAGTTTTGTTTTGCCTCATGCCTGTCACTGATTCCCAGTCAGGTCAGATGCACCAGAAAGAACACACAAATGTCTACTGAGAAGCTTTTAGTATTGCTTCAATTAACAATTTGGTTTTCATTACCTTGAACGTGTTTTTAATTTTAAGGTAAAGTTTGTTTGTTTGCCTGCTTAGGCAGTATCCCTTCATCAAAGCGTCAATGTTTCTGGTGTTCAGGGAAAGTCAGAGCACCAGCTCTGTGACTGGCTGTTAGTGGCAAGTGATTGGTCATGGTGAGCAGGGAAAGAAAAAATATTATCTGAACCTACGTGCGTATACGGCGGAGTGCTAACATTGAAAACAAGTCTTTTTACATTACACACCCTATAAACAGGGCGTGATTACTAATTCAGTGGCATATATTGGTGTCTGCATAATTCAGAGACTTTTGGGTCTGATCAAAATTGACTTCTCAATGTAGGAGAAAGTTAACCTTTATATCTGCACCTTGGGCAATGCTCTTTCAACACCTAATTTTTTCTAGATCAAAATTACAGGGAACTAATTATGTTCCATTTGGTGAGCTATATCTGCTCAACACTGCTGTTTCGCTCCAGAAACTCGGCATCACGCGTCAACAGCCCGACGTGACCAGAACATGACCCCAGGCAGTCTTCTCAGACCCTCCAAACAATTAGGCACAGTTTGGCACACCAGCAATTGGCAGCAAGACATATAAAGGCAATAGGATACTATAATTGCCTTAAACTCTTTCATTAAACAACTGCATTCAATTCTTTTTTTCTAAATTACTTCATTATAAAGAAAAAGCTAAGGTGAGGGGTCGCATAGGCGGTGCAATGGAGGTGGGAGTGTGGTGAGGACACTCTCCTCAAACAGGTCACGCAGCACTTGCTCCCTCTCAGCAAGCTGTCTCCGTGGAGCCGACAGGGGGGGAGGGAAAGGGAAAGTGAAAGCGCGTGATGCGTGCGCTGTATGATGCCAGCCCTACATGGGGGCAGGAGTTGTGCACACGGAGTGCACATCTTCTGTCGCCCTTCAGAGGAGACAGCAGAGAGGGGACGCAATGCACGTGCACATGGCCTGTCCATGCTCGTACATGGTTTGTCTGCCTTCGCTAAGGAAAGCCACAACAATATACCTGCCAAGGCGAAGTAGTGCATGGGCTGCGTTTGCTGGGCAAGACCTAAAAAGGGTCTGTTTTTCTCCTAAAAATGTCATCAATGAACGGTTTGCTGTGCTAAAGTCACCATCTTACTAGCTTTCTGGAACATATAGATGAGGCTAAAAAAACACTCATTTTTTTTTACCATTTTTGGCATTAGAGGTAGCCCGTTTTTCCAATTATTTTTGCTCTCAATCTACTTTCAGTTTGTGGTGGAATCCAGTTTGAAGCTCATAGGTGATCCAGAAATGATATAGATTTCTGAAAAGTGGACAAAATTCCAAACTCAGCAAGGGGTCATAGGTGTACATCCCTCATGATTCTCCCAACGCTGTGTGCAACAATGTTTTCATCTGTAACTTTTTTGCCACAATGGCCGATTTACAAAAGCATTATACTATTACGTCCACTTTACCATTCTAGTTGCTGGGATATATAGGGATTGCAGGTTTGCCAAGAATTCAAGGTATCCAGAGCCAACAACTGAGCTTGCACCGTACAATGGTTTTTCATTGTGTACCAAGTATAGACCAAATTATGGGACATCATACAGCTACAGCTGGCACCTTCCCAGTTAGTGGGCCTCCTGGGTCATGTAGCGGAAATACCGAAGCCCTCTCGTAGACTTGCTGCGCTGTTACTCCTCCACTCCTTGCTAAGCGGCAAATTGCAATGTGCTGAGTTGCATCCTGGCTCCCAAACCAAATGACTGTATACGGGATATAGCATTGTACCACGAACAATTATCAAACTATTGGGAGTTGATACCTCCAAGATCCAGACCACGTGACATTTGGAAGCCTTTCCTAAGTTATATGTGCCACCAAGATTCAGCTCCCGCTTCACTGAATGACCCTTACTTTCATGCTATGCCCTAAAAGGAACAAATGGTTCATCTCGTTCTTTTTCACTGCATTCATAGTGTGTGTTGACGGGGGTATACATATTGTCAGATATATGATTCATATGTTTTATCTACAAGCTTCAATTTTTAAAATGTCAACTTTATACATAAATAAAGTTTTTTTTAAATTATAGACCAATTCATATGGTGAAATATGTAGAGTAAAAAATGGGTATCAAGGAAACCTATATATTTCTGAGTTGGGCACAAGATATGGAGTTTAGGAGCAGTGGGTATTTGTACATCGTTGAATTTGTGGTAACCCATACAAGCAAATAATTTGGAGAGTATTTTTCAAACTGTCTTCTTTCTTACACACTGCACAAATCCAGTGAAATCCAATCGGTAACAGCAAATATCCTGCTATTCAATGCTCCGACATGTCTACTGATGAAAATGGTACCTCACTGGTGTGGGTAGGCGTAGTGACTGTGACAGGAAACAGCCCAAATGTTATGTTATGTTAGGTTAAATAATGTCTAAAGTGCACGAATACCCAACGGAGTCTTGCTGCTAAATTGGGTATAGCAGTGTAGACAGGAGCAAGAAAAGACTAGGTATTAAAAAGCCAAGTTTTAACAGTTTCCTAAAACTCAATAAAGTGGGAGCTGCTTTGAAATTTATAGGCAGGCTGTTCCTTCCAGGGGCTTCAGAGGAGAAGCAGCTGCCCCCCTTATTTGAGACTCTTAAAGCTGGGGCGGGAGATCATCAAGGTATTTTTTTGGCTGGGTATGTACCAGGAAAAGGATTGTTTAAGGTAGCTGGGATGTGAGTCTTGCAAGGCCTTGTAAATAAGGCACAATGCCTTGAATTTGATTCAGTTATCCACTGAAAGCCAGTGGAGCCCCTTAATGGAAGCTGAGATAGGATGAAACTTGGGCAGATCAAGAATAAGTCTTGCTGCCGCATTTTGTACGCTCTGTAATTTCTTTAAGTACTGCTTTTGGAGCTTAACATGAAGTCTATTACCGTAATCCAGTTTCATGAAGATTAGTAAAGAGATGACTGGTTTTCTAGAGGTAAGGGGAATGAAAGGAAGAATCTTCTTGATAATTCTCAAAGTATTGAAACTGGAGGAGACGTCTGAGCTGATATACTTATGGAAGTTCAGTTTGTCATCAGTGGTTATGCCTAAATTTTTCGCTTTTTGGACCAGGATGGGGAAGAGTTCCTAACTCCGTAGGCCGACATGCTGGGTTGCAGAAATTAGCTTTGTTGCCAAAAAGAATGACCTTGGTTTTCTCAGAGTTCAGTTTGAGGCAATGCTTACCCATCCAGTTGTTGACCGATCTCATACAGTTGTGAAACTGGGAAATGGTGACTTCCACATTGTTTGAGGATGACACGACAATCTGCGTGTTGTCTGCGTACGAAGTGGGGGAGAAGAGTATCATCATCAGAGAAGAGTATCATCATCAAATGTGTAGACATACTACACATTTGATGATGATACTCTCCTGGCTACATTTGATGTTACATCATTATACACCAATATACCACATGAGGATGGGCTTATGGCGTTATCTGAAGCTCTCAGTAAAAGAACTGTGAAAAAACCATCAACAAATGTGCTTACCAACTTTACTAGAGTTATCCTTAAATCCAACAATTTTACATTCAAGGGTAAACACTATCTGCAGATACAAGGTACTTCCATGGGTACTCGGATGGCTCCATCCTATGCAAATATCTTCATGGGCAAACTAGAGAACAGTATACTTGCTACTTCTAGCATCAAACCACTGGTATGGCTACGATACATTGATTTTTTTTTTTTTTTTTTTTTTTTTTAAAAATTTTCGTGTGTCCTCATATATGCCACCAGTTAATGACTGCTCTAATATAGGCGCTCTTCAAGCCACTGTCACAAACTATCCTTTCCAGCCCTCGTGTTTGTGGATAGCTGTAGAAGATTGCCCAGAGGAAAGGTCGTTACCCGTCCAACTTCCTTTCGGATTGATCCTTGCAACTAAGGAAGGACAGGACCACTTACCTCTGGCATAATCATTGGACTATTATTAGTTTTCGATCCAGGCATTCAATGCTGACCACAGCCTAACAGCTTTATCACCCCCACATAAAATATCAAATTTACTCACAGCCACGATATATTTAAGACAATCTGCGAATTTCGGGGGGGATGCAGACTTCCATGCTTTGCAGATCTCTCTTCTTGCAATGGTCATAACATAAAAAATAAACTGTGACAAATTACTATTAAACACATAATTAGGCAGTAAACCAAAGAAAACCAATCTGGGTGAACACTGAATTGGAACCGACAAAACCTCTTCTAAAAATTTACACAATTGTTCCCAAAAATTAGATATTTTTGGACATTCAAAGAACATGTGAATATCATTTGCGCTCCTTAGATTGCACCTAGGACAAAAATATTGCGCCCCGGAGATTCTAGAGAGTTTCGCCGGGGTCCAATACACTCTGTGCAATGTATATAAATGATTCCTTCTTAAATTAGAAGGTTTAATTATCTTTTGGGATAAAGAAAAGGAATCGATCCATAATTTCTCTACTTCCTCCGCTATCTGGACTGAAGAGGGGTCCCATATATTCTTAATTTCTGTTTCCAAATTGTCTCTATTATTCAGTAATATGTTATACCATTGTGCCGTTTCTCTTTTTATTTCTCTAGAATTACTATATAACTCTAAGAATGATTCCTCATTATTTGAGACCCAATTTTGGCTTCCCCACCAGGCCGATAATTGATAAAACTTGAACCTCGTTAAAGTCCCTCCGGTTACCCCCTCAAGAAATTCCCACTTTAAAACTTTCGATTCATCGCATAAGTCCCCCCACTTCAGGAGCCCTGCTCTTTTTAAGGGAAGAGCCAATTGATCCAATAAACACTCTGGGGTGCCTGGTGAGTCCCAAATTGGGGAGTATAGATGATAATATTGGATACAATATTATCATCAATACTCCCCAATTTGGGACTCACCAGGCTACGATACATTGATGACATATTTACAATATGGAATGCAAGAAGTAGAACATTGGAACAATTTACAGCTAATATAAACAATATCCATCCTACCATCAAATTTACCAGCAGCAATACCAAACAGAAGCATCATCTCCCTTTTCTGGATGTGCTAGTCACCATTCATGAACACAAAATGACAACTGATTTGTACCACAAGCCTACAGATGCTCATTTGTATGTAAACTGGACTTCATGTCACCCACATCACACTAAAATGAGCATCATCTACAGCCAAGCACTCAGATTAAGACGCATCTGCAGCAATGAGGAAACCTGTAAAGACCATCTACAGGAGTTTGCTACATTATTTAGAAGGCAAGGCTATCCTCTGCATATCATACAGCAACAAATTGACAAGTCTTTGCAGTTACCCAGAGAAGCACTTATTTGGAATACCAACGCCAGAAACAAAAGTGACAGAACTCCATTTGTAGTTGACTATCATCCATCAGCTCCCAACTACAGAAATATAATGCAAAAAACATTTCCCTTACTGTCCACTTGTGAAAAATTGCAAAAGGTTTTTCCAAAACCGCCAGTCATTGCTTACCGCAGAGCTCCAAATTTACGATCTCTTATTGTGAGAGCTGAACTCAAGCAAGCTGTAACAAATGCAGGGGTTCATTGCTGTGACTCTAAAAGGTGCATCACGTGTGAATACCTTTTACAAACATCATCAGTTACCGGTTATGTTACCAGAAGGACCTATGCAATAAGGCAGCATCTTACATGTTGCTCAACATGCATTATTTATGTGATTCAGTGCCAACGGCAAAGCTGTAAAAAACAATATGTAGGCCAAACAGTGAATGACCTCTGCACACGATTCAGGAACCACAAATCAGCAATAATTAATAAGAAAATTGATCAGCCTGTAGCCAATCATTTTAACCTTGTGGATCATTCACTATCAGATTTGAAGATTTTCCCCGTGGAACATGTCTCAAAGGAAGAACTACTGGACTTCATGGAAAACTTCTGGATGTACCGTTTAAAATCATTGCATCCAGATGGACTGAACATTACTGACAATACAACCTGATTACTGCATATCTCAAGAACTCTCAGGACTGCATTGATTCCACATTCCAAATGGAAACTTCACTCATGATGCTTTTTTGAAAAATCAGCTTTGTCATCTGTGCAGCCACTGATGTTACCATCTTGAAACTACCTGAGGAAGGCGGAAGCTGAAACGTTGTAGTGGAAATATATTTTTGTTCTTTGGTGAATCTATCTGTTTGAGTCACTTCTTTCTTGGATATTTTATTTCTTTGTGACTCATTGTATCCTTTTGGATCCAGATTTTTGCCCTGGCTGGCTGTTGTTTTCTTGTGATCCTTCATCTTCAAGTATATATATATATATATATATATATATATATATATATATATATATATATATATATATATATATATATATATATATATATATATATATATATATATATACTTGAAGATGATATATACCGTTGCTCTCATGCTGCAGCCTACCTTCTGAGCAGCATGCAGGAACAGACACGGACCTCGGTAATTAGATGCCAAACTTTTATTTAAGTGCTGTATATATATATCTACAGGAAGGGACACCTTCCTGTACATAAACAAACCTTGGCATTTTGCTTTTTCCATGTGTGCTGCACAAGGGAGCACACATGGAAAAAGCAAAAACGAGGAGAAATAAAGCATTTCTCCTCGTTTCGCCACCTTAAGAACAGGTCTTTCCTGTTCTTAAAATCTGCGCTGGCACCTATTATCGCCTCTCTTGATATTAGGTGGCAGCGTCGAAGTGAATGGGTGTTGCGGTGGAATGCCCACTGCAACACCCACTGCACGCCCCCTTTCACAATGAGTTCATTGTGAAAGGGGCCCTATTACCAAGGCAGCGTTAAGTCAATTAACGTGGCGTTAAATGACTTAACGCTGCCTTGATAATAGGGCGATGCAAATATCGCTGCGTTATCGGCAGAAAAGTGCCGATGACATGGCGATAAGGGGCTTGATAATATGCCTCTCAGTTCCCCATTTTAGCACTTGACTCTCTTAAGTTAGCTAAGCAGTCAGCCCAAGGCCTACTCAGTGGTGGTGGTATGGACTAGGACCCCCAGCTCGCTAGTACTGAACAACAACACTCAATAAAACATTGTTCAGTCAGTAATTTTTCTTATAAAAAAGATAAGTATTTTATTACACACACACTACTAATAGTATGCATTAATTACAAATATATACATCCATGTCGATGGAAATACCTCTGACGACACCCCAGAACTGTTCACGCCACCAGCAAGTCTTCAACCCATAATCATAATCCCCCACAGCTATACTAGATACAATATTACAATATAAGGGGTGTCATTATAAGTAAGGTGGACCTACTGGCTTTGTCAGGGTATCATCACATCAGTAAAAGCTGAACAATGTTATAATCCACCACTGCAACACCACTGAAATCAATGAGGATAGTATCAACTTTCAGTACTACTCATTGTAGTATAAAACCTTGCATTGTCAATCATCAATATTGTTATTTTATGTTATATCAATTTGTATAGTGCACTAAACCCCTAAAATGGTATCCAGGTGCTTGGCCAGCTGTGTAGGTGTGTGGTCTCCAAGGTGTTTATACAAAGAGCCGGGTCTTCAGCTTCTTGCCGAACTCAAGAAGTGAAGCAGAGGCTCTTATGTGTTGAGGGAGATCATTCCATGTCTTGGGTGCGATGTAGGAGAATAAACAGCCTCCAGTTTTGCTTCTGTGCATGCGGGGTATGTGTCCCAGGAAGATTGAGGCATAGCGTAGGTGTTTGTTCGGTTGGTGAAAGTGTAATAGGCTGTTCAGGTATTCTGGTCCTGTGTTGTGTAGGGCTTTGTATGTGCTTGTGAGAAGTTTGAATTGGCTGTGCTTGTGGATGGGTAGCGAGTGAAGCTTCCTCAGGTGTGGTGTGAAGTGGGTGCGGCGTGGGAGGTCAAGTCAAGTCAAGTCAAGATTTGTATAGCGCACTACTCACCCAGAGGGTCTCAAGGCGCTTGAGGGGAGGGAGTCGCTACCTATCAAATAGCCAAGTTTTGAGTTGTTTTCTGAAGGAGAGGTGGTTCTGTGTGAGGCGGAGGTGGGTGGGGAGAGAATTCCAGGTTTTGGCTGCTAAGTAGGAGAATGATCTTCCTCCCATGGTGGCTCTACGAATGCGTGGAATCACAGCGAGGGCTTGGTTGGATGATCGTAGTTGGCGGGTGGGGGTGTAGAATGTCAGGCGTGTGTTGAGGTATTTGGGTCCTAGATCGTAGAGGGCTTTGTGTGCGTGGGTGAGGAGGCGGAACGTTATTCTCTTGTAGACGGGGAGCCAGTGAAGGTCTCTCAGGTGATCGGAGATGTGATTGTGGCGGGGTATGTCTAGGATGAGTCGGGCGGAGGCGTTCTGAATGCGTTGGAGTATTTTCTGTAATTTGGCTGTGGTTCCGGCGTAGAGGGTGTTTCCCTAGTCCAGCCGGCTTGTGACAAGTGCTTGGGTGACTGTCTTTCTTGTTTCAGTGGGGATCCATCTGAAGATCTTTCTGAGCATACGTAAGATGTTCAAACATGATGATGAGATGGCGTTGACTTGTCTGGTCATCGAGAGGGAGGAGTCTAGAATGAATCCCAGGTTGCGAGCATGGTCCGTTGGTATGGGTGTGCTGCCCAGGGCCGGTGGCCACCATGAGTCGTCCCATGCAGAGGGGGATGATCCTAGGATGAGGACTTCCGTCTTGTCTGAATTCAGTTTTAAGCGGCTGCTCTTCATCCACTCGGCTACGTCTTTCATCCCTTCGTGTCGGTTGGTTTTGGCGGTGTTTGGGTCTTTGGTGAGGGAGAGGATCAGCTGTGTGTCGTCAGCGTAGGAGATGATGTTGAGGTTGTGCTGGCAAGCGATGGATGCGAGGGGGCTCATGTAGACGTTGAAGAGGGTGGGGCTGAGCAATGATCCTTGTGGTACGCCGCAGATGACTTCGGTGGCCTCTGATCTGAAAGGGGGGAGGCGGACTGTCTGGGTTCTTCCGGCTAGGAACGAGATGATCCAATCCAGTGCTTTTCCTTGTATCCCAACGTTGCTGAGGCATTGTACAAGGGTGCTATGACAGACCGTGTCAAACGCTGTGGAGAGGTCCAGGAGGATGAGGGCAGCTGTTTCCCCATTGTCGAGTAGTGTTCGGATGTCATCTGTGGCTGCGATGAGGTCGGTTTCAGTGCTGTGTTTGACTCGGAAGCCAGACTGTGAGGGGTCGAGGGAGTTGTTAGACTCGAGGAAGGCGGCGAGCTGACTGTTGACGGTCTTCTCTAAGACTTTGGCAGGAAAAGGGAGGAGCGAGATGGGGCGGTAGTTCTTAAGTTCGTTGGGGTCTGCTGTAGGTTTCTTCAGGAGGGCATTGAGTTCGGCATGTTTCCAGCTTTCCGGGAAGGTGGCGGTGTTGAGGAAGCAGTTGATGATATCCCTGAGATGGGGTGCGATGATGGAGTTGGCCTTGTTAAAGATGTGGTGGGGGCATGGGTCGGTTGGTAATCCGGAGTGAATAGAGTTCATCAAGCGGATGGTGTCTTCGGTGCTGATTGGGTTCCAGGCGCAAAGGGTGGTGGTGGGGGGCTTCAGTTCGGTGGTAAGGGGGGTGGACTGGTCGCCGAAGCTATTATGTATGTCCGCGATTTTGCTGTGGAAGAACGAGGCTAGAGAGTCGCAGAGGTCTTGAGAGGGAGTGATGTTGTTGGTGCCGGCGCTGGGGTTGGTAAGCTCTTTGACGATGCTGAAGAGTTCCTTGCTGTTGTGGGCGTTGTTGTCGAGTCGATCCTTGAATGCTGATTTCTTGGTGGATCGGATCAGCTGGTGGTGTTTGCGGGTGGTGTCCTTGAGGGCGGTCATGTTGTTTGTGGTTGAGTTTTTTCTCCAGGCTTTCTCGAGGGTGCGGCAGTTCTTTTTGGAGTTCTTGAGATCGTCATTGAACCAGGAGGCTTTTTTTCTACCTGGCTTGTTGTGATGGTTTTTCAAGGGTGCTAGTTCGTCAGCGCAGTGGGTGATCCATTGTGCGAGATTGATGGCTGCTTGATTTGGGTCCGATGATTTTGCGGGAGGGTTTTGGTTTAGCGATGTGGTGAGCTGGTCGGTGGTAAATTTGTTCCAGTTTCTGCGGGGGACTTGTTGTGGGTGGTGGTGGGTCGTGGTCTTTCTGAAGTTGAAGTGGACGCCGCTGTGGTCCGTCCAGTGGAGTACTATGGCGTGATTGAAGGAGACGTGTTTGCTGGAGGAGAAGATTGGGTCGAGAGTGTGTTCGGGTTAGTGGGTGGGGTTGTTTACCAGTTGTTTGAGTCCGAGATTGGCGAGGTTGTCCAGAAGGGTGGTGGTGTTGCTGTTGTTGTTCTTTTCCAGGTGGAAGTTGAGGTCCCCTAGGAGAATGTAGTCCTCGGAGGGGAGGGCGTGTGGGCTGATAAAGTCAGTGATGTCTTCGCTGAATTGTGTGCAGGGTCCTGGTGGTCTGTAGATGAGGGTGCCTCTAAGTGTGGTCTTGGGGTCGGTGTGTATCTGGAAGTGAAGGTGTTTGGCGGCTTTGAGGGTGTCGTCGGAGCTGGTTGTGATGCGGATGGTGTTCTTGTGGACGATGGCGATGCCTCCTCCTGTTTGGTTGATGTGGTCCTTTCGGATGATCTTGTAATGGTCCGGGATGGCTATGGCGATGTCGGGGGCAGATAAGGTGTTCATCCAGGTTTCTGTAAGAAAGGCGACGTCCGGCGTTGTGGTGTCTAGTAGGTTCCATAGTTCAATGGCGTGTCTGTGGACCGAGCGGGTGTTGAGCAGGACGCACTTCAGGTGGTTATTGTCGTAGCTCTGTTTGGCGTTTATGGATGTAGTGTGGGTCCTGATGCAGCAGAACTTGCAGGATTGGCAGGTAAAGGGTCCATGGGTGCGTCCTGGGGCGGCTTGGTGGCAGTCGGGGAGACGGCCAGTGTTGAGCGCAGAGAGGGTTGCGGCGTGGTATGTTAGGCGGTTGGAGTGGATTTTGCGGGGGCCAGGGCCTCTGGCGCTGGGCGCGGTCCAGGCGCGGACGGGCGTAGACGGGCTTACCTTTGGCACGTCCGCTGCGCGTGAACACTGCGCGTAAGTGCAGCTGTCATAAGTGGAGAGTGGAGGGGGCGGAGCAAGGGAGGAGCAGCTGGGATGCGGGAGCGGGGTGGCCAGTGGGGAGGGTATCAGGCTACAAGGCACAACAAAATGGCAGCAGAGAGTGAAAATGAAACTATGCAGGACGGGTCGGGGGCAGTGAGGCACAATCTGGCACAGAAAATATTTAAATCAACAGGGCAATGGCACAGAATGCAGTGGGGAGGGGATCGGGCTACAAGGCACAACAAAACGGGATCGAGGCAGTGAGGCACAACAAAACGTAATCGGGGCTGTGAGGCACGATCTTGCACAGATAAAAAATGTATCAGCAATGGCAGGACGAGATGAACAAATACGATGCCAATGGCAGGACGAGATGAACAAATACGATACCACATACAGCGATGTAGATCAGAGAGGGAGCGGGTGGAGCGACCGGGTGCTGACAGGGTCATGTCGGTCACAGTTCTTGCTCACACGGGTCTTCCCTTATGTTGCTAGTGGGAGGGAGGAGCAGCTGGGAGGCGGGAGCGGGGTGGCGAGTGGGGAGGGGATCGGGCTACAAGGCACAACAAAATGGCAGCAGAGAGTGAAAATGAAACTATGCAGGACGGGGTCGGGGCAGTGAGGCACAATCTGGCACAGCTGATGATGAGTGCTTGCGTGGCGGTCCGTCTGGTGTTCTGAGGCAACCATTTGAGGGTCTTTAACAGCCTGCATGGGATGTGGAAGCAGAAGGTGCACACTGTGTTGACTTGAATAAACCTGTTGAGCTTTTCATCTAGGATGAGTAGGATGAGCCCTAGATATTTTGTGCGCTCTGTTGGTGTGGTTGTTGGGCCTAGCTCCAATGGCCACCAGATGGGGTTCCATGGGGAGGTCTTGTTGCCAAAGACCAGTACTTCCATCTTGTTGAAGTTGAACTTCAGACAGTTGGTTCGCATCCAGCCTGCTACCATGGTCATGCAGTTGGTGAAGTTGGTTTTGGCGATGGTTGTCTTGTCCATCATGAAGAGAATGAGTTGGGTGTCATCGGCAAGAGATGACAGTGATGTCTTGTGATTGGATGATGTTGACAAGCTATGTAATGTATACTAAAAAGGTGGGGCTAAGGGACAATCCCTGTGGAACTCCGCATATCAGTTTCTTGGTCTCTAATGTGAAGGATGGCAGCCTGAGTCTCTGTCAATAAAGAATTATATTGAGTAAAGTGTGTTCCAGAGTCTCCACTACAGTGTTAGGACTAACCTACAGAGGTCATCACACTTTAGAACCTATGTACAGAATTATAGGTTTCAGGAGTGCTTGAATAGCCATCGGATTTCTCCCTGGGCATTAACGTAGCCTGTTGGAGGCTTAAGGCAACTTTTGGGGCTGAAAAGTTTCTGGAGAGTTTCTGTGCCTCTTGCAGCCCTTAAACAGTGTTAAAAAATTGGTGGTGTTCCTGCTCACTCTTGGGCACCACAAAAAGGAAATATGTTAATTGTAGGCCCATGGTGAGGTCTTATGGAGCTCTCCTGGCCCCAGTCACGATTGTTTTATCAGTTCTACTCCCAAGCACACGTTTTAAATTATAACAAGGTTTCCCTATTAGCAACAGACGTAAACAGTAATATGATGACAAATTCTACAGTATTTCTTTTTTGATTTTTCTTGTCACGCTTTATTCAGGTGTTTCCAGCAACAGCCAACATGCATTTGGTCGCAATAGGGTGTGATCCCGCGACTTCTTCAAGGCTATTATGTCCAAGTATATGATTTGTAAATGTGGTGTTACTTCGGACCCAAAAAGGGGTTCTAAGGATTAATGTTGTCGTTCATAAACGAAATTCCTTTAATTTTCAATCCAAGTTATCCACCATATAGTTCGTCACTCTGTAAACCAATGCAAAATATCCGGTCTGTGTCCATACACAAAGCCTTAATTCAGGAGCAGAGTACTGCAATAGTTAAAAATCTCAGCAAACACCGTGTGCGGTATACAAGCTGATGCACAACCACGTCGCTTGTATTTTCACGATTGTTTTATCAGTAGCTTTCTGCTGCATGCCCTGACTATGTTTTCTTTGTTGCAGGTGCCCCAGTTCCATATTGCAACTTCAATTTGTTTATGAAAAAAGCTTCTCTTGGAGCTTCAGCTCCGCCCCAAGTGACACAGCTACCTGATCCCTTCCCATCAAAATTTCAATGGGGAGCCTCTCTTATCCTTGGTTCCCAGTAAAGAAAGCTGTGAACTTATTACATATGAAGCACTCACCTTCTTTGCAACTAATAACCCCAATTTCCTACATGGAGGCTACCAGCTGGACCCTTCTTGAACAATGAAATCTTGCTGACACCCTGGCTAGGATTCCTGTCAGCAAATCAGACTTTTCCACAGCAGAACAAACCTTTCAATCAATGTCCCAACAAAGTTCACATTTCTTCAGTGATGCCAACTCCTCCATCCTCAATGCAACTAACATATGTAAGACCTAGCAATGAGGAAGACTTACAACCATTTCTTCCCTTTAGTTTAGTGGTCCTACTTTGACAATGCTCACTACAAATGTGAACCCATGAAGGGTGGAAACTACAAAATCCTGTCATTGGCTTCAGGCAGCTGATATACAGCAGAGCCATCCACTTAAGCAGCAGAATATTGTCCAATTGGGAAGTCTTTCATTCCTTGAGAAATGTTAATCACCACAGGAACATCTAAAATATAGCTATAGAGAAGACGTATGGTTTCCTTCTGCTCCTCAATTATCTCAAAGTGACAGTAGCCACTGCAATATGAAATCAATGTGAATATTCACAGTGAGGAACCCACTCAATTCCACCAACAGTTTCATGCCATCCTCCAAATAATCGCATCTAACAACAGAACTATCAAAACTAACAAAACAACATGCCTTTACCATCCTGTTTCATGCGCTACAGGGCTCTTGTAGCATGTATAGTTTTGTTGCATGCATGGAAAGGTGGGATCAATGTGTACCCCAACGGGCCCGATTTGGAGGGCCCCGGGTGAAGGGGGCTAGCTACGGGTCCCCAAAGTCAGATTTCGGCATCCGATCCGTGTCGGAACAACCGATTTGGAAAGGCTGTCAGAATCTAACATCCTAATCGCTTCTTTGGAAGCGCGGCATGTAGACCTGCACGAGTCGGCTCTGACCAACTCTGTTACTCCGGATGTCGTTCGGAACCAAGTCGGACAGTTTGAACGGTTTCCTGACATCATAATTGGTCATTCGGAAATGTGTCCGAGTCGGTTGGAAACAAGGCTTCCGAATTAGATTCAACCGAATCGGATGCTGTTCGGAGTCTTTCCAAACAACATCGTAATCGGCCCCTTAGTCGTTTAAACTCTTGGGGGCTTATTTACAAGCCCTTTGCGCCACGGGAAAGACACATTTTTTCCCATGTTAAAGGTGACCCACCGGAGGCGCAAGGGGCTCGTAAATAAGCCCCTTGGTGTGAAGTGTTGACCATGGCTTCTACCTGCGGTACTAATGATAGATTATAGTTGAGTAAAGCTCCCAGATTAAAAACAAGTATGATATACTGAACTGAGGTAGCAAAAGCTCAGTAAGTATAAGAGCAGTCGCTTCATTCCTATCTGCAGTGGTCTTGATGTCATTCCAGATTTCAACCTTGGAGGGCTCAGTACTCTTCTTAGGCAGACACAAACTTGGAAGACTGGAAATTGACTGCTTTGTTTCCATGTGTGCCAGTTAGACCTAGCAGAAAATTTTGACATGTTTACATGTACACGGATCGTTCCTAAAGTTGCCTTCACTTTTCACATCGACTTTTGACACACATTTGCATGTGTAACACTTTGGGTTCGTTTCATGGAAACATCGACCCTGCTTACACAAATCTACTTCACAAGAACACTATTATATTGCCTTGGCATTGTGTACGAGGCCTAGACATACATTGTGCAAATATGTTTGTTATTTATGACCATATAGCGACACAGCTATCTGTAGAATACAAACAATGACAGCTTGTTCACAATCTTGGCTCAAGGCAAGCATGCCTTTTTCTATATATAAACATCTGTTTCTGGATATAGTCAGAGGAGGCACTTCTGCTGACTTCGAGAGATCGCTACATGCTAAAGCTATCACCCAGCAGCTGACTGACATCTCTGTGAGCGGTGTCCAGTTCGGGACTAAGACAGGGTCCTACATTCTTAAAGACAAGGTAATGGGGTTAGATCATCCAGTAAGGGGTTTCTTGGCATAAAATACACATACACCCTAGACATCTAGGTTAGGGTGTGCATAGTAGGAGCATGCCATATTGTCATATTATTTCATATGCTTGCATATATACGCTGTCACAGCACGATTGTGGAACTTTTTGTTCTGCTTACTGCCCTGACACTTATTATAACTTTCATCTGCTTCTGTGTATTGATCATTGCAAAAACAACAGTTGATGGACAGAATGCAGAACAATGTCATACATTCACCCCAGTACAGAGATCTGGGCCTAAATCCATCGTTTTTTTGCACTCCACACCACCCCAGTTCAGACATGGCCATATGCAAATCAGCCTTGACCCTGTGCCTCATGGGAACAGTCCAGCCCGGACTGCCAAGCCATGTTTTCCCTGGACCGGAATCAAGCATCCTAGGACCGGTTTCTGGTTATCAACCGTCTTCAGCCAGGATAGCTTGACTCCAATGGAGTGGAGAGCACAGGACTCACATCTGAGCATACCCGTGACAAATGCAACAAGCACTGGCGTTGCCAATAGGTCTCGCAGTAGGAAAGTTGGAGCTATTGGTTTTGTAAATTACATTTTATATTTATATATCGTTATTGGCATTGTCAATAACAATATATAAATATAAAATGTCATTTACAAAACCAATAGCTCCAACTTTCCAAAAGCGAAACCTATTGGCAACGCCAGTGCTTGTTTTCTTTGCTTAACAACTTAAAATAGCCATAAAAATAAAGTATAGCTGAAAAAGAGGAAGAAAAATGCACGTTAAAAGTGTATATGCAAGCAAGCAAAAGAAACATGGGCAGAAGTGTTAGTGAACGAGAACCCTGCACAAATTAACACCAATGTAACGTTTAAAAAAGGTCTAAAACTGTATTTGCACCTTCTTATTTTCATAATGCTTGCCAGACCACTTATGTTTTTTCGCGGGTGGGAGGCAGCACGGAGGGTATTTACCATATAAATGTTTACCGAGTGCAGCAGATGAGCACGAGCATGCGCAGAAGCCGCATATATCACTTGTGTCCTCACTAGGCCTTACTAGAGTTAGGTCTTGAGGAGTCTTCTGAAGGCTTCAGAGAAAGTACTGAACATAAAGATAGCAATATTATGGACAGTTGGAAACTTCCTTTTTTCATTAGTGTCCTCAAAGAGCTAGGATTGTGTATTTAATCCAAGTAATTTAATCTAGTTTCCTTTCTGTGTTCAAAAAGCATCGAGCTAGCAAGTCACATGCAGAGCAAGTAGTACTATCCGATTCACAATGTCCATGTCTTGGTGTCCAAATCACTTTGCCAGTTTCACAGTGTCTTTTGTTCCCAGGGTCTGTGTCTCTATTTACTGCATCCTTATCCACATGTCCACATATTATGTCATAAACCCTTGTCAGAATACAGTGTCTCCATTACATGGTTGTGTCCATCTCATGTTGTCTGTGTCACACGTGGTGTGTGTAACTGTTGTAGTGCCCCTGTTACTATGTCACCATCAATGTCTGTGCTCTGTAACTCTTTGTCTATGCCCTGTGTCTCTTGCCATTTACATGGCATTACGACAAATGAGGCTTTTGTATAACAAGGGCACACAGGGAGTAGACTCCCCAACATCCTCTTGTCTTCAAACTGCATCCATAAGTAGTGGACAACTCAAATGTTTTTCTTCACAGATTAATTTCCCTACTAGCCTATGTAGACGGTGTGCATGGTTGGTGGCAGCTCAGATCCTAGTATTGTACAGATTCTGCCTTTAAGCATGTTCCCCTATTAATGCTTTCGTTCTTTGAATTCATGCATCTCCCCATTGGAAGGCGGTCCCTGGTATATGTGAATCTTCTCTTTGCATTGCAAGCAACAGTAAGATCCTCTTTTCCTGATGTAAGATTGGCACAAATTTACACATTAACCTGTCCCAACGTATGTCAGCAGCCAGCATAATGCGACTGATTGGTGATTAGAAAAAGTGATGATTTGCTGTCCTGGTGCTCCTATCAGCACCAGTGGGACATGACTGGTTCTCTCAGGCTGGTGTGTTGAGGAGAGTGACTGCCCCTATGGATGCTGAAGTACTGATACATTTTCCCCTTCAGTTGGGATACCCAAGAAAGTTAATTCAGCCAGTGCACATGAAAACCATGAAGGAAGAAGAGAGAGTTATGTGGAAGTTGTCCACTTTTGCACCACCAGAGACCAATGGATGGGGGACAAAGTTTTAGTTCGACACTCAGTAGCCCGGAGAGGGCTTTACAACAGCTCCTGAAAAAGAAAATGGCCATTGCCTTTCCATTCCACTGTTTCCCACCAAGAAGTTGCCACTGAAGGCTGTTGGATTCAGGCCCTTTGAACTCTTCTTTGACAACCATGAGTTGTGGCTCCATCTCCTGGTGTAGGGTCAGTATGAAGGAAAGCTAAGGTCCCTATTCAGGATGTGGTGGACTATGTGTTGGCCCTCATGAAGAAAATGGTCTACTACATAAACAAAGCGAAATCATATCACTAGGCCAGCCAGGGACTGACAAGGCATTGGTGGAAGTAGGAAGAAGGGCAAGTAACCTCATGGGCAACAAGTCCTCGTCGTGGCCCAACCAAGCTGAGGGCCTGGAAGACGGTTTGGTGGTGGCGATATACACTACCTTAAAGAAGATACGCGATGGCAATGATGACGTTGACACTGAAGCCCTACCCTAGAAACTATTGTGTATTGCACGCAAACTGGTTCAATTATACCACCATTGTGTGCATGTGGCCGTGCTTCTTGTTGCTCCAGACCAGGACAAGCACAGAGAGCTACAACCCAACATACTTCAAAGAGAGGAGAAAGATGTATCAGTAGAGGGATTGCACACCTCGTCCAATTTCAAACCTGAGCAGGAGGAGGAATGTAGGACAATATTGAGGCAGCTGTTGTCACTGCTGATACCACTGTGCTCATATGACAGAGAGGCAATAACCTTGGAGCCAAGTCTAAGACAACAGAAAACCAGACAAAATTCTGGATTGCATCAAGGCAGATGTGGCCAAGATTTTGGACATATGGGTAATAGAGCACTGCCGTGTTCGCAAGGCCGTGTTTGCAGCCATGTGGAGCAGACCCTGTCGTCCTAGCTCTAAAATAAGGGATGTCAACCTTGTTTTTTAAGTTGACTGCTTGGGCATCAAATCACTCACCAATATTGATGCACGACCCTTTCTCCAGTCTCCTCATCTCGTTGATGGATTGGTGGCCTCTCTGTACCAGAACACCTTCTACTTGACAAATGACTACTGGCAGCTTCCCTGGCCTGTGGTGTCGTAGATTGACGCATTATCGATGCCAGTAGGCTTATTCGATTTCAAAGCAATACCCTTTGCATTAAAGAATGCGCCTGCCATCTTTAAGTGATCATTTCTGTGCCATCTGCCTGCAAGGCAAAATAGGTTTTACTGGCATCTGCAAAAACCTTAGTTCAGTGCTGCAAAGTGCTGCAGTTTATACAGATAGCTCATTATTAAAGCATTTAAATGCCAAATAGGCAAACGGTGTGTGATGTTTTGTGACTGTGAAGCTACAGTTCCTCCAAGGTAAGCTTTGGACTAAAATAGACAAGGCGATTTCCAATACTTATAACATTTGAAAGCATTCTTAGGTCCTACTTTATACTACCAGAAGTTACACTTCAGTGACACCATGCTCCTGATTTGGAAAGTAGAACAACTGCAAATAGGCCCTGAGTCATCATGTGTGACATATTCAGCCAGTCTTAGCTTTTGAGAAAATGTTGCATTCTAGGACCTGTAGTTTTGCATATATCATTACACATATATGTACAAAGGTCTCAACATGCAAAGTACTACTGGATAAAAGGATAGAAATGGCTAAAGGTCTCACATATGACATATCACCATTCAACAACTAATGACTTGCAAACTACTTTGGAGCTAGTTGTACTATAGAAACTCGAGTGACATGCATATTCATTCATGGTCTCCACCTGTACATTTCTGTACATATCTCAGTGGTTTTGGTCTCTTGTGCATATTTCTAGGTTTTTATAACTCATTTACCATAATCAAATCCTCTACACATTTGAGGATGAGAACAACACCATCACTTGCCTTTAAACGAGCACCACACTGGATGAAACTATCTATGTCCAAACAACACCAAGGTCCTGAGATTGTAAGATCCAACATATTTCAGTCCTTCATCCCTCTGGCAACTCAGTTTATGAGCCACTTCAAACTGGGAATGGTTTGATGCAAATCTTTGAGCACCAAATCTCCACGGTATTAAATGTCTTAACCGCGGCGAAAATTCCGCCGTGGTGCGCGGCGTTCCATTGAGTGGGCGGGGCCGCGTCGGCCAACGGACATTCGCAGCACCACAGAGGTAGTGCTCACGACGGCCGTTGGCTGACGGGCGCAAGGAAAGGGTTAAGAATGACAATTCCTAAATCAGGTGTCTTGGCAGGACCTTTTTACTCCTCTATGTTCCACACCACATTAAACTGAGAAGGGCCTTTGTGTTATTGAGGCTTATGTGGTTGCAATATCCTCTACACCAGAGCCCACAACCAAGAGACTACAAATTCAAGCAATCAGACTCTGCTGTAATCTAAAGAAACTGGGCCATATTTCAGATGCCCTCAAAGAAAGTCACTGGCTTCCAGTATCAGAGAGAAAAAAACTCAAAGTTCTCTGTATTATTTGCTAAGCCCAGGAGGATCTCAGTTTCAAATCATCCTCTTAGGGCCTCATTTCTGAGGTTTTGGCGCAAGGAATCTTGCTGCACTGCTCTGCGTCAACTGAAAAAGGCAGTAATGCGCAGTATATATGAGATACAGCGCATTCCTGTCCTTTCCCCATCGCCAGTGCACAATGGGCTGTCGTGCGCCAATGCAGCCGCCCATGGTGCAATGATGCCTGCGTTATAGGGGTGATTTTTTTTTGTGCAGAAAGGGACACCTTCCTGCAAAACAAAATCCTCTTTCTGAGTGCTGCACAATGAAAAAAAGGAAAGAACGAGGAGAAATATGGACATTTCTCCTCAATGTCCCTCCCTAACGCCACCCTTGGAATGGCATTAAAATTTTATGCATTCCCAGGTTTACGATTCCTCATATATCTTGGAATGCTTCAGATGCCATGGGTGTTGTGTGGGAATACCCATGGAACGTCCCTCTCACGCAGTGTTCTGCGTTAAAGTGGCACATATTTACAAGGCCAAAAAACCCACATAAAGTAGTTTTGCATGGCCTTGTAAATATGCTGCGGCACATTGCGCCACCGGAGCCTCAAAAATGTGACAATCCGGCAGCGCAAAAGTGACACTAGGGCTTCGTAAAGGAAGCCTATAGTCTTTTCCTTCTCTATTCACCCAACCTCAGCCTAAGATCCAGTAACGTAAATCAGATACAACTGCACGAAACATGGAGGCAGAACAAATTGAGTGTTGAACTCTGAAATGTATTATGTTCAAAAGTCAGGATCCTTCAAAAACTTGAGACCTTCAGTTAAAAAACAAGAAAACAAGCCTATTCAAAGAGGATTTCTATCCCCCAATAAATTCCTAGGGCTTCCCCTTTCGATTTGTTAAGGGAGAGGGCCCAAAGAGCACAAAACAACCAAGTAGGAATTCGGTAACTGATTAACTATCAGCCTCCAAGGACCTATAACATTCACTGCCTAATTTACAAGCCCCTTGCACCGCTGAAGCGTCACTTTTTCCCCTATAAAAAGTGATGCACCGGCGACGCAAGAGTCTTGTAAATAAACCTCACTGTCTCTCACAGCAGAGGAAGAAGACAATCCAAAGATCTTATTGTCTTTCCTCACCAGTGCTACGAAGAGGCTCCTGTGTCAGGCCAGGGCTTAACAAAACACTCAAATAAATAAATCCCCTGTATTGGAATATTCCTCGTTTCATGCATGCGCATCTGTTCAATGAAAAATATTGGATTATGTTATTCCAGAACTTCCTCAAAACATCCACAAACTCTAGGTCTAGGCATATCTACCGAGTTGCCCCCTATGTTATGTGTGATGCTACTAGCAAGTCCTGGCTTTTTAACTAACAGCACTTTGCATTACGGCAGTGGGACATTACCCAAAATGCAATGTGCTCTTTGCTTTAAAAACATGACTTCTTTAAGGTGTGATTTAGAGCATGTTATACAACATCAAAGGCCGTAGAAAGATCTATGGGGTGAGGGCAATATTGCCCCCAAAAAACACCTAGGGGCAGATTTATGTTGGGAATGCGCCACGTTTGCGTCACGCAACTGCGGCGTAAATGTGGCGCATCCCTATGACCGATTTACAACGTGATGCATCTAGGCAGATGCGTCACATTGTAAAGCCCTGCGCCGCTTGTGGGCGTTCCGGCGCAGGGTGGGCGTTCCGGGGCAGGTGCGCCTCGCAAAAGTGGCTGAGTGAAATCTATAAGATTTCACTCAGTCACTTTCAAGCCAATGCTGCGTCAAAACCCTGCGCCTGCTTGAAGCAGGCGAGGTCTTGACGCAGCATTGTAAAGATGGGGCACCCCCGAGCCTTGCTGGAGCTGCGTCCAGCAATGCGCCACCTTAACGGCACAGATGCGTGACGCATCTGTGCCGTTTTTGCCCCATGGTGCGCCGCATTGTAAATGCGGTGCACCATGGGTGGCGGAGCAGCGGCGCAAAATAACTGCCGCATCCCTGGGGATGCGCAAGTTATCATAAATATGCCCCCTAGGGCCTTATTATGATGCGGTTCGGATCACAACCGACAGCTAGTCGGTTGCGGTCCGAACCACATCTACCAATGCGATCTGCCCGACGCATTACTATGCATGCAGTCGGAGGCAGCAGTCTGAGGCACAGACTGACGCTTTCTGATGGGCTCATGGAGCTCGTCAATCAGAAATTCTCACAGTGGCGTCACTAGGGTTGGTGTCACCCGGTGCGGGTAACTCATGGTGTCACCCCTCACAACTTACCGGATGGACCATCTCACCCTCTGCCTGCACCATGTCGCCTCTGCCTGCACCATCTCCCCTCCGCCTGCACCATCTCTCCCTCTGCCTGCACCATCTCCCCTCCACCTGCACCATATCTCCCTCTGCTTGCACCATCTCTCTCTCTGCCTCCACCATCTCTCCCTCTGCCTGCGCCATCTCTCCTTCGGCCTGCGCCATCTCTCCCTCTGCCTGCACCATCTCCCTCCTGCCTGCACCATCTCTCCCTCTGCCTGCACCATCTACCCTCTGCCTGCACCATCTCCCTCCTGCCTGCACCATCGCTCCCTCTGCCTGCACCATCTACCCTCTGCCTGCACCATCTCTCCCATCTCTCCCTCTGTTGGCACCATCTCACCCTCTGCCTGCACCATCTCACCCTCTGCCTACACCATCTCACCCTCTGCCTGCACTATCTCCCCTCTGCCTGCACCATCTCTCCCATCTCTCCCTCTGTTGGCACCATCTCCCCTCTGTCTGCATCATCTCTCCATCTGTCCGTATCATCTCCCCTCCGCCTGCACCATCTCTCCCCTCTGCCTGCACCATCTCCCTTCTGCCTCTACTATCTCCCCTCTGCCTGCACCATCTCACCCTCTGCCTGCACCATCTCACCCTCTGCCTACACCATCTCACCCTCTGCCTGCACCATCTCCCCTCTGCCTGCACCATCTCACCCTCGGCCTGAACCATCTCACCCTCGGCCTGCACCATCTCACCCTCGGCCTGCACCATCTCCCCTCTGCCTGCACCATCTCTCCCTCTGCCTGCACCATCTCACCCTTGGCCTGCACCATCTCACCCTCTGCCTGCACCATCTCTCTCTCTGCCTGCACCATCCCTCCCTCTGCCTGCACCATCTCACCCTCTGCCTGAACCATCTCACCCTCTGCCTGCACCATCTCCCCTCTGCCTGCACCATCTCTCCCTTTGCCTGCACCATCTCACACTCGGCCTGCACCATCCCTCCCTCTGCCTGCACCATCTCCCCCTTGGCCTGCACCATCTCACCCTCTGCCTGCACCATCTCTCTCTCTGCCTGCACCATCCCTCCCTCTGCCTGCACCATCTCCCCTCTGCCTGCACCATCCCTCCCCCTGCCTGCACCATCCCTCCCCCTGCCTGCACCATCCCTCCCCTGCCTGCACCATCTCACCCTCTGCCTGCACCATCCCTCCCTCTGCCTGCACCATCTCACCCTCTGCCTGCACCATCTCCCCTCCGCCTGCACAATCTCACCCTCTGCCTGCACCATCTCTCCCCTCCGCCTGCACCATCTCCCTCCCTGCCTGCACCATCCTTCCCCCTCTGCCTGCACCTTCCCTTCCCGCCTGCAGCTCTTTTAACCCTTTCCTCGTCGCCCTCTCCCCCCCCCCTCCATGGTTTCCCCCTCACAGTTCTCGGCTCTTCACAAACTGACTGAAATAAACTCATTAAATGTGCTTTTGCATTCGTGCAGTGGCACTGCTGCCTACGTTCTCACAGGCAGAATGGACAAGATTGCCCTTACAAGTTGCCAGTCTTGACTCATTGGCAGTGGAGTGAATGTTAAAAACGAATATCACTTTGCCTGATGCGCAAAATATTTTTGCACCCTCAACTTTCATATATTAAATTTTTTTCGTCAACATGGCAGTTATTTTGGGGACTTTTTCTTGTATATAAGATAATAAAGCAGACTTACAGAATGCGTCCTACACTAATCCTTAGCCAACACACCGAAATGAATAAAATGTATATCAGTGAGCGTTGGTTCTGCGCTCCGCTTTGCTTATGAGGTCAGGGTTCAGTGGGTTGTGGCACTTGTGAAGCATTTATTTAGCAGATAGTGATTTTTGTTTGCCGAATAAAATCCATGCTCTGTTGCGCTATATTCAATTTTTCCAAACAAATATTTCTTACTCATTCTGCGCACGTTCCCTTGCACGCAGATAACATGCATTTCTAAGATGTCAAAAAGGTGTTGCATTTTTAATAAGAGAGATGTATTCAGGAGTATGGACGCATGATTTGTGCGTGCGACACTCAGAGGATACGTTTAAATATACACAAAAGACACACTCGCCCTCACCTTCGAGCAGAGCTGTGTTACCAGATGGTGTCACCCCATGTGAGGGTGTCACCCGGTGCGGTCCGCACCCCCCCCCGCACCCCCCTGGTGACGCCACTGATTCCTCATAATCCCTTAAGGACAGCGTTTCCGCTGTCGGGATAATGATGCCGGTTTCTGACAGCCTTTCCATGTCAGCCTGTCTGGCATGGATATGCTGTTGGAAAGCAACATAGGGGCCCCTAGCAGGGTCCCTTTCCCCTGGCCCTCTATAGGTGCCCCCCTGAACATCCCTGCACCGAGTAGCAGGCACCATAAGGTGCCTGCCACACGGTGCACAAGCCGCACAAGCTCCCATAGGAAAATGGATGTTTCAGACGGCACTGTGTGAAGTCGCATCCAAATGATGCGTTCAGAGCTGCCGACCTGAGGTCGGCCGCTTCCCAATCTGCAATGATGTTGGTCGGAGGCAACTTCGACCGACATCTTAATAAGGCCCGTAATCTAGTAAAATCCTGTTATGTCAAAGGCCAGCAATAGCACTGATTCTGTCTGCTGCACCCATGTTTCTGGAATCATGCAGTTTCAAGGAGAGGTTTCACAGGCTGGTCAGTACCGGGACGATGGTAGCAGCTGCTAGTTTGGTTTTGGCAAAGCATGAATGAGAGGGAAATCATAACCCAATATTTCAGCTTATTTTACAGTATAGTTGATACTGAGAGGTGAGAAAAATGTGATGTATCTGCGTAGGAGTATCTGACAACCTGTCACATGCTGAGTTATCTAAGTCAGAATTCATAGAAGGTTTCTCTAATCCCTTCTATTTTAGTAAAGAAAGAGGTGGATACAACGTCACACAAGGTTTGGCAGGCAACAGAAGACGTTTGTTCTAACACGGGTGGGAGATCTCTAGCAAATGTCAGTGGTAGGCTTTCTGGGTCTTCACAAGTCAAATAAGACAGTGCTTAATTTGGGCCGGTGGTTTCCGGTGTGGGGCACTGGAACTTATTTTTGGAGGCTGCCACTTATTTGGCTGCATTAGACATTTACCGAGAGCAATAGAGGAAAAAATTGAATCAGTGGAAAGATGGAGAAAGAGAAAGACATAAACGGCATCACAAAGGGAGAAAGCAGGTGTAAAGAGCAGAGGAAGCAGTAAGTAGTTTAAATAAGTATTTATTTAAGTTAAATCCAAGGTCCCACTGGAGCACAAACCCAAGCGTCTAGATCAGATCAGCTCCAACCGCTTCTCTGATCTAGAAGTCAAGTCCACAACAACATTCTCCATTACATGTGTAACATTCTACAATACATATGACAATTCCAATAATGACATCAATAGCAAAGCTAGAAAGGAAAGAAGAATATTACCACAGCAGGTACATGCAGAAGTGAGATAAAGACGAATGTGGTGTCTGTTAGCGAGTAAAAGACGAATGCTGTGGATTTAAGAATGCACAGCCTTGAAACACCGTGCATGTACATTCAATTGCAAGAGCCACCTGTTTCAGAGCAGACCTTTGAGCACCGGTACCATTTATTTTACAAATTAAGCACTGGAACAGATTTCACAAACAATTTCCCTGTGGATCTTGTGTACGATTTAGAGGTAGACGAGCCACTGAAAGTTCGAGCCAGGCTCGAGCTTGAAGCCTAGTTCTAGCTCAGCTTGAAATCCTGTTGAAATATCGAGCCATATTTAGCCGAGCTTTCATGTGGCTTCTGCTTGCCACCCCCGCACTATCAGGATGTGGCATTACGATCAGAGCTGCCGACTGTGAAACTGGGGAGCCAAGGCCATATTTATCAATATTTAATGCAGCAAGTCAACTAGCTGTGCTGTGTCAAATGGAGTGGGCAGGAATGTGACTTATTTACTATTAAAGCCGCGTTCGTACTCACTCACTGCGCTGGCGCATTATATGCTGCCTAGCGCCAATGCAGGTACACTTGCGCCATGGTGCAAGGGTGCCTGCATTGCAGGTAGGATTGTTTTCGTACACCTTCCTGCACATAAACAATCTTTAGAGGCGTTTCCCTCTTTCTAAGTGTGCTGCCGAATGCAGCACACATAAAAAGAAGAAACAACGAGGGGAAATAAAGATACTAACTCTCACTGTGCCTCTATCGGAAAGGAGTACTTTTTTTACGCACTGCCAGGTTTATCACTATTACTAAAACTGGGAATGTGGCAAAAAGCATGGGTGGATGCATGAGAACACCTCCTCTACACCCATGTAACGCCTACCTGGCATGCAGTAACATAAGGCAATGACTTGTGCAGACTTGCACTACCCCAGATTTAGCAAGTCACGCAGGGCCACACAAGGTGACTTTGGGTGACTCAGCAAATCTGACCTAGCACCTTCGCTGCGGAGGCTATTCCGCCGCAGCGCTAAGAGGCGGGGGGCGCGCGGCGCACTCATGCTGGTGACGGAACCGCTCCGTCACCAGCCTTGGTTGAGCTGTGCTCATGACGGAGCGGTTCCATCATGGCCCCGCCCACTCAATAGAACGCGCCGCGCAGGCGCGAAATCAGCGCTGCGCAGGCGCGTCGGGCGGGCCATGACGGAACCGCTCCGTCATCAGTACAGCGACACCGCGGCTGATTACGGTGCGGTTCCATCATCAGCACGGAAAAGGTTAAGGATTGTGTTGCCCTTGCGTCACCCGGCATGACGCAAGGGCAACACAATCCTTTGATAAATCAGCGCCCAGGTTTGAGTCTTGTCAATTTGCTCAATATCCTGTGATTCTGAACCAATCATTTAATTTTCCCATGCCAATAAACAATGTATGTGATCTTGTGTAATGTAACTGGTGCTCATATAAAATGCTCCTATACCTTTGGGTGAAGTTTACAATATATATTTAAAAAACTGCAGAAAAATGTACTGAGGTAAAAACAAAGCCTTAACATAAGGAAAGACAAAGAGATGCCTATTTACTGGCTGATTTGTACAAAATGAAACCGGTAAACCTGGGTAAATTGTGGATTCCCTGCTTAAATGGTGTAATCTTAGGCACATATTTTATTTCACCCCAAAGGTTTTTTCTTTATTATTGCTTATAAAAGCACTTTCAAAAATGTGAGTTCAGGCTACCAGTTGTCCAACCCAATCAGCTTTAATAAGTACTTCTCGGTGCAGTGCTAATATGCCCTATTAATATCAAAGATTCCACATGCTAAAGAAATGCAATTTATTTTTTCATTTTAAAGAGACTTTATCATATTCTACATATTTATTGTATTATTTACAAGCAAATATTGTCAGGGCTTGCCTCGACTATGGGCTCTGGCTTGGTTTTCCCTGTTAATCTGTTGTCTCGCCAACCTTTAGTAAGATTTCACCGACTTTGGATATGTGGCTTTAGATTTGAATGTAAAATCACACTGGGCCTGATTCATAAATGTAACTTATACTTTTGTGAAATTTACACTTTTGAAAAAGTTTACTATTTTTTGCTTATTCACAAAATCCGAATGTAAGTCACTACTTTACAAAACACACAGCAGTGAGTCCAGCAGCACACCTGGACAACCACTGGAAATAATGTTAAATCAAATTAAACTATTTAAAATAGTGAAGAATGTAAATTAATATAATTTATAATTTATTTCTACAATATATATAAAAAATATCACATATTTATTATTTAATTCTAAAATACGTTAATACTCAATTTTAAATTTAGAAATTCATGTAACAATAATATTAATGTGCATTAACTATACATCATTCTTAATAATTACTCATGCATAATTTGAAAAAAATATTTTATTTAGGTGGGACTTTATTTTTTAATTTAGACTTCAGAAAAATAATTTTAAAATAATTCAATATATTTCCATTAATTAAAGATTTATTTCAAAATTGAGTTAATAATCTTGTAGCATTTTGTATTTGGTTGCACATTTAAAATAAATATATTTAGAAATATACATTGATATTTAACATTCAAATACTTGTAAGAAACCTTCTTATTTTGCCCTATACTTTACCCCGCAGAGATCTACATCTTGACTGTGGAGTCTCCCTACGGTAAAGTATATGGAAAATTTAAAATATGTTTTTACCTTAAAAATATATTAAATATTAATGTAAATGTATTAAATATATTTATTTTACATTTAGAACGAAATACAAATGTTGCAGCACTAGGAAGAAGAAGAAGAAGAAGAAGAAGAAGAAAGGACTATAGGACTGTATCGTATGATGGATGTTACCACAGAGTTAACGGATGAAGATGAAAAAGGAAAAAGAAGGTGCCTGGTGGGCAAAACCAAAATGAAAAAGACAGAGTACGTGACTATAGGAGTAGGGTCACACAAAACAAAGTTTGTATTGGACAGCGGGGCAACATGTAACATCATGTGTGTATCGGAATACGGAAAGACGAAGAGAAAGCAGACGTCGAGACTGTCCCGAGTCGAGGTTTTCACTTGGGGGTCACGGAAACAAGTGACAAACATGGGGAAATTTACAGAAGAGCAGACACACAAAGACCAAAGGACCAAAGAGGACATTCATGTGTTGAAGGGCGACATCACCGCGCCATGTTTACTGGGCATCATCACAGCTCCAACAATGGGTCTCATGGCCATGACATACAACATGCCAGAAAGAAGAAGCATCCTAAAAGAATACCTCAAGCAGCGCACTAAACTAACTGTAAATGCCAGCCCAGTGGGCCTGGGAGCAATATTGGCACAACACAAACAAGGAAAAGATTCCCCGAGACATATGGTGGCATGTGGGAGCAAAAGTCTATCAAACGTAGAAGAAGGATACTCCCAGCCGGGATACCCACAGCCGGGAAAAGAGAGCCTGGCGGCAGTGTGGGCGTGTGAACACTACCACATGGCCATCCACAGAAAGCTGTTCAAAATAATAACAGATCACCAAGCACTGGTAACAACAGGCGGACACCGAAAAGGAATGAGACCACTCAGGATAGAGAAGTGGGGGACAATACTGATGGATCATAACTTCAAAAGGATACACAAGACGGGGAAGGAACACAATACAGCAGACGATATATCAAAGCAAAGGCTACCACAAGTGCCCCAAGCGACAACCATGGCGGAGGAACATCTAAACTTTGCACTGAAGCGTAACACACTGGCAACGATAACAATGAAAGAACTAGAACGAGAGACAAAAAAAGACATCACCATGCAGACCATAATGAAGGTGACCAAACAGCAAAGAGGGAGGCACCCCAACAACAACAACAGCTGGAAAAAAAAAGTATTGAAGGAAGAGCTGTTGGCGTTCAAAAAGATTAGCGAAGAACTATCAGAAAGCGAGAACGGAATAGTGATAAAAGGCACCAGGATAGCAATACCACGGACACTGAGAAGAAGGACAGCAGAATTGGCACATGGGTCACATAGAGGGACTGTGGCAACAAAAAAAATGGTGCGAGAAAAAGTATGGTTCCCGAGATTTGACAACATGGGAGAAGAAAGTGTGATGCACTGTCACATCTGGACAGAGTTGACAGCTGATTTCTACGGGCATTTGAAAGCAGGAAATTACCTACTGGTAGTAATTGATGAATTCTCCAGATTCCTCATAGGGAGACAAGTGGAATCAACATCAGCCAACGCAACTTTGCCAGCTCTGGATGACATATTGGCAGCATGGGTGTCACCGCAGACACAACAAACAGACAATGGACTACCATTCTTCAACGATCGACGAATAGCGTCTCTGTGGCCGCAAGCAAACAGAATGGCCGAACGATCTATGGGAACAATCAAAAAGGCAACACAGAGCAACAAGCCAACACAGATCTCAATTGGACAAGCACTATGTCAGGTGCTGAGAGACTGTCGAAACACCCCTCACAACCCCACAAGAAGATGCTCTGCGGAGCTGGTGTTGGGGCGATCAATTGGAACGAGGGTGCCCCAAGTGAAAGAAGTAGAAAGGATGGAACAAAAAGACATAGCTGAAAGAGACAAAGAAGCGAAAACAAGAATGAAGGTGTATGTTGATCGAAAGAGACATGCAACAGATGCAAAAGCGAAAGAAGGAGACACTGCGCTAGTCCGACAAAGACAACCACGGAAGTCAGACAGCATTGTCGCAAAAGACCCACTGACGGTAACGGAAGTGGAAGGGCAAATGATAACAGCGTCAGCAGGACAATACCACATCACCAGGAATGAGTCGTACTCTAGAGAATTAAAGACAAAAGAAGAAGAGCGGCCGAAACATGGGCTGAAGAAAGACGCCCAAAGGAAAGCAGCACAAGAGGACTTAATGGAACAAAGACCAAAAAGAGAAGACAAGAAGCCCAAGAAATTGATTGAGAAAATGCAAAGAAACGGAGACCTGCGGACACAGTTTTCTGTATATCAATGTCTATCTCTATCTCTCTATGTCTCTCTCTCTCTCTCTCTCTCTCTCTCTCTCTCTCTCTCTCTCTCTCTATCTCTCTCTATCTCTCTCTCTCTCTCTCTCTCTCTCTCTCTACCTCTCCAGTATCATCAGCAAAGACTGTCAACATAAAAGCGGGTGACAATGTCCAGTGAATTGTACCTAAGATTTGTTTGTATGTACCAAAGATTTGTTTGCGACAAGGGGGGAGGTGTAGTGACCTGACAGATGGGCGACTGGACAGGAGGGGACACTAGGACCCTGTGGGTCATGAGGGAGGTGACCAGGTCACCAGACTCCACATCCTGGTAGGGGACAGGAAGGGGACGGACACACAAGGAGGACTGAGCAAGGGGACGGACGTGCTGAGGCTCGCTGCTGCAAACACAATAAAGAATACTGCATACACTAACCTGAGTCCCGTGTGTGGTGTATTGGCAGTCCGGCTACAAAGATACGACAGCCAGATTTATCAATATGTAATGCAGCCCAATGCAGCAAGTCAACTAGCTGTGCTGTGTCAAATGGAGAGGGCAGGAATGCGACTTATTTACTAGTAAGGCTCATTCCTACTCACTCACTGCACTGGCGCATTATATGCTGCCTAGCGCCAATGAAGGTACACTTGCGCCATGATGCAAGGGTGCCTGCATTGCAGATAGGATTGTTTCCGTACACCCTCCTGCACATAAACAATCTTTAGAGACATTTCTAGGTGTGCTGCCAAATGCAGCACACAGAAAAAGAAGAAACAACGAGGGGAAATAAAGATACTAACTCTCTTTGTGCCTCTATCGGAAAGGAGTACTTTTTTTACGCACTCCCAGGTTTATCACTATTACTAAAACTGGGAATGTGGCAAAAAGCATGGGTGGATGCATGAGAACACCTCCTCTACACCCATGTAACGCCTTCCTGGCATAGAGTAACAAAAGGCAATGACTTGTGCAGACTTGCACTACTCCAGATTTAGCAAGTCACGCAGGGCCACACAAGGTGACTTTGGGTGACTCAGCAAATCTGACATAGCACCTTCGCTGCGCTAAAGGGGCGGGGGGCCGCGCAGCATGCCCATGCTGGTGACGGAACCGCTCCATCACCAGCCTCGGTTGAGCTGTGCTCATGATGGAGCGGTTCCGTCATGGCCCCGCCCGCTCAATAGAACGAGCCGCCCAGGCGCAAAATCAGCGCCGCGCGTCGGCGGGCCATGACGGAACCGCTCCGTCATCAGCACAGCGCTCCGTCATCAGCACGGAAAAGGTTAAGGATTGTGTTGCCCTTCCGTCACCCTGCATGACGCAAGGGCAACACAATCCTTTGATAAATCAGCGCCCAGGTTTGAGTCTTGTCATTTGCTCAATATCCTGTGATTCTGGACCAATCACTTAATTTTCCCATGCCAATAAACAATGCATGTGATCTTGTGTAATGTAACTGGTGCTCATATAAAATGCTCCTATACCTTTGGGTGAAGTTTACACTATATACACTATATATTTAAAAAACTGCAGAAAAATGTACTGAGGCAAAAACAAAGCCTTCACATAAGGAAAGACAAAGAGATGCCTATTTACTGGCTGATTTGTACAAAATGAAACCGGTAAACCTGGGTAAATTGTGGATTCCCTGCTTAAATTGTGTAATCTTAGGCACATATTTTATTTCAGCCCAAAGGTTTTTTCTTTGTTATTGCTTATAAAAGCCCTTTCAAAAATGTGAGTTCAGGCTACCAGTTGTCCAAACCAATCAGCTTTAATAAGTACTTCTCGGTGCAGTGCTAATATGCCCTATTAATATTAAAGATTCCCTATGCTAAAGAAATGCAATTTTTTTTTACATTTTGAAGAGACTTTATCATATTGTACATATTTATTGTATTATTTACAAGCAAATATTGTGAAGGCTTGCCTCGACTATGGGCTCCGGCTTGGCTTTCCCTGTTAATCTGTTGTCTCTGCAAACTTTAGTAAGATTTCACCGACTTTGGATATGTGGCTTTAGATTTGAATGTGAAATCACACTGGGCCTGATTCATAAATGTAACTTATACTTTTGTGAAATTTACACTTTTGAAAAAGTTTACTAATTTTTGCTTATTCACAAAATCCGAATGTAAGTCACTACTTTACAAAACACACAGCAGTGAGTCCAGCAGCACACCTGGACAACCACTGGAAATAATTTTAAATCAAATTAAACTATTTAAAATAGTGAGGAATGTAAATTAATATAATTTATAATTTATTTCTACAATATATAAAAAATATCACATATTTATTATTTAATTCTAACATACGTTAATACTCAATTTTAAATTTAGAAATTCATGTAACAATAATATTAATGTGCATTAACTATACATCATTCTTAATAATCACTCATGCATAATTTGAAAAAAATATTTTATTTAGGTGGGACTTTATTTTTTAATTTAGACTTCAGAAAAATAATTTTAAAATAATTCAATATATTTCCATTAATTAAAGATTTATTTCAAAATTGAGTTAATAATCTTGTAGCATTTTGTATTTGGTTGCACATTTAAATTAAATATATTTAGAAATATACATTGATATTTAACATTCAAATACTTGTAAGAAACCTTCTTATTTTGCCCTATACTTTACCCCGCAGAGATCTACATCTTGACTGTGGAGTCTCCCTACGGTAAAGTATATGGAAAATTTTAAATATGTTTTTACCTTAAAAATATATTAAATATTAATGTAAATGTATTAAATATATTTATTTTACATTTAGAACGAAATACAAATGTTGCAGCACTAGGAAGAAGAAGAAGAAGAAGAAGAAGAAGAAGAAGAAAGGACTATAGGACTGTATCGTATGATGGATGTTACCACAGAGTTAACAGATGAAGATGAAAAAGGAAAAAGAAGGTGCCTGGTGGGCAAAAGCAAAATGAAAAAGACAGAGTACGTGACTATAGGAGTAGGGTCACACAAAACAAAGTTTGTATTGGACAGCGGGGCAACATGTAACATCATGTGTGTATCGGAATACGGAAAGACCAAGAGAAAGCAGACGTCGAGACTGTCCCGAGTCGAGGTTTTCACTTGGGGGTCACGGAAACAAGTGACAAACATGGGGAAATTTACAGAAGAGCAGACACACAAAGACCAAAGGACCAAAGAGGACATTCATGTGTTGAAGGGCGACATCACGGCGCCATGTTTGCTGGGCATCATCACAGCTCCAACAATGGGTCTCATGGCCATGACATACAACATGCCAGAAAGAAGAAGCATCCTAAAAGAATACCTCAAACAGCGCACTAAACTAACTGTAAATGCCAGCCCAGTGGGACTGGGAGCAATATTGGCACAACACAAACAAGGAAAAGATTCCCCGAGACATATGGTGGCATGTGGGAGCAAAAGTCTATCAAACGTAGAAGAAGGATACTCCCAGCCGGGATACCCACAGCCGGGAAAAGAGAGCCTGGCGGCAGTGTGGGCGTGTGAACACTACCACATGGCCATCCACAGAAAGCTGTTCAAAATAATAACAGATCACCAAGCACTGGTAACAACAGGCGGACACCGAAAAGGAATGAGACCGCTCAGGATAGAGAAGTGGGGGACAATACTGATGGATCATAACTTCAAAAGGATACACAAGACGGGGAAGGAACACAATACAGCAGACGATATATCAAAGCAAACGCTACCACAAGTGCCCCAAGCGACAACCATGGCGGAGGAACATCTAAACTTTGCACTGAAGCGTAACACACTGGCAACGATAACAATGAAAGAACTAGAACGAGAGACAAAAAAAGACATCACCATGCAGACCATAATGAAGGTGACCAAACAGCAAAGAGGGAGGCACCCCAACAACAACAACAGCTGGAAAAAAAAGTATTGAAGGAAGAGCTGTTGGCGTTCAAAAAGATTAGCGAAGAACTATCAGAAAGCGAGAACGGAATAGTGATAAAAGGCACCAGGATAGCAATACCACGGACACTGAGAAGAAGGATAGCAGAATTGGCACATGAGTCACATAGAGGGACTGTGGCAACAAAAAAAATGGTGCGAGAAAAAGTATGGCTCCCGAGATTTGACAACATGGGAGAAGAAAGTGTGATGCACTGTCACATCTGGACAGAGTTGACAGCTGATTTCTACGGGCATTTGAAAGCAGGAAATTACCTACTGGTAGTAATGGATGAATTCTCCAGATTCCTCATAGGGAGACAAGTGGAATCAACATCAGCCAACGCAACTTTGCCAGCTCTGGATGACATATTGGCAGCATGGGTGTCACCGCAGACACAACAAACAGACAATGGACCACCATTCTTCAACGATTGACGAATAGCGTCTCTGTGGCCGCAAGCAAACAGAATGGCCGAACGATCTATGGGAACAATCAAAAAGGCAACACAGAGCAACAAGCCAACACAGATCTCAATTGGACAAGCACTATGTCAGGTGCTGAGAGACTGTCGAAACACCCCTCACAACCCCACAAGAAGATGCTCTGCGGAGCTGGTGTTGGGGCGATCAATTGGAACGAGGGTGCCCCAAGTGAAAGAAGTGGAAAGGATGGAACAAAAAGACATAGCTGAAAGAGACAAAGAAGCGAAAACAAGAATGAAGGTGTATGTTGATCGAAAGAGACATGCAACAGATGCAAAAGCGAAAGAAGGAGACACTGCGCTAGTCCGACAAAGACAACCACGTAAGTCAGACAGCATTGTCGCAAAAGACCCACTGACGGTAACGGAAGTGGAAGGGCAAATGATAACGGCGTCAGCAGGACAATACCACATCACCAGGAATGAGTCGTACTCTAGAGAATTAAAGACAAAAGAAGAAGAGCGGCCGAAACATGGGCTGAAGAAAGAAGCCCAAAGGAAAGCAGCACAAGAGGACTTAATGGAACAAAGACCAAAAAGAGAAGACAAGAAGCCCAAGAAATTGATTGAGGAAATGCAAAGAAACGGAGACCTGCGGACACAGTTTTCTGTATATCAATGTCTATCTCTATCTCTCTATGTCTCTCTCTCTCTCTCTCTCTCTCTCTCTCTCTCTCTCTCTCTCTCTCTCTATCTCTCTCTCTCTCTATACCTCTCCAGTATCATCAGCAAAGACTGTCAACATAAAAGCGGGTGACAATGTCCAGTGAAATGTACCTAAGATTTGTTTGTATGTACCAAAGATTTGTTTGCAACAAGGGGGGAGGTGTAGTGACCTGACAGATGGGCGACTGGACAGGAGGGGACACTAGGACCCTGTGGGTCATGAGGGAGTTGACCAGGTCACCAGACTCCACATCCTGGTAGGGGACAGGAAGGGGACGGACACACAAGAAGGACTGAGCAAGGGGACGGACGTGCTGAGGCTCGCTGCTGCAAACACAATAAAGAATACTGCATACACTAACCTGAGTCCCGTGTGTGGTGTATTGGCAGTCCGGCTACAAAGATACAACTGCCAGATTTATCAATATGTAATGCAGCCCAATGCAGCAAGTCAACTAGCTGTGCTGTGTCAAATGGAGAGGGCAGGAATGCGACTTATTTACTAGTAAGGCTCATTCCTACTCACTCACTGCACTGGCGCATTATATGCTGCCTAGCGCCAATGAAGGTACACTTGCGCCATGATGCAAGGGTGCCTGCATTGCAGATAGGATTGTTTCCGTACACCCTCCTGCACATAAACAATCTTTAGAGACATTTCTAGGTGTGCTGCCAAATGCAGCACACAGAAAAAGAAGAAACAACGAGGGGAAATAAAGATACTAACTCTCTTTGTGCCTCTATCGGAAAGGAGTACTTTTTTTACGCACTCCCAGGTTTATCACTATTTCTAAAACTGGGAATGTGGCAAAAAGCATGGGTGGATGCATGAGAACACCTCCTCTACACCCATGTAACGCCTTCCTGGCATAGAGTAACAGAAGGCAATGACTTGTGCAGACTTGCACTACTCCAGATTTAGCAAGTCACGCAGGGCCACACAAGGTGACTTTGGGTGACTCAGCAAATCTGACCTAGCACCTTCGCTGCGCTAAAGGAGCGGGGGGGCCGCGCAGCACGCCCATGCTGGTGACGGAACCGCTCCATCACCAGCCTCGGTTGACCTGTGCTCATGATGGAGTGGTTCCGTCATGGCCCCGCCCGCTCAATAGAACGAGCCGCGCAGGCGCGAAATCAGCGCCGCGCGTCGGCGGGCCATGACGGAACCGCTCCGTCATCAGCACAGCGCTCCGTCATCAGCACGGAAAAGGTTAAGGATTGTGTTGCCCTTCCGTCACCCTGCATGACGCAAGGGCAACACAATCCTTTGATAAATCAGCGCCCAGGTTTGAGTCTTGACATTTGCTCAATATCCTGTGATTCTGGACCTATCTCTTAATTTTCCCATGCCAATAAACAATGCATGTGATCTTGTGTAATGTAACTGGTGCTCATATAAAATGCTCCTATACCTTTGGGTGAAGTTTACACTATATACACTATATATTTAAAAAACTGCAGAAAAATTTACTGAGGTAAAAACAAAGCCTTAACATAAGGAAAGACAAAGAGATGCCTATTTACTGGCTGATTTGTACAAAATGAAACCGGTAAACCTGGATAAATTGTGGATTCCCTGCTTAAATTGTGTAATCTTAGGCACATATTTTATTTCAGCCCAAAGGGTTTTTCTTTATTATTGCTTATAAAAGCCCTTTCAAAAATGTGAGTTCAGGCTACCAGTTGTCCAAACTAATCAGCTTTAATAAGTACTTCTCGGTGCAGTGCTAATATGCCCTATTAATATCAAAGATTCCCTATGCTAAAGAAATGCAATTTTTTTTTACATTTTGAAGAGACTTTATCATATTGTACATATTTATTGTATTATTTACAAGCAAATATTGTGAAGGCTTGCCTCGACTATGGGCTCTGGCTTGGCTTTCCCTGTTAATCTGTTGTCTCTGCAAACTTTAGTAAGATTTCACCGACTTTGGATATGTGGCTTTAGATTTGAATGTGAAATCACACTGGGCTTGATTCATAAATGTAACTTATACTTTTGTGAAATTTACACTTTTGAAAAAGTTTACTATTTTTTGCTTATTCACAAAATCCGAATGTAAGTCACTACTTTACAAAACACACAGCAGTGAGTCCAGCAGCACACCTGGACAACCACTGGAAATAATGTTAAATCAAATTAAACTATTTAAAATAGTGATGAATGTAAATTAATATAATTTATAATTTATTTCTACAATATATATAAAAAATATCACATATTTATTATTTAATTCTAAAATACGTTAATACTCAATTTTAAATTTAGAAATTCATGTAACAATAATATTAATGTGCATTAACTATACATCATTCTTAATAATTACTCATGCATAATTTGAAAAAAATATTTTATTTAGGTGGGACTTTATTTTTTAATTTAGACTTCAGAAAAATAATTTTAAAATAATTCAATATATTTCCATTAATTAAAGATTTATTTCAAAATTGAGTTAATAATCTTGTAGCATTTTGTATTTGGTTGCACATTTAAAATAAATATATTTAGAAATATACATTGATATTTACCATTCAAATACTTGTAAGAAACCTTCTTATTTTGCCCTATACTTTACCCCGCAGAGATCTACATCTTGACTGTGGAGTCTCCCTACGGTAAAG
The DNA here is from genome assembly GCF_964263255.1 of Lissotriton vulgaris. Classification (NCBI taxonomy): domain Eukaryota; kingdom Metazoa; phylum Chordata; class Amphibia; order Caudata; family Salamandridae; genus Lissotriton; species Lissotriton vulgaris. The sequence goes on from NC_141697.1 coordinate 580,139,121, forward strand.
TATATGGAAAATGTAAAATATGTTTTTACCTTAAAAATATATTAAATATTAATGTAAATGTATTAAATATATTTATTTTAAATTTAGAACGAAATACAAATGTTGCAGCACTATTAACATAATTTTTAAATAAATCTTCAAATGATAGAAATATATTAAGTCATATAAAAATTATTTTTCTGAAGTTCGAATTAAAAAAATCTATTTCTGCTTAGAGAAAAAAAGATTTAATTGTACATTAAATAATTGTTAAAAGTGATGTATAGAAATAATTAAAATTAATTTCTTTATATTTTACTAAAAACATATTCATTTTTTAGTTCAAAAGAGGGTACTACATAATTTTTAATATTATAATAAATATGTACTATTTTTATATTTTTAAACATTAAATTATATTTATCTATATTTATCTATATTTTTAATTATTTTAGATAATACAATTTTACATTATTTCCTATATAGTTTTATTTTAATTCCCTACCTCTGTTATGTTCTAAGGCAGGGTGTTGCAGTACCAGTGGTTGGCCAAGTGTGACGCTGGCATTGCTACTGTTTTTTTAGGTCGAGTAATTTATTACGCGAAACTATTGTGATGAAACCAACTCTTAAAATCAAGGGCTTTGGGAGACGGATAACGCACAGTGCATGTGCCCGTGCACGCGCTTTTCTCCCGAGCCCCAGCATCACACTTCAAAGGAATTCCTTCCGCTCCTTATCTCCTCAGGCACTTAGCGTATACGTGTGCCTCCCAGGATACTCACAGTGCCATATGTCCTCAGGGCATCACACTTCTAACGTGAACAACCGTCTGCTCCTTGGAATGTTGGCATGGTTGCCCAGTGCTGCCTGATTTTCTTCAAAGGCAGCTTGTAACCCGCGCTGCCCTCTGCCTTTGCATTCTGAACTCTTTCTTGGATTTCAAACACAGTCCATAGCACTTCCTTCTACCTTTCACCTGGCACACACACACACACCACCAGCCATCAGTGCACGCTTTCACCAGGTATACACACCACCGGCCGTCAGTGCACACTTTCACCAGGCACACACACACACCACCCGCCATCAGTGCATGCTTTCACCAGACATACACACCACCGGCCGTCAGTGCACACTCTCACCAGGCACAGACACCATCAGCCAGCAGTGCACGCATTCACCAGGCATACACACCACCGGCCATCAGAGGCACACACACACACCACCAGCCATCAGTGCATGCTTTCACCAGGCACACACACATCACCAGCCATCAGTGCACGCTTTCACCAGGCACACACACACACACCACCAGACATTAGTGCACGCTATCACCAGGCATACACACACACCACCAGCCATCAGTGCACCCTTTCACCAGGCACACACACACCACCAGCCATCAGTGCACGCTTTCACCAGGCATACACACACACCACCAGCCATCAGTGCACGCTTTCACCAGGCATACACACCACCGGCCGTCAGTGCACGCTTTCACCAGGCACACACACCACCGGCCGTCAGTGCACGCTTTCACCAGGCACACACACACACCACCAGCCATCAGTGCACGCTTCTACCAGGCATACACACCACCGGCCCTCAGTGCACACTCTCACCAGGCACAGAAACCATCAGCCATCGGTGCACACATTCACCAGGCATACACACCACCGCCGTCAGTGCACAGTTTCACCAGGTACACACACACACCACCAGCCATCAGTGCACTCTTTCACCAGGCATACACACCACCGGCCGTCAGTGCACGCTTTTACCAGGCACTCACACCACCGTCCGTCAGTGCACACTCTCAAAAGGCACAGACACCATCAGTGCACGCTTTCACTGGGCAAAAACACCACCAGCCGTCAGTACACGCTTCCACCAGGCACACACACCACCAGACATCAGTGCACGCTTTCACCAGGCATACACACACCACCAGCCATCAGTGCACCCTTTCACCAGACACACACACACACACCACCAGCCATCAGTGCACGCTTTTACCAGGCGCACACACACACACCACCAGTGCACGCTTTCACCAGGCATACACACACACCACCAGCCATCAGTGCACACTTTCACCAGGCATACACACCACCGGCCGTCAGTGCACGCTTTCACCAGGCACACACACCACCGGCCGTCAGTGCAAGCTTTCACTAGGCACACACACACACCACCAGACATCAGTGCACGCTTTCACCAGGCATACACACCGCCGCCTGTCAGTGCAAGCTTTCACCTGGCACGCACACACACACCACCAGCCATCAGAGCACGCTTTCACCAGGCACAGACACCATCAGTGCACACATTCACCAGGCATACACACCACCACCGTCAGTGCACGGTTTCACCAGGCATACACACACACCACCAGCCATCAGTGCACGCTTTCACCAGGCATACACACTACCAGCCATCAGTGCATGCTTTCAGCAGGCATACACACCACCGGCCGTCAGTGCACACTCTCAACAGGCACAGACACCATCAGTCATCAGTGCACGCTTTCACCAGGCATACACGCCACCGGCCGTCAGTGCACACTCTCACCAGGCACAGACACCATCAGTGAACACATTCACCAGGCACAGACACACGCCACCAGCCATCAGTCCACGCTTTCACCAGGCATACACACTACCAGCCATCAGTGCATGCTTTCACCAGGCATACACACCACCGGCCATCAGTGCACACTCTCAACAGGCACAGACACCATCAGTCTTCAGTGCACGCTTTCACTGGGCACAAACACCACCAGCCGTCAGTACACACTTCCACCAGGCACACACGCCACCAAATGGCAGTGCACGCTTTCACCAGGCACACACACCACCAGCTGTCAATGCACGCTTTCACCAGGCACACACACACCACCAGCCATCAGTGCACACTTTCACCAGGCATACACACCACCGGCCATCAGTGCACGCTTTCACCAGGCACACACACACACACCACCAGCCATCAGCACATGCTTTCACCAGGCATACACACCACCGGCCGTCAGTGCACACTCTCACCAGGCACAGACACCATCAGTCATCCGGGCACGTTTTCACCAGGCACAAACACCACCAAACGGCAGTGCATGCTTTCACCAGGCACACACACCACCATCTGTCAGTGCACGCTTTCACCAGGCACACACACCACCAGCTGTCAGTGCACGCTTTCACCAGGCACACACGACCAGCTGTCAGTGCACGCTTTCACCAGAGACGCACACCACCAGCCGTCAGGGCATGCTTCCACCAGGCACACACACCACCAGCCGGCCAGGCGCACACACACACCATCAGCCATCATTGCATGCTTTCAACAGGCACACACACACACACCACCAGTGCACGCTTTCACCAGGCATACACACCACCGGCCATCAATGCACACTTTCACCAGGCACAGACACAATCAGTCATCAGTGCACGTTTCCACCAGGCACACACAACCAGCAATCAGTGCACGCTTTCACAAGGCACACACACACACCACCAGCCATCAGTGCACGCTTTCACCAGGCACACACACCCACCACCCGCCATCAGTGCACGCTTTCACCAGGCATACACACCACCGGCCGTCAGTGCACACTCTCACCAGGCACAGACACCATCAGCCAGCAGTGCACGCATTCACCAGGCATACACACCACCGGCCATCAGAGGCATACACACACCACCAGCCATCAGTGCACCCTTTCACCAGGCACACACACACCACCAGCCATCAGTGCACGCTTTCACCAGGCACACACACACACACACACACACACCACCAGCCATCAATACACGCTTTCACCAGGCATACACACACACCACCAGCCATCAGTGCACGCTTTCACCAGGCATACACACCACCGGCTGTCAGTGCACGCTTTCACCAGGCACACACACCACCGGCCGTCAGTGCACGCTTTCACCAGGCACACACACACACCACCAGCCATCAGTGCACGCTTTCACCAGGCATACACACCACTGCCCGTCAGTGCACGCTTTCACCTGGCACACACACACACCACCAGCCATCAGTGCACGATTTCACCAGGCATACACACCACCGGCCGTCAGTGCACACTCTCACCAGGCACAGACACCATCAGTCATCAGTGCACGCATTGACTAGGCATACACACCACCGGCCGTCACTGCACGCTTTCACCAGGCACACACACACACCAACAGCCATCAGTGCACGCTTCTACCAGGCATACACACCACCGGCCCTCAGTGCACACTCTCACCAGGCACAGACACCATCAGCGCACACATTCACCAGGCATACACACCACCGCCGTCAGTGCACGGTTTCACCAGGTACACACACACAAACCACCAGCCATCAGTGCACTCTTTCACCAGGCATACACACCACCGGCCGTCATGGCACGCTTTCACCAGGCACACACACCACCGGCCGTCAGTGCACACTCTCAACAGGCACAGACACCATCAGTGCACGCTTTCACTGGGCACAAACACCACCAGCCGTCAGTACACGCTTCCACCAGGCAGAAACACCACCAGACATCAGTGCACTCTTTCAGCAGGCATACACACACACCACCAGCCATCAGTGAACCCTTTCTCCAGGCACACACACACACACACACACCACCAGCCATCAGTGCACACTTTCACCAGGTGCACACACACACACACCACCAGTGCACGGTTTCACCAGGCATACACACACACCACCAGCCATCAGTGCACACTTTCACCAGGCATACACACCACCGGCCATCAGTGCACGCTTTCACCAGGCACACACACCACCGGCCGTCAGTGCAAGCTTTCACTAGGCACACAAACACACCACCAGCCATCAGTGCAAGCTTTCACCAGGCATACACACCACCGCCCGTCAGCGCAGGCTTTCACCTGGCACGCACACACACACCACCAGCCATCAGTGCACGATTTCACCAGGCATACACACCACCGGCCGTCAGTGCACACTCTCACCAGGCACAGACACCATCAGCCATCAGTGCACACATTCACCAGGCATACACACCACCACCGTCAGTGCACGGTTTCACCAGGCACACACACACACCCCCAGCCATCAGTGCACGCTTTCACCAGGCATACACACTGCCAGCCATCAGTGCACGCTTTCACCAGGCATACACACCACCGGCCATCAGTGCACACTCTCAACAGGCAGAGACACCATCAGTCATCAGTGCACGCTTTCACTGGGCACAAACACCACCAGCCGTCAGTACACACTTCCACCAGGCACACACACCACCAAACGGCAGTGCACGCTTTCACCAGGCACACACACCACCAGCCATCAGTGCACGCTTTTACCAGGCATACACACCACCGGCCGTCAGTACACACTCTCACCAGGCACAGACACCATCAGTCATCCGGGCACGTTTTCACCGGGCACAAACACCACCAGGCACACACCATCAAACGGCAGTGCACGCTTTCACCAGGCACACACACCACCAGCTGTCAGTGCACGCTTTCACCAGGCACACACCACCAGCTGTCAGTGCACGCTTTCACCGGAGACGCACACTACCAGCCATCAGGGCACGCTTCCACCAGGCGCACACACCACCAGCCGGCCAGGCGCACACACACACCATCAGCCAACATCGCATGCTTTCAACAGGCACACACACACACACCACCAGTGCACGCTTTCACCAGGCATACACACCACCGGCCATCAATGCACACTTTCACCGGGCACAGACACCATCAGTCATCAGTGCACGCTTCCACCAGGCACAGACAACCAGCCATCAGTGCATGCTTTCACAAGGCACACACACACACACCGCCAGCCATCAGTGCACGCTTTCACCAGGCATACACACCACCGGCCATCAGTGCACACTTTCACCAGGCACACACACACACACCACCAACCATCAGTGCACGCTTTCACCAGGCATACACACCACCGGCCATCAGTGCACGCTTTCACCAGGCACACACACACACCACCAGCCATTAGTGCACGCTTTCACCAGGCATACACACCACCGGCCGTCAGTTCACGCTTTCACCAGGCACACGCACACACCTCCAGCCATAAGTGCACGCTTTCACCAGGCATACACACCACCGGCCGTCAGTGCACACTCACCAGGCACAGACACCATCAATCATCAGTGCACGCTTTCACCAGGCACCAACCACCAGCTGTCAGTGCACGCTTTCACCAGGCACACACACACACACACACACACCGCCAGCCATCAGTGCACGCTTTCACCAGGCATACACACCACCGGCCGTCAGTGCACGCTTTCACCAGGCACACACACACCACCAGTCATCAGTGCATGCTTTCACCGGGGACAAACACCACCAGCAGTCAGTGCATGCTTTCACCAGGCAAACACACCACCAGCCGTCAGTGCGCGCTTTCACCAGGCACACACCACCAGCCATCAGTGCATGCTTTCACCAGGCACACACAGCACCAGCCGGCCAGGCTCACACACAGCAACAGCCATCAGTGCATGCTTTCAAAAGGCACACACACACCACCAGCCATCAGTGCACGTTTTCACCAGGCATACACACCATCGGACGTCAGTGCACACTTTCACCGGGCACAGACACCATCAGTCGTCAGGGCACGCTTACACCAGGCACACACCACCAGCTGTCAGTGCACGCTTTCACCAGGCACACACACACACACCGCCAGCCATCAGTGCACGCTTTCACCAGGCACACACACCACCAGCCGTCAGTGAACGCTTTCACCAGGCACACACACCACCAGCCATCAGTGCACGCTTCCACCAGGCACACACACCACCAGCCGGCCAGGCCCACACACACCACCAGCCGTCAGTGCACGCTTTCACCAGGCACACACACCACCAGCCATCAGTGCACCATTTCTACAGGCACACACACCACCAGCCATCAGTGCACACATCATTTGTTAACGCATCCACAATTAACTATTGTAGCAATCGCAGTATGGCACACTTTACTTTTAAACATATTAATCTAAAGCGCAGCATGCCACCATTCCCTCACACTCAGCACCCTCACACACTCTGCAATGGAACATACACTCCAAATGCCACTCAGTGCCACATAATTGCACGCCACATAATTACACTGCACTCAATGCAACATACTCTTCAAATACCACTCAGTGCCACATAATTTCACTCCACATAATTCCACTGCCTTCAATGCAACATACATTCCAAATACCACTCAGTGCCACATAATTACACGCCACATAATTACACTGCACTCAATGCAACATACTTTCCAAATACCACTCAGTACCACCTAATTACACGCCACGTATTTACACTGCACACAATGCAACATACACTCCAAATACCACTCAGTGCCCCATAATTACACACCACATAATTACACTCTACTGAATGCAACAGACACTCCACACAATACCACTCAGTGCTACATAATTATATGCTGCATAATTACACTGCACTCTTGCAACATACACTCCAAACAATACACTCAGTGCCACATAATTACACGCCACACAATTACACTCTATTGAATACAACATGCACTCCCCACACAATACCACTCTGTGCCACATAATTATATGCTTCATAATTACACTGCTCTCACCGCAACATACACTCTAAATACCACTCAGTGCCACATAATTACACGCCACATAATTACACTGCACTCAATGCAACATACTCTTCAAATACCACTCAATGCCACATAATTTCACTCCACATAATTACACTGCACTCAATGCAACATACATTCCAAATACCACTCAGTGCCACATAATTACATGCCACATAATTACACTGCACTCAATGCAACATACTTTCCAAATACCACTCAGTACCACCTAATTACACGCCACATATTTACACAGCACTCAATGCAAAATACACTCCAAATAACACTCAGTGCCACATAGTTACACACCACATAATTACACTGCACTCAATGCAACATACACTCCAAATACCTCAGTGTCACTTAGTTATTTGCAACATAATTACACTCTACACAATGCAACATACACTCCAAATACAACTCAGTACCACATAATTACACGCCTCATAATTAGACTCTACTGAATGCAACACACACTCCACACAATACCACTCAGGGCAACATAATTATATGCTACATAATTACACTGCACTCAATGCAACATACACTCCAAATACCACTCAGTGCCACATAATTACACGCCACATAATTACACTGCACTCAATGCAACAGACACTCCACACAATACCACTCAATGCCACATAATTATATGCTTCATAATTACACTGCACTCAGCGCAACATACACTCCAAATACCACTCAGTGCCACATAATTACACGCCACATAATTACACTGCACTCAATGCAACATACACTCCAAATAACACACAGTGCTACATTATTACACAGCACTCAATGCAACATACACTCCAAATACCACTCAGTGCCACATAATTACACGCCACATAATTACACTGCACTCCATGCCACATACACGCCAAATACCACTCAGTGCCACATAATTAAACTCCACATAATTACTCTGCACTCAATGCAACGTGCATTCCAAATACCACTCAGTGCCACGTAATTACACGCCACATATTTACACTGCACTCAATGCAACATACACTCCAAATACCACTCAGTGCCACATAATTACACGCCACATAATTACACTGCACTCAATGCAACAGACACTCCACACAATACCTCTCAGCGCCACATAATTATATGCTTCATAATTACACTGCGCTCAACGCTACATACACTCCAAATACCACTCAGTGCCACATAATTACACGCCACATAATTACACTGCACTCAATGGAACATACACTCCAAATACCACTCAGTGCCACATAATTACAGGCCACATAATTACACTGCACTCAATGCCACATACACTCCAAATATCACTCAGTGCCACATAATTACACTGTAATCAATGCAAAATTCATTCCAAATACCGCTCAGTGCCACATAATTACACACCACATAATTACACTGCACTCAATGCAACATACTCCAAATACCACTCAGTGCCACATAATTACACAGCACTCAATGCAACATACACTCCAAATACCACTCAGTGCCACATAGTTATATGCAGAAAGGTATAGGTGCCTTCAAGGGGATTTGTTTAACAAAATATAATTAAACGTGATTCAACTAACTCTTTAGGACAAGTCAATGGTCCTTTCAAGAATAAGGGCCATTGACCTGTCCAGAGTTAGTTGAATCACGCTTAATTATATTTTGTTAAACAAATCCCCTTGAAGGCACCTATACCTTTCTACTTACTCACCCAAGCCCTCAAGGGTATTTTGTGTTGCTCACTGTTCCTTAATCACATAGTTATATGCAACATACACTCCAAATACCACTCAGTGCCACATAATTACACACCACATAATTACAGTCTACTGAATGCACCACACACTCCACACAATACCACTCAGTGCCACATAATTACAAACCACATAATTACACTCTACTGAATGCAACACACACTCCCCATATTACCACTCAGTGCCACATAATTACACGCTACATAATTACACTGCACTCAATGCAACATACACTCCAAATACCACTCAGTGCCACATAATTACACGGCACACAATTACACTCTACTGAATACAATATACACTTCCCATATTACCACTCAGTGCCATATAATTACATGCCTCATACTTACACTCTACTCAATGCAACATAAATACACTTTATCTATCTGTCTATCTATCTATCACCCTCACTCTACCTATCGCCCTCACTCTATCTATCGCCCTCACTCTACCTATCGCCCTCACTCTATCTATCTATCGCCCTCACTCTATCTATCTATCTATCGCACTCACTCTATCTATCTATCTATCGCACTCACTCTATCTATCTATCGCATCACCACAGCATCACTCAGCACCACCAGAGCATCACTCAGGGGTACCACAACATCACTATGCGCTACCACAGCATCACTGAACGCCACAGCATCACTTGTTGCCACCACAACATCACTCCGCGCCACCACAGTATCAATCTTTGCAATCATTCAACAACTGGTTCAAATATGTTCTCTCAATGTTTCAAGCTTCATTACAAATGTCACAAAAATAAGTTAATAGTTCACTTCTGTTCTTGGATTTTCATCACAATAAAATACAATGAACATAATCTTCACAAACGTTATTTACAAAAGCTATTGCCATTATAAATTACAATAACTTGAGTATTAATTATTAAAAAAATAAAAGCCATTTTTATTTGTAATATCAATACATCGAAGTCACGTAAATACAACACATATTGCATTACAAATACTATAGGTGTCACATTTGCGAAAGTTAAAACTATTGGCATTGTAAATGACAAAGCTATTCAATTCACTATTTTCCAAACCTACACATAAATAAAAATTTGTCATTTACAATACCAATAGCTCAAACTTTCCTAATGCGAGACCTATTGCATTGCAAATGCTTGTTTTAATAGTAAATTACACACAGACTTAGTGAATAAGCAAAGTATAGTAAACTAACTCAAAAGTGTAAGCTATCTGTGTGAATCAGGCCTTCAATTTCTAGAATTTCTCCACACTGTTCATTCCTAGTGACTACTTGGTAAATTTCCACTCAATGTTTGTATATTATATAAATCTTTTCTTTGTTGCTTTCTTAGCCTTTCTGAAGTCCAAAGTGCTTTTGGGGTGGTTTAAACATATTATTCACGTGGCGCTGCACATGCCTTATTAGGTCGTGCAGTCAGTCAGTCAGTCAGAAACACTTTATTCGATTGTTTTAAAATCATAAAAGTATGCTACAGAACCATATTCAATCATACAGACAAGTTTTTAAAACAAGTAAAAAAGTTAAAAAGTTACTATACACATAAAAATTCATGTAAAAATCATCTTTGCAAAACAAATTTACAATGGTCACATTCTTATAGTCCATTAACAGTAATCAGGTTACAAATACAGTACATAACCAGAAAAAATATTTACAATTTTAGATACAGTAGATGCTAGCCGCCTGGGGTAAAGTGCAAAACGTGCTGTTCATGAGTTAAATTTTGGCACAGCTAAGGGTTACATAACCTAAGGCCATTTAATCAATACAAGCAGTTTAGGATACGTTAATTATTTGATTTTAGTCTTGCTTGCTTTGACCGGATTGACATAGTCAAAAAATTTGCCACCCCGTACATTACTACTGAAGTTTCCATAAGTTGTAAGTACAATAGGGCTGGTTTAACCTGCACGAAACCTTTCAGAATAGGTTTAATATATCTTTCTCTCCCATTTTTATAAAAGGGACAGAAGAACAAGAAATGCAATATGTCCTGATCTGAGAAGTAATCGCATTTGCAGGGAGCGTTTTCATGAGGCTTGCACCATTTTTCAAATTCACCTAGCAGGAAATGTGCTTGATTAAAACGAAATTTAGTAAGGACCCACCTATGAAAAGGTTTACTTACAATCATTAAATAGGATTGCATAGATAGCGAAGCAATCGTCAAATAGTGGGCCCTAACAGTTGGTTTTACAATTTCGATAGCCTCTCGCTCTGAAACCTTTTTCTCTATATAGCTTTTCTTTACCCAGTCAATATCCTCTCTCACAATGCTCTCTGGGTATGTGTATAACTCCGAACGGCCTAAATATTCTGTTGTAATTTTAATGTATTGTAGCCACCCGATCTTAGCCACGTTTTCTCTCCCCATGCAGTCCCTAATAATCATATGGTTTAAAATTAAAGCTGGATTAAGCCAAATCCTAATCCATGACAGCAAAGGGGCCAGAGTCAAAGAGTCCTCAATGTACCCTAACCCCAATTCCATATGTACGGGAAAGGCTGGGGTGGATTTCGGGAGTCCTAGTAGGGATCGCAAAAAATGTTTTCTTCTCTTTGTATGGGGTCCAGATTTTTATAACCCCATATCATGGCACCATACCTTGCTAATGACAGTGTTTTAGCTTTATATATTGCTAATATAGCCTCAGGTGGCTTACCACCCAACCTTTTAGCAAAGCCTAGGATGGCGGCAGCCGATCTTTTTACTGCCGCAGCCTTACTTTTGATTTGTGGAGCCCATGTCCCATTCTCATCGAACACCACACCTAGGTAGGTAAAAACTTTTACTTTGGATAACACTGAACCATTACAGGTAAGGGTTTTCATACCATTTTTGCGACTGCCAACAGCCATAACGTGGGATTTCTCAATATTAACTGCTAGATCCAGACCTTGCATAAAAGCCCCAAAGGAATTTAAAAGGCGTTGTAAACCATTTGGGGTTCTAGCCAGCAATACCGTATCGTCGGCATAAAGTAAGACCGGCATTAAGGAGTCACCCATACGTGGTACATCAATAGAAGCCATTTCCAGGGTCTTCCCCAGAGAATTAATGTAGAGTGAGAAGAGCATTGGTGCTAAAATGCACCCTTGTCGCACCCCCCTTCCTGATTTAAAAAAGGCGGTGCAATTTCCCTCTTGTGACATACGTACCGTTGCTCTCAGATCACTATGCAGTTGTGCCATAAAATTCACCAATGCTTGGTCTAAACCCAGTTCCAGGAGTATTGTCCACAGCTTTGACCTGTTTACTAGGTCAAAGGCTGTGGACAAATCCATAAAAGCCAGATACATCATACCCTTTGAAGCTACAGTGTATTTGCCCAGGGTAAGGAGTAAATTAAGGCACTGATCCTCTGTGCCTCTCCCGGCACGAAAGCCATACTGGGCTTCACACAGGATGTTATTGTTTGTCGCCCAGGCTGAAATTCTTTCCAAAATAACTTTACCCAAAATTTTAAAGGAAGAATCTAACAAAGAAATGGGTCTGTAGCATCTGGGGTCTCCCCTTTGACCCTTCTTAAAAATGGGAATTATAACAGACTGCGACCAAGTAGCTGGTGTTTTTATACCTTCTAGGCTAATGACATTGAAGACATTAGTGAGAACCACAGCCCACATGCCCGAATTTGATTTAAACATATCGGCAGGTACGCCGTCAGGGCCAGGAGCCTTCTTTCCTGCCGTGTCCTCTATTGCCTTCTGCACCTCTTTAATGGTGAAACTGGCCAGAACCTCTTCTGTTTGTAGCAGTATTGGATCTAAGGGGTCTGTAGTAATGTTGCTACCATAGATGTTTTGGAAGTGCTCCAGCCAATCTCGTTCCGCAATGTTCACCTCTAACGGTGCATTTTCAATCCCACTAAATAAGGGGGTATTTACAATTTTCCAGAATTTGGCACTGTCCTTCAGGATGGCTTTATCATATAGGTTTTCCCATGCCTTTTTTTTAATTTCATTTTTACGTCTTTGGGTATTAGCCTTATACTCTCGCCTTTTACTGGCCACTTCCTGCTTATCACGTGGGGACTTATTTAGGGCTTTATGTAATTCCCTATGGGATTTGGAACATTCTTTATCAAACCATCCCATAACCCTTTTCTCCTTCTTTTGTGTGCTACTTTTGAGATCGTCCGATACTTGACAACAAATTTTTTCAAAGGACTGGATTATATTCCCCTCATACCTAGTAGGATCTATACAGATATTGATTTCTTTACCCATTTTAAGATTTAAAGAGTGGAGAAAGTCCTCAGGGATGATATCACTCCATTTGACTCGTCTCCCCTGGTCCTTAACAATCAAATCAGTAGTTCCTACTGTGATCAAATCAGAATTGTTTACATTTGAAAATAAAAACAAATTACTATCATCTACTTCTAGTATGGCCGGGTTATGGTCACTGAAGGTCGTCTGTACAGCGTTATAAAACATAACATTTTGTAACATGCCCGGTGAAATGAAGATGTAATCAATTATTGTATTACTATCCCTAGCACTATAAGTAGGGACCCGTTCCTTTCTGTCACAGAACTCTGGTTCATGTAGATCATTTTCTAAAAGAAGTTCTTCTAGGGCCAACCCCTTTTCTGAGTGCTCAAAATGTGGTAATTGTGGCATGTCAGTGTTAATTGCATCGATAACATGACAGTTCTGTTGTCATAAATGAGTATTAAAATCTCCCATCAGGAAAAAATATACAAAAGTGGTCTGACTCTCCCTATATCTTTTTAAAAACTCCATCAATGAATTAATATTTGCATTTAATGCTATACCTTGTATGCTGTTATAAAAATTAATGTAAACGCATTTGTGTCTATTTGGCATTGTAACCTCAAGAGCTAAATAGTTATGGGATGGGGAATCCAATACCTTTACAGTGCCTTTTACATTTACGGATATCAAAAACAGCAGGCCCCCTTTATTTCGGCCTGAACTTGATGTCTGGGCAGTTACAAAGTAGGAGGTATATCCATCTAGCCAGAAATCACAGTCCATATCCCACGTCTCTTGCATGGCCACCACATCACATTTTTTTAATTGATCCAACCATCTTATATCGCTCCTCTTGGAGCGTAGACCTGCGATATTCCAACTCATCAATTTCACTATACGGTCTTTTCCCACAATGTTTGGCCAGGTATGTGGCGATGAGGGGGGGGCATCTAGTGGTGTAGTTGATGCATTGCCCTTGTCGATAGCAATTTGGGAGGGGGGTTGTAATAGGTTTGTGATACAGCCCGGGGAGGTTAGTCAGTCATTTTCCTCTAAGTTGGAGAGGGCGGCAAACCTATTTGTTAACATGAGATCATTTCTTTGTTCACCTCCCTGTTTATCCCTATTTCTTGGCATCATGCTTGTTTTCTGTGTAGCCCATGTACTCAGGGACGGAGTATGTCTAGCTTGTGCTCGATGTAGATCCCTTCCCGGTTGAGGCTTATGCATTGTGGGAGGAGGGTAAAAGTATCCTAACGGTAGTGCTCTGATCCCATCTTCCGTCACTTCCGTGGCATCCCAAAATAACCGTTGGGCCTCATGTGGTCTATTAAAATTTACAATCATGCAGTCCCCTGCAAATTCTTTGGGCGTGTACCCCACCCATTTAACCCTTCTGCCTGTTTGGATATACTCTGATATATTATTGGGGCCAGTACAGTTTGCATCACACCACGTCTTAATATTATTTAATTGAGCTATATCCGTCTCACATTCTCCACTTTTCAGTACTGGTACGTTCACTAGGATAGCAACAAAAGGTGTTGCTTCCGGGGGAAGGTGTACGGGTGGTGTTATGCGTTGGGTTTTAGGCCCTGGGAAGTTAGAGGTGTCTATTGCAGGGGCTCTAGATGTAGCTACAGCGGTACGGGGATTACTAGGCTCTTGTACCCTGGTTCTGCTGGTGACCGGTTGGGGGTTTGTATTACCCGCAGGTACTTGGGGCGGGGGAGATGGCCTTGAGGGGTTTGACTCTCCTGTTTCTTCAGTCACAGATTTTATTTGTGTGTTTGGGTTGCAGGATAACTGTGGTGCAGTATTTAGGGTGCATGTGCAAGGCCTGCTAGGACCAGAGGACAGAAAAGTGTTAATCCTATCGCATTTCCCCATTATATCTGCTACACAATCCCTTAGAGTTTCAATTATATCATTTGAAATCTGCACTAGTATCCCCTCAACTTTATCCACAAGTATTCCCTCCACCATTTCTTTCAGAGAGGATTCGATGTCAGTTAACGGATGTCGGGCCTTTTTCCGTAAATATAATCCTTGTTTGTTTGTTCTTTGGATGACACGTTTAGTACGTTTTGGTGCATGAGGGGTTTGTACATGTGTGCTACTATCTTCTTGTTGTAGAGTATCTTGATTGTCATTGTCTTGGCCCTCATGTAAGTTGATGTTTATTTGGCCTTGTGTTTCAGCGTTAGGCAAATTTCCGATGACTATTACTGGGTCCAGAGGAACAGGGAGACTGGTTACAGTGGGGGACAGTTGACTGTCCAGAATTATCTGTTCTAGCCCCAACTCGCGTTCTTTAGCAGCAATCTCTTTGGTCAGTTTTCCCACTTGTGATGTTAGGTAGTTCATAATACTTTCTGAGGCAATAGCTTTGCGTGGAACTTTAGCTTTGACTGAACCCCCATTAGCAGACGTCTGTAGTTTTCGCTTACCCATTTTGGTGAGCGGAACGAATGGAGGTGGCCCGTCCCGTCCCTCTTCGTCCCTAGACGGCCACAGACGGCCCGCCCTCTGCCCGGGCTCCGCCCGACGCCGTCCGCCCGCGTCCGCGAGGCGGAGGGGGCTGTTGCCTTTTGTTGCGCCTCCTGGCGCTCGACCCGGAAGTGGGCGTTGAGAAACCGCTAGGCACGCTGGGAGTTGTGGTCCGCTCCGCTCCGCGGCCGTGCGATGGCGCTGCACAGCGGCGGGGGCGGCCACAACGTCAGGAACCCAGTGGCGCTTGGCTGGAGCAGTGTGACGACCCCTCCTGGAGCCGGTACGTGTAAGAATGGTCCCCGCACCTCACCGGGTGCTGCTGCCTTTTGTTGCGCCTCCTGGCGCTCGACCCGGAAGTGGGCGTTGAGAAACCGCTAGGCACGCTGGGAGTTGTGGTCCGCTCCGCTCCGCGGCCGTGCGATGGCGCTGCACAGCGGCGGGGGCGGCCACAACGTCAGGAACCCAGTGGCGCTTGGCTGGAGCAGTGTGACGACCCCTCCTGGAGCCGGTACGTGTAAGAATGGTCCCCGCACCTCACCGGGTGCTGCTGCCTTTTGTTGCGCCTCCTGGCGCTCGACCCGGAAGTGGGCGTTGAGAAACCGCTAGGCACGCTGGGAGTTGTGGTCCGCTCCGCTCCGCGGCCGTGCGATGGCGCTGCACAGCGGCGGGGGCGGCCACAACGTCAGGAACCCAGTGGCGCTTGGCTGGAGCAGTGTGACGACCCCTCCTGGAGCCGGTACGTGTAACAATGGTCCCCGCACCTCACCGGGTGCTGCTGCCTTTTGTTGCGCCTCCTGGCGCTCGACCCGGAAGTGGGCGTTGAGAAACCGCTAGGCACGCTGGGAGTTGTGGTCCGCTCCGCTCCGCGGCCGTGCGATGGCGCTGCACAGCGGCGGGGGCGGCCACAACGTCAGGAACCCAGTGGCGCTTGGCTGGAGCAGTGTGACGACCCCTCCTGGAGCCGGTACGTGTAAGAATGGTCCCCGCACCTCACCGGGTGCTGCTGCCTTTTGTTGCGCCTCCTGGCGCTCGACCCGGAAGTGGGCGTTGAGAAACCGCTAGGCACGCTGGGAGTTGTGGTCCGCTCCGCTCCGCGGCCGTGCGATGGCGCTGCACAGCGGCGGGGGCGGCCACAACGTCAGGAACCCAGTGGTGCTTGGCTGGAGCAGTGTGACGACCCCTCCTGGAGCCGGTACGTGTAAGAATGGTCCCCGCACCTCACCGGGTGCTGCTGCCTTTTGTTGCGCCTCCTGGCGCTCGACCCGGAAGTGGGCGTTGAGAAACCGCTAGGCACGCTGGGAGTTGTGGTCCGCTCCGCTCCGCGGCCGTGCGATGGCGCTGCACAGCGGCGGGGGCGGCCACAACGTCAGGAACCCAGTGGCGCTTGGCTGGAGCAGTGTGACGACCCCTCCTGGAGCCGGTACGTGTAAGAATGGTCCCCGCACCTCACCGGGTGCTGCTGCCTTTTGTTGCGCCTCCTGGCGCTCGACCCGGAAGTGGGCGTTGAGAAACCGCTAGGCACGCTGGGAGTTGTGGTCCGCTCCGCTCCGCGGCCGTGCGATGGCGCTGCACAGCGGCGGGGGCGGCCACAACGTCAGGAACCCAGTGGCGCTTGGCTGGAGCAGTGTGACGACCCCTCCTGGAGCCGGTACGTGTAAGAATGGTCGTGCAGTCCTGATATTTGCATCAGATTGTTGTAGTTTGACCTACATTGGACATGTTAGTCTTTGTCACTAACCCCACAGCACATGGCTTCTCTCCACTCACTGTCTGCACAGCACTTCCCCCTCACTAACTCCCACTCACTGTCTGCACAGCCCTTCTCCATCACTCACTCCCACTCACTGTCTGCACAGTACTTCTCCATCACTCACTCCCACTCACTGTCTGCACAGTACTTCTGCATCACTCACTCACACTCACTGTCTGCACAGTACTTCTCCATCACTCACTCCCACTCACTGTCTTGACAGTACTTCTCCATCACTCATTCCCGCTCACTGTCTGCACAGTCCTTCTCCATCACTCACTCCCACTCACTGTCTGCACAGTACTTCTCCATCACTCACTCCCACTCACTGTCTGCACAGTCCTTCTCCAACACTCACTCCCACTCACTGTGTCACAGTACTTCTCCATCACTCACTCCCACTCACTGTCTGCACAGTCCTTCTCCATCACTCACTCCCACTCACTGTCTGCACAGTACTTCTCCATCACTCACTCCCACTCACTGTCTGCACAGTCCTTCTCCATCACTCACTCCCACTCACTGTCTCACAGTACTTCTCCATCACTCACTCCCACTCACTGTCTGCACAGTCCTTCTCCATCACTCACTCCCACTCACTGTCTGCACAGTACTTCTCCATCACTCACTCCCACTCACTGTCTCACAGTACTTCTCCATCACTCACTCCCACTCAATGTCTGCACAGTCCTTCTCCATCACTCACTCCCACTCACTGTCTGCACAGTACTTCTCCATCACTCACTCCCACTCACTGTCTGCACAGTCCTTCTCCATCACTCACTCCCACTCACTGTCTGCACAGTCCTTCTCCATCACTCACTCCCACTCACTGTCTGCACAGTCCTTCTCCATCACTCACTCCCACTCACTGTCTGCACAGTACTTCTCCATCACTCACTCCCACTCACTGTCTGCACAGTCCTTCTCCATCACTCACTCCCACTCACTGTCTCACAGTACTTCTCCATCACTCACTCCCACTCACTGTCTGCAAGTCCTTCTCCATCACTCACTCCCACTCACTGTCTGCACAGTACTTCTCCATCACTCACTCCCACTCACTGTCTCACAGTCCTTCTCCATCACTCACTCCCACTCACTGTCTGCACAGTACTTCTCCATCACTCACTCCCACTCACTGTCTCACAGTACTTCTCCATCACTCACTCCCACTCACTGTCTGCACAGTCCTTCTCCATCACTCACTCCCACTCACTGTCTGCACAGTACTTCTCCATCACTCACTCCCACTCACTGTCTGCACAGTCCTTCTCCATCTCTCACTCCCACTCACTGTCTGCACAGTACTTCTCCATCACTCACTGTCTGCACAGTACTTCTCCATCACTCACTCACACTCACTGTCTGCACAGTCCTTCTCCATCACTCACTCCCGCTCACTGTCTGCACAGTACTTCTCCATCACTCACTCCCACTCACTGTCTGCACAGTACTTCTCCATCACTCACTCCCACTCACTGTCTGCACAGTCCTTCTCCATCACTCACTCCCACTCACTGTCTGCACAGTCCTTCTCCACACTCACTGTCTGCACAGTCCTTCTCCATCACTCACTCCCACTCACTGTCTGCACAGTCCTTCTCCATCACTCACTCCCACTCACTGTCTGCACAGTACTTCTCCATCACTCACTCCCACTCACTGTCTGCACAGTCCTTCTCCATCACTCACTCCCACTCACTGTCTGCACAGTACTTCTCCATCACTGACTCCCACTCACTGTCTGCACAGTCCTTCTCCATCACTCACTCCCACTCATTGTCTGCACAGTACTTCTCCATCACTCACGCCCACTCACTGTCTGCACAGTCCTTCTCCATCACTCACTCCCACTCACTGTCTGCACAGTCCTTCTCCATCACTCACTCCCACTCACTGTCTGCACAGTACTTCTCCTTCACTCACTCCCACTCACTGTCTGCACAGTCCTTCTCCATCACTCACTCCCACTCACTGTCTGCACAGTCCTTCTCCATCACTCACTCCCACTCCCTGTCTGCACAGTACTTCTCCATCACTCACTCCCACTCACTGTCTCACAGTACTTCTCCATCACTCACTCCCACTCACTGTCTCACAGCACTTCTCCATCACTCACTCCCACTACTGTCTGCACAGTACTTCTCCATCACTCACTCCCACTCCCTGTCTGCACAGTACTTCTCCATCACTCACTCCCACTCACTGTCTGCACAGTACTTCTCCATCACTCACTCCCACTCCCTGTCTGCACAGTACTTCTCCATCCCTCACTCCCACTCACTGTCTCACAGTCCTTCTCCATCACTCACTCCCACTCACTGTCTGCACAGTACTTCTCCGCCACTCAGTCCTGCTGACCGTCTGCACAGTATTTCTTCCTCACTCAATCCCACTCACGGTATACATAGTGCTACCTCCTCACTCAGTCCTGCTCACTGTGTACAGAACTTCTCCTTCACTCAACCACACTCACTGTCTGCATAGAGTTTCTCCTTCACTCAACCACACTCACTGCCTGCATAGAGTTTCTCCTTCACTGAACCACACTCACTGCCTGCATAGAGTTTCTACTTCACCTAGTCCCACTGACTCGCTGCACAGTACTTCTCCCTCACTCAATGCTACTTGTTGCCTGCATAGTGCTTCTCCCTCACTCACTGCTTCCCTGGTGCAACTCATCCACTCACTGTACAGTGCGGTCCACCTGCTAACTCTCTGCAGAGTATATCCTCCACTTTCTCTCTGCACAGCACTTCTTCCCGATTCACTATGTATTTCTCTCACTGACTGCCTATGCACTGCTTCTCTGTCACTTATCTCCACTCGCTGACTGCAGAGTGTTTTTGCATAATTCAGTATCTGCCTGATGTATCTCACTCACTTTGTGTAAGCTAACACCCACTCACGTGCTCACTGCCTGCATAGCGCCACTGTAGAGTTCCCCCCACTTGCAGTGCCTGTCTTCAGTCATGCTTGTGCACAACTTCCACCCTCACACTCTCTGCGCAGGCGCACTTCTTCCCAATGCACCCTGCATAGTGTGCCCAATTCAGTGGGTGCTCAGCAAAATTTATTTCACTCTTCTTTTGCCCATTTGCCCACTGCAAAGTCTTTCCAATTGTCTGCATAGTGTGTACTTCAAGCCAGTGGCGTAGCGTGTGGGGGGGGGGGAGGGGGGGGGTTGGGGGGGGGGGGCAGGGCACACGGACGATTGACCCTGGTGCAAAATTCTTAGGGGACGCACAATTTTAAAAGAAAAAAAAATCATACTACTATTTTTTTTCTTTTTACATTTTGCGCTACCAAGTGCTAACAGTCCACGAGTTAGGGGGCCCAATACTTGCCTTGGATTTTTACAGTTGAATACAGCCAGAAAACTATTTAGTTGCCTGTGTGTATTTATTTTTAATTACATTAAAATACGGAAAAGGCCTTCTTTGGATAATTTTTTTACTATCAATCATGAGTGCCTGGTCAGTTGGTGTACAGATTAAGAAGTAGGGGAGATCAAAAAAAGGCAATAGAATTCCTAATTAAGCTTAATTAAGTGCAGATCTACAGTTATTTATGCTATTCTACAATGGAAGTGTTTTCAGATAACACTGTTGAACTGTAAACTGCTGAAACCTTTTGGACATACAAATGCAGGTTTATATTTATCAGTTAAATAAATGTGAAAAAATACCCATTGCAACATCATTTATACAGAAAACACAAAATAAAAATGGATAAATACAGGTGGAAATGTCGAAAAAATAAATACCATAAAACCAGGAGCCATAAGTATAAAGAAGCAAACTTGGCCTGTTCATAAATGCTGAGACAGCTAACCTAAATCTTTCCACTAGGTGGCGTCAGTGCTAGGCCACCCTGGCCCCTTTCATCAGAAACGTTTTTTACTGCTTTAGAAGGAAGGGGTGCTTGTATGAACCCCATGGGTCCAGGCACAACCTTGGCCCTGCGAAAGCCCCTGACAGGACTCCCTCCAGGTCTTGGCCTTTCCCCCTGCTCTCGCAGGCACCAACCACGCAAAATGCAAAACTGGGGTAACCATGGCTCGAACAGTGGGCACTGGCAGACATCTAGTGACAAAACACCCCAGCGGTCCATGTCTATTCCTTTTACTTTCCTCCACATGAATTACACATCAGGCTAGACAGAATAATATGTTTACTGTTGTTGGGTGCCTCAAATACACAGTCGGACTAGCTAGGCAGAGTCCTTTCAGACCACAACCCACTTCAGGGTGTGTATATACTTGGGCAATATACACCCCTCTATTCTGGCATGGCGCTACCATCTGTGGCGTTGGAAGTTCAGATTTTTTTAGAACACCCTTCGGTAAAATATTTAATCCTTTTTTTTAACACATCTGGAACACTGGCTCAATCACAGCAATTGAATGGGAGGCTTTCAAGGTCACAATTAGAGGCCTATGTATACACTCAGTGGTTGGTGCTAGGTGGGCACTGGACATGGAAATCAACAAGTTGGTAGACTCCCTCTCATGTTTGGAGTCTGGTGCAGTTGTGGATAGACATCACCTAATCACGGTCACCAAAGCGCATGCCAAACAGACAGCTCACCTAGAGTGCCTAAAGCAGCTTAACTTCTCTGAGTATCTGGAAAACCTACACCACGAAACCGATGAAACCAATAAATCAGGCGCTTTATATTTTTGCAGTGTAAGGATATGCTAAGCCTGATCAAATTACTCTATGCAGTCCTAGTAGCACGCGTTAAAAAAGGCGTTGGAGCCCATATTGTTGTACAGAGGTACAAGACACTGCTGTTTCCTCTCCTTCCTGATATACCTGAGACACTCCTGACTATAGGTAATGAAAGTGTACAGTGGCAAGGGATCACATTCCTCCACCCAGGCATAAACATCTGGCACCAAGAGCGGGACCTCAACGGAAACATCACCAAAGCGGTGTCATCGATCAGAAACCAGAATTCCTTCTGGGTGACACTTAGCCTCTCTGTTGTGGGGAGTATAGCCCTGTCTAAAATGTTCATCCTCCCCCAACTGCTGTATTATTTCAGTAACCTCTGATTACACTTACTTGTTACATTTTCTTGCACATTAGACACCATACTGGGTGAACTCAACTGGCGCTCCGGTCACCGCAGTGTGGCACCGGCAAAACTAAGACTGGTGGCATACAGGGGCAGATTGGGGGACTTCAAATTTTGAACACTACTACCTTGCCGCTGAACTGTAGTGGGTGTGCAGATGGTTATCTGACGCTGAACACCAACTAGACGATACATCAATGCTGATCCCAGCTCTGCAATCCCCACAAATTGTGTGCCTTTTCTCCCCACTGATGAAGCTGACTCCCAATAACTGACAGTTTAGAGGTATGGCCCATCGTTGTTTTAAAAAGGATTTATGTATTGCTTCTGGGTCTGCCCCGTATGCTCCTTGTGTCCCGTTACTGTGTCAGTCTGACAGTTGACCTCATCGAACATAATCTTATCTCAGACCCTGGGAACCTGCCGACATCAAAAGATTTGGTGACCTATTCCATGAGAGTGATCTCCTATCAATCGATGAACTCATACGACCTACACAATGGACATTTCTTGGCATACACAGCACTGACCCACTTACTACATACCCAGTGGGCCATATTGTCAGTGGAACCACAATCCCACACATTCATACAATACATACATACCGGGGGTGTTGACGTAGATTGAAGCGTTGGCTGACTAAGGCCATAGTGGAGCACTCCTGTATACCGCTAATGGGGTTGAGAGATAAATGGGAGATGGAGATGGGAAAAGCTTTTAATGGCAAGGAATGGGGCAAGCCACTGGAATATCATACAAACGTGTCAAGAAACATAAGATTTCAACTTATAGACTTCAATATCTTTCCTAGCACCTACCTTCCACCAGCCAAAATAAATTAATATTTTTCAGATGCCAACACCTGCTACCCACTCTGCACCACACCTAGTGCTGACCTGAAGCATATGTTATGGTCATGTCCATTCCTGTCCCGGTACTGAGCCTCAATAACAGCACAGCTCATGCAGATCATAGAATACACTAACCTTAGCACATGAACACAAGACAACATTGTGCATTAGACATATATCATTTCCCCAAAACACGTAGTCTGGCTTCCAGATTCTTGAACCTAGCTTTAATATTGGTGAATCACACAACAACACAATGCTGAAAGGCTAGAAATTATTTAATGATTAGCGAATGACAGTGAGAAATGCTGCATTAGGAGAAGCATATCCCAGAGATGGATGACCTCAGCAAATTCATGAGTTTGCAAACAACAAGAAAGGAAATGGAGAAGCACCCAAGGCACCACTAAGAGAAATACTTACAAGTATCCACCATCAAGTACACCATCAAGTAAAAAAGACCAGGAAAAAGGCCCTTACCCTGAGAATCAAATCTAGCTCCAACAACTCCAGAGAACTTTTCTCCATTGTCAAGGAATTCACCAACCCAACACCCACAACCCAAACCATCGCCCCTTACACAAGAACTCTGCAACAACCTCTCCAACTTCTTCCATGATAAAATCACCAAGATCTACAGCAACTTCAAATCCCAACCACCACTGTGCACCTTTCCAGCCTGCTAAGCTCATCAAACAAAGACTACAAACTGACAGCATGGAACCCGCTATCCATCAATGTCACTCCAGTAATAATGAAGACTGTCCACCCACGGACTCCCACAGACCCCTGTCCCCACCATATCTACAACCTGGGAAGATCCATGATCATCACTTCAATCACTTCCATCATCAATACCTCCCTCAAGACAGTCACATTCCCAGGCAGGAAAAAACCTGCTGAAGTCACCTACCTCCACAAAAAAACCCTCAGACAACCCCAAAGTACTCAGAAACTACCAACCCGCTGCTCCCCTTCCCAGCCAAAGTCATCAAGAAGACCATCAACAGACAACTCTCTGACCACCTAGAATGCCACAAACTCCAGGATGACTCACAATCAGGATTCCAAAACAACCACAACATCGAAACAGCCCTCATTGCTGCCACAGACAACATACGCACCATCCTTGACTGTGGACAGATCGCTGCCCACATCCTCTGCGACCTCTTGGCCACTTTCGACACCATCTCCCATCACAAACTCATCAACAGACTATACAAAGTAGGTATACAAAGACCAGCACTCAAATGGCTAGCTTCCTTCCTCTCTTGAAGAAACACATGAAGTCAGGCTCTCGCCTTTCACTTCAAAACTTAAGGACCTCATATTCGGAGTCCCACAGGGATCATCACTCAGTCCCACATTCTTCAACATGTACGCTATTCCTGTGGCAAACATCATAAGAGCCCATCGAATCAACATCTCCTACGCCAAGGAAACCCATCCCATTTTTTCACCTCAGTCGACACCGTCACCACCAAGACAAACTTCAAACAATGCTGGGCCTACATGACCAATTCAATGAAAGAAAACTACCTCAAGCTGAACACCGACAAAACTGAAGTGCTGATTTTCGGGAACTAGAGCTCACCTTGGGACTCCTCATAGTGATCCGCTGATCTTGGACCCACGCAACCAACCATACTAGGAACCTAGGCTGGATCCTGGACACCAACCTCACCATGAAGTCTCAGGTCAATGCCACCAGCTCCTCATGCTTCCACATCCTGCACATGTTATGCAAAATCTTCAAGTGGCTCCCACTGGACACCAGACTTACCATCACACAGGCCCTAACCACAAGAAGACTGGACTACAGCAATGCACTCTACGCTGGCATCTCAACCCAACTCCTTCACAGAGTTCAAGCCATCTAAAAGGCCACCATCAGACTCATCCTTGAACTCCTGTGCCAAACCCACTCACACCACCCCTCAGCTTCACCGGCTCCCCATCCAAAAGTCCTGTCAGTTCAAACTTCTCACACATGCATTCAAGTCATTGCACAACACGGGACCCGCATACCTCAATCACCAGCTTCACTGTCAGTAACCTATCAGACAACTTCACTCAGCATCACTCTCAGTCCCACACACCAGATCTACAGTAGCAGAATGGGAGGTTGGTTATTCTCCTACTAGGCTGCCAAATCCTGGAACGACCCTCCCTCCTCAACACATCAGGGCCAGCTCCTCACTTCTTGAGTTCCACAAGAAGCTGAAGACTTGGCTATTTAATTAGTCTTCTTGGTGGACCATTGAGACCACGAGTTCAGGCCCAGCCTCACCGCATGGCTACACTCACCTACTCAGCACTTGGATGCTCTCACAGGTGACAAACAGCGCTATAAATTCTCCTTACATTCCAGTACAGAAAGCAAAGCAATCAGAAGTGAAGAATTGTGCAGCCTCAGTAAACGAGCGTCATCTCAGGGATGGGACATGTTCATTTACATACTAAACATGATGCTACACCATAGCCTAAGCAACCTCGGTAAGGGTGCCTCTGGGTTCAACTGGTGACTGCACAGTCCTAACATATCCGATAAGTTGCACAGTACGTAGATCTGTCACCCAGTGGCCTGTTGTTGGGTTTTGCCTTTCCACCACCCTAAGTATGTAGATCAACTCTGGCGACTCTTCCTTGCAAGTTCTGGTTGTACCATGCTTAACCATATTCCATATGCCTATAGTTACTACTAATTATGCAGTGTAAAATATATTGCAGATGTCAATCACTCTGAATGCATACCTGATATTTGTCAGCCTCCAAGTTGCCTAGATTACATTTTTTACTAAAAGTTAATTTTATGTTATAGTTATTGTCTTGCCAAATAGCAACATTAAGAATATGTTGTGCTTGCAACAGGCTGCTGTGACGCAAGGGAGAGGTGAGTCGGTGAGGCCGGGTGGGGAAGGATTTTGACAGACGACGGCAAGCCAAATGCAATTATTTATTTCATTTTCCTTCGTGGTTGTCTGTCGAATCGCACCCCAACCCAGCCCCACAGCTCTTACCTGCACGGGCTGCGGCTGCTGGTTACACATGAACACGTATGCACATATGTGTGGGCTGTGCTTGTGAGACTCCTGTCATGCTCAGCACGGTAACTGTGTACTGGTACCCTGGCGCTGGGGGGACTCTGCAGGATTGGATATTGACCTGGGGTAGGCCTCATCATGTTAGTGTGCACTCACAGGGAGTCAGTGTGGTTTGCTGTCTTGACTGCAGTGACACTACATTATACACCTATGGAGAAGACTGCCTTAGAGTGCAGTCATGCTTCTCTTTGGCCTACAGAGACCAGTGATGTATCAAAATGGGGTGGAACCTATATGCCCAACCCAAATCTGAGAGTTCCAAGATAATATCTGTACAATATATGGGTAATCTAGGATTGTAATATTTCTCTGGCTCAGCTTCAGGATGAGAGCCCAGACCTTTTGCCACCCTGCTGTGCCACCTTAATTACATTTCTCTCTAGCAGCAGGAACATGGGCCTCCCTATACAAAGAGAGCAATTAACAGTACTTCACTCAGCTCCTGAGGAAGAAAGGGGTGGGGATGAAGGATATGCATCCATCAATTAGTTGCCACACTCTACAGGGATGGGCCAGCCCAAGCCCACTAAACAATAGAGGGAGCCCAGACCTCTGGAGCTAACACAGGAGGGTGGCTGCCATTGAAGATTTAACCATTGACTTCAAGGTGATATCATTTTAAATTGACATAGCATGCTGTGCAAAGTATCAGGGAGGTGATGTGGCATTCCAGGATAGGCTAGAGGTGCCAAGCTTCTAGATCTTTCCACCCACACATAAAAGGTCTTACTTAAGGAGGGGAGCTCTCTTGTTTGTGCTTTTCGTTGGACGCTGGGACTGGAGGCAGTGGCCATGGACAATTGGAATGAGAACCCCTGATTTCCATCTGGACTAAGGAACTTGACAGCCAGTGAAAACAGCTCCCTGCAAAGTTCACCACCTTAGAGATCAAGAAGCCTAAAGTGCTCCATGTGACTAGAGCTCGCTACCAGGAGAAAAATAAGTCCAAGATGGAGAAAAATGGTTCACTGGTGCCTGTGATATGAAATGAAATTAATTTGTACTTGTAAAGCACACTTATACCCCAACCGGGGTTTCCTTGCACTGTACACATACCACTGTGGAACCCTTCCTGGCTTTTGCCTGTGAAATGTCCAATCCTGGGCACCCCCAAGGTGAAGCCACGCATCCCAGCGCTGTTGGGGCCATTGTGGAGATTAAGCAAGCTATTGCCCAGAGTTGGACCCATGATTAGAATAGGCACCGAGGCGAGAATTATCAGGTCCGAGGAAATTAAGCCCAAGACCCGCCAAGGTGGGAATTGAACCCTGGTCCCAGGCCAGACCTCTGCATCAGGGTCTGCCGCTCTAACCATTGAGCTACACTTCTACACGTGTGGAATGGGCAAAGATTTGAGCTTTGATCCGCCTCCAGTGCTATCATGGCATATGTGAAGCTCCACTGCAGAGTTGGAAAATATTCCCCAGGATGGATCAAGGCCTAGGGGTTGCCACAAGGAGTAATTGCCTGTTTTTACCCTGGGAGAGGGTGTGTGGGGCCCCTTCCCCAGAGCTGGGTGCCCAGGGCTACGTCATATAGTGGGGGCCCAGGACCCCATCTCCGGGCCCCTGCTGTCAAGGAAGAAAGGCAAAACTACTGGCACCCGCGATCGCACGCAGGAGTGCATGGTATACGGGGTGCTGGCGGGGCAGCCATGGAGGGGCACACCCCAATGTTGGAGGCATGAGGGTCGGACTGAGTGGGACCGGGCACCCCCGATATAAAAGAGGAAAGGAAAAGGACACGCCGTGAAGCGCAAAAAAAACAAGCTGGTAGAGCCGCTAATGAAAAATTAACAAGCTCCACAAAGGAGCACTCCATATTGCTCTGTGGGTTTTTTTCGCAGACCAGAAAGTGAAATGCGGTGGCCCCAGGATGGCAGGGGCACCATCAACGATTGCAACTGAGCATGCGGGGCTGCAGGAGTGCAGCCCATCCCCCCAAAGTAAAAGCTATAAAGTAGTGACCCTAAGTTGTTGAGAGGGTCAAGGAGAAGAGGACTACTGTAAGCCTTGCTTACATTTGCAAGAGCTCCCCAGGCTGGAGCACATGTGCTACAGCTGGGAGTACAGCACCCTGTAGTGGCTGAGTTTATGGCTGCTGGTTCTATGGCCTAAAGGTTGTCAAATAAGACAAACTATTGGTACAAGTGGTATTCACAGTATTGCTTTTTATAAATGTTAATTAATAATGTAATGACACATAGCCTACAATACCATATACACAAAATGGCGTTTGATAGACGTTGTTTTACTCCATTATCTTGCACACAGGATGTCCCATACCTTGCCGTCCACAATTGCTCTTTGATACCACACTAATTTTCTTCACTTTTTCTTGACTTGATATCATTAATTTATAGGTTTGTGTGTCGGCTTACTTGTGAAGTTACAGGGCACAGCACATTTTTTCTGACTGGAGGCGAAGGTAATGCTGTCTCCAACAGGGCGCTTTTTAGCTAACCACATCGCTGCGGCGGCTATTCCGCCGCAGCGCTAAACGGGCAGGGCGGCCGCACGGCAGCCGCATGCTGGTGACAGAACCGCTCCGTCACCAGCCGCGGTTGCGCTGTGCTCGTGACGGAGCGGTTCCGTCATGGCCCCGCCCGCCTAATAGAACACGCCACGCAGGCGCGAAATCAGCGCCGCGCAGGCGCGGTGGCCGGGCCATGACGGAACCGCTCCGTCATCAGCACAGCGCACCCGCAGCTGATGACGGAGCAGTTCCGTCATCAGCATCGAACCGGTTAAATATGATACCTGGTCTAAGCCAGGGCTGAGGGGTCAAGTGACGCTATAAACTCCTGATTGTTTGTTTGTTGTCACAGCATTTTGAGCAGGGCTCCCTGGAGGTGGCCAGGGCATCGTTAAGTCAGCCTCCAATCCTTCAGTTTCCACGCAGGCAGCCGATTGGCATATGAAAAGTGTTATGGTTGTGCTGCAGCGTTTGCACAATTCTCCTTTGAAGTAAATACATTTTAGTTTATTGACAGTACAAATAAGCACTGCAGTAATGAATATGACACTGGTTGCCATCTCTTGCCTGTACAGCCATTAGAAAACCCAAATCGCAAAGAAAATATTTCTAATGTCAAAGAGATGGTCTGACACCAGTCATTTTTGGAGAACACCTCCTGGAAGTATTTATTAGCACTGCCAATGAACACATACCGGTTGGCAGACTAGATAATCACTGTCCAGCTGTTATCACTATACTACCAGAAGTCACAAGCCGGATCTTGTTCTTACAAGGTATTCAGCGCTATCTTTGCTTACT
The DNA here is from genome assembly GCF_964263255.1 of Lissotriton vulgaris. Classification (NCBI taxonomy): domain Eukaryota; kingdom Metazoa; phylum Chordata; class Amphibia; order Caudata; family Salamandridae; genus Lissotriton; species Lissotriton vulgaris. Next base: position 580,169,259 of record NC_141697.1, read on the forward strand.
GAGGATTGGTATTTACCCAGGACTGTCCCAACCCTTTTAATGCCTATATCAAGGTCCTTTCAACACCCCTCTGTTGGGAGGTTGATCTTTTCATTTGTTCATAACTGTTAATTGAAAATATATGTTTTTAATATTACTTCTGAATATTTTATTTCATAATGGTATCCGCGTTATCGTAGCATGATGTGGTGAAGGAACTACCAAGTTACCTTATGTCGTGTTTGACTTCTTTTGCTGGGTTTTTAGCAAACAGCAGCACTTTGAGTGCTAAGCGTTTTCAATTGGTATGTACATTTTAAAAGGAAAGTAGAAGTCCCTGAATACAACAGCTTTTCGCTAAAAAGCGAGCCTTGATGTTGGTGTTACACTTGATCTCTTACATACATTTAAGAGAAGGGACTGCATTGATCTTACAGGTGGATAAGCTAAGGTGGCGTGGAGCCTATGTCGACCAAAGATCTATTTTTAGGAATCTGGCACATCTTTAGGCCCTACTTAAATGACTGCCCACATATGAGCTAGGAGGATGGGCAGGTGAGTTACAGCTTCCTAATCAATACCCAACACTTTGTGGGAGCAGTGAACCTGAGTAGTGCATAGCATGTGCTCGCATCTCTAACCCTGGTTAGGGACAGCGAAGTAGGCGACCTGCTAGTCTCTGAAGAGGTTAGGGATGTCCATGTGGAAGAGTTGCATATTTCACATCATCTCTCACATAGCCAGTTGGAAACTTTTTGTTTGCCAGGTGGTAAGGGGTGGCCAGTTGGGAGACCTGAAGGTCTTGATACTGGTAAAAGTTGCTAAATGGAGGTTCAGTTCTCTCCAGAATAGCCGAGTTAAAAGCTCACAAATCTCTGGACTGCCAGATGAAATTCTGCATATCTCTGAACCTGGTCAGAAAAGGGCAGTTGCACAATTTGAAAGACTTTAATAGTGTTATTTATTATCCTTATATGGAGCTCACAGGCCCCTATGTAATGGAGGATGACATTATATGCTTACAGGACGCTTAACTATTCAGGGATGCACAGGTTTGAGATTCACAGGCATTTGTAATAGTTTGGGATTGGCAGAGGAGGCAAGCAGGTCACTTTCTTTGTTACGGGCACCCAAATCTGTGACCCAGTTCGTGGTAATAAACTGGGAAACTGACCAGTCTCTGTTCTGGACATAATGATCAGGTGAGACTTTGGTAAATCTCTAGACAGGTCTCAAACAACCAAGTGGAGTACTTTTGACTGCTTAGGTATGGCCAGGTTTGTGTGTATGTATATTCACATAGCACAGACTTAGCTAAGGAGCATTTGAATGCTGAACCACTCTTTCCTTCTGAAGCTTGGCCTGTGGTTGTCTAGGTATTAATTGTGAACCATATGGATAATTGCAATTTCTTATTCTTAGGATATGCAGTAGGCATATTTAAGGGCTTACAGCGTATTCAGATTGTGGCTGCAAAACTAGCCTTAAAATCGCAGATGATGCCTTCGGATTCCCTAGGATGGGATTCTCATAATTGGTTATTGATTGTCAAGAGGGTCAGTTTCAAATCTTTGTATTTGGCCCATTAGGCTCTACATGGTAAGGGCCCGTGTTACATACAAAATAAGTTGATGTTTTTTATTCCAGCCAGAACGGTGCGTTCAGCAATTTAGTTTGGAGGCAACTCCTCAGTACAAGCTGACATGGGGGAGGGAGCACCGCGGACATGTCACCGCTGAATAACCTGTATTGCATCTTGGTAAATGTAGTTCATTATTATTATTCGTTTGGTTCAAAATTCATAAAGTTCAAGGCCAGTGCCATTATTCTTCTGCCGCGTATCCCTAGACACGTGTTTCAGGCTTCTGCCATCATCAGTAGGGAAAATATCATCAGGTCGCCGGACATGCTGCCACAATCTTCTCAGGACCATCACCACTCAAAGGCATGCAGGCACTCCCTCAGCTCGTCAGCTCGCGGCTCACGGGAGCCATTTTACATAAAGACGTGGGGGAGGGAGCACCGCGGACATGTCACCGCTGAATTACCTGTATTGCATCTTGGTAAATGTAGTTCATTATTATTATTCGTTTGGTTCAAAATTCATAAAGTTCAAGGCCAGTGCCATTATTCTTCTGCCGCGTATCCCTAGACACGTGTTTCAGGCTTCTGCCATCATCAGTAGGGAAAATATCATCAGGTCGCCGGACATGCTGCCACAATCTTCTCAGGACCATCACCACTCAAAGGCATGCAGGCACTCCCTCAGCTCGTCAGCTCGCGGCTCACGGGAGCCATTTTACATAAAGACATGGGGGAGGGAGCACCGCGGACATGTCACCGCTGAATTACCTGTATTGCATCTTGGTAAATGTAGTTCATTATTATTATTCGTATATAGTATTATTCATAAAGTTCAAGGCCAGTGCCATTATTCTTCTGCCGCGTATCCCTAGACACGTGTTTCAGGCTTGTCTTTATGTAAAATGGCTCCTGTGAGCCGCGAGCTGACGAGCTGAGGGAGTCCCTGCATGCCTTTGAGTGGTGATGGTCCTGAGAAGATTGTGGCAGCATGTCCGGCGACCTGATGATATTTTCCCTACTGATGATGGCAGAAGCCTGAAACACGTGTCTATTGATAAGCGGCAGAAGAATAATGGCACTGGCCTTGAACTTTATGAATTTTGAACCAAGCGAGTAATAATAATGAACTACATTTACCAAGATGCAATACAGGTAATTCAGCGGTGACATGTCCGCAGTGCTCCCTCCCCCATGTCTTTATGTAAAATGGCTCCCGTGAGCCGCGAGCTGACGAGCTGACGAGCTGAGGGAGTGCCTGCATGCCTTTGAGTGGTGATGGTCCTGAGAAGATTGTGGCAGCATGTCCGGCGACCTGATGATATTTTCCCTACTGATGATGGCAGAAGCCTGAAACACGTGTCTAGGGATACGCGGCAAAAGAATAATGGCACTGGCCTTGAACTTTATGAATTTTGAACCAAACGAGTAATAATAATGAACTACATTTACCAAGATGCAATACAGGTAATTCAGCGGTGACATGTCCGCGGGGCTCCCTCCCCCATGTCTTTATGTAAAATGGCTACCGTGAGCCGCGAGCTGACGAGCTGAGGGAGTGCCTGCATGCCTTTGAGTGGTGATGGTCCTGAGAAGATTGTGGCAGCATGTCCGGCGACCTGATGATATTTTCCCTACCGATGATGGCAGAGGCCTGAAACACGTGTCTAGGGATACGCGGCAGAAGAATAATGGCACTGGCCTTGAACTTTATGAATTTTGAACCAAACGAGTAATAATAATGAACTACATTTACCAAGATGCAATACAGGTAATTCAGCGGTGACATGTCCGCGGTGCTCCCTCCCCCATGTCTTTATCCTCAGTACAAGCTGTTCAACATTGGAACACGTTGCCTAGCTTTGCAGAAGATCCACAGCGGTTGTTTTAGTAAAGCTTAGAAACCTGGCTTTATAAACAACATGCTTGAACTGGTACTCTTATCTAATTGTAATTGGAATCTGAAGTTTATCTCAGCACGAGGATACAGTTTAGGTTTCAGTGCACTTTATAAGCTAATAATAATTACATTATCAAGAGTGCATGGATATGATTCATTATCATCCACAAAAAGTAGAATCTTACAATGGTGATTTCTATTGTTAAGCAGTGTAGCGTTCTTGAAAAGGCGAATCTTCAGGCCCTTTCAGGATAGGGCCTTTCTGATGTTGATATTCCAATTCCTGGTAGCTTGGACAGGAAAAGCCTACTTTTTGTTTTTAGTGTGTTTACAATTTGGTTCTAATATTTCAATGTCCTGTCTTCTAGTACAACATTGTGTGCCCCAGGTGTTTTTTTCTGACAATATAGAGGCATTTCATTTAAATGTTTGAGGTTTCAATTCAAAATATACTAGATTTCTGGGGGGTGGGGCAAAGTAGTAGGTGGTGGGCCGGGCCTCGGGGTGGGGGCCCCTTCCACGTGCTTTGCAGGGGGCCCCCCTCAAGTTTCGTTACGCCACTGAGTAGTTACAAATGCTTTATTGATGTTTTGCATGATGGTTTAATTTGAAATACTATTCACCATGATTTTAAGCAATGCTTCGTTCAAGATGTTGTTGACAATGCTTTACTTAAAGGGTTGTTAATGCTAACAGTAATTCATATTCCGGAGAGGCTGCAGCATTTTATTACTGATGAAGCAAGCACCTTATTGCAATGCCTGATTGCTCATAATAAGTGCAGAAGAGGATATCATGCTTTAGTAGTGATAATGTGGATCATGATTGCAGTGTTTGATTATTCATGAGAAGTGCAGAGGGATTATGGCTACTGGAGTCAGTGATGGAATGAAATATTACCTTAACATGTGATTCCAGCTTTGAAATGTGACAACATTGACCTAATGTAAACTGGCACACCCATATATGATTATGGGCTGTACAGCAGTTGCTTCTCCAATAGGGAGGAGGAGCATCGCCCCACTTCTGAGAGCGTAGCAAAGTCAAACATGAAAAATAAAATGGTAATGAAACAACTTTATTAGCATTTTATTTTTCATCCTGCCAGCCGAGCCGAGTCTTAGGGCAGGGTAGGACGTGGCCATTGCTTCCTGGTGGGCAGCAGCTGCAGCAGGGAGGAGGAGGAGTGGTGGGCACTGCCAGTGTGCATGTCGGTTTGGCCGGCTGTCGTTCATCTGCCAGCTCATCATGCACACTTAGATCAATCCAACCCGAGCTGTTTTGCACAGCCAGGTGGAGAACAGGCACAGGCTTCCAGTCCTTGAGTGAGTGCCAAACCAGCCCACTCCAACCAATCCTGGTGCTTCTTTCATGCTGGATTAGTATCACTAGTATGAGATCAGTGTCTGGATTGGCGTACGGGACTTCATTAGAGTCTGAGAGCCTGTGCACCAGCCCATGGGACAGTAGCAGAGCACTGAGTGGCGGCCGTCTAGTAAGTACACTTTAAAAACATTTTTGTTATTCTCTCCCATTCTGGCTCACCACTTTCATTTGACAGAAGCCGCCACTGGGACTGTATTGTACCTGAAGGGGGGGTACTGTGAATTTAGGGGTCAAATGAAAAGTTCCACACACTAGCCCCAGGCCTTGCTGGGGATGGGAACTAGAGGGACAGGGCCTAGGGTCTAGCCAGCCTCCAATACGACATGTATACACAAAATGGGTCTGTCCCTAGTTTGGATTCCTACAGGTTCCTACAGAGTTCTCTTGAGATGCGACACCAATGGGAGCATCTCATAAAAAGTGACGGACTGGCCTCACACCCCACCTGATGTCATGCTTCATCATAGGCTGTCCTCGCCCTCTAAAAACTTCGTTTGATAGAGGGCGGGCGTACAGTTAGAGACAGGGATGCACTTCTAAAGCTAAGTGGTGGCCCGTGAATTAGTGAGAGGTGATCTAAAAACCATTACATTTGTTAAAAACTAATTTTATTCAAGGAGCAAATGCATGGTATTAAAAGAAGTGAGCGGTTATATGGGACTTTATTGTCCCTCCACCGTGCTAACTGTGGTCAACATGTTTCTGCTTAAGTGTCCCCGTAGGGTACATAGCATTAGTCAGGACCAAAGGGTTTCTAAACATGGACTCAGCCTTTTCACACACAGTGCAAAAAAGGATCTACCACTAGAGGATCGGGGGTAGTGAGCTTCAAAATCCCCGGTCAGTGTAGTACTAGTGCGAGCGTTTCCTGGATTACTATCCTACTTGATCCATGGGAGGTCAAGGGAGGGTGGATGGGCCTACTGTGACATTTGTCTACTTCAGCGCTCCCAGCCGTTTCATCTACGATCGTCCGCTTCGCCTCCCCATCCGTCACTTTTTATGAGATGGCCCCATTGGTTTCGCATCTCGAGAGAACTCTGTAGGAACCTGTAGGAATCCAAACTAGGGACAGCCCCATTTTATGTATACTTCAAATGAAATGTTGCCAAAGGGATTTCCACTAGCCTTATGTATATGTGTAAATTACTGTGTAATATTAAGTAGCGTGTGTGTGATAAATGTGCTTATACTTTTCTAAAGAAAAAGCACAGACTGGACAATTATTTATTGAGTGCTATTGTGTGGCAGAGATTTGTGATTAATAGCTCACATCACCTCCCTTGAGTAGGCCTTGGGATATTCTGCTTTGCTACCCTGAGTGAGTCAAGTACTATGTTAAAACGAAGTAAGAGCGCAGACATGTCTTGTAGATGGTAATAGTAGATTTATTCTTGTAGTAATCTACAGGTTCTCAGTTACAAGAAGATCCATGGTAATATCTGGTAATCTCTGGAAATGCCCCACCAGGAGCAAGGTCATCTCTGCTCAGCCCATCACACCAACTGATTCTTTGCTACATACAAACCAACCTCAACATTCCAAGTGACCTCACCACAGGCTGAGCAGACAGGCAGAGAACCACTACAATGGGATATTTACTTCTCAGTGGAGGTTAAATGTGGACCCATTATTTGTGCAGGCCACACAGTTAATGGCCCGTTTTCTAAAAAAAAAAAAAAGAAGAAGATGTAAAATGTTTTATTATTTATGTGAATATGTTACAATATATATCTTTCCGGACGTAAATGTATGCAACTGGTTATAGACTGAAATCTCTATAATTGTTATCAAAAAACAACTAAATAAAGATAATACAAGGTCAAATGAAACATTTTTTGTAAAAAAAAAAAACTACTTGCAAAACATTGGCTGCCCAATTTAACACAATTACGTTCTCATTATTAGGAGAAATTTTTGATGCAGCAAAACATCTTGTAATCCCACTGTGAGATTTGTTTTAGCTGTCCAGCACTCACTCCTGCTCCTAACAAACGTAAAATTGACATTCTTTTTGTAATTTCAAACTCTGCAGCTGACATTGTCTTCCAAGTGCTTATTCCAGCCTTGCCTAAGTTACTGGAAATGCTGGAAACGTATATGAATAATGTTCAGTCGACATTGTTTATCGAGACATCCTCCCAAATACTGCTGCTTAGTTACAGTACCAGATACATCGACTAACGAGGGCATTCTTAGATTATATGTTCTGTATAATCCACAGCCCGTGAAAGCAGTACCACCTTCGATTTTAAAACTGTCTTTAGTGGGGTTTTAGAGGCATTTCCTGCCCAGATGTCTTCGATGTCCACATCCCTTATAGCTTGGTCTAAATCATATGCGCAGAGGGCGGTGAATATGTTTTGATCCTGTTTTAAACACTGCATTTGATTCAACTGAACTGAAGGGAAAATGTAATGTAGGCTGCCTTAGTGAAAGGTCTCGCTTCAATACCCCCAAAGTCCTACCCTAACTTGCACCTACTGAGTAACACTCTTTGGAAAGCGAAAGACCTTTCGACAGAATTTGCCCTACAGCAGGGGTCTCCAAACTTTTTGTAACAAGATCTACTTATGTTCAATAAAAATCGCCTTGAGCTACTGATAGTAGTAGTGTTGTAAACTTGACCACATCACATGAGATTACAGCTGTGGCCAGGGGCGGCTCTAGGCTCATGGCGGCCCTGAGCAGGGAGCGTAGGTAGGGGGCCCCGGAAGAGGGGGTCCGGGCGGGGCGGAGCTCGGAGGCCAGTGAAGAGGGGGGTCAGGGTGTTTGGAAGTGGAACAAAGCCGGAGGCCGCCAAATCCCTGCCAGGGGCGGCCACGCAAATATGTATCCATCCTCAGAGGATTATTATATTAAGAATATATATTGGCGTGGTGGCCCCTGGGGTTTGGTGGCCCTGTGCAGGTGCACAGCTTGCACATGCCCAAGGCCGCCCCTGCTGTGGCCATCCCATGCGAGATTACCAACAGGGACCCTCTGAGTGCATGGTGCGTGCAGGGCTGCAAGCAGTAACGTCAAAAAAAGGTTTTATCAAAAAGTAATACCGGTACATGGATGGTACATACAGAATAGCTGCCCTTACACCACAGTTATATTATTTGTAATATGTCTTCCCATGCTGCTTGATTTACCCCTCAAATATTGGCTTTAAATATATTTTGGAAATTCAACCATTTTTCTCCAAGCATCAACTTACTTATTATGACAATGCATTCATTTTTGTCTTGAATACTCGCTTTTGAATTTTGATAGAAATATCTTTTTTTTTTATTTTTTTTATTTTTGGAAACCTTTATTGTGCATTAGTAAAGAACAAATACGGGCCCACAACCCTCAGGCCGGCCACGAATACGTTTGAAGCACCAAAGCAAGCAATACGGCGACACAGTAACACATTAGTACGATAAGCAAGCATTCAAGAGTTACACTGTAGACCATCGTGATACCGTGTCCCAGGAGTAATGAAGGTTTGTTTTATATTTTGTTGCAGCTATTGAAGTTCGACATTTTAATTTTTTACATAAACAATAGGCTAACTAAGCGGAGTCCGTGCAGGCGTGACGTGACAGTAGCAACAATTTACCACGTACTCAAATTACCCAATAGTCAAGTCCCTCCAGGCAGCATGGCGGCTCGAAGTTTGTGCAGCACGAGTTACATACCTAACATCATTCCAATGTCTACCGCCACCCACCCCTTAGCTGTCCCAGACACGGACCCAAGATAGAATAAAGAGGGAGAAACGAAAACAAGAAAAAATTCAAGGCACCATAGAAACTGAAAACATGAAACTAAAATCCCATCCCCCAACCCCCCACCCTACACGCATGCAGAGGCTAAGGCCTACCCCTCCCCCCCCCCCCCGGCAGTGTGTCTGTCGCCCAATAAACCCAAAATATAGAACAAGGAAGAAAGAGGAGAAAAAGAAGGAATAAATATAACATCTGAAATATAGAGAGTAAGAAAAGAATGTTCTAATCTATAACTCCCAAAAAAGAGAAAAGGTGGGGAGGAGCCCACCAAATACCAGGTCTCCCGGGCTCCCCAGCCATAAAATACCGTCTACCCCATATACAATAGCAAAATTAAATCACATCAAGTACGGAGTGAAGTAGGGAAAGACATCCCATAGCACAGAGCACGCGTTGAGGAAGCGTTCCATCTCGAGTCACCATCAGCCAATCAGACACAATTCGTAGAGAAAGGTCCCCTAGCCCTGGCCAGATCGTAAGCGTCCCCCCGAAAATGGCTTCCGAGGAGGACCCGCCCCAGACAGAACAAAGGGGTAAGATGACCGCCCTCTGCAGTGAGAAGACGCCCAAAAACAAAACGGGCATTGCCAGTCACATGTAGTGCCATCAATCCAAAAGAGCGGTGCTCCCAGGTTCGCCAGATGTTGCATAACACAAAGAAATGAGAGCGTAGCCTGCATAACGTAGGCAGTCAATAGGACCAGTCGCTGCGCCAGCGGCGCCATGAGCAGGGACATCGATGCTGTAGGCGAGACCAAAAGTCCCGGCAGAAATGGAAACTCTGTAGCATCACTGGAGTATGCGGACAGCAAGCCGCAGGCATTGTCATCGCCAGGCAATTGCTCCGTTGTGCGTTCGCGCGGTAACATTGTATCTCGGCCAGTGCATAGCGTGGGCCGATTAGGGCTGCCAGGAGAATAAGCAGACGATACATGCTTCGATCCGAGTGCGGCTCCATCCAGCAGGACGCACAGCGCCAGAGAACGCTCACGCCATTCTGCCCTCAATTCGGCAAGTGCGATAAGAACAGATGCACGAGTGTAAACAGGCTGGAGGTCCCTCGTGTCCACCATCCGAGGCTCAGCACACTGATCCACGCTTCGCTCGAGGCTACGCAGGGCGAAACAGTCAGGATCCGAGGTGTAACCCATCATCACCCCACAGGAGCCGGCCGCCATGTTGATTCCACCAAGGGGCTCACCAAAGCGCGTAGGCGAAATATTCGATGGGCGGTTGAAGTTCAATCTCCCGTTACAGTCAGGGCCCGCTGACACCGGGCGACAGCCAGTAAAAGTCTCCCACCATGCGACTCTAGGCAGGGGCAACCATAGGGAAGCAGCGCGGCTCACCGTAGCGTCACACAGAGGAGATTCCACAGAATAAACTCCCAAACAGTCGGTGTCCACATCCCACTGAAGAGGCTAGCGCAGGTTTATCCACAGCGAGCAGTCGGGCACAGGACGCCCGTTCCGCCCTACAACAATCAGCCCACGGAGCTCCAGCCGCCTCCGGCGGCGCACAGCGACACGGGTTCCGGTCCCAGGGCTAGACAAAGCCGACAGATCAGCACGGCAATATCCACGGCCAGCAAGCAGGCAGGGACACCGGAGAAACACCCCCAGCAACAGCGCGCTTTCTCCTTCATCCCGCGGCAGCGCTATCGCAGGAGAAAGGACAGGATAGTGCTGCAGGGAACAAAGGCTCGGGGAGCCGGGAGACTACACGTCTGTCTTTGCGGCCATCTTGGCTCCTCCCCCTGATAGAAATATCTTAATTCAGTGAAGCAAAGGCTTTTTGTTTAGTAAGCCAGGTTACCCACAGGAGAGCTACTTACAAGGAGCCGAAGAGCTGCCAGTAGCTCGCGAGCTACTCTTTGGAGATGCTTGCCCTAGAGGAAGTCCAAGGTTGGAGTCATTCCATCTTGGATGACGCAATGACTGTTGGTAAAGGCTGGTAGGAATTTGACCATTTTTGCTTTCAATATGCCTTCAGCAGGGAGACTTTGCCTTTTTTTTGTTAAATCTACATAAAAGAAAAGTAAAAAATGCACCTTTGTTTTTTAACGTAGAAAGATGGTATACCTCGGATAGCTTCTCGGTAAGCCATACTCCCAGCTAGTTGTAAGTAGAGGTAAGGTATTAGGGAAGAAGACCTAGATACCAGTTTTTGCTAGTGTTCCTGTTAAATGTATCCAAAAATTATGTTGTGGACTGGATAGCAACTAATTTATTAAGCAGGTTATATCTGTGCAATTGATTTAGTGCTCTTTGTAATCCTGTTGTGATTTGATCTAAGATCACTAGGCCATCGACATACTACAACATTTTTTTTTTGGATACCTGTTCATGGAGGAAACTACCTGATCTTATTGAAGGTGAGGCTGATGTCAGCCATTTATAGGCTGTACAATAAAGGTGCCACGACACTGCTATTTCAAGCCTTTATCCACATTTTTTTTAGAAAACCGTAATCCATCACCAACCACAATTCAAGGTGTTAGAATAAAGAGAAATTACTGCTTTCTGCCGTGCTATGGACAGGCCCCAATCTGAGAGCCTTCTCCATTAAATCTAACAATCCACTCCATCGAATGCTGTTGTTTAATCGATGAAGCATCAATTGATGGGCCATGAACAATAAAGCAAGAATGTTGTCTTCTGCACTAGAATTTGGCCTAAACCCTATTTCAAAGAAGGAAAGTTTTTAAGCTGTTCAAAAGGATACTGACGTAAGCCTTTACCTCGATGTGTAGATGTGCAATTAAACAATCATTGGATTGGTGGGATTTGATCAGCTCCCACTTTTAAAAAAAGGAGTGTAAAATGGATCCACCTCATGAATCAGTAACCTGGGCCAGATGAAAGGAGGCTCTGTAAACTAGTTATGGCCAGCGTTCCCAATAATGTGGATCAGACTCAAAAAGCGAGCCAGATATGCCACTGGAGCCCAGGATCCCCATTTGATCGACATCTTTTGAGTGCAAGCTGTCTACTCTTAGGACACATTGTAATATTAGGGTGCCCTAGTTCTCCATTACGATCCTTTGGAGTGCTTAAAGTGTAAATAGATGCTTCAAGTGTGGAGATGATAGAGCACTCATGAGCCTTATTATAGTATAGATTAGTGTTGTAATTCTGCCATTCTAGAAAACCAACTTTGTTTTCCTGAGAGGGGCCATGGATGTTGTCTAGTAGATTGATGAACTGCCAAAATTGACTTTGTTCCACTAGCCTAGTTTGCTAATAAACCAACTTCCCTTGATGATCCAAGTACTTTTTGCAACTTGTTTTTAGGTCTTGCCTAGACAGCTCATGCGCTGTCTTGAAGATACATATTGTTTACAATCTGTTGGCTTCAATCTACCCATAGGCTTCCCATTTGCTTGCTCCATTGTCACTCTCATATTCTTTGTGCCCGTTTGTCCATGGCATGCAGCCGTTATGCCTCTTCTTGTGTTTATCCTTCCCCAAAGCATGGGCAAAGTACTTGTGTCCATCCACTGCTCCAGTTTTAGGAGCTACTTTTTCCTTTGTGTTTGAGCACTCCACACAGGTGCTCATGTTTCACTTGCTCCATCGTGCATTGAATACATTGACTTGCGAAACGAAGCACTTTTAGTGCACCTTCACTTGACATCATTTTAATTTCAACCGAGAGCACTCAGTTACATAACAACATAGTATCATATCAATAGTCATTAAAAATTTACATTGAAAATAAAAATAATAAAAGCAAAAAGAATCACATGAACCATGTAAGGTTTTTACTCTGTAAAAGTCATCTAAGATCTCATGTGGCCGGTCCTCCGGGCCCTGTTGCTGTTGCACTATTCAAGCTCTGCAAGTGTTTCGAGTCAACACATGCTGATCCACTTCTCCTATGGGGCTGCTCTAGTTCTGCCAATGTTCCTCATGTTTCTTTTTTCCCCTCCCACCCCTCTGCGCCATCGGTTTCTTCTCAACCCCCACCCACCAATGTTCCGTCCCCCCACGACCCGCCTGCCTTCGTTTGTGTTGTCTGTTTTCTCTTTCGAGTGGCTCCTTTGGGTACAGGAGCTGCTTCTAAATACAGAGGCAGATCCTTGTCTGTCTGCTACCCCATTCCCATTCTAGTGTTGCCCCCCACCCACCAAAATAAAACAAAACACTATGAAATGGCCACTACTGGCTGCGTCATAGTGCTTTTTTAACTCCTCCCCACCTGTCCTTCACCCCCTCCCGTGTTGCGTGCCCCGCCCTCTGCGCTATGTTCTGGACACTATGACATGGACACTATTGGCTGCGTCATAGTGCTTTTTGACTCCTCCCCACCTGTCCTTCACCCCCTCCTGTGTTGCGTTCCCCGCCCCCCTGGGCTATGTTCTGGACACTATGACATGGACACTATTGGCTGCGTCATAGTGCTTTTTGGCTCCTCCCCACCTGTCCTTCACCCCCTCCCGTGTTACCTGCCCCGCCCTCTGTGCTATGTTCTGGACACTATGACATGGACACTATTGGCTGCGTCATAGTGCTTTTTGGCTCCTCCCCACCTGTCCTTCACCCCCTCCTGTGTTGCGTTCCCCACCCTCTGTGCTATGTTCTTAGTCCCTCCCCTTCCTGCCAGACAAACAAAAGTAATATGACATGATCAGCGCTGGCAGCATCATAGTGCTTTTGTTCCATGACTTTCAGCTGTGATGAACAGCAGCCGTGCTGCTATACAACACGGCTAAAATACATTGACATTCACAACGCCAAGAGCTCCCAGGTTGCCGAGACCTATTGACTTTGTCAATGGTTGTTATGTGTAGTAGCTTAGACAGAATCTCAAAATTGTAAGTAGATTTCATGTACATTTTCTGTAGCCTTCTTAGGTCATTTCCCTGTTTCTTTAGGGAAAAGAGAGCACATGGAATGAGTATGTGTGAGCGGTTGCTATGGTTGCTAATGGCATTGAAGCCTTTAGCTAAATTATTGTTAAGGGAAATTATTGCCTATGTCCAGAGGGAAAGAAGAAGAGGGGCGTCTTGGGAGTTGACTAAAATATTCAGCAAACCTCTGTTTTGCACAGAAAGACTGCCATTCTTTTAGTCTTTCCATGTTCAAGTTGCTCAATTTAATCCTTGTCAATCGACATAAATAAATCAATAGGGGCATACCTGTTCACAAAGGAAACATTAAGAGAAATATATTATTTACTACCTGCTAGTCTTTAGTGTAATATTATTGTTAAGAAATCTTGATAATCAACAAATTCTTTTCAGATATGGATCTATGCTGCACCTTAACCTGTTTGGAGCGGTGCAAAATCCGCCGTGCTGTGGGCGTTCTATTGCGCCGACGGGGCCGCGCCAGCCAATGAAATGTGCAGCACTACCGAGGTAGTGCTCGCGATGGCGTTGGCCGACGGGCGCAGCGAAGGGGTTAAAAAAATTGCGTTGCTGCAGACTGCCAGTACTCAGTGAGGACTTTTGCTGGAGTTCCATGAATTTACGCAAGATTACTGTGGGACAAAACTTAGGTGGGTGTCCTTGCATTGTTGTGCACCTGTGGGGGGTTGGATAGCAATGGGTGCGTTGGCCACCCGCAAGGGTTCTGTGTGCGGGGCGGGATTGACCAACTGCAGGGGGCTGGGTGCCGGGCCTGCGGCCACAACCAAAAAAATTCCAGCCAAATGGCGTGCATGGTGTCATGCAGGCTGTCTTAGGTATGATAATAAAATATTACATGACATTTGGTGTCTGTCTTGAAAGTATGTGCAAAGCCTAGCTGGTACTCTGCCATAGATGTGGATTGGAGTCAGGCTACAAAGCACAAAGAGTCATCAGCACATAGAAATGCCCACTTTCTAAAAGTTGCATTTGCACAATAGTAATGAAAAATTCACCTACACTAATAAGCAAGATGTATCCCCACTATTCCAAAAAAAAACATAGCAAAGCTACCCCTTTCAGATCAGAAATTACTACTTGCAGATATATATAGGAATTCCCAATGCTAACCTATGGAAGGAGCAGCACTCACTGTAATGAAAACAAAATAGAGTGTTTGTCATTATCAGGACATGCCACACAATAAAGGCACATGTCCTACCTATTACCTACATAGCACCAAGCCCATAGGGCTACCTAGGGCCTAACTTAGGGGTGACCTATATGTAGCAAATAGGAGTTCCAGGCTTAGCAAGTACCTTTAAATGCCAAGTCAATGTGGCAGTGTTAGAAATGGGATTTCTGGCTAGCTGAGACTTGCGTCAAAGTGAGGAAGAAACTACCACTCTAGTAAGAATAAGGGAGTTACACTCCTAAAATAACCCCTGCTCAACCCCTTGGTAGCTTGGCATGAGCAGTCAGGATTATCTTAGAGGCAGTGTGTAAAGCATTTGCACATAACCAACAGTAATACAGTGTACTCACTACAAAAGGACACCACGCCAGTTTAGAAAAATAGCCAATATTTTTATATATTTTAAGGCAAGACCAATTACGATAAAAATCCACAATACTATACTTAAAAATCTGCAGTTATCAGAATAAGTTTCAAACACAGTTCCTTGACGTCGATAGCTCAGTCCAGGGCTATCACGATGTTGTGAACAACAAATCCACAGTTCTGGCTGGTCGCTGGGTCACGGGCCAGCTACGGTGTCGGGAAGACCCGCAAACAGTACCTATGAGAAATGCAGGGTGTTGAGGCCCTTGAAGTCACTCGCGTTGTAGGTCGAGCTCCTCTCTGATGGAATCAGGAGCGCTGGCACTGGCAGGCGTCGGGTGCTGCGGTGCGAAGTGCAGTGGTGCGGCGTGCGGTGCCCCCAGGTCGCGGTGCAAGTAGCGGCTCAGTGACAGCATCAGATGGTGTCGTCGGTAAGACCTGGGTCGCGGTGCAAGATGAAGGCGGTGCTCACCACGGTCCTAGCAGGTCACGCTGCAAGTAGCTGCATCGTCATTGCTGAAGCACTGTCGTCAGCTGCTGAACTGGAGTCCATGGCACCGACGTTGGTAGGCCATGGCTGCGGTGCAGGATGAGGGCGGTGTGCCAGGTGACTTACGAGGGATGCCCTCTAACCACGGTGGAAGCAGTGGCGGTGATTTCAGCATGGAGCTGCGGCATCAGGGAGGCCAAGGCGTCCTCGTGAAGCAAGGCAGTGCAGAGTGCAGTGCCCACAGGTCACGGTGCGAGCAGCGGCTCGGTGGCAGCATTAACAGGCATCGTCTGTGAGACCAGGGTCGCGGTGCGGCATTGCGGCAGAGCCCTCTGCAGTGCCAAGGCATCATCGTGAAGCGATGCTGTGCGGAGTGCGGTGCCCGCAGGTCGCGGTGAAAGTGGCAGCTCGGTGGCGGCATTAGCAGGCGCCGTCGGTGAGACCAAGGTCGCGGTGCGGCGTTGCGGCGGTGCTCTCTGCAGTGCCAAAGCTTTGGCGTGAAGCGAGGCAGTGCGGAGTGTGGTGCCCACAGGTCACGGTGCAAGCAGCAGCTCGGTGGCGGCATCAACAGGCGTCGTCGTGAGACTAAGGTTGCCTTGCGGCATTGCGGCGATGGTCTCTGCGGTGCCAAAGCTTCAGCGTGAAGCGAGGCGGTGCGAAGTGCGGAGCCCACAGTCACGGTGCAAGCAGCAGCTCGGTGGCGGCATCAACAGGCGGCGTCGGTGAGATCAAGGTTACGGTGCGGTATTGCGGCAGTGCCCTCTGCGGTGCCTTCAGGACACGGAGTCGGCAGTGGTGTCATAGACATCGTCAAGTTGCTTTTCCTCTGGTGCAGCACAAAACACACAGTAAGCAGTTCTGCCTTCTCTGGTGTGAATTCCTGGCAGGAGGTGGAGACGGCATTGTCAAACTGCACTGCAATCCCACCAGTAGTGTTTAATGTATAGGCCCTGGGTATATGGGATACCACTGTACAAGGGACTTAGAGGTAAATTAAATATGCCAAACAGAGGTAGACCAACCATACCCTGTTTACAGGAGAGAGCACATGCACTTTAGCACTGAATAGCAGTGGTAAAGTGCCCAGAGTCCTAAACCCAACAAAAAAACAGCTCAGAAAAATACAGGAAGAAGGCAAAAAGTTTGGGATAACCCTGCAACAAGGTCCAAGTCCAAAACACCTTATCTGCTGTCTCTATCAACACTTTTGTAATATTGAGACTTCACTCTGGCACAATAGATTATGCTCTGTAATTACAAAACAAGGGTGAGGGTTTCTTTTAGGAGATTGCCTTTTATTTTGAAGAAAGCTTTCAAATAATGCACTTTTGTTTTACATTAGATTTTCTGCCTTTCAAAAGATCTGCTTTTATTTTACATTAGATTTTCTTTACGAATAATCAATTCATAACACTACATTTATTTGCAGATCTTTTCAGCAACTTCAAATTTTAAATGTTTTATGGTTTCTTATTTATGTTGCTTTCACCCTATCTGATGCCATGAGACACTTTAGTTACTCACACCCACAACTGATCTACTCAATGCCACTCTAATCTAATCTATTCCCCTATGCGCTTCTTCACTAAATGTCACTCTGCACCACTCCACTCCATGTCACTCCGCACCACTCCACTCCACTCTACATCACTCTACTCCACTCTACTCCACTCTACTCATTGCTGCTCTAAGGCACACTATGCCACTATACTCTATGTCCCTACTCCATTGCACTCTATTGCACTCTGTTGTACACCACTCTACTCTATTCTACGCTACTCCACTCTACTCTATGTTATGCCTTTCTACTTTATGTCATTCCACTCCGCAACACTCCACTCAACTCTACAGCATTCCAAGCCAAGGCACTTTATGCCACTGCACTGCATTCTATGCCACTCCACTCTATACCACTCTACTCTATGCCACTCCACTGTATGCCACTCCACTCCACTTTATGCCACTCCATTCCACTCTTCAGCAATCCCTTCTACTCCATTGCACTCTATTATATGTGACTCCACCCTACTCTATTCTACGCCACTCCACTCTACTTCATTCCACTTTGCACCACTCCTCTTTACTCTAAGGGATTCCAAGCCAAGGCACTATATGCCACTCCAACGCATTCTATGCCACTCCACTCTATTCCACACTACTCTATGCCACTCTGCTGTACACCTTTCCACTCTACTCCATGCCACTCTATGCCATGCTACTCTACTTTATACCACTCCATGCCACTCCACTCCACTCTCCTGTAGGCTTCTCTACTCTTCTCTGCTGTACAACAGGGCTAAAAGACATTGGCAAAGCCAATAGCTCTCACATAGCTGAGACCTATTGTTCTGCCAATGCTTGTTGATTACTTTCTGTTGTGTGCACCATTGTGTATGTTGTTTTGTTTAATATAATACTTTTGAACTATTTTTAAATGCACAGAACATAACATAAACAATAGTCCTGATTGGCACCAGGTAGAATCATCTTATTAGCAATATTGTCCTCATCCCTTCACACCACCACCCATAGCCTTGTATGTAGGCTATGGGTGGTGTCATCAGGATCCAAAAGGTCGAGGACCTAGTACGACCCTTTATGAGGCCTCAATCGTTTGTGAGTTTGAATGTGCATATCTCGCTGTCTAGAATGCCAGGGCCTAGAGGATCAAGGTTCCAAGTAAATCCCCATGTGGTCTGCCCAGGATTTCCAGATTTTGCTATATTTATGAGTTAACCCTCTAGCTTGATACACCGGACGTTCCGGACCTATGCAAAAGTCCATTTGCTTCACCCATTCCTTCTAGGACATGGCCGCAGTATCTTTTCATGCTCTTGCAATGACTCGCTTAGCCAACAGCATTCCCAACCATAACAGCGACCCCTGATACCGATTGACCTCTGCCTTCTCTGCAACATGTAGTAGGATCAGTTTCGGTTCTCTGGAGACCCTCCATTCCAACCACTCCTAAGGTCCCCAACACTCCCTCCCAGAAGTGTGATGAAATGGGGAAGCCACAGAATGTATGTAATAGGTCCCCATCTGTGTCACCACAACACAAGCAGTTCCGGGAGCTAACCAGTCCCAGGCGGGACAGGCGTGCCCAGGTAAGGTATATGCGGTGGAGTACTTTAAGTTGAGAAAGACAGAACTGGGCAGCTAGGACCGTCTCCCCTGGGGCTACGAATGCCTCCCTCCAGTCCTCGTTCTCAAAGTGGCCTAGACCCTGGGACCATGTCTCCCTCATGGTCATCATTGTGCCTGGTTGCTGGTGGAGCAGTGTCTGGTAGTGGGCGGAGAGTTTGTGCGTCTTGACGTTGATTAGCACACTTTTCGCATCTAGTGGCAAGTAGGCTGGAATCTTGGCATCTGTGGGTAGGAAGGGGTTGAGGACATGTCACAGCTAAAGATAGCAGAAGACTTGTTAGCAATGCATTTGGTACTTGTCTTGGAAGTCCGTGAAAGCCTTGAGGGACCATACAAAATTACGTCTCCAAGCGTAGTAATGCTGATGATGGCATCCCACCAGGAGAACACACAGAGCCGATACATGGGGAACTCTCGTTCCCATCCACAAATGGCCAGCATTACTCTTGTGGAAGGGGGCACAGTGCGTGGGACCTCACTCCCATAGAGTATGATAGGGGATTCCGGCCCAAACCCATCCATCTGCAGCATAGGCCGGGTCATCAAATCCCTCAAGCCACTAGTCATTGGGTCCCATAAGATGCACTGCTATGTAATATAACAATAAATTTGGCATGGCAAGGCCCCTCTCAAAAGTGGGTCTGCAGCATTTTGACAGAGCAATTGGGGCATCCCTCCATTCCATTACATAAAAGCTCTCGTAATATTGCCCTTGTGAAGAAGCTTTTCCGCACTGGAAATGGGAAATTCTGGATCTGATATAGAAGGCTTGGTAGTGAGAGCATCTTGAAAATGGCTGAGAGATCGGGCAGCGACAGTGGAAGGGAAGCCTATAACTTGACGTCCCCAGCCAGTTGCTCGAGCTGGGAGTGAAGTATGCCAGAGTCTTATCCTTGGTGATGTATACCCCAAGGTACCTAAACCCCTGTGAGAGCACCCGTATCCCTGGAGCCCATGGCATGACTGTTGTATAACAAGCGATGGGATTTATAGCTGATATATCAGTATTAATCAGAAGGCCTGAGTAGGCCCCAAAGATGTTCAGGAACTGTATAGCTCACAGCACTGAGTTTGCGGGGTCATCCAGGAAGAGCAGGATGTCATCAGCGTCCAATGAGATTCTGTCGCTCACCATTGAGGTCCACTGGAAGCCGCAAAGCAGTGCATCCAGTCTCACCCATACCGCTAGGGCTCTATCACAAGGGGGAAGAGATGGAGTTGAAGTGGGCACCCCTGGCTGGTGCTCCTCCAAATAGAGAACCAGGAGGAGGCACCACCGCTGATCTGCACCCTGGCAGAGAGCTGGGTATATAGAAGTCTAACATAGCTAATGAATTTAGGGCTGAACTGTAGATGTGTTTGCAGTTTGACGAGATATTCCCAGTCCACTGAGTCAAACGCTTTCTGTAAGCCCACTAGTAGCAAGGCCCTGTGTCCCGGTAGACCGGAGCTTATTTCAATTGCGTTGTGGACTCTTCTAATGTTATGCCTAGTAGCTCTTCGGGGTATAAACCCCGACTGAACTGGGTGGACCAATCTCTCAATCACTTTGGACAACCTATTGGCCAGGACCTTGGCCCAGATCTTAACCTCGATATTAAGCAGTGAGATTGGGCGATATTCCTTCTTGCATTCCTATTATGTTTTCTGCCCAGAGATCTCTGGGCAGCAGACCCCTTTTTAGAGCCTCCTGGAATGTCTGCAACAGAAGTGGGCCCGCCTGGTCTCCAGAACTTTGCCGGTTATCCATTGGGTCCTGGCACCTTTCCAGACTGGAGCTGTGTCAAGGCACTCCATAGCTGTTCTGGTGGTTATTTTGCCTCCAGCAGCTCCCTGTCAGTTAGAACCAGCTTTGACACAGGGAGGTTGGCTATAAAATGCTGCAGGTCCGGTTGCCACCCTCCCCGATCAGGGCTATACAATCGTTCATAATAGGATGCAAAGGCTTGTGCTACATCTGCGCTGCCTGTAACGCATATGATCTGATCAGTGTCAGTGTAGAATACAGGGTTCCCTGTGGCATGGGGTGTGCAGAAGAAGAGTAGGGTCTTACTAGTCTTATCTCCCATTTGATATATTCGACTACGGGTCCCCAACCACGCCGCCCGGGCCTCCTGAATATGTTTCTGTTGTAGGAGCATCTGGGTATGCAGGGATTCTCTTCAGATCGAGGCTTCTACCTTGACAGGATATTGTCGCCATAATTCAGTTATGTGCGATTCTAAGTCCCAGAACTTGCTAGAGATTGTCCCTTTTTGGCCTTGTTGTAACTGATAATTTACCCTCTCAAGGTGGCCTTAAAGACATCCCATAGAATGCCCTGGGAGGCTACTGACCCCCTTTTTTAGTTCAGATATCCCTCTTCTATTTAGCGCCAAGCCTCATGAAAATCCTTGTTGTGTATGCACCAATGGCTCAGGTGCCATCCTGCCGCCTCCCCTGGGCACTCCATGCAAGAGTGATCTGCACAGGCGAAGGATCGGATAAACCCCAGGCCAACATTCATGTTTTAAGTATCCTGTAACTTTCTGTGTGGGGAATGAGTAAGTAACCTAGATGGGAGAAGGTCTTATAAGCCCCAAGAGAAGAATGTATAACATCTCTTTGTTCGGTGATGAGCTCTCCAGATCTCTTGGAGAGTCATATTTCTCATGATTGTGACTATGGCGGTAGGCCGCTGCACTGCTGTGTCCGCTACAGACGTACAGATCTAGGCCAAGGTCATGGACTTTGTTGAGGTCGCCCCCAAAGATCCATGGAGCCACCAGAAGCTCCAGTAGAAGTTGGCTCAACGTGGGAGTAAATTCCAACATCAAAAGAGGAGGGGTGTAGACACAGACCAGAGACAGCAGGGCTCCCTTCAGTGTCCCAGACAGCGCCATGTACCGTCCTAAATTGTCCTGCCAAACCCTCATCACTATGAAAGCAACATGTCTTCGTAATAAGTTAGAAACACCACTCGAGTCACGATGAAACCCCGTATGGAGCATCTGCGAAAACCCTCTACATGCCAGGAAGGGGACTTTGTTTCCCAATAGGTTTGTTTCCTGTAGAAGGAGTAAGTCAGGATTATGTGCGTGAGCTACCTTATGGACTGCCCCTCATTTTAACCTATCTTGGAAACGATTGACGTTCCATGAGAAAACAGTCATCCTCCCTATCCAGCCCCATGCATTCAATTTAGTCATCTGGCTGGGGGGGGGGGGGGGGGGGGGGATGATCTCATTAGTGATGGTACCTTGAGGTCAAGTTTGTGTGCTTTGTGTGCCAACGAGCCTAATAGGATGCAAGTGCCAGAACAAGACAGAAAGCAAGAGAAAAAAGAACCATAAAGAACCCCCTTCAACCCAACCCAAACCTTTCTATACTTCGTCAACAAGAAGTACCTGTTGAGGTGCAACTAGGGGGGAAAAAAACTGGACTAGTCCAAGGTGTGTACTTTTCCTACTGTGCAACCCCCGACCCAAAGGATCCCCAACCACCCCTTCCTGCCCCCCCAACAAATGCAAACAGAAACAGTAATAATCCTAGAAGTAGTATAGAACGTGTTCAGTTTGCTTCTAACACCACTGCTCAGTCTCATATGGAGATTAGGTGCACCCCACAGTCGTCAGTGGAGGAGGCTTCCCCCTTCAATCCGAGGGCCCCAGAGAGACCGACAGGGGGTCAGGCACAGCAGAGCCCCGCTTAAGGTCCATGTCAGTCTCTGAGGTCAACCGCCTTGCTGGCGAGCCATCAGGTCCAAGGGAGCGTGATCTGTCCTCCTGGCATTGATTCCTTCATTATAGGATGGTGGTCCATTCCCTGGGTGGCGTCTGACCTGCCTTCTCCAATGCCCCCCTCACTCCTGCCCCACCCCACCCCCCAGGTAGTGCACTCCACGTTTCCTCAGATTAGGTCTTTCTTCTGCTCAATCCCATGCCGGCTCCGGAGTGTCGAACAACATGGTTTTGTATTGATGGGTAATATTCAGCCGATTAGGTGAGAGGATCACATAACGAATTATTGAAGCTTGCAGATTCTGCTTCACTTCCTGAAAGGACCTCTGCTGTTGCTGGGCCTTCAAGATGTAGTCTGAGAAGCTCATCACTGCGGAGGACTCATATATAAAGCCCAAAGAGAGTGTTACACCCGCAGAAGTGTTTCGCGGTCTGCGTGGGATCCTAGCAAGAAAAGGTTGGGGTAGAGCCTGACAGATGACCCTGTGGGGTCTCTATATCAAGAACCAGGAGGAGACCTCTGAGGTAAGCACCCAAATCCTCAGCCACTCCGAGATGAAGGTGGTTGGGGTGACCTCTCCGCTGCCTTCAGGATGCCTGCAGGGCATAGATTATTGAGTCTGAATCTACCTTCAGCATCCTGCATCGCCTCCAGCTAGCCAACTATTTTTGTAGGGCAGTGAGCCTTGATTCCTGTGATTTGACGGAGTCATCAGTCTCAAAGATTCTACCATCTACCTCCATGACTCTGTCAATTGTGTTTCATAAGTCTTGTCTGATAAGAGACAGGTCGACTTTCAGTGCCCTGATTTCTCCTTCCATCGTCACCTTGAGATCCTAGATTGGCTTTAAGAACTGAAGCTATCTGAAGACCCACTGGGTGAGTATCTCACCCCGCCCCCGCCGCTCTGGCCTCCCCCGACACAATGACCTGTGTAGTATATTTGACGATCTTCTGTTGGGCTGTTGGGGCCGGTGGTTTGTTGTATACCATGGTTGCGGGTGAGTGGGGCGGCTGCCACTGGGAGAGGAGGGAAAAAGTGCCTTGACTCTCATCCATAGATGGATCTGGTCCCCATACAGGTGTCACCCCACAGCATGATGGGTAGCTCACACTCACTACTGCATCCTAAGTCTCAAAGGGGCAACATCTAAGTCTTTATCAATGGGCATCCCTACCAGGGCATCATCAAAGGGGGTTTCCCCCCCCACTTGGACTGCTGCCACCACTGATCACTAAAAGTCTTCTCCCTCCCTGCAGTTGTAGCTCCCCACATGGGGGTGGGGTCAGCATCCTCATGCAGAAGGTCAGTAAACGCATGGAGCGAAGTTAGAAAACACGGTTAATAAAATGGAGGTGTTGCTTGAGTTAGAATTCCTTGAAAAAACAGAAGACAAGAGGTGCTTGGCAAAACAGCAACAGTTTGTTTAATTAGCCACAAAATACAATCTGGCACATGCATCAAGGTGATAATTTGCGATTACCAAATAGTGTTTTTTAAGAATTCACTATTTATTAATCGCATATGCCTATGCATAAAGAATTCGCAAATAATCTTGCAAATCCTTAACATGCCCTAATAGAGATTCGCAAATTGTGAATCGCTATTAGGAAATGCTAATAGGAATGCATTCCCATACATTCCTATGGGCCTACAAGCCCATGGGAATTAATGGGAATGCATTCGCAATTTGCGATTACTAAATTGGTAATCACAATTTGCGACTGCAAATCCAAGGGTACCTGGGTGCCTGAGGCCCCCCTTAGGCATCACCTAAAAAGGTAAGTATGCACATGTGCAGCACACATATGCCCTAAGGTTATCTGTGCGCTACATAGTGGATTGAACAAATGCATTCTTTATGCATTTTTCAATGCATGCACAAATTACCATCAATTTGAAGATGAGGGTAATTAGTGTTTACTAAATGCATAGTCCCATTTAGGAAATGCTACATGCAACTCAAATAGGGAATAGCAAATTGCAACCCCGCAAAATACTGCGATTATCTAAATTGCAAATAGAAAAAGGTTCATGCATCGGAAAAGGCCTTTTTCCATTCCCAAACAGGCCGATTCTGCAAATCGCCCTATTTACGAATGAAAATGCTTAATGCATGTGCCCCAATAGGTAATAAAAAGTTTCTGGTGTACCATATATGGTGAGGATGTTAGTTGCTGCCTTTGGAGTCATACGTTAATGGTTAATGTTTACTACAGGTGGGTCTCGACGTGGTGAACTTGTACGGATGTCCTGCATGAGGAGCGTGTGATCACTACGTGTGCTATATCCTAATTGGCTATGTGTTCCTAACTCATGTGGCATCTGACATCATGGTGTTTTTTAGGAGCATGCGTACCCCCTCCTGCCAAGTGTGCTTTAGTGGGGCAATCTCTCCTGACCATTGTAATGGCGCTGCACCCCTCAGTGGGATTGATCAAGAGTTTCCTGCCTGAGTGTTTGCCTGCCAGCTATGCACCCTCCCACCTTTGACCTATCAATCAGCAATCCCCGGGCCTAGGTCTCAGGACCTGCCTAACTACATAAATGAGAGTCGAGGTTGATGTAGAGTTCACAACAAGCGATTCTGTTAACAAAGATGATATTTCATTTTTATCGAGGTATGCATTAATTTCCATATTAAAATTTACCCCTCTAGTTGATTTTTCAACTAAACTACCTGACTCATGCACTTCGACAATTACTATACTTGGAGCCTGTTGTTCCTTAAGTTGGCTATTGACAACCAGCACCTCTCTATTTACTTGCATTCTACCCAATTTGAGGACTGGGTTTTTACAGCAGGTGGTCCCCAATTGTATAACCCTGCATACAAATAGAAACACAATGAGAACTAGCAACAGTGATTTACATAAACTGGATATCCGTTGTGGGAGTCAGGAGAACCAATTCAAAAACCACTCCTGCTCAGGGGCACCTCCCTCTTCATGCATGCTTCTGTCTAGATTATGCAGTGCTTGGATGGCCAGCGTAAGTGTTCCATTGTCCATGTCATTCTCCGGGATGAACGTGCCGCAAGCAGTGCTGATCTTGGCACAGACCCCCCCCTCCATAGTGGTTATTAAGTACAGTACATAATGGTACTGCATTACCATGAGGTGGATGGCTCGAATTTCTTCCTTGATCGAATTTAGGCAG
Organism: Lissotriton vulgaris; assembly: GCF_964263255.1. Lineage (NCBI taxonomy): Eukaryota > Metazoa > Chordata > Amphibia > Caudata > Salamandridae > Lissotriton > Lissotriton vulgaris. The sequence goes on from NC_141697.1 coordinate 580,194,793, forward strand.
AGCTCAGCGCTCACTGGGTAATCTGCAGCCAACAGGTGTCAGCTTTTGTCTGAAGGATGAAGAAGATTATCAACCCACCAGCCCCCAGGTGTGCTTCTGTGAACAGTCTAAATTCTTCTGGAATGTCTTTGAACTGAGCTCTGCTAAAAGTCTGCTTCTCTCTTTTCACAAGATTGGTGCAGCAAGGTGGTCGTTTTCCTTAATGGGTGCTGGTACAAGTCTGTTAGCTATCATGCATGAATGACCAGGGTCAGGGTGTACAGTGTGACCAGGTAATGCAGTCCTCTCCATCTGCCACTCAGTTGAGTATAGGCATGCTCGCCACACTGCCAATAGAAATCCATAAGTGTGGAGGGGCCCTATTGCATATCCGGAAAATGTAGTATCACTCCGCTGTTAGAATTCATACCCACCAGAAGCATTCCTTTTCTTCTGAAACATAAGGCATACAGTGTAAGTTTCTCGACAATCAGGCATTGTCCTTTTCCATATAACTTAGTGTATCCACCCGCCTCAGTGTCCCAGATCATACTCTCATTAAACCTCCCCCATGTGACCCACCACCCTTTTTATCCCTGAGTTAGGTGACCCTACACAGGAATTCCATGTCGGAAGACCACTTTTTGTTAAAAAAGACTGCCATGGATACAGTAATAGCCACTCTTGGGCCACAGACAGAGGCTGGAACGGACACATTTGTGCATTGAGTTGGGGGCTTTGCTACCTCAAAAAGTTTTTCTCGGGGAAATCTCGGACCAAGTGATATCTTCCCCTATGGTGCCCTTCCTACGCCTTCTTTCCAGGTTGGTTTGAATATCAGTGGGCTCAGTGAAGATGCATAGTGCTGTTAGGATCTAGTTGAATCGGGTTAGGTTTAAAACTACCCTGTGTGGTTCTATCTTGTTGGGTTAGATCTTTGCTCTTTATCCTACAGAGGTAAAGGTGTATATGGCATTTTGCTTTCTTGGGGGCTACCTCTTGGGTCAGGTAAAGCCTATCTGCACCTACCATGTGTGGGGTCAATGAGCAAACATAGCAAGATCTGGCTGATGATTGGGAGCTGTCTGTAAAGTTTTGAGAACAGCGGTCCTAAGCTTAAGCAAAATCGTACAATAATGTTATATAGACCACAATAGGCTACTATATATTTATCTCCCTTGTCCAGCCGGACAGGGAATTTATTAATCAGGTAAATTATTAAAGTTCAAGATATATTTTAGCAACAAAACATTTCATTGTAGTAGGGCACAGTCCTGTACCGTACTGGAAAAGGATAAAGGAGAAAGTAGTAGAGGAAAGAGTGTGTCAGGCATTATTGTACGATTTTGCTTAAGCTTAGGACCGCTGTTCTCAAAACTTAGCTGATACCCATGGTCCATAGCTACCCATTGGGTTCCCCTTGTTCTTTCAAAAATGGGAGCTGTCTGTAGTCATGTACTGATTCCATGTGTTGTTTAAACGGGTGCTGTCCAGTGCATGTGGGATGATGGTGTTTTGTTGAGTGTAATTGGAGGTGACATACAAGAGGTCCTTAAACAGGTACTTTGGTTTCCCATTTGTGAATCTCTTTTGACTGTAGTTCCTCTGCAGTACTCAAGTGTGTTACTACACATAGTAGGCAGATCGTACATAACCATATAAGTATACATAACTTTTGTTGTGATATTTAAGTTCGAGGTATGGGTCCCTTTGAGTCATCTGCGCTCCTCCGGTGACTGTAGTCCTTCTGACCAAGTTAAAAACGTTTGCATTATTTAGTTCAATTGTATCATCACCATGGAAGGGCTCAACTGCACATTGAAACGGTGCAACCACGCAGGTGTTAAGCAGATCACTCCCGTGAGTTTTCTTTCCCTCCATAAGCACAAGTTCGCAAATGTCCTTTTATCCTTTGGGTCATGGGGGTTGGTGGCAAACCTGCGTTGGTGCACTTGCTGTCTTTGCGGTTACCTGTTTTTGAAAGAACTTGACTGATTGTTAATACAGAAACATACACATGCTACATTATTAAGTTTCAGAGACCCTGTTTTTTTTCTCCCAAGGGTGGGATCCCATCAACCTACTAGTTGCGATCTAGTGAGGCGCCGGAAGGTGACCTGTAATTTGGTGAGTTAGAATGACTGTCATTATCTAAATGGATCTTATTTTTATAAGCCGTTGAGCCCGCCCTAATCCTACTTGGGTGTTTCTGGAGTTTCTTTAACATTTCCGTTCAGGGTGGTCAGATCAGGGTCTGCTAGGTTTGTAAAGTGATCTCATGAGTTCAGAGAGGGATAGAATTGTGGCTTTTAGCACGAGATCTATGGTTGACACTAGTTTTTCCAAGGGCGCCTTGCCGGGAGCCTGCCTAGGAGCATGGTTGCTGTGCGGTCCAAACCTGAGGATATTTTTAGGTTTTGCCTGGCGAAAAGATGCGCTCTGCGCATCTTTTTCGCGCAGGCGAAAACCTCTTGAGTAGTGTAGTGGAGTTAGGAACGGCCCCCGTCATTTATTGGCTAGCTCCATAAATGGAGCCTAGCCATTGGACGATGGGCCTGTCCGTCAATGCCGGACCAGATTCGGGGGCGTTCCCGAGATTTTTTGGCTTTTGGCGACGTCACGCGACGTCAGCCAAAAGCCGGGAACGCCCCCGAATCTGGTCCGGCATTGCCGGCACCTCCCTTGCTGCTCGGGACGGGTCTCCTTATTTGTTCCTAGCTGCCCAGGTCTGGAGGTGAGTGACCTTCCCCCTCCCTCCCTCCCCCCCCTCCCTCCCTCCCTCCCTTCCTCCCTTTCTCCCTTCCTGCTCGATCCCCGCCCGGGGGTTTCTTCGGGCCTTGAGGGTGACCCGGAAGTGACTAGCCGGCCGGCCAATCCTAGCGCAGCCGGCCGGAAGTGCCCGCCCCCCGCCGCCCGGGGGAAGAAGGAAGACGGCAGCCCAGAAGAAGTATGGCGGCCCACGCGGGGCTCCCGTGGCCTGCCTGGAGGGAGCCCCGGAAGAAGCGGAGGACGTTGCCGGTCTCCCATGCTGAAGAGGGAGACCGGAGAAGTGCTCAACAGATTGCCGCCGTCGCAAGGAGCCCCAGCCAGGACGGCGGCCCAGGACAAGAAGTATGGCGGTAAATGCTCCACTGGGGCACATTTGGAATGCATGCACCGGGCGGGGGGGTGCCTTCAGACCGGGAAGAGGTTCATTTGGAAGGGTGGTGGATCGAGAGAGAGGCACAGAATGGGTGGTGCAGAAGAGATGACGGGTGCAGGAGGGAAGTTAGAGAGGTACACAGAGGAGCTGATGGTGTTTCTTTTTTACGGTGGTTATTGTTGCTTATTGACTTTTAAAGGACAGGTGATGTTTGAAATGACAGATGCGCAACTTGTTTTTCTTCTCCCGAGGGCTCATGCACTTTATCACGCAAGCTGGCAAGCGAAATCTGCGTGATTAAAGCCGGGCTATCAAAATGAGCAGTACCAGCCCACGGGCTGCACCACTTTGACATTTTCACTGCCTGCTGCTGAGAAATGGTGGGGCTGGAGGGTGCAGCGACGGAAATAGGAAGATCAAATATGCAGCGGCTGTTGCTGAACCCGGAGTAGCGCGGGGCTCTCGAAGGTGCGTTCAGCGTGCCACGGTAAACCTCGTTTTCAGGATGTGGGCAAAGGTAACCATTTACAATCTTACGCTTCACAACAGAATTCTAACCTACCCGCGAGTAAATAAACCAACTGCAGGAAAAAAACGAAAGTAGAGTTCTGTCAGCACATGGAAGGGTTCTACTCCGTGCTTGACACCTGCCTTTATTTTAAATGCTGCCTTGCCTTCCTGGTGTGGGGTCTCGGTGGCACAGCCCATCTCCCAGTATACTCTTCGATGTTTACATGAATGCTGCGAATATTGAAAGGGAAAATAAGCTTGTAGGTTGCATCATACGTACATTTTACCTGAGGACGTATTTTGCCGCCCTTTTTAATGAGCTATTGAGAGTGCGTATGAGTCTCTCACTTGGTCGGATCAAGGGCCTCTCTATAAAATGACGGGCACTTTCCTGGTGCCTTTTGGAAGGCTGCTGTTGAAGATGTGGATTAAAGGCTGCATGTCCTAGGCAATGCTCTCTGGTATCACTAAAGTCATGCCACTTGGTGCTATTGTATTGCCCCTAAAAAAAATAAGTAATTGTATTGGGGGGCCGGGGTGGGGCTGCTGCCGGGTTGTAAGATAGCTGTGAATCTCTGGAGTTCTGGTGTGTCTCAATTCGCCAAGGTGCTGGCCCTAAGCTGATGCCCAGCCTGATCCACCAGAGCCTTTGTGACTCACTCAGACCAGCATCAGAACCAACATTTCAGGGAGAGAGACAGAGTGCCTGAAAGGTGCAACCATGTCCCTTAAGTGGAACCTGATGCCAGAAATGCATTGATAGACGGTGGCTTGGTGAAGCAAGGGTGAAGTCTGCTGCTGAGACTAAGGTGGAGCAGGCGTGCTAGGCATACTTTCCTGTTTGTTTGGGTCCTGTTTGTGTGACGGACAGCTACCTGCAAAAGATGGTAGGAGGCCTGGGCTTGCTAAGACTCAAAGAGATAATGCGACACTGCCTGCCCTCTCCCAGCCTGCCCTCTCCCAGCCTGCCCACTCCCAGCCTGCCCACTCCCAACCTGCCCACTCCCAGCCTGCCCACTCCCAGCCTGCCCTCTCCCAGCCTGCCCACTCCCAGCCTGCCCACTCCCAGCCTGCCCACTCCCAGCCTGCCCACTCCCAGCCTGCCCTCTACCAGCCTGTCCTCTCCCAGCCTGCCCTCTCCCAGCCTGCCCTCTCGCAGCCTGTCCTCTCGCAGCCTGTCCTCTCGCAGCCTGCCCACTCCCAGCCTGCCTACTCCCAGCCTGTCCTCTCCTAGCCTGTCCTCTCCCAGCCTGCCCTCTCCCAGCCTGTCCTCTCCTAGCCTGCCCTCTCCCAGCCTGCCCTCTCCCAACCTGTCCTCTCCTAGCCTGTCCTCTCCCAGCCTGCCCTCTCCCAGCCTGTCCTCTCCAAGCCTGTCCTCTCCCAGCCTGCCCTCTCCCAGCCTGCCCTCTCGCAGCCTGTCCTCTCGCAGCCTGTCCTCTCCCTGCCCTTTCCCAGCCTGTCCTCTCGCAGCCTGTCCTCTCACAGCCTGTCCTCTCCCTGCCCTTTCCCAGCCTGTCCTCTCGCAGCCTGTCCTCTTGCAGCCTGCCCACTCCCAGCCTGCCCACTCCCAGCCTGCCCTCTCCCAGCCTGTCCTCTCCTAGCCTGTCCTCTCCCAGCCTGCCCTCTCCCAGCCTGTCCTCTCCTAGCCTGTCCTCTCCCAGCCTGCCCTCTCCCAGCCTGTCCTCTCCTAGCCTGTCCTCTCCCAGCCTGCCCTCTCCCAGCCTGCCCTCTCGCAGCCTGTCCTCTCGCAGCCTGTCCTCTCCCGGCCTGCCCACTCCCAGCCTGCCCTCTCCCAGCCTGCCCTCTCCCAGCCTGTCCCCTCCCTGCCCTTTCCCAGCCTGTCCTCTCGCAGCCTGTCCTCTCGCAGCCTGCCCTCTCCCAGCCTGCCCTCTCCTAGCCTGTCCCCTCCCTGCCCTCTCCCAGCCTGTCCTCTCCCTGCCTGTTGTCGTGTCCCGGCGGCAGCAGGCAGCAGGCAAGTGCGTGCACTGCGTCCCCGAAGTAACAGCCCTAAAGCAAGCAAGAAGTACGCCCCCCTCCCACCAATCCCTGTTAGGTAGTGGAAACTGTCCAAACTGGGGTGCAGACAGCCCCTCTCACCTTTCGGCCTGGTACCACTGCACCAGCCGCACTACTTCCCTACTGACCGTTCTCCACTTCAGCCCCGTCTAAATTACAATTCCTGCTTGTGAACCTTTTGCCTGCTTGTGCTTGTTTTCGTGACCCTGTTGCCTGCTTGTGCCTCTGTGTGCCCCTGTTGCCTGCTTGTGCCTCCGTGTGCCCCTGTTGCCTGCTTGTGCCTCAGTTTTCGTGCCCCTGTCGCCTGCTTGTGCCTCAGTTTTCGTGCCCGTCGCCTGCTTGTGCCTCAGTTTTCGTGCCTCTGTCGCCTGCATGTGCCTCCGTGTGCCCCTGTTGCCTGCTTGTGCCTCCGTGTGCCCCTGTTGCCTGCTTGTACCTCCGGTTGCCCCTGTTGCCTGCTTGTGCCTCCGTGTGCCCCTGTTGCCTGCTTGTGCCTCCGTGTGCCCCTGTTGCCTGCTTGTGCCTCCGTGTGCCCCTGTTGCCTGCTTGTGCCTCCGTGTTCCCCTGTTGCCTGCTTGTGCTGTGTGGGTGTGTGTGGAAGGCTCTGTGTGGGTGTGTGGAGGGCTCTGTGAGGCTGTGTGTGTGGGGAGCTTTGTGTGGCTGTGTGTGTGGGGGGCTTTGTGTGTGTGTGGGGGGCTGTGTGTGTGGGGGGCTCTGTGTGGGTGTGTGTGAGGGGGCTCTGTGTGTGTTTGTGTGTGTCATTTGCGAGAGATAAAGCTAGTGGCATTGTAAATGACAATGCCATTTATTTATGTTAAAAAAAAACATAAATAAAAATAATGTCAAGAGCAATGCCAATAGCTCTAACTTTAACAAAGGCAAAACCATTGCATTGTAAATGCTTGTTCCTGTGGGTGCCGCGTGCTTTTGACTTTACCCTCAGTTGCTCCTGCTATGAGTTGTGCCGTTCAGTTCTTATGTGATCGACATATGTGTGTGGAAATGTGGGAAGAGGGGGCGTGTTGCAGGTGTTGTTCGCCACATGCCTCGTGCACACGTGTTGATGCTTTGCGCAGCTCCCTGTTCCCGGCCCGTGGTGTGCAATGTGGCCCTCCCTCGTCACCTCCAATACCTGGCTTTGGCTAATCTTGGCCCCGCCTCTTATCTGGAATTTACCCATCGGGCTCAGTTTGAGTGGTTTTTCTATAGTTTGGGGCATTTCCCTGAATTGCACAAATCATAGTTCCCCTTGCCTCACAGGGAGAGAGGTCAGAGGCTGCTCTGTTGTTCCCTCCCATATACTGCCCCCATGGGGTTGACACTATGATTGGAATGGGGTTGAACCTGGAAGGAGGGCCCCTAGTGCCCTGAGTTCCAGCTGGAGCAGGGGTAGCGACTTGAAAGCCTCTGTCCCTGGCACCCCCTCTCCTCAGGCCTCACCCCGCCTTGAAAGGTTGAGGGACCCTTAACTGGAGCCACAACCTCGTCATTACTCTGACGTAGGGTGATAAGATTTGTAAAGCCAACAAAATTGGGGCATTTCACAAAAATAGGAGTAGGCCTACAATTTCACATTGCAGAGGGGCGCAGGATGTCTTGAAGTCAGCACTCACCAACGGAGCAATCGCACACTACTGTGCACTAAGGGAAAACTAACTACGGCTATTACACTACCTTTAAAAGACTGACACCTATTCCTGCACCAACACTCACTAAGGCTAGTTCAGTGGGGTTTCCCCAAAAGCCTGGGTTAAGTGCTTGATTTATTAAAATCCGCCAGGATAGATGACCAAACCAACAGGGCAGTCCAGGTGAATGATGGACATTTGGGTCCCCTGTGCTGACGCCTATAGGCTCACAGACTCACGCGTGCGGGGGCTGTGGAGTTTTAGGACCTTACTGTCCTAGGCGCAAGAACAACATCGGTTCCCATCACCGTGGATGGCTTTGTTTATAACTGAAAGGGATACCTCCATTGTTTCTGAGGCTTTTGGTGCATTTAGGGGTGTTATCAGGACTATAATTGTTGATCATGGGCATGATGCCTGAAAATAGGGACCTTTTGACCTGCTGATTGAAATGCGTGCCATTTGACTCTGGCTGTGGGACCTGGGTGTGGCTTTTTACTTTTGAAAAGATTTATTGAAACAAAAGTCAATTACAAAAAGAAAGCCATACAGAATATCTCGAAATAAATAACAATAGATATGGAAGGCATATCTAAACAGAGTAGAACGCTGTTTACAGTTTTACATTATAAAAGGGAGGGAAGAGATAAAGAGTATAATATAATTTAAGAACTGAAAAGTGAGTAATATTGCATATTAATATTAAACGAAGAAGAGATTAACATATCAAAGAGCAGTATAATAATAAAGGAACATAATCTAGAATAAAAGGTAGAGAAAAAAACAACTTACAGAGGCTTCACATTTTCAGAACTTTTAGAAGAAATAACTTCTTTTTTTTATAACTTTGTTAAAATAATTAGTTAATGGCAACCAATGTAAGCCTGTATTAACAATTGGTTTGTAGGAGGAGGCAAAAGCAATGTCTAGTCGATTGTAGTGACACACATTATTCCACCATGACTTGCCTGAGAGGTTAGTTGAACATTTCCAGTTAGATGTAATTTGTTGAAAGGCTAAAGCTAACATAAGATCAAATAGGCCTTTATCATATGAGGATAAGTGTAAAGATTCTGATAATCCGACTGCAAAAAGTATATTATTAGCCAGGGATATGTGTATATTAAAGATTTTGGATATGAGAGACCATATATCTATCCAAAAGGAGGCTACATTGGGACAGGAAAATAAAAGATTTAACAAATGAGCTGAAGGGGGTTTACAGGACCAGCAAGAATCCTCATTAGTGTGTGAGAATGTGGCTATTGATAGGGGAGTGAAATACAATCTAAGATATAGAAAGAACATAGATTGAGTAGTAGAAACAGATCTAGAAATCTTTAATGATCTTGTCTAGATTTTATTCCAGAATTCAATGCTCCATACACAACCCAAGTCTGCTTCCTAAGCAAACTCCAATTTTGTTTTAGAATAAACAGGATCTGGAGTGGAAAGGTATTTATATATCAAGGAAGCCTTTGGAAAGAGCTGCAACATTTTTTAAACAAGCATTGGAATAGCCAATAGGTCTTGCTTTCGGGACCTTATAAGTATTTAGTTATGCAGCACAATATCCTTGGTGCAACAACATCAACTGTTGCATGGCTAAACACTTAAAAGGTCCCAAAGGCGAGACCTATTGGCTATGCCAATGCTTGTTGTTCCTGCTGTACAGCATGGGCATTGCGGACAACGGCAATTATTTGTAGCAATGCCGTATAGCACCATTGCTGTCGTGCAGCATGGATAAAAATAATAATTTTAAAAGAGGACTATGATGCATCCAGCACTACAGTACTTTGAAAAAAAGTGCATTAGCCTTGGCTGTCTCATAGCACTTTTTAAAATTAATTTTAGTCTGCAAAGCCTTCGCACTGTTTTACAGCATGATTCCAAAACATTGCCAAAACCAATATCTCTCATAGACAAGACCTATTGTCTTTGCCAATGTGTAGAATTCTGATACTTTCCTATTTAACACATTATATTAACAGGACTACAAGTCTCTGAATTCTAAGAAAGAAACTGGATTTAAGTAACTAGTCACACCTATGAAACTTGGCAATTATGTTGTTGGCCAGTGGTGAGCTATACAATTCTGGTCTTAGAGAAAAACTAAAATCAAGGCTGTGTCAAGCTTGTTGGCTCTAAATATGCACAAAAAATATGGTGCACATGGGGGGGGGGCAGGGAATGTATGCCGAGCTCTCGAATTCCCATGCAGTCCAGGTTATTACTTTGCATTCTGGGACTTGTAGTTCGGTGTATCCCATGATAAAATCACAACCTTGGATTCTTAAGAGCTCTGTGGCTGCTGTTTTGTTTTCAAGTTAAAATTGCATTCAGAGTACCCCCCTAGGGAGTTCGCGCAATTGTCCAACCACCTACAGCTGTATTTCTGCCTGTCTGCAATCTTGTAGGAATTTTGTTAGGCTGAACTGTTGGTTCCGACAAAGAATACTGCGTTCTTTTTTTATTAATCAATTTATTATTGTTTAAGCGCTCAGGGCGGCATGGAAAGGCTCCTTACAGTTCAAAGCCGGTTTGGGGTTGCTTCATAATGGCGGGGCACTTTTTGTCTTCTTGTGATTGCTTTAGAATGTATTCGGTTCCAATGAACTTGGTGCAAAGGTGCACATTGTGTGTCATGCTTGAACCCAAGTAAGAGAATTGCGCTTAATGGCTTCTCCGGCCTCGCTGGCTACAGACTGTCTGCCCCAAGTATCTGCCTGGATGCCTGGATGCCGAACAGCTGGAATGGAATCAGCCCAGACAAACCCAAGGTGCTGCTGCTGCTGAAGGAGGCAGTGATTAAACAAACAAGCATTGTCAAAGTCAAATGCTCTGACTTCTTATATGTAAACATGCTCAAGCTTAAAGAGGAGCTCTCAAGTTTCCTGAATCTACCAGTGAGCAGCTGATCCTGCATAGGTTTTTACTTTGCATTCTTGGACCTCTAGTCCAGATTTCACTGTGGGATAAGCTGTGCTACAAGACCTAAAATGCAAAGTGAAAATTTACTAATAAGTAGAGGTGACGAGAAGGGCGGGGGATAAGGGAGGGGGAAGTGCAAGCAGAGGAGCCTCAATAAAGCTGACGAGAAGGGGGCGGGTAATGCAAACAAAGGAGCCTAATTAAGGCTGACGAGAAGGGAGGGGGAGAAGGTTGGGGGAGTACGAGCAAAGGAGCCATTAGAAAAACCCAGATGGCAGCTGTGCACATGCACACTCTCGTGAACGCAGGCATTAGGCCAGCAAAACCCCGTGGGTAGCACTTTGAAAACCCACTTACTATAGTCGAGCAAGCAGCGCATGCTGCTCTAGGCTCGACCTAAAAAGGATCAGTTGTAGGTGGGGGAGCGTCAGAGGGGAAAGAGTAAAAGACATTTAGAATTATCTCCAAAAGAGTTGAGAACTTCTGCCGAAAAGAACATGAACAATTGAAAGTAGCTTGAAAATGAGGAAAAGAACGAGGGATCACGCCATCAAACATATCACGGACCCAAGCAAAACCTCAAAGTCTCCAAGACTTCCAATATAAAGGACTATTTTTAACAGTAATAAGACGATTATACCAAAGAGGAGATTGGAGAAAGGATTCTCCAGTAAAATCTTTGAATGACAATTAGGTCTTCATAAAGAACATGTGTGACGAAATAGCAGAGAAGACGTAATGTTTGCCTTAGCAGTAAAGGAGAGAATTTCCTTAATGGAAAAAGGAGCAAGGGGAGATCTTTCTATTGTAACCCATAAAGGTGTGTAAGGTGTAATGTCTGTAAGAAGCTATTTGGATGCTTGCTTCAGGGAGAAAGCCTTATGGTAGAGGCGAAAGTCAGGAAATTTTACTTCTCCATTAGCTTTTGTTTTTTTGAGAAGCTTCAGGGAATTCCTAGGTTTCTTATTGTGCCATAAGAACTTAGAGAGAAGTGAGTCAAATCTTTAAAAATAAATTGAAGGAATATGGATGGGTATCATAGAAAGAATGTATTGTAAAATAGGGGTGATCATCATCTTAATAGAATCAAGACGGCCCCACCATGAAATGAGGATTCCAGGAGGAGAGAAGTTTAGAAATACGGTCAAGGGCCTCCTTCATGTTAAGTTTAACCGGGTTCAAAATGGAATTATTAAACCAGATGCCTAAGTATTTCATTTTAGAGGTATTCCATCGAAAACCAGTTAAATCAAAGTGGTGCTGGAGACAGAATGTGGTGATGGGCAAAATTTCGGTCTTATGTGGATTAATTTTATACCCAGAAATCAAACAGAAATCCAAAAATTCTTGTAATAGAGAAGGAATAGAGGTCTCGGGATTGGAAATAAAAAGCGAAATATCATCTGCATTGGCAGATAATTAAAATGGGAATATCCGTGTATAAATCCAGAAATAGAAGAATTCTGACGAATAAAAAATAAAAAAGGTTCAATAGATAAAACGAATAAGAGAGGAGATATGGGACAACCTTGACAAACTCCCAGTTGTGATGGAAAAAATTGAGAGATAAGACGATTAATTAAAACAGAGGCAGTACGGAGCAAAAAAAGTTGAGAAATAAGAGAAATACATTTGGGGCCAAAACAATGCCAATTTAGGGTTTTAAATAGAAATCACCAATCGACTCAATCAAAAACCTTCTCCGCATCAACAGATACTGCAGCTAGGGAATAATAAAGAGTGGAAGCTTTATTCAGAACATTGACAAACATTCAAGAACTATCAGAAGTTAATCTGCCTTTAACAAAGCCGCTTTGTTCTGGACCAATTAGAATAGGCAAAAGGGGTTCAAGACGTAGAGCAAGTGATTTAGCAAGCATTTTATAAACAACGTTCACGTGGGAAAAAGGGTGATAATTCTTACAAAACTTTGGATCCCGACCTTCCTTATGAATCAAGCAAATTGTAGCTTCTAAAAAAGTACCTTCTGCTTTAGCAGTGTTACGAAAATATTGTAAAAGATGTAGAAGTTTAGGGATTAATAATTTTGAGAGGTGTAAATATAAGTCTACTGTAAATCCATCTGGACCTGGAGTTTTCTCTTTTTTAAGTGAATTTAGAGGTTTAGATATTTCTATTCTTGAAATATCTGACTCAAGAGCATTAAAATCAAGATTTCCACGAGTAGGAGGAGGAACTTGGGCAAGATAAGTGCCAATCAAAGAGGCAGATAGAGGAGATTCTGGTGTATACAAGGACTTATAAAAAGTCACAAATTCATCTAATATATCCTGTTCTTTAAAAAGACGTTTTCCCTCTGGAGTATGAATGGAATCTATTAATACACGTTTCTTACGAGCTTTGGGGTAATTGGCCAAAAACTTGCCAGCTTTATTCCGACCGCCATAATAACGGGCCCTGTTACGTAGAAGAATAGATGAAGCATTATCAGTGGTTAATTTGTTAACGTCTAATTTTGCACAAACCAGCTCTTGTAAATTAGAGTCAGAGGAGGAAGAATAGAATTGATACTCTAGTTATTTATTGTTAGCTAAAAAGTAATTATGTTGAGCAGAAGATTTCCTATTTTTCTTGGAGACAAAATTAATAATGAAACCTCGAGCAGCAGCTTTAAATGTGTCCTTATCAATGAAGGGGAAGAATTTGGATCACCATTTAAGAGAAAACATCCTCAGCAAAAGAGATAAAGGAAGAAGAAAGTTTTGTATCCCGCAAGAGACAATTGTTAAACCTCCATCTAGAAGACTTGGGTTAGGACCGAAGCAAATCAAAATCTGCAATCACTGGGGCATGATCAGAAATTACAATAGGTTCAATTGAAGAGAAAATGAGATTTTGAGATAAATGTTTGGAGAGGAAGATGTAATCTAATTGTGTAAGAGAGCTATGAGGAAGGGAGAAAAAAAGTATTATGTTACTTCTGGATTACATAAACACCAGGTGTGTCTGAGAGATTGTGTTGTGAAATTGCTTATGAGCTTTAGGAGGGATACGAGTGTGGGATTTGCGGTCTATAAATGGATCCAAAATCTGGTTGCAATCACCTCCTAAAACAAAAAATTAATCTTTATATTGGATACATTTTTTCATAATATTAGGCCAAAAGGAATAGTCCGGTTGAGTCGGACCATAAACATTAAGTACAGTCAAATAAATATTATTTATAAGTAACTTAGTTAATAACCATCTACCTTCCGAGTCTATGTCTTGAGAAACAACAAAACAAAACACCATTTTTTTTTTGGAGGTAGGAGAAACAAGGACTAAGCCACCCCAACTCCACTTAAGCTTTAAAGCCTCCAATTTCATCAAATGAGTTTCTTGTAGCAAAACTAAATCTGGATTATAGGAGGCTAAATGATAAAGTATTATCTGCCTTTTTATGCGATAAATAAAACCTTTGACATTCCAGGATACAACTCTGAATGTGATTAGATAGAACAATGTATATAGCAACACAATCAACAGTAGTAAACAACGAGTCCGACTCCGGTGAGTTAAAGGGAGGGGAGGGGAGGGGAGGGGGGGCTGTGTGCCGTGTGCCTGTATGTGTGCTGTGTGCCTGCGTGTGTGTGTGTGTGTGCGTGCATGCAGAGGGGTGGGGGCTGGCTGTGTCTGTGTGAGCGGGGGCTGTGTGCCGTGTGCCTGTATGTGTGCTGTGTGCCTGCGTGTGCATGCGCGCGCCTGTGTGTGTGTGCGTGCATGCAGAGGGGTGGGGGCTGGCTGTGTCTGTGTGAGCAGGGGCTGTGAGTTACTCTGCGCAAGCGCGTCTGAGAGGCCCGCTCCCGCGGTGAAATCCGACACTGGGAAAGCTCGTGACACTCTGCTGTCCACTTTCCTAAATACGGATAACATTAGTTGTCTTGCTGACAGCATTCATGCTTTCGCATGAATGCTACGTCAGCTCGACCTAAAAAGAAATGGAATACTGAGAAAGGGAAGTAGAACAGAAAAAAGAAGGGAAGTATAGGAGTTAAAGAGAGAAAAGGAAAGGGGGATAGGTAGAGCATTAAGCCATGGAAAGGATATATGACTGCAAATAAGGGTAAAAAGAGGACTGACGACAGTAATATGTACCTTCAGGGGAGAACAGGAAGAAAATACAAGGAGTGGCAACACACATTTGAAGACGACACTTCTAATCAGGGAGAACGTACCACAATGGGGAACAATATAAAATGAGCAGGAAACGGATAAACAAGAAATCCCAAAGAGACAGTCTGCATAAATATGAAGAAGAGAAAAATAAAGAGATACAGTTAACATATTATGAGACGAATATTAAAGACAACCTGCAAAAAGGAAAAAACAAACATGTTATGAAGCAAAAATTAAGAAGAACCTGCAAGAGAAAATAACAAATGTATTTTCAAAGATCAAGCATAGGTATAATAAGAAAGAGTAAAATCAGGGTACAGAAGAAGTCTCAGAAGAAGAACCAGAAATTTATATCAACGATGTGGAGTGTGGGTGGATAAATTTCTGCAAGTCTATCGGTCTTCAAAAGTAGAGGTTCTGTTTTGAACCATAACCTTAAATAAGCATGGGTGAAAAAGCCCATATCTTGCACCCAGTGAAGCGTAAAGCAAGACGAAGATCAAGAAATTCCTTCCGACGTTTGGCCGTTGCTGAAGAGACGTCTTGTGAGATAAATAACCTGGAGCCAGACCACACAAGTTGTTTTTTTAGTTTAGCTGCATTCATGACTTGTAGAAGGTCAGTGAATTTCAGAAACCGAAGAATCACGCCCGTGGCTTCGAGGGAGCAGATGAAGAGGACAGGCGAAGACCCAGTCTGTTAGCACGCTGAATATTGAGGTTTGTAGCTGCAGGAAGATCAAGAAGCTTTGGAAGAAAGGTGGTGAAGTGGACGGAATCATCACCCTCCAAGCCCTCCGGAAAACCATAGAAGCGAAGGTTATTGCGTCTATTTCTATTCTGAAGATCTTCAGCAGATTTCTTTAACAGGAGGACCTCCTTCTCTAAGGTGACAACCTTAGCAGATACATCCTGTAACTCGTCAACATGCTGTTCCACCACAGATAGACAAGTTTCCATAGACGACCATTTAGTATCTAGGACTTGCAGACTGGAATTTGTTTCCTCAATAAATGGATGTAGAGCACGTATTTCCTTCAGAATAGTACCCAAGATACAGGAGAAACAGATTTCAGCGGAGAAGGAGGATCCTGTTTGAGACGCTTATTGGTAGAAGATGGAGTTGGCAGTTTGATTGAAGAAGTTGGCAAAACCACTGGTCGCACAGAACTAGATTGTGCCATTCTGCCAGCACGATGTAGAGAGGAACTAGTTTGGGAGGAATCAGATGCTGGAACGTGAAATGTAGACTTCTTGTTGATAAGAATCAGTTTTTTACTTCTACCCATAAGTTAAAGCAGAGGCAAATCCTTAAGAAATAGGGAAGTAACCAGCCTGTATAGTAATTCTTTAGATTCACCCCAAAATTAATACTGTGCAAGATAAAAGCTGAAGAACTGGGCAAAGTTATTTTAAAGTATTTTCAGGAAATCAGTGATACACTGGAACGCAACCAAACAGACTTGAGGAAGATGAGGAGAAAAAAAAGGAGCACTCCAGAATTGTACCTGCGCAACAAAAAAACCATGAAATTCTACAACCCTTACCCTTCACTAATCCGAAATGGAAGAAGAAGGTAAGTAGATACCAAATTATGCATTAAAAAAAGGTATTACATATTATGCTGAGAGTCTCTTCAGGTATAATGTATTTGTGAAGAAGAACGCCATAAACATTACAAAATGGCGGCCGTTTAACAGGAGTTATAGTTTTCCAAAATATTTCCTCCAACAAAAGGAGAGGAGAACCATACCAGGAGCAAGATCCATACTGTGGGACTTCTGATGTGTAAAGAGATCTGTTTCAGGCAGATAGAGTTGCTGGAACGGCAAAAATGATTGCGGTTTCCCCAGTCGCGGGACAGAGCTCTGATCTATGCGGCCATCTTGATTAGCGCCACACGCACTCCATCTGGGTGTTGGCTTTTTAAAAACGATTTTCTTTCTCGCCCTCATGTCAGATTGCCCTGCTCCTGGGGTGTGGCCGGTGAAACCCACCCTGGGGGATCAGCAGCAGAATTAGGCCTAGTGTCTGTAGGTGCTTTAGGCAACCTGAATATTCTGTGCTCTCACAGACTCACTGTTGATGTCGAACTTAGTGTGGACCCCTGATACACACAGCCCACAGCAACCCTGGATTCCTAAGAGCAAGTAAAACTTTTTGGACCCCCAATGATGTCTGTAGTCCATTCTGTTCTGAAAATGGGGATGCTGTTTGTCTTCACTATCAGAGGTGAACTACTGGGGGTTAATTGGGCTTATTTATTTTCTGTTTTTATTTACTAAGGGGGACTATTTTACTGTGGATTTGGTTTTGTGATTGCGTGGAGGCACTACCTCCCCACACTGTCACCCCTCTTTGCTGGAGTTGTGGCCCCGGTCCATGTTGCGCTGAGCTTCCTGTCTGTGGCTGCTGCTGCCACGTACTTGCCCAATTGCTTGATCCCTGCTGCGGTTGTGTGGTAACCGGCAGATCTCCCGGCGACTGTATATAAACGACGTTCTGATTACCCTGTGCTTGGTACTGAGGAGGGATGTTCGTTGGGTTTTGTGGTGGCTGGTCCTGGCTCACTCACCTCTGCTGCTTTTGCTGCTCATGGTATGCTTTTATCCGTCACCTCTCTATCAGGTGACCCTGCCTACACCAATAGTAGCACTCTCTGGGGTCTGGTTGAGACCAACCTTCCTGGCCACCGCTATCATAACCTGTTCATGCTACTGGACTGCCTGATTAGAACCATATAAAGGTTTGCGGTGGAGCCCCAATTGTGACTGGTGCCATCTGCATGGTTGTGGCCATCGCTGCCCCCTCAAGGGCAGTCTTTTTCAACTTATGCTGAACACATTTTGCTGTGTCTCTTTGGGCCCGCTTCTTCTTCTGTCTATCCTTTTATTTTTTTTCTTCTGGTAGTGGAGTATATGAGCTTGTATCTCCCGCCAGGGTTTGGTATCTAAACCAAGTACGCTGTCCAATCGGTTCTGTATCCTGTGAGTGACTCATTCTTCAATATATTGTTGAAAAATGCGAGTTTTGGGCTTGTATCAGTCCACGGCTGTCAAGTTTCTTGTCCCCATCTTTCCCTCATTATGTTTAGGAAATCATGTATGCTCTCTTCTGGCTTCATAATCGCTGCCATTAACCCTTTTACATCTGGACGGTTAAAGAAAATTTCTCTCAGGGAGGTCCTGATCCAGTACCTGTGCATATTATATGCGGCCCGTCATGATTGGTAACTGTTAGTGTGATTGCTGGAATGCGGGCTTGGGTGTACACCGTGATAGTCTGCTCCCCAATTTGACTAGTGCCCCTAAAACTCATGAGCGTGGACACTTTGCTACAAAGACGCTTTGAAAGTAAGACCTTTACATCACGCTTAGCCCGACTACTTCCCACTATCCCCCCATTCAGAAGGATGCGCGGCTTGAAATACTGTGCTCACTATTACGAGACTATGAAACTTCCGGGCCTCTAGCATCATACAACGTGCAAAGTCTCTTACTGCACCTTGAGGCTTCTTGTTTGACTACTGCTATAATACCTGTATGTTTAATACTGCTGTAATATGTGTACTCCTCTGTACAAAGTGTTGTAAAGCACTCCAATACATTTGAGTCTGGCTAGCGCTATATAAAACTCCTAAATCAATAAATAAATAAATAGACTACTTAGCAGTCTCTTAATGGCTCCTATCCCTAGATTGATACCTACTGTGTTTTTCTCGAAGCATGTAATCCATTTCCCTGCCCCATCCAGCAATGATGGTAACTTTGTTCTAAACCCCTCTTTGTCAATCTGGGCCCAGGGCACATATATTATCCACTGCCATGCCCTTCTGTAGCATCGGGCACATTCTCATTCTAGGTGACTCTGCAGGCTTCTCAATATAGCGTTCCCACCTTGTGAGACATTGCTGCATGTAGAGGAAGTCCCAACTTGGGTTTCCGCCTTCATGCCTGATGAAATCCTCCGCTATTGCCATGCCCTCTGGCTCAAACGATCCTTCCTTCAGCCGAGACCTGTCGAATTGTTCCCTCTCCTCAGTCCAAACGGCTAATAGGTCACAAAACGGGTAAACAAAAGTCTTGCCTTCCTTTCTAGCTATTATCTCTCTTTGGGTTTATTTATTTTTGTTGTGCACCCATGAGGAGCTATGCATATCCTCGTCGCTGTATCCCACGTGTGCACGCACTGGTGCCATTTTGTTTTTCCTGTGTTGCGGGTGGGTAAATACCAGGTTGCCTTGTTCCTTTATCTCTCCATTGTCAACTGAATGATGTGACTCTGAGCCCTGCAAGTAGCTTTCATCTCCCTCCAACTCTGCCCAGAGCTGCCTCCTGTACCTGGCCCCGCTTTCCTCATGAAAAGAGTGCCCTGTCCTGTACTCTCATTCTAACTCCCGGTGGCGTGCCCTTTCTCTCTCGAGCCTCCATTCACACTTCTCTTCCTTGCGCCATCTAGCCTGTCCCTTTTGCTGCTTTTGTTAGCTTGGCTTTGCCCTCAAATTCGCTCTCTGATTCCTCCTCGGCTACCTGGGCACCAGCTATAGCCCTATCCTTATCATCAGTTCCTGGGAGACCGGAGCTCACTCTATCTCACGAGCTCGCTGAGTCGCTATCGAGAACCTCCACAAACTTCCCTGACACTCGTTTACGCTCTCCTGAACTGTGTATTTTGCCTTCCTTTGAGGTGTAGCGAGTTGAGCGTGGAGGACGGGGATTCAAGCTTTTGGGGACCTCACCTAGTAACTTGGGCTACGCTACTGGCATCTGAGCTTGCCTGCTTTTGGACTTCTCTGGATTAAGCCTGACTGACCTTTTTCAATTGGGTTTGAATATCCTAATGCAGGGGGAACTGGTGCGAGTGCCTTCATCCCCTGCATATGGTGGCAGAGGTTCTGACACCTTGCTCGCTATTGGCATTGTGGTACTATCGGTTTGAACTTCTTTGAAGATGGACCATAATTCTAACACTGATTCTCTTTTGTATCTCTTCTGTCCTGTATATTTAGTTTTTATATGTGCTTTAGCGTGTTCAATTATATTTCTGTCAAATGTTCCCTCCTTAGGCCAGGGAAATGTGTGTGCCTGTGTGTGTAAATGCCACTCTTGTCAAAACGTATTAATCCTTTTTATCTCTTTGGGGAACCTAGTTTCTATATGCTTTAATGGGAAATCCATGGCAAGTTTAGTTATTTAGAAAAATAATGTTCAAATTATGTTTTTTCTTGTTTTGTTTTTCCGATCGTAGGAGCAAACGTATGTAGTGCACTTTTAAAAATTACGTACTATGAACTCAGTGCTTACAATTTTTACATCAAACAGTTCGAACAAGCATTTCAAACAAAATAAGGCTGCATATGTAGTATTTTAACGTAGGGCCAATATGCCTAGATAGTATCTGCATTATCTCAAAGTTTCACACAATACCGTTTTCAAAGACAATTAATGCAATAACATCACATACAATAATACATTTCAATAATGGTGGACAGAAAAAATGAATTTTTCAAAAAATTTATCTTTTTTCATCACCAATTATCCTCTAGCAAGAGAAGACTAATGTAGAATACAATCCTAAGTGAGCTGGATAGTCTGCCAACATCTGTTCTGTTCCTAGACAAAGGTGGTAATCATAGAAACCATTTAGTGATAACTCTGGAATCACTGGCCTCTCTTAGCCACACACGAGTTTCAACCGGTGTCCAATTTTTCCCTATCCAAATTCTGCCCTGTAATGCTCAGGGTCAAGCCAGATGCACCTTCCACACTCCTTCCAGATATTACGGGTGTTAAGAAACCTATTTATCACTAGGAAACTGTTGAACGAAAAAGCTATGAGGCAGAGGTGTCTACTCCGCCCAATCAGGATAGCCATCTCACAAAAATCAGCTTTCTGGGAGTCATCAAGGGCTATACAGAATATGCACTATATTCATCTTACCTAGCGGTCGGCTATTGAACAAAGGTGACTTCCACTGGAACGCCTCTGAGGCTGCCACACAACTGTTAGAGGTAGGACATATTAATAGGTAATATTCCAGAGCCTGTCCGTAGCAGGGCGCTCAGGTTATCTTTTTACACTTCTCCCCAGTTTACCATACGCCAAACGCTTTAGACTATAGTTTAGATTCTGATGTAGTCTCTTGCCCTCCATGACAGCTGCTTCTGAATGGACCTCCACCAAGGGGATTCAGCAGAACTTCCAATCAATTACGGTGTTTCCCCACGTTTCTTGTTGTGCAAATGTAGTCCAGGTGAGTTCACCTTCCAGCTGCAATCAGGTACGAGATTCTAATCCTCCTAGGGTGGCTCACCAAAATGTTGCTTGAGTTAGATACAGCCGGCTCCCCTCAAGGCCAGCTCCACTGCTTAAAAATAGAACTTCATGAGGTGGTGTTAGCCATTAAAGAGAGCCTTGGAAACAAGGTACCAGGTCCCGACGGCTTATCCATAGACATGATTAAGCACAGTCCAGACCTATGGGCACCAATCCTCCTCAATGTTTTTAACAGCCTCCCCACAGTCCCTATGCCCAATACTTGGGCCACCAGCATTATAGTCCCAATCTTTAAGAAAGGGGAGAGATCGGACCCAGTGAACTACCGTCCGATTTCTCTTCTGGATAACACACTAAAAATTTTGGGGCGAGTAATATATAATAGGGTGGTAGAGTGGACTGAGGACACAGGCCTGCTGGACCCGTGCCAGATGGGATTCAGGAGCGGGGTGGGGACTGTCGAGCAATGCTTGAACTTGAAACTGATCATCGATAAGTATAGCATTGCCCGATCGTCCCCTATTTACCTTGCTTTTATGGATCTCTCATCCGCTTTTGACCTAGTGAACAGAACTAAACTATGGGCAATTCTTCTGAATTATGGACTGGATGAGCCTCTCGTTAATTTCTTGGCATACCTCCACACAGATCTCAAAGTGCAAGTCAGGATTGGGGCGGGTGGAGAAGTATCGGGACCCATTAAAATAGGCAGAGGGGTAAGACAGGGGTGCATTTTAGCACCCCTGTTGTTTATTATCTATATTAATGGTCTGGCCAAGGCACTAACACATGTGACTAGTGATGTACCATTTATCCAGGGGCTTCCATTGCCAGTTTTATTATACGCTGACGACGCGGTCTTGATGGGAAGAACTCCCAACGCCCTTCGTCTATTGGTTAGAGGCTTTGTCCAATACATGGAGGGCTTAGACCTGCACGTCAATTTTAAAAAATCTTTTATCATGCCATGTGGCACCGGGAAACGCAAACTCAATACGATACACATAGGGGCAGATAAATTAGAATCTGTAAGTTCATTTCCCTATCTCAGCTTGGTTTTCGCTGCGAACGGCTCATGGAGTGGGCACAAGGCCCACGCCATGAGCAAGTTCTCGAAAGCCAACAATTCCATCTTGAGTTTGTCCCGACCTAAGAAAATAGGTGCCACTAGAGCTATCTTAAAAAATTTTAAGCTACAGTGTTCACCAGTAGCCTCATACGGGGCTGAGGTCTGGGGATCGGGAAAAAGCCCTGGGATCCAGCACGAAGAAGCCCGATTCTGTAGGAAAATCCTGGGTGCCCCAATCTCCTCTGCAGAATGGATCTGCCATGAGGAACTTAACCTCCCCTATGTATGCGACTTCATTAGATCCAGACCAGTTCTTTTCTGGCTAAGGATCTGGAGAAATGATTCTGCAACCTTAACTCAAAACATAATAAAAGACTGTCTCAAATGCGACCATGGCATGTCAATTCCCTGGCTCGCAGATGTTTCAAAAGCATTGAGCGATGTGAACAGGGAAGATCTTTTCTCCGATCCCAATAATATTGAAGCGAATGACAAAATCGAGGTCAAACAAGCACTGTATGCACTTTATAGTTCAGAACGAATGGAAAAAGAAGCACTCAAATCAACTGTTGTGACTTATCAGAACAATGATCTAAGCAGGAATAATCTTGCACAATACCTCACTTTACCCATGATGAACTGGGAAAGATCATTACTGTTCCGATTAAGGGCAGGTTCTATAAAATTTTTATTGGGATTTCCCCTGGGCTACCAACATACAAGTGATTACAACCCATGCCCATGTGATGGTATTAGTAAACAGAATGATTTGCACTTTCTATTCTTCTGCAAATTTTATTTAAAATATATTAATTGTTTTTTAACTCCGTATTTTAGAAAACACAGACCCCTTTCATTAGGGGAATCCTATTCAATGTTATTGTCCCTGGATACAGATAAATTAATTTTCCGCACTAGCACTTTTTTGAGAACTATAACATGTGCACGTAAAACTATGGAAAGCCCTTCATAATTGTTTACTTGCCTTATGAGAAATGCTTCAGTTTTTAAAAACCTATGATTCTATACTTGTTTTTATTGTACAAATGAATGTTTTTACTGTGTACTTTTATGAATTTTATGAAATTCGAATAAAGGTCTTTTGAATTGAATTGAATAGAGTTACACCCAGTTTCCAGTGTCCAATTTTTCCCTATCCAAATTCTGCCCTGTAATGCTCAGGGTCAAGCCAGATGCACCTTCCACACGCCTTCCAGATATTACGGGTGTTAAGAAACCTATTTATCACTAGGAAACTGTTGAACTAAAAAGCTATGAGGCAGAGGTGTCTACTCCGCCCAATCAGGATAGCCATCTCACAAAAATCAGCTTTCTGGGAGTCATCAAGGGCTATACAGAATATGCCCTATATTCATCTTACCTAGCGGTCGGCTATTGAACAAAGGTGACTTCCACTGGAACGCCTCTGAGGCTGCCACACAACTGTTAGAGGTAGGACATATAAATAGGTAATATTCCAGAGCCTGTCAGTAGCAGGGCGCTCAGGTTATCTTTTTACACTTCTCCCTAGTTTACCATACGCCAAACGCTTTAGACTATAGTTTAGATTCTGATGTAGTCTCTTGCCCTCCATGACAGCTGCTTCTGAATAGACCTCCACCAAGGGGATTCAGCAGAACTTCCAATCAATTAGGGTGTTTGCCCACGTTTCTTGTTGTGCAAACGTAGTTCAGGTGGGTTCACCTTCCAGCTGCAATCGGGTACGAGATCCTAATTCTCTTAGGGTGGCTCACCAAAATATTGCTTGAGTTAGAACTCCTTGAAAAAACAGAAGTCAAGAGGCGTTTGGAAAAACAGGTACAGTTTGTTTAATTAAATAGTTCAGCTGGGAGAACAGTTACAAGCACTAGCTCTGAGGACTGTCTCAATTTACATTTTGTTTGAGTCCTTATATAAAAAATACATTAGGTAATAACAAGTTTCCAGCATACCATATATGGGGCTAGATGTAGGTAATAGCAATTTACCGAATGGTAAATACCGAATTTTACCTATTCGGTATTTACTAATCGGTAATTGCTATGTAGGAAAAAAAAATCGGTAAAAATACTGAATCGGTAATATTCGGTAATTGCCGATTCGGTAGTTACCGAATCAGTATTTGCCATTGATTCCTATGGGCCTTGAAGCCCATAGGATTCAATAGCAAATACTGATTCAGTAATTACCGAATCGGTAAAAATACCGAATTTCCAAGGGGGACACGGTGTCACTTTGACACCCTGTTGCACCCCTGTTTCTGGCTTGTGTGCCATGTGACACACATACATGCCCTAAGGGCATGTATGTGTGCCACATGGCACAGGTGTACATGCACAGATGTGCATGTACACAGAAATTCATAATTTACCACCCAATAGTATTGGGTGGTAAATAACGAATTTCTAAGGGCCTGTGGCACTGTAAACTGTGCCACCTACATATTGAATTACAGAATCAGTATATTTACCCATTTGGTATTTTACCGAATGGGTAAATATACAGATTCTGTAATTTTCTAGCCCCCTACATTACAATACCCAAATAACGGTCGGTAACGGCCGAAATCGGCCGTTACCGACCAGTATTTGGGCTCCTACATCTGGCCCATGGTGAGGAATGTTGGTTGCTGCCTTTGGAGTCATAAATTAATGGTCAATGGTCACCACAGGTGGGTCTCGACCTCACATGGACACAGTGTGGCCAGTGGTGAACGTGTCTAGATGTACGGCACGCGCTCTACGTGTGCTAGATCCTGATTGACAATGTTTTCCTAACTCATGTGGCATCTGAATTTATGGTGTTTTTAGGAGTGTGTTTACCTCTTCTGGCCATGTGTGCTTTATTGGTGTCATCTCCTCTGACCATTTAATGTTGCTGCAGCTATCTGTGGGATTGATCAAGAGTGTCCTGTCCCAGTGTTTGCCTGCCAGCTATCAATCAGCAATCCCCGGGCCTAGGTCTCAGGCCCTGCCTAGCTACATATTTGCGAGTTGAGGTTTATGTAGAGTCCACAGCGGGCGATTCTGTTAATAAAGACGATATTTCATTTTTATCGATGCATGCATCCATTTCAATATTATCAGATGCCCAATGCATTTCTGCAAGGCAGAAACATTGCCATTAAATATAATTTTGTACCTGCCCTTTTCAGCACCATTGAGGTCTATTTTGCATCAATGTATACACGTTTCTAAATAACTACACAATAATGTAAAAACGTGGCACATAATTTGTTTCATTCACAATGTACCATATAATTTGCTTTTCAAAGCCACATAATAGCGCTGTCGGATAATTCGGCCCGGAGTTGCAGCATTTAGTCAGTCTCCTCCCCACCCTGCGTGTCACCAATGGCATCGTCCAGTACCGGGATCTGGACGAAAACGACTGACAGTGATGGAGGGGAGAGGGGGCGGCACGTGGCCAATTTGTTCAAAAGAGGAGAACGGGTAAGCTAGAGCAGTGCTGCCTGGAAGTGCCGAGTATACGTGCTGGAGAGAGGCTCGGTGCTCAAGGCGGTGGTCGGGGTGAGGGGGCGCTTGAGATGTGGTGACAGAGGGGAAAGGGTGGGTGAAGGAGCGCGAGCTGGAGAAAGAGAGTGGCAGGAGAGGGAATAGAGGGGCTGGAGATGTGGGAGAGAATAAATATCAGCGAGCTACTCCTGGATGACGGGCGTGGGCGGGGGGCGGGCGGTAATCGAAGAACAGGGCGAGAGAAAAAAAATCTGATGAAGTGCAAAAAAAAAAAATAGAGGAAAAAAGACAATTACCGGAGAAAGGAGAGGCTACATAAAGAGCCCGTGCTCGGGGAGGGGGGGGGAGAGATTTTAATCGGTGCCCGGGAGGGTGAGAGATAGGCGAGAGCGTCGGCGGAGTCGGGTTCAGGGTTATAGCTGGTTTGTGGGCAGGGAATGGAGAGTGCGTCCGGGGAGGGTAGAGTTAGCAAGGCCCGAGGAGCGAGAGGAGGGGAGACCCAGCGGTGAGTGAAAAAGGGTGCGAGGAGGTATTGCTGAAGTGATGGGGAAAGGCTCGCGATAAAAGGGAGAGCCCGTGTTGGGAGACGGGCGAGGCGTGGAAATCAAACCACGGGGGAAGGCAGGTGAAGTGTGGGCGGGGGAGGAGGCTAGCCAGTGCGGTGGGCGGCTGGAGGGACAGCCGAGGTGGAGGAGTGCGAAAGAGGCGGGAGGGGCGGGCAGTGCTGAAAGAGTGGTTTGAGCCCTGGGGAGAGGCCGTGGGAGGGAGAGCCAGTGTTATTGTGTGTCTGGGACGTGGTAGAGGGAGTGAAGGACTATGTATGTGTGCTGTTTGATATAGCGCCAGCCTTCACCCAAATATGATAGAGCGCTTTACATATGATGATTGAGTCCCAGGTAGCCACGGAGAGTCAGTGGGTGAATGACGCTAAAAGTGGGGCAGTATAGAGTCAGTGATAAGGGGATATAAAGTGAAGACCGCCAATCCCTGAGGAAGAGAAAGGAGGAGTAGCAAGTGCAGGAGGAGGATAAGGGTGGACGAGGAGCACGTGCTGCAGGAGGGAGGGGGAGTAAGGCAGGAGAACCAGTGCTGGGGGGAGTGGAGTATGGTCGCGTGCCAGAGAGGGGGCGGGTGCACTGGGCAGAGAGGGAGGGGCGCCGACAGTGTTGAGAGCAGCAGGTGTTGTGAAATGGAGATAAACTGGGCGGAACAAATGAATGATGAAGGCAGGAGATTAGGACTAGGCGCGAAGACCGGATGGAGACTTTAAAGTGCAAGAAGGGAAGGAGGGTAGAGGCAGAGTGTCAGGTGCAGAGTAATGCCCCGGTTACTTACCGGTAATCTTCATTACTCCGAGTCCATGTCTTCCTCGCCACAGTAATAACATATGAGCCTCCGGCTCCACACAGAACTCCAAGTAAAATAAAAGAGCAGCGCTCTAGTCTCCCCTCCCTCCTCCAATATGGCCCCAGAGGCTTCATCCAATCCTATAAAAGGATACATACCAACCAGCCCAGCCTGAAAAACCAAGCCGCAGACATGAAGCCACCACCAGGGCCGGGAGGGAAGGGAAACTATACTGTGGCGAGGAAGACATGGACTCGGAGTAATGAAGATTACCGGTAAGTAACCGGGGCATTACCTCCTCGTCCTGTCTTCCTCGCCACAGTAATAACATATGAGCCGATACCAAAGCAATCAGCTTCATGTAAGGAAAACAGACCACACCATCAGTGCAGCGAAAAACACAGTTTAATAGACAGAGGCACAACAACCCAAAATTTGGACAACCTCTGAAGGCACCCCAGCAGATAAAACAGAAGAGGCAAATGAAACAGAACCCCCACCCCCAATCTGGAGGCGGTAATGGGACATGAAGGTATGCGGAGAAGACCATGTAGCAGCCCAGCAAACCTCCACCATAGACACCCCTCTGAAATAAGCCCAGGATACAGCAACAGACCTGGTGGAACGACCCTGAACAGGAAGTGATGGAACCACAGAGACCGAAGCATAAGCCAAAAGAATGGCCTCCTTAATCCACCGACTGATCGTGGACAGGGAGGGTTTCAAACCCTGACGGGACAACCCAAAATTCACAAACAAGTTGGCCACATTACAAAAGGAAGACTTGCGAGACAAATAAATTAGCAAGGCATGCCGAACATCCAAGAGGTGCATAAGGGACTCCTCAGCCGAGGAAGGATCAGGACAAAGAACCGGAAGAACCACCTCAGCCGACCGGTGAAAATAAGAATCCACCTCAGGAACAAAGGTAGGATGAGGGCGCAAGACCACACGGACCGCCAAAACCAACAAAAATGGGGCAGAACGAAGGAAAGCACCCAACTCACCCATACGTCTGGCAGAGGCAATCGCCACAAGAAACACCACCTTGAGAGTCAAAACTTCAAGTCCACAGACTCCAAAGGCTCGAAAGGAGCCAACAGCAAGGAATGCAAAACCAAAGGAAGGTCCCAAGGAGGAGGACACCCGATAGGACGGGGGCGCTGGAAAGAAAGAGACTTAAAAAGTCGAGCAACCAACGGAGAAATGTAAACCAAAGGCAGGACATGAAATGCCCTAATGGCGGCCCATGGTGCCCGAAGGGTCGAAATGGCCAAACCCAACACAAACCCATCGTTCAGAAAGTCCAGAATGTGGGCCGGATCCAAAGAATCCAACGACAGCCCATGACCAACACACCAAGAAGCAAAATGATCCCAATGCGTGGCGTAAGACTTAAGCGTAGAAGGCCTCCGGGACTGCTGAATGACACCCGCCACAGCCACCGAACAACCCTCACGCAACAGAGACTCCCGCTCAAGAGCCAGGCCTGCCGACCCAGGGAACGGAACACAGGCAGAGGAAGACGAGGACCCATCAGAGGATACGGCACGAACGGCAAGGGCCACCCCGGAGACACATCCAATTCCCCCAGAAGGGGAAACCAAGGGCAACGCTCCCAACAAGGAGCAATCAGAAGCACCAACGACCCCTCCCTCTTGATCGTCTGTAACACAGCCGGAAGTAGGGGAACAGGGGGAAATGCATACAGCAGACCCTCTGGCCAAGGGAACGAAAAGGGCGTCCACCCCCCAGGCATCCCGGCAAGGCATAATCGTGCAAAAACAACGGGTCAGGGCATTGTCCTGGGAGGCAAACAGGTCCACAATCGGACAACCAAACATCACCAGCAACCTCCTGAACATCCACCTCGTGAGAGACAAGGACCCCATGGAAGGAAACACCCGGCGCAGACAATCCGCCACAGTGTTCTCCGCACCAGGCAGGTAGATGGCAGACAGGTACTCCAGATGCACTTCCGCCCAAGAACCAATCCGACGAGCCAGGCAACTGAGGGAGCGAACCCTGCAGCCCCCTTGATGGTACACATAAGACATCACCACCTGATTGTCCGTCCGGATCCGCACGTGGTGACCCTGAACAAGATCCGAGAAGTCCAACAGACCCAGAAGGACGGCCTTCAACTCCTTGTAGTTGGAGGAACACGACAATACAGACCGAGGCCAAACCCCCTGGGCCGTCGAATCCCCCAGAGTAGCACCCCACCCCAGCAGGCCGGCATCGGTAGTGACCACGCGGGTGGGAACAATCAGAAAGGGGCGGCCCTTGGACAGATGACCCTCGACCAACCACCAACTCAGGATCACCCGAACATCCTCCGACATAGGAACCCCCATATCGAGGGAACAGGGGTCCCAATGCGACAAAATGAGGGACACCACCGGGTATAAGTGGAGGCGAGCCCACGGCACCGTCAACAAGGAAGCCGACATCAGACCCCGAACCCTTAACCACAGGCTCACAGGATGAGAATGCCCCACCAACAGGGCACGGACTGCAGACATCAGGGACAGAACGCGGGGAGGGGGCAGGAACACCATCCCCAACCGAGTCTTGAACAGAGCCCCAATGAAAGGCAATTCCAATAGGAGGAGCCAGAATCCTAGTAAAGACCCGGGGAGCAGAGCAGTGTCCAAAAGGCAATACCTGGAATAGGTAATGACGACCCTGTACACAAAACCGGAAAAACCTCTGAAAGTCCGGATGAAGAGGAACCAGTAGGTAAGCATCTTACAGGTCTATCGATGCAAGGAAATCCCCCTGAGATATCAGAGGAAGGATCAAAGGAAGGGAAACCATCTTGAACCGTTGGTGAGGGATGAAAGTATTCACCCACTTCAGGTCCATCACAGGCCGAAGATCCCCGGTGTGCTTGGACACCAGGAAAAGTATCGAATACACCCCTCTGCCCAACTGATCGACGGGCACAGGAACGATCGCCTTCATGACCACCAGGGAAGCAACGCCGACCAAAAGCGCCAACCGTTTCACAGGATCCCTGGGACAAGGAGTGACCCGGAAACAGTCAGGGGGTGTCCGGGCAAATCCAATGCGCAAACCCTCCGAGAACACCTGAAGCACCCATTGGTCCCCCACAGACTCCCGCCAAGAGTCCAGGAAGCAAGTGAGTCGACCCCCAACCAGCCCTACACCAGGAGCAACCCAGTCAGGATGTGGAAGCAGGAGCGGCGGAGGCAGAAGCGCCGGAGAACCGGGACTTATCAAAGGAGGGAGCACCCCGGCCACGCCCCCGTCCACGAAAGGGGCGACCAGCCCGAGCCTCTTCGAGGCACCAAAAGACCGCTGAGAACCAAAGGCACGGAACCGGCAAGGAAGGTCAGGAGCAAGCAGTTTACGGTCCTCCGCCGTCTTCTTCACCATGTCGTCAAGAGACGAACCAAAAAGAATAACCCCAGAAAAAGGGATCTTCATAAGCAAGTTTTTCTGTGCAGCATCAGCCTTCCAGGAACGGAGCCACAACTGACGCCTCGCAGCCACAGAGGAGCAGGCCGCTGAAGCAGCAGCCTCCAGCGAATCAAAGGAGAAAACCGACAGCAGACGAACCTGCTGCTCCATCATCGCCAGGGTAGAAGAAACATCCTCCCCCTGGTCCAACAACTCCGACAGAGACTGAAAATCCTTTAGCAAGGACTGGATAGTGTAAGAGGAATAGGCCGCAGCCCTGATAGAAAAATTTTGCAGCCGCAAAAGTGCGCTTCACAGCACCATCCACCCTGCGGTCAACCGGGTCAGCAGGAGAAGAGTCTTCCGAGACAACGGACCCATGCGAAGTCATGCTCGCCAACAAAGAGTCAACCGTCACGGAGGCAGGGAAGTTCACCGCAAAATCCTGAAGAGGGTACCTCTTACTCAAGAAACGAGGAAAGGAACCATTGTCCACATCCTTCGATTCATTCTCCAGGACCTTCAAGACAGAGGAATGGAGAGGCAAAGAATCCGGCTCAGGACGATGATATTGCGAAAACAGATCGTCCTCCAGAGGCACCACAGAAGCAGGGAACACCAAGTTTTCGCGAATGTGACCCAGCACCTCCTTCAGGTCGGCACCTTGCACAAAGCGACCCCTGACATCAACCTCCCCCTCCTACTCTGAATCAGCATCAGCAGCAGCGCCATCAACCCTCGCCTTATTAGGAGGAGGGACAGAAACATGACCCTGCAAAGCAGCAGAAACAGCAGAATATATCCTCTGCTGCAAAACCTCCATGGAAGGAACTTGCATCCAAAGAAACAGGAGCCCCAATACCAGACGAAAGAACCATGACAGCCAGCCCTGTAAGTGAAAGAAAACACGAACACAGGCAAACCACTGAACAGCCCGTCAAATTAGGACCCGAGGTTGCTAAGCAACCAAACCAATCCCACCTCGAACCCAGCCGAAGGCTAGAAATGCAGCCGGAAGATCCGCGCGCACCCAATGCGAGAGGGAGAAAAAAAATTGAGGCACAGACCGCCGCGCGGCAACCCGCGAAGGCGTCTCCAGCCGCGCAGATACACCATGAGGCAGGAAACCACGCCGGTGCGAGGCAGAAGGTAAGGGAAAACACAAAGAAGCCTCCGGCTCCAAGAGATCCCGCACCCGGCCGCGCAACGTCCGCTCAGCAGGACGCGCGGTCGGGAAAGGCAAGAAAAAAACGGCAAACAGGACACAAGGCGTCCCGAAACAAACCAGCCGTGAATAGAAAGCCACGCCAGTCCGCTGAAGCAGGACCCGAGGCAGCTAGGCAATAGAAGGGGGAGACAAAAACTTTTGAAAAACGAAGCACATAAAATTACCACAATAAACACGAACAGTAGTCAGCGCACACCGCAAAACTAACTTCCCCCAACCAGATACCACAGGACACAGGGAACTGCTAAAGCAGGAACCCAGCCCCACTCACCTGACCAGCAGGGAAACCACAGCACTCGGAGAAGTGCAGAAAAAAAGAACAGGCTGGGCTGGTTGGTATGTATCCTTTTATAGGATTGGATGAAGCCTCTGGGGCCATATTGGAGGAGGGAGGGGAGACTAGAGCGCTGCTCTTTTATTTTACTTGGAGTTCTGTGTGGAGCCGGAGGCTCATATGTTATTACTGTGGCGAGGAAGACAGGACGAGGAGGTAATGATGGTACATATAGGGCCGACTTCTGATATGGGGGAACTGGGCTCAAGCCCAGGGCGCTAAGCTCCAGAGGGGCGAAATGAACTGTCCGCACAACTACCCTGCAAACACCAACACAACACCTCTCTTCCTTGGTCCAGTGATTCTATCTAAAGCGTTATCTGGGCCCCTGCTGCCACACATCAACAGCCCCGAGTGAGGGGGGGGGGGGGGTGCTGAGATGTGTGTTCTGACACAAGTTAGTGCTTGATGTAGCCAGTCAGGGACCGGCCAGGCAGGGCCGGCCTTGAGCACGGGCGAGCTAGGCCCATGCCCAGGGCGCCAGCCTTCAGAGGGGAGCACCGAGGTGCTTTATTAATGGCATGCAGTCAGCAGATTAAATATGGCTCTAGGGCTTCATCATAATCTTTTTTAGGTCTCGCCTGTCGATGCGCATGCGCATCGAGCAAGCGAGACTATAGGGGCTCATCCACTCTTTATCTAACTGCAAGGAATCGTGGCGATTCCTTGCAGTGCCCGTGACTTTTAAGGTCAATGCGCATGCGCATTAAGCTTATGCGCATGCGCATTGACCTTAAAAGTCACGGGCGCGTGCACGTCCGTGTTTGTTTACCCTTGCCTACTCTCTCTCTCCCCTCTCCGCCCCCGTTCCGCCCCCTCCCCTTCCCGCCGTGTCGCATTTCTCCTCCCCCCTCCTCTCCTCCCCTGCCTGCCTGCCGCATTTCTCCTCCCCCTCCCCTCTCTCCCCTCCGTCTCGTTTCACACACACCCTCTCTCCCGCTCCGCCCCCTCCCCGCCAACACCGCCTCGCGAGCTCGTCATTCCAAACCCGCCCTCCCCCGCCTTCACCACGTTTAGCACCATGGCTCCCTGACAAAAGTGTGTCCTCCACCTAAGGAATGGCACTGCCTTTGATGAGCATCAGCGACCACGTCTGGCTGTCTTAGATTTCGAAAATTCTATTTAGAAGATTCTGATATATGTGAGTGGCACACCTGACACATTGGCATGTTTAGCAATCGAACATTGGGAGCAGAGAAACTTTAGTTGAACTTTTGACGAGCATTACACTAGCGTAAAATGTAACACGCACCTATGTATTTATCTTTGTATATTATTTTGTATCTGGCATACTTCTGGCTTGGAAAAATAGTTCAATTGAATACTGACATAAGAACTGAACTGGATTTTTCATTGTTACACATTCAGAACATACAGAATTCTAACTCCTACGAGTCGTTAGCTAATTAATCTATTTTAAACAAAGTATACCATACTGCACAGACCCGCTCCGCCCCCTCCCCTTCCCGCCGTCTCGCATTTCCTGCCTGCCGCATTTCTCCTCCCCCTCCCCTCTCTCCCCTCCGTCTCGTTTCACACACACCCTCTCTCCCGCTCCGCCCCCTCCCCGCCAACACTGCCTCGCGAGCTCGTCATTCCAAACCCGCCCTCCCCCGCCTTCACCACGTTTAGCACCACGGCTCCCTGACAAAAGTGTGTCCTCCACCTAAGGAATGGCACTGCCTTTGATGAGCATCAGCGACCACGTCTGGCTGTCTTAGATTTCGAAAATTCTATTTAGAAGATTCTGATATATGTGAGTGGCACACCCGACACATTGGCATGTTTAGCAATCGAACATTGGGAGCAGAGAAACTTTAGTTGAACTTTTGACGAGCATTACACTAGCGTAAAATGTAACACGCACCTATGTATTTATCTTTGTATATTATTTTGTATCTGGCATACTTCTGGCTTGGAAAAATAGTTCAATTGAATACTGACATAAGAACTGAACTGGATTTTTCATTGTTACACATTCAGAACATACAGAATTCTAACTCCTACGAGTCGTTAGCTAATTAATCTATTTTAAACAAAGTATACCATACTGCACAGACCCGCTCCGCCCCCTCCCCTTCCCGCCGTCTCGCATTTCCCCTGTCGCACTTCTCCTCCCCCTCCCCTCTCTTCCCTCCAGCTTGTTTTTTGTTTATTTGACCCGCTCCGCCCCCTCCCCTTCCCGCCGTGTCGCATTTCTCCTCCCCCCTCCCCTCTCTTCCCTCCGGCTTTTTTTTTTTTTTTATTTCACCCGCCGATTCTCAAACATGCTCAGTCCCCACGCTGTGGTCCCCCATGTCTCCACCCCATGCTGCACTGGTTTCATAAATGCGACTGCTCAGATCCAGCAGCATCGACATACCCCGGTGAGGACTTCCTCTTATGCCGCTAGGGTTCCAACCTCACTCCATTTCAGCAAGAATCCATGTTCCATCCCTGGTCTTGGCTCTTAAAAACTACACGTATCATTTCAAGGCGTGCAGTGCAATTGGTTGAATATCTAAGTAAACCCAGACTACAACTCCCAGAGTGCAATAGGTTTACAGATAAACCACAGAACTGGACATGAAACAAGGTAGTAACTAAATTATCAAATCCCTCCAGCTAGTGCCAACGATCTTGCTCGAATTCTTCGTCCACTTGGTTAGCTCTCAGCAAATTTTCCTTTAAAAATGATGTCCCACCTACTAGCTTAAAACCACACATGTCAAAACCCACCCTTTACTCACCCTCACTCACCCTCAACCCCTCACCCTCACTCACCCTCAACCCCTCACCCACACCATCACTCAACATCACTCGCCTTCACTCACCATCACTCGCCCTCACTCGCCCTCACTCGCCCTCACTCGCCCTCACTCACCCTCACTCACCCTCACCCTCACCCACCCTCACCCACCCTCACCCACCCTCACTCACTCTCACTCACCCTCACTCACCCTCACTCTCTCACTCACCCTCACTCACCCTCACTCACCCTCACTCACTCTCACTCACTCTCCCTCACCCACCCTCACTCACCCACCCTCTCACTCACCCTCACTCTCACTCACCCTCACCCTCACCCTCCCTCACCCTCCCTCACTCACCCTCCCTCCCTCACCCTCACCCTCCCTCACCCTCCCTCACTCACCCTCACTCACCCTCACTCACCCTCACTCACTCTCTCACCCTCACCCTCACTCACCCTCACCCACCCTCACCCTCACTCACTCTCACTCACCCTCACTCACCCTCACCCTCACTCACCCTCACTCTCACTCACCCTCACTCTCACTCACCCTCACTCTCACTCACCCTCACTCTCACTCACCCTCACTCTCTCACCCTCACTCTCTCACCCTCACTCTCTCACCCTCACTCACCCACCCTCACCCACCCTCACCCTCACCCACCCTCACCCACCCTCACTCACTCTCACTCACTCTCACTCACCCTCACTCACCCTCACCCTCCCTCACCCACCCTCACCCTCACCCACCCTCACCCTCACTCACCCTCACTCACCCTCACTCACCCTCACTCACCCTCACCCACCCTCACCCACCCTCACCCACTCTCACCCACTCTCCCTCACCCTCACCCTCACCCTCACCCTCACCCTCACCCTCACCCTCACCCTCACTCTCACTCTCACTCTCACTCTCACTCACCCACTCACCCACACCCTCACTCACCTTCACCCTCACTCACTCTCAACCCCTCACCCTCACTCACCCCCACTCACCCTCAACCCCTCACCCTCAACCCCTCACCCTCCCTCACCCTCACTCACCCTCAACCCCTCACCCTCAACCCCTCACCCTCACCCTCACTCACCCTCAACCCCTCACCCACCCTCAACCCCGCACCCTCACTCACCCTCAACCCCTCAACCCCTCACTCACCCTCACTCACCCTCACCCTCAACCCCTCAGCCTCACCCTCACTCACCCTCAACCCCTCACCCTCACTCACCCTCAACCTCATGCTAAAGATTTACAAAAAAACCCATAAACAATTCTAAAAGCACTAACTCTAATGCTGCGAGACCTATTGCATTTCTAATGCTTGTTTTTCATCAGTTTTTTTTCTATATTACATAGGCACAACATTTTAACCCTCAACTAACCTTCCTCCTCCCTCAACTACCTGGCACCCCCTGCCCACATCCCCCAACCGGCCCCCCACCAACAGCTTGGCACTACCGTGAAGCAGCTGATCTGTGTTTAATTTAGGAGGGTTGGGGGTGGTGGCGGAGATGTTTGTGTTCAGTGGCCCCTCGTGGCTCTGATGTAATAAGACAATGACTAGACGTTGAACACAAAAGGGGCCTCGCGTTGCCTTATTTTACGCACAATCGGGAGCAAGGGCGAAAATGTGGTGCCGCCCAGGGCGCTATCTGAGCGAAGGCCGGTCATGGGCTTGAAACAGGAGGATGAGGAGAGAATGCCGGGTCTGAGGAAGAAGGACTGTGGAGGAACATTAGGGTTGTGAAGGAGGACTGACTGAGGGTGAGGATAGAGG
This sequence comes from Lissotriton vulgaris, assembly GCF_964263255.1. Lineage (NCBI taxonomy): Eukaryota > Metazoa > Chordata > Amphibia > Caudata > Salamandridae > Lissotriton > Lissotriton vulgaris. The sequence continues at coordinate 580,230,782 of NC_141697.1, forward strand.
ACCGGAGAGCCGGGTCGTGGGGTCAGGGTGAGGAGGGAGGTGAATGGGACTAGAGAGTGCGAATATTCGGTGATGCAGAGAGAAGCAGGAGCAAGGCCCGAAGCTGGGAGCGAGATTGGGGGGCTGGAGGCCTGCAGCAGGGAGTGGAGACCGGGCCCTGTGATTGGTAGAACGGCTCCTGTCTGCGCCAATGGCAGCTCGTCACCGGAGCTCACTGTTGCTGCCTGACTGAACTTCCCTCAGCAGCCCTAGCAGCTTCAGGGCCACGGAGATAGAGGGAAGGGAGGGACGTCCCTCAAAACGTAGGCGCTCAGGGTCGGACTTGGACAGAAAACCGGGCACAAAGAATAAAAGATGCACATAGCTGAAAAGTGTCCTACATTTGCACATGCATTAGGACCGCTTTGATCTTGACAAATATACGCTGTATTGGTACTTTTCAATGTATGGGAGACTGCATGCATTGAGCTTGCTGTAGGCAATGCCTGTGTTAATCTATTGGGAAGTGAACAGTAAAAATCCCACTACCAGGCCATAAAACAGATCCACAAACAGCCCAAAAAAACAGACCCACTCAGTGGCATGTCAGACCAGCATTTCTGACAAAGACAAGCCTTTCTGACAATGTCAGATTGTCCTTTTAGCCAGTCGGGCCCTGTAGGCGCTACACTGAGGCACAAATAGAGCTAGTGCGTGCTTTATACCAAAAGAGGGGTGGCAGAGCAGACCCCAAACAGGCTTGTTGTCTAGTGGACAGAGGATTCTAGCCTTAACATTTGCTTAGGGTGCTTTGGGGGTTTAGGGGTGGGTTAGGGAATTGGGTGTGAAGGGTGTTTTTAGGGTTATGGGGTGGGTAAGGGAATTGAGTGGGAAGGGTGTTTTTAGGGATTAGGGGTGGGTAAGAGAATTGGGCAGTAAATATGTTTTCTGGGTTTAGGGTTGGGTAAGAGTATAGGGTGGTAAAGGGGTTGTTGGGTTTAGGGGAGGGTAAGGCTGTTATTAGGGTTTAGTTGGTGTGTAAACAAATAGGGTGGTAAGGGTTATTGGGTTTACAGGTGGGTAAGGGAATCGTCTGGTAAGGATGTTTTATGGGGTGGGTAAAGGAATAGGGTGGTAAGGGTGTTTTTAGGCTTTAGGGTGAGTAAGGGAATTGGATGGTAAGGGTTTAAGAGTGGGTAGAGTAATAGGGTGGTAAACAATATTGTAGGGTTTAGGGGTGGGTAAGGGAATTGAATGGTAAGGGTGATTTTAAGGGTTTAGCGGTGGGTAAGGCAATTGGGTGGCAAGGAGGTTTTTAAGGTTTAGGGGTAGATAAGGTAATCAGGTTGCACAAAAGGGGGTTCCCCCAAAAAGATTTATTTTTATCATTTAAAAAAGGAGGTTCCCTCAATTAAAGAAATAGGTACTATGTAATATATATATATATATATATATATGTGATAAAAGCATACGCTCTAAAGGCATGTGTGGTAATGTTATACAACCTTTCTGAAAGGCAGTGTGAGGTCCCTTACACAGTGGGATACATGTCTCCCCATTACGTTTACAAGAGGTTCCTTTGTCCTAGCAGCTCTCTACTGGGGGTAGGCGAACAGACTGTTTCTCATGGAAGTGCCCTCATTCATACAGACCGGGGATGGTTTGTTACACCCACACAGATAGTGATCTGTATGGGTCAATGCCTAGGATACTTTCTTGTAATATTAATTCCCTAAACAACTAAAGTGGGTGGGCGGTAACTTGAGTAATTGGCTGAATATTGTGGAATCAGAGTAATGTATATTACCATTAAGTAACATACAGGAGGCAGGGCCGGACTGGCCGTAGCGGGCACCGGGCAATTCTCTGGTGCGCCACACGGGTGGGGGCCGGTTTTGGGCCCCTGGCGGCCGTTTTTATTACAGGGCTGTTTTTGCAGCATACCTGTAACAAAATCGGCCGAAAACTGGCCCTGACAAAGAGCTTGGCCGCAACCCCAACCCCTGGGTGGGTGGAGGGGGGGCCGGCCGAGCACTTTGCCAGGGCCGGTTTTGGTTCCCAGTCCGGCCTTGACAGGAGGTACTAAAGGTATTGTCAATTAGGGGAACAATTGTACAGTTTTGGGAAAGAGATCTGGCTCTGGGGACCTGCATAAAAGGAACTGAGTACACTTCTGTCAAAATTGCATCAGGTATCAGGCAAAAAGTGGGGGTGACCATGTCAAAAAGGGACCATTCATACATTGGCAGCTATGGAATCGCAGACAAACTACATCTCTTATATAACATTTGATTGTCTAAAGTCTTCTGTTATAGCAACATGTGGGATGGTGGTGGCAAAAATACATCTTTATTAAAAAACTAAAAGTTGGATTCATTTTTAAAATCCTGTTGGCAGAAAATGTATTTTTTGAGGGGACAAGTTGTTTGGAGGGGAGCGGGAAAATATTATCCAAAAATAATGTCAGTGTAAAAAGCACATGTAATTGTTCAAGTTCCAATAAATGTTTGGCGTGATTTCTCATATGTACGCATCTTTTTTTCCTTATGATGGTATTGCTTTGTTATAACTGCACTCTTGGACTTGTCCCCTTGTCCCCCTCTGCAGCCTGTTTGTAGGTGGGCCCCCTCTTTCCACCAGCATAGCGTGCACAGCTATCAACCCGACCAGCACCTCTGCACCCGGACGCCGCAGGGTAGGTAATGAGTAACTGCTGGTGGTACTTTGGACCCTGGCCCCCATATCACCCTAAGTCCCGGAGGAGACCCCAAGAAGTTGATTGCAAATAACTAACTGCAACATGTGGCTTTTCTCTTATAGGGTAGCTTTGCTGTGTAAAGACGCATTTAAATAAACTGTTTACTTACCTGTAAAACTTTTTTTTAAATACTTACTTGATAACAAAATTCTTGGTATCAAAATGTATATAAAAATACGAGTTATTTTTCTAAATTAGACTAGGATTTATTCTTGAGTATGATTCTCATTTATTGCCTCTGCGAGTACAACAAATGCTTAGCACTACCCTCTGATAAGTCCAAACTACTCGCCCACACTACCACAAAAGAGAGTATTTTGTGTTATCATTTTTGTCTCTGTAAACTAATAAAGGTTGCCTTGACTCTTTACACCTTGTTTTGGCCCACTGTATAAAGCAACATATTTCTACAGTCAGAAGCTGGAAGACATTGTCCCCCTCTTGGAAGGCTGCTGATAGAGACTGAAAATCCTATGTTATCACTAATATCAGTCAGTTTCCTCCACGTCTGACTCTTCCTTGAATCAATAATAACAACAGGAGAGGGAGGGATAATCACTCTTATTCCCCCTAATGTATAAGTTCAATAACAACAAAAGAGTGAATAGCAGGACACCTTAATTAAAGCGGAGCGGGTACTGGTGAGATAGTGTCAGTGCAGCAGTGAAATAGTGCAGGTTAAAAAATGCCTGGTTTTATCCCAAGGTAATTTTAATGGTGGAAAACCAGATATCATTAAAAAACAATTCAGGCGTCGTAGCATGCCAGGGAGGCACTTGGCCTCTCTGGTGGGAACCCAATGATAAAGCATGTCACCAACTAGTTTGGTGAGTGAGGGTTCTTTTAAATAAGAGGTATTCCTCATGCTGTCTCGTCCTCCCTATTCACTCTTTTGTTGTTATTGAAAATCTTCCTTGAATCAGCCATTGCCACCCTTGAGGGAGAAGGTGGTGCTTCCCTTCACACTGTGTTTGCTCATCTTGAACTGCTCACACTTGTGAATCCACTGTTAAGATTCCTTGTTTAGCAGCAAAATTGGACCCCAAAAATGTCCTTATTTACTAATTTCTCATTTGTTTTTTCTCATTTTTACTTTAAAAAATAATATATAGCATGTCACTAAAATTAGCCTATCAGATGAATTTCAAGCAGGCAATAAAGAAGCGATCAGAAGAAATCCTGCTGAGTCATTGCCATCTGTAGAAGAGGAGGCCATTATCACTTTGATTGACAGGAAGCTGCAGGAAATCAAAGTAGGCTGTCATCCAAACAGTACTATTATCAATGCAGTTATTCCAGATTGAAGTAGGGACAAAGGGACTCCTATCATCTTACCTTGTACTCACCTCTCTATGAGGAAAAAAAATGGGGCTGATTACCAGGTGCTATCATAGAGATTAGCTCCACTCCTTATGCTTCTGTAAGCTGTTCTGGGCCTCATACAGTGGTATCTGGCTCACAGAGAAAGAAAAGAGAAGGTTCAGGGCCTTATACAGTGGACTCTGGCTCCCAGAGAAAGGAAAGAGCGACCTCACCAGCTGTAATAAATATAATCACAGCCCAAGCACTGCAACTGCCCACAAATCGAAAGAACACAGGGCCAAGCGCTGCTCACCATACAATGCAACTTGTGCACCTGCTTCAATAACATACCCTCACATATCTAAACACCCCTCGCCACGCATTGGAGACTTAGATTCCCTTTTCACTCTTCCTTCTCAGGCTGCATAAAAGGTACTCCTGTGGGCAAGGGTCGGACACCAAAGTAAAAGATGCCCCCGTGTGCGAACCAGGGAGCATATTTACCAATCTTTTGTGCAGTGCAGCGTATCCATGCGCCTTATTGCGCTGCGTGAAAGGGCAGGCTTCTTTAACATTATACGCCGCCTTCCTGTCCTTTCCTAGCACAGGCACACCTTTGCTTGCCTAGCGCAATGCAGGAACCCTTGCGTCATGTTGCAAGGGTGCCTGTTTCTGCGCCACCTTCCTGCATAAAAGGATCCAGAGAGGCATCTTTCTCTTTCTACGTATGCAGCTGAATGCAGCACACATAGGAAAGCGGCAAAAACTAGGAGAAATACAGATATTTATCCTTGTTACGCCTCACATGGGAAAGCACTGCAACTTGATGCATTCCCAGGTCTACCACTAATACTATATCTGGGAATGCTCTAAAATCCATGGGTGGATGCATGGGAACACCCACTCTCCACCCATGGAACGCCTCTCTGCTGCAGAGTAACACAAGGCACTGATTTGAGTTGCATTGTGTTACTCTAGATCATGGGTACTCACAAACTTTCTCTCGGAGGCCAAATTTACAGTGTGGTGTGTGGCCGAAGGCTGCACCGGTGGAGGCGGGGTCAGTGGGGAGGGGGCGGGGCTAGAGCAAATAGAAACTGTGACCATTCGGTTGAACACAGGCCCCTGCAGTAGACGCCTTCGTCCACCTACCCACCAGACCCGGCATACATACATCTCTCTCTCTCTCTCGCTCTCCCTCCCTCTATCTCTCCATCCCTCTCTCTGTCTCCCTCCCACTCTCTCTCTCTCTCTCTCTTTCCCTCCCTCCCTCTCTGTCTCCCTCCCTATTTCTCTCACCCTCTCTCTCTCTCTGTCTCTCTCCCTCCCTCTCTCTCACTCTGTCTCCTTCCCTCTGTCTCCCTCCCTCTGACGGTCTCCGTCTGTTTCCCTCTGTCCGTCTACCTCCCTCTGTCTGTCTCCATCTGTCTCCCTTTGTCTGTCGCCCTTTGTCTCCCTCTCCCTCTGTCTCTGTCCCTCTGTTTGTCCCTCTCTTTCCATCCCTCTTTCTCCCTCTCTCTCTCTCCCTCTGTCTGTCTCCCTCTGTCTATCTCCCTCTATCTGTCTCCCTCCCTCTGTCTCCCTCTATCTGTCTCCCTCCCTCTGTCTCCCTCCCTCTCTCTCTCTCTCTGTCTCCCTCTCTCTCCCTCTGTCTGTCTCCCTTTGTCTGTTGTCTCCCTTTGTCTGTCTCCCTTTATCTATCTTCCTATATCTGTCTCCCTCCCTCTATCTCCTCCCTCTATCTGTCTCCCTCCCTCCGTCACCCTCCTCCCACTGTCTGTCTCCCTCTTTTCCCCCCTGTCTCCTCCCTCTGTATGTCTCCCTCCCTCTGTCTCCCTCCCTCTCTCTCTCTGTCTCCCTCTCTCTCTGTATCCCCCTCTCTCTGTCTCCCTCTCTTTCTGTCTCCCTCTCTCTGTGTCTCCCTCTCTCTGCCCCCCTCTTTCTCCCTCTGTCTCCCTCCCACTGTCTCCCTCTGTCTGTCTCCCTCTCTCTGTCTCCCTCTCCCTCCCTCTCCCTCCCTCTGTCGCCCCCGGATTCCCTCCCTCTGTCTCCCTCTGCCTCCCTCTGTCTTCCTCTGCCTCCCTCTGTGTCCCTCTCTCGCTGTCTCCCTCTCTCTGTCTCCCTCTGTTTCCCTCTCTCCGTCTCCCTCTATTTCCCACTCTCTCTGTCTCCGTCTCCCTCTGTCTGTCTCCCTCCCTCTGTCTCCCTCTCTCTCTGTCTCCCTCTCTCTCTGTCTCCCTCTGTCTGTCTCTGTCTCCCTCCCTGTCTCCCTCCCTCTGTCCTCCTCTGACTGTCTCCCTCCCACTGTCTCCCTCCGTCTGTCTTCCTCCCTCTGTCTCCCTCTCTGCCTCCCTCTCTCTCTGTCTCCCTCTGTCTGTCTCTGTCTCCCTCCCACTGTCTCCCTCCCTCTGTCGCCCTCCCTCTGTCTCCCTCTGTTTGTTTTCTTCCCTCCGTCTCCCTCTGTCTGTCTCCTTCTGTCTGTCACCCTCTACCACCTCACCACAGCATCCCAGGCACACACACAGTCACACCTGAGTACTTCACAGGTCTTTAAAAGACCCTTTACTTGTTAATGAGGCTTTGTTGTGAATCGCCCGCCCCCACATAGAGCAGAGTGTCTCGGAGTCCACGCTGCTGCGGTGGTGTGTGCTGATTTTTTAAGAAAACACCGGTACAATGTCTGCAAGGTCCGCAGGCCACCAAAGAAGGCTTGCCGGGCTTCTGGTGGCCTGCGGGCCGTACTATGAGTACCCGTGCTCTCGATTTATAAAGCCATGCAGGGCCACGCAAGGTGGCCTTCCATGGCTTGATCAATCTCATGTAGGTTTTGTGTAGCCCTAGCGCCCCTTTGTGTGGCGTGGTGCAAGGCTGACGCAAAACCTTGAGTAATATGTCCCCAGATAGCTAAAAAAAAAAGTTGCCCACATTAGCAAATCAGGCCACTTTTGACCTTGTAAAGACGCACTGTATGGGTACTTTGCAAGGTATGGAAGACTGCATGCATTTGTATTTGCTACAGGCAAGGAGTTCTGTCGCCCCTTCACTCTTGCCTTAACCCCCCATTATGCCACCTCTTTTCTTCTCATTTTCGTTTTACTCCTCTCTTTATCCTTGCTTATCTCTCCCTATCGCTCATCAATCTTGCTCTCACTCCTGTCTATCCCGTGCACCCTTAAACCCTCATCCCAAGAATGCAGCTTTTCTCTCAGGGGTAGGGCCGGCCCTAAACCGGATTTACCGGGACAGTGCCCTGGGCGGAAAGAAAAATGGGGGCCAGGGCCTTGCTGTGTGAGGAAAACGGGAGATGGGCAGCGGGTTGATGCGGTGATTACAATTACCCAGAGGTAGATTAAGGGCTGATTACAAAGCATTTACCCATTGAAACCAAGTGGGATGGTCGAGCTGCAGTTTCCATGACATTGTCAGGCAGCTACCTTCTGCTCCCCTCGAAATATTGGCGCCCCAAAGCCTGGGCCCAGCTCGCCCTTGCCCAGGGGCGTAGCTGTAAAAAGTACAACAGGTGCAGTTGCACCGGGACTCAGTCGTGTGAAGGGCCCTTTGCAACCCAATTGTGGCTGTCCCGTTTTTGTGGCTGTGTTTTATTACCAACACGTGGCCATGGGGACACATTTTCTTTGTTTGCATTAGAGCCCATGACAACCTCGCTAAGCTACTGCTTTGTCTCTCACTTGGCCGCGTCCCTCCCTATCACTGTTTCCTCTTCCCATTCCTTCTGCCCGTGCAGCCTTGTCATCAGGATACCATGTTTCCATGTTTGGTTGCCTTTCAATTCACTGGTATCTGATGCGACTCCAATTGTTTCAATTGAGTGAACCAAAGATTACAACTCGCAGAGCAGATAGGCAGATTAATGTGAGCCCGGGACTGGAAACAATGTGCCCTGGCGACGGAGAACTCGGTGGCAACCCCAGGCCCCTCGCCTGTCTCGTTTCGTCCATTCCCGTGTCTCTCTATTCTTCCTTCCTTCCCTCCATGTTGCCTGTCTCGAGTCTCTCTGTGACTTGTTGTCTATCAGCCTCTCCTTCGCCTCCCCTCACCCTCCTGCCCTCCGCTCTCAGGGCCTGCTGATACATCCTGACTTGTTTCCTTCTCTCAGTAGCTGCAGCCAATCTCTCCCGAGTTAACCCCTAGTCTGCCCCCCGGGCCCTCTCTCCCGCCTTCTTGGAGTCCCTTGCGGTAGAATTTTATGGTTCTCTCCCCCTTACTCACTTCCGGCCTGCTCCCTCTCTTTCCTTACTCCCCCTCCCTCGTCCACAGCCCTCACAGCGGATCGCCTCTCTGGGGTCTGCGCTCTCTCCCTTCCTCTCCCGACTGTACGTCATTCATGGTTCTGATAAATGGCCCTTCCTGATCCAACCCAGCACGTACTGTGCACGTGGCCTGTCCCTTCTGGATCCTGCACTGTCCCCCCTGCAACCCCCATTCATCCCACCGGGCCCTACATAATGCTTCAACAGGCCATGCTTTCCGCATAGAGTGTAGGTCTTACTTCTATCCCCCCCCCCCATTCCGCGGGTGGGGGCTCAACCCTTTAGGGGGCCTCAAAACCTCACCCCCCCCGCCCCCACTCAGTTTAGGACCATTGTATATATGTGAAATATGTGAGACTTAGGCCTCCCCCTCGTCACGTTCTGCAGGGAGGCTCCGTCATTTCCGTTACGCCACTGTGTCCCCACTATTCACACGCGTTTCTCGGATCTCGTCGCCTTCTTGTCCTTTCTCTTAAATACTCTCTCTATGGGCTGTGTCTAGCGTTCCTACTGGTTCTCTTTTTCTCGCCTTTACCCTGTTCTCGCAGCCTTTCTGCCCGGGCTTGCTATAATTCCCCTCCCGCGTCGGCAGTCCTCACACACCCTCACCTACTCCTATGTCTGCAGTCTTTCCTTCACCTGCTTCTTGTCTCTAACCATCCTCCCGCCTCACCTCTTTCCCTGCACTCGCCTCCAAGTCGTTCACAAGGTATATCCCTGTCTCCCTTGATCTCTTCATCGCACTCCTATCTCTACAGTCTATCATTTTCTCTGCGGTGCGGTCGTCTCCTCTTCTCTAGACACTCTCTTCCATCCCATTCCTCGAGCCTCTCTTTCCGTGTGTTGCACACTCGCACCATCTGTTTCCTGGAGCCTGTCTCTGCCTGTCGTGGCTTTCTCCTGCCTGCCCTTCTTACATGGCCACGCCCGTGCCTCACATATCATCTATGGAAGCCTGTCTGCACTCTATGCTTTTGGGTGGGCCAGGGCTGGGCCCTTGGCCCTTAAGGGACTTCCGCACCCTTAGAGCTTATGGGTGCCAAGTTTTCAGATTACTTATGTGTCGCAGGGCTCGAGTCAGGGTACTACGCGGGTGGACGGCGTCCCCCCACTTATTTTACCGGGAGATTGATAAGTGGAGCAAATGGAGCCACACATTCACTCTTTGGCCTCTCTGGGGTGAGATCGGAGCTCATTCAGAACGCTGCTCACGCACTGGCTTCTCTGATGCAATCGCATCTAAGGGGTGAGCGAAGGGAGACAATGAGTCTGATGGTGCAAGCCACCTTTCGTGACGTCAGCGTCCACCCAATTCTTTTTTTAGGACTTGTGCCCTGTATGTGTGCCATTTTCATGGCTCTAGTGTACTCACTCGTGAGTGACATTGTTCTGCCAAATATGTGACATTTCGAGTGACTCTTGCTGAGTGTAATAGAATTTTTAAATAAGGTCTTGCCCATTTTCACAGTACCTTCTCCTTCTCAGGTTGGGGTCTCGTAGCGCTATAAATACACAAGCCACTAATCGCAGCTGGCCCAACCAGGATTCAACCCCGTTTCTTACTGTTTACACCCAGACATCTGTCTGCAGTGATTGCATTAACCAGTTGACGTTTCATGATGTCAAGAAGTGCATGTCCCGCTGATTACTTCAACTTGCATTTATCTTTAGTATGTGTTATTTGATATGCTGCTAACTGAAGGTGAAAGAGCAACAACATAGTTACAAGATAAATTGACATTTTTAGCCATGTCTGTGACCCTAACCCCACCCCAACTGCCCCCATTGCACTCTGCATGAGCAATTCCTCTGCTGGACTCATCTGTTTCAACAAGAAGTGCCTCCCTGGAGACTGTCCGGCTGAGAACCAGAAGCTTATCTCCCTTCAGGAGCTGATCCACTTACTGTCCACTTACCGTTCGCACCACAGTCATCAATTAGTCACTCTTAGTCCAGTACCACAAAACTGTTATACAGGTTTAAGGATTTCATATTATATTATATCAAAAATATATACAATATGTATGTACCCACAATCCTATAGTGATACCACAGAGCATCTGATCTAGAGAATTAAAAACAGTTCTAAAAGATCTCAACATATTTAAAAGAAGGATGACTCTTCACTGCAGCGCCAATTATCCAGTACATTAAAAACCCAACAATAAACACAAAAACAGGGAGAGACACAACACAGACTAATTTGTCGCTATCTACAAAATGATCCAGTAGATTTGTGATGGACAGACCTTTGTGCGACGTCCGGAATTTCAACACCCTGATCCACATACCACACAGATTCTGTGTTCCAACTTACGTCAACGTGTTTCTGTGGAAGAAACCAACCGTCGCCACCTTTCTCAGGACTAACAACTTGATTCTCCCACAATTACATAAAACTGAAAACTCAAGCGAACGGTGCTAAAGAGATACAGACTGGGACCCCTCACGATTATCAAGAGCACGTCTGTCCTCCTCTTTTCAAGTAGTCAATATAAGAACAGGGGTAACACCCTCCCAATAGTAAAAGCGATCTTTCTGAGTCTCGCAACTTTACTAAAATCCGATCTCCAGCTTTTTGCCCCTTCTTCACCATCAAGGAGTCACCCTTGTCGTGAACGGGCAATCCTATTGAAACTGTGGACAGTACACTGTTCTGTTCATGGTTTTTGCAAGAAAAGGGAAATTTGACCGACCAGAGCTTCTTTTTCCTGATCCCAGCTCGGCTCAAATGATTATAGTTTTTCACACCGATTGTAGCCGCCGCTGGCCTTTCCCCAAATTGCAACCCTCATCTACGCCAGGCCGCAAGTGAGCTTTTAGGACTGTCAGGCTAAGCCAGAGAATGTTTCAGGCTGGACTGAGAGCCACCGAGCTGCTGATTGTAGGCTGAGGTGCTTAGGCAGGCCTGATGGTGATTGGCCTGATAACTGCCTGGGGCAGAAGTTCAGAGCAAATTGAAGACCGTTGCCTGCCTTTGTTTAGTTATATGCTGTAGGTCTTGTTCTAGAGGAGCTGCAATGTGCATGACCAAATCATTTTAGTACAGTGATGAGGCACCAGCACTATAATGCGTTAGTCTAACCCCTGATGTGTGATACTTGGAAGGGTTGAGAGCTGTCCCTTTACATATTTCCTCCTCAGCATGACCTTGATATCCTCTGAACGTCTCCAGTACATTCTGAGCTTCGGGCTGAAATTCGAGTGTTTAGGCAGCTCTAACTCTCTATGGCTTCTGGTAATGTAAGGCCCAAACTTCACAGTGCATGTGGTATTACTTGAAAGCCAGGGGGCCTCCTGAAGCATGGGACAAGTAGAGGAATATCTTGGCCAATACAAATGGGCTTTGGCGGTGAGCCAGAGATTTTCCAACCATCACTTTGTGGTAGGTAACATTATAAAACATGATACGGCAAGCAGGGGGTAACTGTGATTAAGGGATATTAGGAGTGTAGAGGGTTGACACATTTTTAGGAGTATCAGTGACAGGAAAAACAATATTTTGAAAAACAAAAAATATTCTTTGAGGTATCTGTGCTGTAGAAAAAGAGTTTGAGAAATTAGAAAATGTGGCAGTGAAAATCTGCCATTTTCAATTTTAGTGTAGAGGGGCGATAGCCTCCCTCAACAAAATACCACCACCCGTCTCCCAGCTAACAGTTACAAAGTGAGGGAAGGTATAGCACCAATCTAATGGCACCAGTCATGCCTCTTCCACTGCCAGTGGCCTGGCAAACCCCTGTGATGTAAGAATAGAGTGGTGGTAATAGTTAAGTCAGGTCTCACCTTCTAGCTAGAGCAAGATATGTTGTTGCTAAAGTCCTATTGTGGGCTTGCCGAGAACATACAGTGGGCTTAAAGCATTACTATTGCCTGCTATTAGTTGGCGTATTGTCACTTTAATTTCCTTGCTTCAAAGTCAATGGCTTTCCTTGTGCACCTTGTTCTATATTGAATGTGCTTCTCCCCTGGAACATAGCCTCTTTACCATCCTCTTGATGAGCCAACTTGTATCCTTCTGACTTGTGCCCTTCCACTTCTCACTTTTATAGAGCTACTTTTTCCTTTGTGGTTGAACACTCCATAAAAGTGCATGTTTTCCAACTTTCTTCTTTGTGTACTATCCCCCGCGCCCTCCATGTTGCTTTCTCATACCCAGGGGATTCTCCCCGCCACCCGAGTTAGTGCTGTGCTCAACCTTTGTGTCCCCTCTCCGCTTCGTTTCCTTCCTTGTATGTTGCTTTCCCCTCCTCCCCGCCTGTCTTTATTTTTACTTGAACCTCCACCATGCACGCGGTCACCCAATTTGCCCCTTTGCTGGCCCCCAAACCCACGTGGTGTTATTATTATTATTATTTTTTGAATGGCCAGCCAGCAAATTGTTGCTGGCCTCCATTCTGTTTAACAAAAAAGAAAAAGGCAAAAAGCACGTTTGCACTACTTTGTTTTAATTTTATTTTTATTTTGCGAATCATCTCCCATGGGTAAATAAAAATAAAAAAGGGGGCCCACATTGTTGCATAGTCATCCACATGTGTGGTGACATATGGGCCTGGATGCATGATGACTAATGCTCTTGCATATATGATCACATGTGTGCACCTACACTACAAAATTTCAACGGCCACTTGCAGCCACGTCTTCACTTTTGGCCATGCTGCGCAGCATCACAAGGAATGCTTTCTGCCACTCTCTTGCCTATGCTGTACAGCATTTCCAAAGCCAATAAGCCCCAAAGGCGAGACCTGTTATCTTTCCCAGTGCCTGTAACATCAGCCGGCAGGGTGGAAGGATTGAGAAATGAAATGAAATGAAATGAAATGAAATGAAGAAGGTTCTTAATAAAGCGCACTGCGACCAAGCGGCTTCCTGGCGCTGAAGTAGAAGGCTAAGGCAGATGGAGAATACTGAGAAGTAATTCAGCCGGAGTACGCTATGGAGAACAGATGTATCTTGAGGGCTTTACGGAATTGGGGGTAGGTTGGGATAGACCTAATTGACAGAGGGAGGCTATTCCAGAAACGGGGAGCCAGTACCGAGAATCTGGTGCCTCCCGTTTTAGATCTGCGAAACCGCGGGACATTGAGGAGGAATTGGTTGGAAGAACGGAGGGCACGGGTGGGAGTGTAAGGGATGATGAGTGAATTGATGAAGGCTGGGGAGAGCTTTGGTAGATGGGAAGCCAGTGAAGGGATTTCAGGACAGGCGTGATGTGAGAAGATTTGGGCAGGCGATGAATGATTCGAGCAGCTTGGTTCTGAATGGCCTGCAATCGGCGCAGTTCGTAAGCCGGGATGCCCGCGTAGAGACTGTTCCTGTAGTCAAGACGGGAAAGAATCATTGCTAGCATGATAAGTTTGAGGGCATCGGAGGAGAAGAAGCGGGACACTTTCCGGATAATACGGAGGGAAAGAAAACAAGAAGAAACAACAGAGCTAATCTGGGTGTGCATGGAGAGGTCCCCACTGACTTTAATGCCCAGGGTCTTTGCAGAGGCCGATGGTATGGGCGAAGGGCCATAGATGGGGGGCCAAAAAGCAGACAACCAGGGGGAGATGAAATGGCCAGTCAGGACCAACTCCATCTTGTCCAGATTGAGCTTAACTTGGTTACAATTCATCCACTCCGAGATGAAAACAAGAGTGGAGTGAAATTTAGGTAGGGAGTGCAAAGGAGAGGAAAGGTCAAAGCAAGCTGGAGGTCATCCGCATAGTTATATACGGAGACCCCCATGTCAAGGAGAGAAAGAATAAGGGGACAAATGTAAAGATTAAAGAGAAGGGGGGACAGGGAGGAACCTTGGGGGACTGGGGAGGGAGGACCTTCCCAGTTCACAGGAAAAGGTAATGCCCAGTGGGGATTCAGTAGCCTCCACTGGCCCTTCTTCACACTCATGAATCCCCAGTCCTTGGGAGGGAGAGATGGAGCTTGTCACCCATGGGCACTATACTATCACTATGATGTGTAAATGAAGGGAGTTCTGATGATTGCCGTGATGATACCCCAAATATGCTAGGTACTAGGGAGAGGATCCTTTTTGTAGGTCTCGCCTGGCGTTAGCAGCGCGCATGCGCTGATCTCGCCTTGCGAGAGCCTTTTGGAATTAATACACCTTCGGAAGGAACTTTAAGCCCCTCCCTTGTTTTCAATTGGCACCAGTCATCGTTCATGTTAAACGCTGGTGTGTGATTGAAAACCGGGCTTTTGGGTTACCGCCTTGTCCACTTTTAGGACGGCCCATCTGGACAGGCCAACGTCATCTTGGTTTGGCGTGACGTTGGAGGGTGTGCTGGTAGCTTGTTTACAGGCTGCTCATTGGTAATCCTACCCGCTACTCCCTTCTCTTCCCCATCCCAAACCAAACTTCCCAAAGTTGCGCTCTTCATTTTGTAATTGGCTTCCCGAGGCGGAGGGTAAAGTTAGCCGCACCTCTTGTTTATTTATTTAATTTAGAGCGCAGTCCGCTGACTTTAGCGGCCGCGCTATGTTTATTTATTTAATAATTTGGTGCACAGGTGTTCTCCGCCATTATGGGTGTTGGTGTCTTGTTTCGGTTCCTTTGAACTAATTAGTGGAACGCGCCTGGCTGGAATCAATAATTTATGTGTAGGTAAAAAGTTCAGGACTGAAGACAGTGTCCACAATAACCAGGAGTGAGGTGGTCACCTGAATTAACAGTGGTGGGAGATATACAGTCTGTTAAATTTAGGGGACTCCCCAGGAGCCATATTGTGTGTATATATCTGGTACTAATAGGAGGCTAAACTATATGTACAACAGACACTCACCAAGGGACCCTCTTTGGCGTTGACACCCCCAAAGTCCCTATCTATGCCACTAGCACATAGCATTTTGGAACTTGCAAATGTGCTTTCAATATTGTTGGTGCTTAAGTGGGGTAAATACGGGGGTGGAGGTCTAGAAAGTAATAAAGCAATATTAATTTGCAGTGTGGCTTAGGCGATGCTGGAATGGCCTAAGAGGATGAAACAGTAAATGTCTCGTGCTCCCCTGTGTTTTCGGGCTGAAGCTGTATTTCAATTATGGCACCCAACAAGGTGACACTGGTCTGGGTGTGCTTGAGTTCCTATTCGGAGGACTCATAGTTTAGAAGTTGGGTCTGAACTCTTAGCTGATCCAATAAAAAGCCTGGCCTCTAATCCCAAGGTTGGCTTGGTGCCTTTCTGGCTTCAACCAAGGTACATGCCGCAGCGTGGCTGAGCACCCAATGCGGGAACATGTTCAACTGTCATGCAATAGGTCTCGCATTTGCAAAATTTTAAGACATTGGCATTGTAAATTACAATGCCTTTTATTTATATGTTTTCAAAACCAACACATAGTTAAAACGTTTGTCATTTACAATGCCAGTAGCTCAAAGTCTCGCAAATGCAAGACCTATTGCATTGCAAATGCTTGTTTGATGGGCAGGGATGTTTGCCCTCTCCGGGAAAGGTCATTTTTGGAATGAACACTTTGCTTTGAGAAACCTGATTCTGGGGAATGCTCAGGATTCGCCCCTGCAATGCTGTCATGACTTGGGGGTTTCTGCCAGGCACTTTTTCCACGCAGCACACTCGCATGGCCACCAGGTGAAACAGAGACATCAATACGGTGGTACTTTACTCACCAAGCTGAGGTTTGCCACTGTCCCACCATCCTCCCACCCTAGCTCAGCCGCCAATACAATCTAGTGCAATTACTGCCAGTGGCCATTGTGTGGCATCAAGGTTTAGACCCGGGTAGGTGGGTCTCTGACCTCAGATCCTTTGCCTACTGCAGATTACAGCTCTAGTCCTAATAAAGGCAGCTCCAAGGTTGAGAATCTGCTTCAGTCATGTGTGTGTAACCCGTCGGCCCCAGGGTCCCGTAACAGTAAGATGGGTTGGTGGTTTAATGTGCCTATTGCACAATTGCATGTATGTCACTTCAAGATTTTAAAATGTTATATTAGTTCCTTGATATAGCACATACCCACGTTCAAGCACCAGTGGACTCCTTTGCGGAGGACATGTGTTTGTTAAGAGTAGCAGCTTATGTTTATGGTGCTCCCAAGTCAGCTATATTATGTGCTTGGGGGTCAATTGAAAGCAAATTACAAGCAAGCATTGGTAAAGTCAAAAACTCTTGCCTATGAGATCTACTGGCTCCGCCAATGTTTTTTGGTCATGCTATACCGCATTGTAGCTACTGTGCAGCATGGCTAAAACAAAAGGTGCAATGATAGCCACTACATCATTTTGTTGGCGTATGATCGCTCTACACACAAATGGCCACACCTACAAAGGGACGCATGCTTTCTTTCCTTTTTATTTTCCACTACGAAATGGATCAGTAAATTAAAAAGTACTTTTTAGAAACATAGCGTGAAAGTGTAGAATTTTTAATTGTAAGCATGAAAGATGGGTTGGGAAGGGTGTGATGATGAATTAACACGGCAGATGGCGGAAGAAGCACCATCAGGGAGAGAACACGGAAACAAAGAGAGAAACACATGGATGAAAGAGAGCCACATGCAGCAAGGGGGGGGAGAAGCACATGGTTGAGAGAGAGTAGTGTGGAATTGGGGGTGAAAAGCCCACAAGGGAGACAGCTGGAAAACATATGCACTCTCATGGAGGGATTAAACAAAAAGAAAAAAGTAGTTCCCTCAATGTGAGCAGTGGAAGCTTAGAAGCCAGCCAATCTGAGTGGTGGTACAGATATGCTCCAAGGGTAGGACAAACACGAGATGGACAGGTTGAAACAAGGAAAGCCATTGAAAAGAAAGCTGACACATATGAGTGAAAGCAAAGCCAATCAGTGGTGTGCAATGACTTGGCTGCCAGCTTCGGTATGTTCTTCGTAAGCCTTCAATATGTCTTATACTACCAGACAGTTTGCACTGTCTGATAGGGTCGCCCTAATAAATACGGAATTGGCAATAGTATCATGTTGAGATGTTACACAGCCATTAGATTTCTACATGATTTTGTTATGCTCTTTGTTTTTAAATGTTTGTGTTTGTGTATGCATGTGCATGCACAATTGTGTGGATCTGGAAGAGGTGAGGCAACTTTAAATAAATCTAAAGATTCTGAGAGACAAGCTTAGGTGCCTCCAGTGCTTCATATCCCAGGTGAAATCTGCCACTGACTCCTGCAGATGAATCACTGACAGAATATCGAAGGACAGAATATCGACCTACAGAAAAATCAACGCAATATCGAAGTCAATAATATCGAGATCGTATCTACATTATGGTAAGTACACAAATATATAAAAAATATATCGGTTAAAAACATCGTTGTTCAAAATATTGTTTTTTATTTATGTAAAAAAAGAATGTGAAATAAAGTAAATAATACATATATTAAAAATAAATATAGTTTAAAAATATTTCAAAATGTTTTAAAATTATAAGTAATATATATATAATGTAAAAATAAATTAAACAAATACATATATGTATAATATATACTTATTCATATTTTTTAATAATTATTTTAATAACTTATACATTGTTAAAAATATCTTATAAATTGCAAATGCATCTATACACATAAAACAATAATATAAATAAACATTAAATAAATATATATATAACATATTAAATAAATACAAATTCCTTTTAATCTTTTTTAAATGAATTACATACTACATTAACTAAAATAATACAAAAAATATTAGATAGCGGAGGGAATACAATTACTATTCCAACTACAAACAGTGCAACAGTAGGGAAAGTGATGGATAGCATAGGGTAAAAATTACTATTCCCACTCCAGTGAGTGCAACAGTAGGGAAAGTGTTGAATAGCGTAGGGGTTAAAATTACTATTCCCACTCCAGTGAGTGCAACAGTAGAGAAAGTGTTGGATAGCGTAGGGGTTAAAATTACTATTCCCACTCCAGGGAGTTCAACAGTAGGGAAAGTGTTGGATAGCGTAGGGGTAAAAATTACAATTCCCACTCCAGTGAGTGCAACAGTAGGGAAAGTGTTGGATAGCATAGGGGTTAAAATTACTATTCCTACTCCAGTGAGTGCAACAGTAGGGAAAGTGTTGGATAGTGTAGAGGTAAAAATTACTATTCCCACTCCAGTGACTGCAACAGTAGGGAAAGTGTTGGCTAGTGTAGGGCTAAAAATTACTATTCCCACTCCAGTGAGTGCAACAGTGAGGAAAGTGTTGGATAGCATAGGGGTAAAAATTACTATTCCAACGCCAATCAGTGTAACAGTGTGGAAAATGTAGGATAGCATAGGGGTTAAATTAACATAGTTATTCATTAAATAATTTTTGTAAAATAAATAACATATTAATAATTAATTAACGAAAAAATTAATATAAAGACCATAAAATTAAATTAATAGGTACTTAAATAACATTAATTTACTGCCACCCTATTTCCCCATGAAAACACAACCTGCTACACATAAAAAATAACACAATTTAATCATCAATTAATCAATTAATAAAAAGTAACAACCAATCAATAAGAAATTTACAATAAATTAACTAACAATAACAATATATAAAAAATAATAAATTAATTATAATTAACATATTTATAAATTAATTAATTAATACAAATTAATTACCAAGTAATAATTATTTAACAATTAATTAATATTCAATAACACTAAATAAAAACATTAATTAATATATTATAATTAAATTACTTCCCACCCTAATTCCCTATATACCCACAACGTGCTACACATAAAACATAACATAATTAATTACATTTTCAATTAATCAATTCATAAAAAATAGTTACCAATTAATAATTAATTTACAATAAATTAATTACCAATAACAATAAATAAAAAATAATAATACATTAAGTATAATTAGTATAAGGATAAATGTATCCATTAATAAAAACGTAATTACCAAGTATTAATTAATTAACAATACATTCATAACAAAGAACAATAAATGCAAACATATAAATTAATTAATTATAATTAAATAATTTGCCACCATATTCCTCTAAAAACCCACAACCCGCTCTGATACTAACACGCAAAATTTACTTTAAAAAAATTACTAATTTCCAAACATGTAATACATATATTTAAAAATAATAAAAATACAGTACACATTTTTTTAAACATACATATAAAATACATATTAAATACATAACACTAATAACACTAATATAAATATCGATATTATTAACACCTTGGCTGCTAAGGCCATTTACCTAGTCTCATTTAATTTCCATTGAAATCAATGAAAAGTGCATGACGAGTTACCCTTGTCATTAGCAGCCAAGAGGTTAACAACAATATTTTTGCTAACAATATTACTTTGATATTACTTACTTTGATATTACTTACTTCGATATAAAAAAAACGATATTACTTACCTTAAGGTCGATATTCTGGTCACTGATATTCTTGACATTGATATTCTGTCCCTACGATATTAAAAAATCAATATTAGTGTAGGTCGATATAAAACAATCGATATTTTGACTGCGCACCCCTGCATATACCACTGAGAGTCGATGGACGTAAGTATGTAATAGAAATACATTTATGAATTCAATAGGGGTGGGAGCTAACACTGTAAACACCCCTCCCATAGCTACACTCCCAGGGATGGAGAGAAATGGTGGGGCTGTGGGGATTCCTCCATTGGTGAGGAAAGGTGACTGCACGAATGAAAGGAGGGTGGTTAGTTGGTACCTATATAAGGTAGGAGGAGCTCTAGTCCTGCGCAGTTCTTTGCATTATGAGGACACCCTGTCTCTGAAGTAATGTATGTGGTGTATTGTACCATGTTGTTTCCAATGTCACAGACAGGCAAAGTAGGTAGAGAGGGGTAACATCAGTTTTGACTGCCTGTTTATTTGATGTCGTTGTGGACAGCAATGTGGGATATTTTGACCCTGTGATGGAATCCACTTTGATAGATCGGATAATGTTTCAATAAAAAAAGGTGAATAGTACAGCAAAGACTGCTGTATCGAAAAGCTTTCCATAAAAGTGCTCTGAAGTTTGTGGGTTTCGAGGGAAGAAGATCTGCTCCTGTACTTTGTGGTTGATGAAGAAAGCCTTGAAGTTATTGCGGAAGGAGCCAGAGATGAAGGAGCGCCTCCGGCATCCAACCTTCTGATGTGGTGAGGTGGTGCAGCACAACTGGACCAAAAAGGCCTGTGACAAGAGGCCGAGAAATATCCTGTCACTGAGCGGATACAGCAGCTGCAGTTCTGTCCGAGCAGGAGAATACTAATAACGAGCAACAAGCAATGCAATAAGTCGGAAGAGTTTTATTTACCACTCACCTTTCTCATCTGCAACTTCATTTTTTTGTGTACAAGAAAATGGCAATATTAGGCTCTACATTGATTACTGATAATTAAATTATACCACAGTTAAGAACTGATATTAACTACCCTTACCAGGCGATTTGTAATTCCCGAATAAAAGATGCCTGGTGCAATCAACAGTTACTAGGCGGGAGAGCGGGAACTTTTTAAACTGTGAACCAATCAGGGACTAAATTATGAAGTTTAAAGGGGGAGGGATTGTGGTGAGGTAGAGGGTTTGTCGGAGAAGGCAGCGAGGAAATCAATTTTTATCATGAATGGCCGGTACGTGGCACTTAGGGAATTAAATTTACATAATCAAAGGAATATGTGCGGCCCTTTTTACCGAATGTTGAATATTTGGAGAAAATTCATTGTAGGTGTTTCACCGCTAGTAGAAAAGTGAGGAAACATGGGCGTAACCACATATGTTCTCCGTTTATGTCAATGGGCGCATAGATAAATAAGTTGTTTTCTACCTAAAGTATATTGTTGTAAAATCATATGAGAAATATATAAGACGAGAGCTGCATGGGTTAAAAAAAATATCTGGTAGAGGGGGGTTGCATACCACAATACAAGGGAAGAAGGGAAGTCAACGAGTACGGGTTTGAAGCATAGGCTGGGTCGGTTGGTTAACTTATCACAGGACGAAGTTTTGAGATTACCTCTCCACAGAACACACTATACAAACGTTATCGTATAAGGTTTGATATTGAGAAATGTGAAAATTGGTGTAAACAGTCTGCTAATTGTGTTGTTTTACGATTATTTACAGTGACCCCCAAGAAGGGCGTGAAGCCCGAAATGCATTGGGTTATTTTATTTGAATAAATACTGCCTGAAATGAATTCACGTTTCAATCATGTTCTTGGAAAAAGTCCAGAGTGACACCATTTGAGCAGTAGAAACTTGGAAATAACGTGTACACGGAGTGTGTGGTCCTGTCGCATAAGTTGAAATATTAATGGAACAAAGGTTTTTGACTACATGGATAAAATTAAAATGGTTGAAAAAGGATGGCCGAAAGTGGCACATGGCTGTGCATTTACTGCGGACTGCAATGCAGTCCGACCTCCTATGATAACTAGAGAAATGTACATATACATTTATGGTGCTTTGTACCATACTTATACGGTGTGCCCCCGGAATATCTAGATGGCACAACATATAATGACCAGAATATTGAGGGTGAAATATTGAAAAGTAAGTAGAGATTTTATATACCTAACTCTACATATATGTACCATACTGCGGGGAATGAGATTTTGATATCTTTTCTGATTACTTTGATAGCTATCTCATTCATCTATTTTGGATCGATTATTTTCTGTCATTGAGTAAAAGGCAAACCCCGCGTAGGTTAAATCAACCCCATAGACTGACGCAACTCTGAAGAAACCACTTACGACTGATAAAGTTTAAAAGTTTAATATAAAATCAGAATTAAGTGCATATACAATCCTCTCAGGATAAGATTCAACAAGTATACAGGAACTAAAAGGAACATAAATTCCCTAAAGAACCTAAGTCTACAAAAGAAAACGATTAAAGTCAATTCAAGAATCAACAGATTGAAAAGCATAGACACAAAGTGGTTCCGTTGCGTCATCTATAAAAAGAGAATAAACAAGTTAAATCTGTCCCTACTCTATGCTAGGTGACATCCCTACTTCGCAAGTTCCTTTTACCTAAAAAAGGTGTCAGCAGTTTGACTTCCAAAGAAGTTCAAACTCTCTTAGCCTCTAATGGTAACTTATGTCGAGAAGCAGTACCCTTTCTGCCTACCCATCCGCTCTCTAAGGGTCCTCGGCCTACTGCTCTCTTGCGCTCTGCTCTTTCTCTCTATGACTCCTCAGGCCATCTGCGCTGACTTCTCCCCTGGGTGCTGTCCCTAAATACACAATCACAGTATAGGTGGAACGCCCCTTGACGCCCGCCACATACACATTCACATGATGTCATTCTCTAGGTCTTTCCATAGCTTCGTCTCTTCGCGTCGTCCGTTAAGTTGACCTTTCTTCTTAGACGCCATCTTCATCTTCTTGCTGGTGACTTCATTGACATTCCAGTTGGCACTTTCAAAGCAAAGTCTATCACTTCATCAGAACTCTATTCTTTACGACTGTGTTCGTAACCTCATTTGGTCCTGTGAACGGTCATTTCTAAACAAGACCCAAATTCCAAGCGTCTCTTATCTCATTTAGGCCATAAACTTCGTCCAGCAGTGTCACCTTAAATTTAACAAGACCTTTGACTCTTGGCTCGCACGTACAGATCAAGGCTATCCACGATTCCTGTGAGCCCACTAAATTACATGCAGCGGACTACACTCCTGCGAACCCTTGGTCAGTCAGGTTAAAATCACACATGACCAAACTCTTCTAACATTCCTACAAACTCTTCTACACAGTATAACCTTTAACACATATTTATATATCTAATCGAATTTAGCAAATCACTTGATTATAAGCGAATGCATCTTACATAGAATACAACATTATACTCTCGTTTCCTACACAGTGCTATATAGTCTGCACATTTCTTCGCTTTACATTTCGTAACGTTTCTCCGCTTTTATAATTACATACGTCCATGAATTCTGATTTTGCACGTTCTGCTGTTCGTAAGCATTTCTATACATTTCTATATTAGCCCATCTTATATGTATCCGGGCCTTCTAATTCTAATGTATTCAAAATGTAAATACAAGTACATTTCCTATTACATTGGTTACATCGGCTAATTTTACGCTACAAGTGCTAACTTCATGTTACAACTTCTACGTTTATGCAATATGCTTATGAATATGGTACAGATATACTTTTCATTCAAATTGCGCTCTCTCAATACCATTACTATATAACTATATATATCATCAAGGTGCATAGATATGGAGTTCAGAATAGTAAATGTATTCTTTCTCGTATACACTTACCCTTCGATATTTTGTTCCTCAATATTCTGTTCATGATATTCTGTTACCACAGTATTCCTATGCACGATATTCGTCAGTACATTGTATTTGTACCGCCTCATAGTGCCAAAATGCAGACCGGAGGCAATTTTCCTGTTGCCATAAATGTGGTGCCTACCCTCATTCTACCCTAAGGAAGCCATATTCAGGACTTATATGTACAGGAAGATATTTCCAGCAGGTTGGGGCAAGTACATGAAGGTTTTGCCTCATGATACTGTTGATCTTGTAAAGCAGCTAATCTCCTTTCTTGCTCTCTCATGGATCTTCGTAACCGGTTCGACCTATACCATCTGTACAGTTTCACTAACCCCAACAATGTAATTATACAAATCAATATTATTAAAACAGGTTTCAATATGTACCACACAACACTTTTACCTAGATTGGCAAACCAATCTCCAACTTTTCCCATTCCATGACCTACTTTTTCCCAAACATTTACTTTTGTTAAATCTTCGATTTCTTGATGTATCTCTGTAATGTTCTGTATGACCTTCTCAAGTGGTTTTGAATTGTCTGGAATGTAAGTACAACATTCTTGGACCTTCAAAGCCTTGCAGACTCCGCCCTCTTTTGCTAGCAGAACATCTAAAGCAAGACGGTTCTGAAGAACCATTGCTCTAATCGACTGCATCTCTCCTTCTACTAGCATCAATGACCTTGCAGTACTTGCAGACAATCTATCCACAACTGTAGCTAGTCTCCTGATCTTAACATCGTTAAGTATCAAACCTAAAAGAGGAAACATTGCTCCAAATATGTCTCCAACTACTTCAGCATCTCCTACTTCTCTTTTCGCTCTTGTCGAAGCCTTTCCTTCTATGATCTCTAAATCCTTTGCATGATATATTTTGGGGAAGACAATTGCCAAATAACACGAACCATACCAATTGTCAGGCAATTTTACATAGGCATTTCTTCCACATACAAAATATACATTAGGAATCGCTTGCATCTCTTTCATAAAATCTTTCGTATAGTACTCTAACCTGAAAGCATGTTCACAATTAACTTCACCTACAAATACACTCTCATAATATGTCTTGCTTCGAGTTAAACATAACTTTCCTTTCTGCGTTCTATCCAAAGCTATTGGACCATTGCTACCTTTCCTTTTGTGTGCTTTTTCTTCTTCGGTCCAATCAGTTTTCCACTGTCCTGACATCTTTAGAATCTTCTGCCTCCTATACCTGTCATCTACTTGTCCAATGAATCTCTTCTCAATCTCTGACACTTTGCAAGTCAGATTATTTCTGCGTGCATATGAAGTATCTAATGTGTCCCAAGGAAGAAAGAATTTTGCCAATCTATCTTCCTTTTTATAATAGTCCCACTTATTCATTTGTTTATAATTCGGGACTTCAGGCAGTACCGAATCATAATTTGAAAAGTAGTACTCAAACCCTTCTCTACCATAAAATATACTGAGCAATAAACTACATGTTATCCCATATGTCAGTGGGAGATGATGATATCTGATACCTTCATCTACAGAAGCCGGCAACTGCATACAAACGTAGCAATCTTTGGCTCCCATGGCATCGATATACTCGTACAATAATTTGGCATATGCGTTTGACCTAAAGTTTCCCTGTGACTCGTCTACATGTAACCTACGAGCTTCATTTGCCAGTAACGCCTTTTCATGGATTACATTGCTCTCCTCCTTCTTCCCAACAAGAGCAGGTTTCAAAGTCGTTACAGGCTTTACATCTGTTGTCTCCTTTACGCTTGTATGTCCTACTATGTATGATATGGTAACTACTGTAATAATGAGAAAAATTACTACTGCTATTAGTGTACTTATTATGCATTTGGCTTTTCGGTTTGGGTTGCCATTCTCCATGTTATCAAACAATGTAACTCTTTCTTTCTCGTGGAAAAGTTTCCTTTTTCAAGTCTTTATTTTCTTTGTTTGATTTCTCAGTCTGTGAAGCGCTCTTAATCAACAAAAAGTCTCTTTTTCACAACAATGTCTTTTTATCTTTAGCAACAGACAACCCTAACCCTTCTCCGTCCTCTAAATGTAATCCCTAATTTTATTCTTCTTTCCACTCGGCGCTAGGTTATCTTCTTCTTTATAGCTTAATCACAAAAGTCTTTATGCATCTACAATGATTCTCGTACCTGCAGCTCTAATAACATATTCCAATAGTTCCAAACGAATGACTTTTTCTTCTTGTGCTGGTATTTGATGACCAAAAGTCGGAAACTCTAATCGATTTAGCACTAGGTCTTTGATCCGACTTAGGTAAAGGGGAATGGGAAGTGTGAAAGTCAGTAACCCCTCAGTCTCGATTCCAGGCGTCAACATCCATATCTCCACTGCCACAATTGGATCGAGATTGATCACCTGCACTTCTCTCACTCTCCCAGATCTCTGTCCCCAAGACATCTGCTAGATAAGTCCACTCTGGGGTGGCGTATCTTCTGCAGGGCACACGTACCCTTCTTGATCTTCTCGGACTCTCAGAGCCTGAATCCGTAGCTTCTTCGTCTTGATCTGAATCTTCAGCGATCGGGACAAGGGTGCTCTCTGGATTTGCTCTCAAGGTTGACCTTCTCCTTCTTTCCGGCCAACTAGCTTCTCCATTCCTTGTCCTCCTGCTCCGTGTTCTTGGACTCGTCTCTTGATCACTTATAGCTTGTTCGATATCTGACTCGAACTCCCAGCTACTTTCCTCTTCTGAGACAGCTTCGGTCTCACTGGTGTCTTGATCGTCATCAGCCTGTTCCGACACAGGCTCGGCCTCTTCAATCACCTCTACAGCTTGACTTTCCCTCTCTGTGGCTTCTCCGCTTTCTGCTGGATTTTCCTCCGAGAGAGGAGCTGTTTCTTACAGAGGTGCTGGAACTCTTCGGGTGTGCGAGGCGTGTATCCAGTTGGGCAAGCCTCCACACTTTACTGCAGTGTTCGTAACTAGTATGACTTGAAATGGTCCTCGCCAGCGCACGTCTAGACAGTTCTTCCTGACATGCTTCTTCACAAGGACCCAGTCCCCTGGACACAGGTCATGGCACAGATCTTGAGCTGACGGAACCTCTGCGGCCTGGACCTGGAGGGACACAGAATGAATGGCATCAGATAGTCCCTTGCAGTAGTCCAAGATCAAATCGTCTGTGATGTTCAACAACGCTGCAGTCGGAACCGATGGCAGTCTCATAGCTCTCCCCATTAGCACCTCGTGTGGAGAGAGACCTGTCCTTCTATCTGGTGTGCTACGTATGCTCATAAGAACCAATGGAAGTGCATCTGGCCAACTCAGGGATGTCGATGAACAAACTTTGGCAAGTCTGGACTTTATTGTGCTGTTGATTTGTTCTACAATCCCCGAAGCTTCTGGTCGATAACTACAATGGAGCTTCTGGTCTATGCTCAAGGCTGAACATAGCATCTTCACTATTTCGCTGTTGAAATGAGTTCCTCTGTCCGATTCCAAAGAGGCTGGCACCCCAAACCTCGGTATTAACTCTCTGAGCAACAATTTTGCTACTGTGAGTGTATCGCACCTACGTGTAGGATAAGCTTCAACCCATCTGGAAAATATACAAACAATCACTAAGACGTATCTGAGTCGATTGCACTTAGGCATTTCAATGAAATCCAGCTGCATTCTATTGAAAGGCCCCCCAGACCTCCCTATGTGACTCAATGTGACTGGTGTTCTTTTCCCTACGTTTAGTTGCTGACAAATCGCACAACGCTGACATACTGCTTCTGCCGCTACTCTAAATTTCGGATTAAACCACGTTTGTCTGAATACTCTCACCATAGCATCTCTACCTATGTGTGCTGGTCCATGCAATCTCCTTGCCATTGGACTAACAAGTTCGTTTGGTAAAACTGCTCTCCCATCCGCAGAAATCCAAAAATTCATTTCACTTTTGGTACAACCTGCTGTTTCCCATGCTTTCTTCTCAACATCAGGTGCATTTTCCTGAACACACTTCAATTCATCCCACGTATCTACAGTGTCTAACAACATAGTCAAATCAGTTCTTTCCTGTATTCCTCCCACTTCTACATTGGTGTGAGAATACCCCTGTTCTGCACAATAACGTGCTACTTCATCTGCGTATCGGTTGCCCTGCGACACAAAATCTACATTCTTTGTGTGCGCGGCACATTTGACAACTGCGATAGCTGTTGGTCCTTGTAATGCTTCTAACAATAATCTCACGAATTCTCCATTCCTAATAGGAGAACCCGAGGAGGTCATGTAACCTCTTTGAGACCACAACTGCCCATAGTCATGAACTACCCCGAAACCATACTGGCTATCGGTGTATATGGTGACTCGAATTTTGTTGCCTGCCAAACAGGCACGGGTCAAAGCAATAATTTCAGCTACCTGAGCGGAATGTACTCCTTCCAGGCAAGCGGCTTCCACAACTCTGGTAATTGTACAAACTGCATATGCTGCTCTCAGCTGACCGATATCATCTCTTACGCATGAACCATCAACAAAGAAAATTTCATCGGGGTCAGTCAATGGCTCATCTACGATATCTGGTCTTGGTTTGGTACATAGTTCAGTCACATCAAGGCAGTCATGATCTGTACAAATTTCATCATCAATATCATTTGGAAGTGGCATCAAAGTAGCAGGATTCAAAACAGAGCATCTCTTTAGGGTCACATTCTCAGCAGCCAATATGACTTGCTCGTAGCGTGTGAGCCTGCTATTCGTCAGATGCTGAGTCTTGGTCCTGGTCATTAACAATTCCACAGAATGCGGCACGTACACCACTAACTGATGTCCCATAACCACATTTTCACATCTTTCAATGCTGACACCCGTTGCAGCAACGGATTTGAGACATCCGGGCAACGCTGCGGCTACTGGATCTAATGTAGCCGAAAAATACGCAACTGACCTACGCGCATTTCCGTGTATCTGGGCCAAAACTGCTAAAGCGCAACCTTCTCTCTCGCAGCAGTAAAGCAAGAATGGTTTCTCATAGTCAGGCATTCCCAAAGCCGGGGCACGACACAAGTCCTCCCTCAGCTGCAAAAATGCCATCAAACGATCTTTGTCCCATGGTACCGGATCACTCACTCCTTTGTGCGTCAATTGCAATAATGGTTTTGCCTTCAGTGAAAAGTTGGCTATCCACTGCCGACAATAACCAACCATGCCTAGAAACATCCTGACTTCTCTTTGTGTTTTAGGCGCATTCATTTTCATGATCGCCTCTATTCTGTCTGGAGACACCTTCCGTTTTCCCTTTTCAATCCTATGGCCCAAGTATTGCACTTCGGTCAGACAATACTGCAATTTACTTGGAGACACCTTGTGTCCGTTCTCGGCCAAGTGATTTAGTAAGGTGATGGTGTCTGTTTTGCAAGCTTCCTCAGTTTCTGACGCCACTAGGAGGTCGTCTATGTACTGGACCAGAACCGAATTCATGGGCAGTACTAGACTTTCAAGATTTTTCTTCAGCAGCTGGTTAAAAATCGATGGGCTTTCTGTATACCCCTGGGGAATACGACACCATGTTAAAACGCGATTTTCCAGCTTAAAAGCGAACAGATACTGGCTCTCCTCATCTAAAGGAATCGAAAAGAAAGCCTGGCACAAGTCTATCACTGTGAACCA
Source organism: Lissotriton vulgaris (assembly GCF_964263255.1). Taxonomy (NCBI): domain Eukaryota; kingdom Metazoa; phylum Chordata; class Amphibia; order Caudata; family Salamandridae; genus Lissotriton; species Lissotriton vulgaris. The sequence goes on from NC_141697.1 coordinate 580,259,971, forward strand.
TTCAGCTTGGAACAGTTTCTGAAACAATATCACTGATGGATTCGGTACCACTGGACAACATGAAACAACGATATTATTAATCTTTCGAAGGTCCTGCACTATTCTGTATTTCCCACTAGGCTTCTGCAAACCCATAATCGGGGAGTTACATGGACTTCCCACGATTTCCTTCAGTATTCCCTGTTTAATCATGGATTCGATCACAGGCTTTATTCCTGCAATCGTCTCCGGTGTCAACTTATATTGTGGTGTTCTTGGATACTCGGCATTGGGCTTTACCATGATCTTTACCGGTTCTACTCCTTTGATCAGTCCTATTTCTTCTCCAGTAAAATCCCACACCTCAGCTGACACAGTCTCCTTCAAATCCTGTGGAAGCTCCTCCACCGTTAAGGTAGGGTATAGTTCCACGCATTCCTGCGAGTTTACAACCTTAAAATCGGCATCATCATCGTTAGTCTGCACTTCTACTCCTTCAGGTGTGCAATATATGGTGCAGTTTAGTTTGCACAACAGATCTCTTCCTAGCAGACACACAGGGCTAGAATCACAAATCACAAACTGATGTTCATCACTGTAATTCCCTATCTTCACTGACACTGGTTCTGTCAGAGGATTCGTCATTCTCCTATTTGCGACTCCTACCACCTGAATCGTCTCTCCCGACATTGGCAGACCTGGGACTACCGCCGATCTCAAAGTGGATCGAGTGGCCCCCGTATCCACCAAAAAGGTCGTAGGACATCCAGCTACTTCAGCTTCCACGTATGGTCCTCTCTGATCTACCTCCAGGGCTGCTCCTAGAGTACAGTCTTCTTCTCTATTCACTCGTCCCGTAAGGGGATCAACGTAGTAGCATTCTTCTCCTCCTACGAACAGTGGCAGTTGTCTATAAGTTTTCCCTCCATTTGCAATACGAGGCGGTTGAGGGAATGGGGCTCGAGGAGTCTGAGTCCCCCCTTTGATAAACTTTCCCTTTGGGACTGCTGTTCCCTTTATCATGCTGGTTTGAACCTCATCCTCCTCCTGTTCTAATTCCCCCGTCTCGACATTATAAGGACACTCGCGTCTCCAATGTCCCACCTCGTTACACTGATGGCACCTCGTTGTCTTTTTCAGTGTCGCGATATCTATCCTCGGTCTCGGTCTTTCCTCCTCATCTCTGCTTTGATTATTCTGTTTCTTTCCTAGTGTTCCTGTTCCCTGTTGTCGCTGTCCACCCTTTCCAGCTGATTGCATCTGCACCAACATCAGCTTCTCCTTAAGTTTCTTTGCTTTCGAATCTATTTCATCGCTACAGTACCTCGCATACCTCAGAATCTCATCTAAAGGTTTGTTTTGCCAACAGATCAAATGCTGTTGAATCATCAGGCTTATGTCCGGTCTCAATCCCAGGACAAATTTCGACACAAACTGTCCTATGTCTTTGGGATCCATCACATCCAATCCACTGTACTGTTTGAATGCTTTCAGCAATCTCTCATAGAACTCGTGAACGGTCTCTTTAGGTTCCTGAGTGGTTCGATCTATCTTAACCCAGTCTATGTCCTGCAACGGCACCTTCTCTTTTAACCATGCAATTACCCTCTCGTACTTTTCCATGACCCTCTCTGATGGACCATTCGTCCGGGCATCCCTATCGGGTTCACAAATGGGCCATTCGACACTAAGTTTGCATGCCGTCCACAAATCTCCGGGTACTACAATGTCAAACAGGGTGTTCAAGTCGACCCACAGCACCTTAGAGATCTTCACGAACCTCTCTACCTGCTTATACCACTCGACGGGATTCTCCCTTAGCTTTGGAAAGGAATTGGTAAATGCCGCTAAATCCCCCCTACTCCAGGGCACATGCACGTAGCTTCAGTTCGCGATTTCTCGCAAAGGGAAAGCTTCCATTCGCATTAGCTCTCCATCCGGGGACCTCATAAGTGTACTCCTTCTGACGGATCCCCTCTTAGACCATCTTTCCTCCCATTTATCCAAATCCCTCCATACTCTGATACTCAGGATCAGTTCCTTTATGTGTACTTTCAGCCCAATCGTCCTACGCTCATCTAGATCCTGATCCGTGCAAGTTAGCCTATGGTTACCCTGTAAAGCTTTAGTTCGTGAAAGGTCTATCATATATCTGTTTGCCAACTCAGATAATTTTTCATGAACTGACCTCGCTTTCCGAGTAACGTCCTTGGACATAAACAGTATTTCATCCGGTTCGTACAGCTCTATCCTTTCCATTGGCAATGTGCCGTCTATTATTTCATTCAAATCTGATTTTAAACTCATTACATCGAGCCGTTTCGCTTTTATCTCAGCTCTCAGTACTTCACTCCTAGGTGGTTCTTTTACATCCCTCTCACCCCCACTACGAGTCCTACGTCTGGGCACAGGTGAGTTATGAGGAGTTCTTCTTGCTTCTCTTTGTTCCCACCTCTATAAATCCCAAGCTTTCCCATCTTCCCTTGGGGTGTGGTGGAACAATGATCTATTCCCCATCACTGCATCCTGTCTTTTCGGCTCGGACTCTTTAGGTGCGAGATAGGATCCCCCGTTCTGTTCTATATCACTGCAACTCCCTTGCTGTCTGGTGTCGCTCAATAAACGATAGGGTCCTTCATGGTCCTCCATGTTTCCGCGATCTCGTCCGTGATCACCGGATGCATGGCGAGATCCTTCGCGACTCCCTATACTCTCGTGATTCCAATGTCGCACATTTTCGCCCGGGGCATGGTGAGTGCACCTGAAACTATCTCGGTACTCCTGCGTCTTTCGTTCTCCCTCACTAAGGATGAGGCGAGGCACTCCCCCACACCCTGTACTCTTGTCTTCACACATTTGTCTATTGCCACTGATAGTATGGCAAGTATCTCCTTTGCTTCCTTGACTTCCTCCCTCCCACTCCGGGCTGCTTTCGCCAGCTCCGCAGTGAGAGAGGATCCTGTTATCCTGATCTCTCCATTCTGCTTCTGTTTCTATCTTTTTATTCTGCGTCTCTACGGCAGCATCCCATTCTTTAAAGTACTCCCTTAATTCCTTAAAGGATTTCGGTTTCGGTCCCCTCAAATCCATATGTCCTCTCTGACCCCCCTGTTCTATCCAGGGACCCGTTGCTGAATCTAATGGGGTACTCCGACTCTTTGGTCCTAGCAACTGCCTTTGGGAATTGATCGTATTATTCCTACTTTCCATCTCTGCCCTTTCCCTGTCCCATCGTGCCTGTTCCTCCTGCTGGGCTCCCTCTGGGTTGTAGATTTACACTATAGGACCTATGGTAACAGGTACTTGTAGAGCATCGGGCAATTGGTACGACCTTGCATGCTCCGTTTCTGGCACCTTCTGGACCACGAATCTTCCTACTACTCTCTGTACGGGACTAGATTGAGGTACTTCCTCGCCTTTCTTGGGGTCCCACTCTGATGTGGAGAGCGATTTATATTCCCCCCACCTAGCTCCGTCCCCTTGCTGTAGTTCGGGACTTTCGGCTTCTCTGTTGTACGGAGGTGGTCTATCTAATAATAGCCTCTCTATCAGATCCTCATCTGGCTCGCTATCCTCATCTTCTTCTAGAGGTTTCTTTTCTCCCGTAGTCTCTAGCATTGTGAACAGTTTGTCTGCTTCTATCTTTTGCACCCTCCACTTTTTAGCTTCGTCGTCCCATTTAGCATCCTGTACTGCTTTTACCGATCGTCTCACTCTTTCTTGGCGTCTATTCAAGCTCTTTTCGTGTGCTGCTCTAAACCATGCACTAAGGGCTTCGAACTGTGTTGGCCTCGGTAAAGGTCTCGTTGCGAGCATTACCGCTTTCAGTTGGTTCAATGCTTCTACCCTAAACGTCCCGTATCTAGGGAACGTCAGTTCCTCGTTTCCTTCTGTTAGCTTACTCCACTCGGAGATCCATAGTATTGAGTGTAAGCCTACATTCACAGCCATATAATAAGCTGGTGTGCCTTCCGGTGGGGCTTCTTCTCCTGCATACAAATTTCTTCTATCTCTCTTAAAGATCGCCCTTAAACGCTTAAAACACTTCATTTTCAAGAATCTACGATTTTCCTTAATTACTCTTCTTTATTTACGTCCCGATGACAACCCACCAATCCCTGCGCGGCTCTCGCTAACCAGCCTATCCCAGCGCGGTTCTACGCTGACCGGCCAATCTCAGCGCGGCTCTACGCTGACGTCACTCGTCCCCTCCGCAGCAGTTCCCCTCCTTTCTCAGCTTGCCTCGCGGTCTTGCATACGTCTCATTCATACGCCGAAAAATGACTACTTCCGTCCAAGCGATCACTTTTCTCTGACTGTACGGCCACAGTCTAACTGTAATTATCACCTCAACTGGCGAGACGTCTTCCTCTCACTTCAGACGCTCGCCTTAACTGATAGGTTACTTACACACAGTAAACGTACGACCAGCGTCCGTTACTCATACACTCACTCAAACATTCCCCCTATCATCGGTCCTGCGGGCGATCAATGGTACCTCATGACCCCCTTTACAATGGTAGACAATTACTCTGGGTGTTCGATACACCCGAACCACTTAAGCCCTTCTCTGGACTTAAGATTTTATCCGGTTGCGCGCGCTCACAACCTTCCCTCAATCACACTACAGGCATTCAACTCCGCTTGACATTACAACACAGGTACAACATAAAACACCGCAATATGGCAACGCATGACCCTTATACTCACTCTCGACCGACTCTGCTGCTTTTTCTTTCGCACCGTCAGCACCTTCTTCGGCAGGGATTCTTCTTCTGGTCGTCGATGACTAGGGACCTTGGGGTAATCTAGACCTGACCTAGGTTGCCTTCCTCAAGAAGAAAACCCTCCTCTGCTACCAACTGCGGGTAATGAGATTTTGATATCTTTTCTGATTACTTTGATACCTATCTCATTCATCTATTTTGGATCGATTATTTTCTGTCATTGAGTAAAAGGCAAACCCCGCATAGGTTAAATCAACCCCATAGACTGACGCAACTCTGAAGAAACCACTTACGACTGATAAAGTTTAAAAGTTTAATATAAAATCAGAATTAAGTGCATATACAATCCTCTCAGGATAAGATTCAACAAGTATACAGGAACTAAAAGGAACATAAATTCCCTAAAGAACCTAAGTCTACAAAAGAAAACAATTAAAGTCAATTCAAGAATCAACAGATTGAAAAGCATAGACACAAAGTGGTTCCGTTGCGTCATCTATAAAAAGAGAATAAACAAGTTAAATCTGTCCCTACTCTATGCTAGGTGACATCCCTACTTCGCAAGTTCCTTTTACCTAAAAAAGGTGTCAGCAGTTTGACTTCCAAAGAAGTTCAAACTCTCTTAGCCTCTAATGGTAACTTATGTCGAGAAGCAGTACCCTTTCTGCCTACCCATCCGCTCTCTAAGGGTCCTCGGCCTACTGCTCTCTTGCGCTCTGCTCTTTCTCTCTATGACTCCTCAGGCCATCTGCGCTGACTTCTCCCCTGGGTGCTGTCCCTAAATACACAATCACAATATAGGTGGAACGCCCCTTGACGCCCACCACATACACATTCACATGATGTCATTCTCTAGGTCTTTCCATAGCTTCGTCTCTTCGCGTCGTCCGTTAAGTTGACCTTTCTTCTTAGACGCCATCTTCATCTTCTTGCTGGTGACTTCATTGACATTCCAGTTGGCACTTTCAAAGCAAAGTCTATCACTTCATCAGAACTCTATTCTTTACGACTGTGTTCGTAACCTCATTTGGTCCTGTGAACGGTCATTTCTAAACAAGACCCAAATTCCAAGCGTCTCTTATCTCATTTAGGCCATAAACTTCGTCCAGCAGTGTCACCTTAAATTTAACAAGACCTTTGACTCTTGGCTCGCACGTACAGATCAAGGCTATCCACGATTCCTGTGAGCCCACTAAATTACATGCAGCGGACTACACTCCTGCGAACCCTTGGTCAGTCAGGTTAAAATCACACATGACCAAACTCTTCTAACATTCCTACAAACTCTTCTACACAGTATAACCTTTAACACATATTTATATATCTAATCGAATTTAGCAAATCACTTGATTATAAGCGAATGCATCTTACATAGAATACAACATTATACTCTCGTTTCCTACACAGTGCTATATAGTCTGCACATTTCTTCGCTTTACATTTCGTAACGTTTCTCCGCTTTTATAATTACATACGTCCATGAATTCTGATTTTGCACGTTCTGCTGTTCGTAAGCATTTCTATACATTTCTATATTAGCCCATCTTATATGTATCCGGGCCTTCTAATTCTAATGTATTCAAAATGTAAATACAAGTACATTTCCTATTACATTGGTTACATCGGCTAATTTTACGCTACAAGTGCTAACTTCATGTTACAACTTCTACGTTTATGCAATATGCTTATGAATATGGTACAGATATACTTTTCATTCAAATTGCGCTCTCTCAATACCATTACTATATAACTATATATATCATCAAGGTGCATAGATATGGAGATCAGAATAGTAAATGTATTCTTTCTCGTATACACTTACCCTTCGATATTTTGTTCCTCAATATTCTGTTCATGATATTCTGTTACCACAGTATTCCTATGCACGATATTCGTCAGTACATTGTATTTGTACCGCCTCATAGTGCCAAAATGCAGACCGGAGGCAATTTTCCTGTTGCCATAAATGTGGTGCCTACCCTCATTCTACCCTAAGGAAGCCATATTCAGGACTTATATGTACAGGAAGATATTTCCAGCAGGTTGGGGCAAGTACATGAAGGTTTTGCCTCATGATACTTGTTATACAATCTTAGGCATCTGGTTGGCTGGTAAGGTTTAGAAAGCTTAGAGAGAAAATATTTAAGAAGTGATTTATGCATAATGCTGTGTTTTGATTTGTGATTGTTCATTGATTGGAAGCCAGTGCAGGTCGAAAGAGTGTAATTCATGCCTGGGAGCCAGCCCTAGGGTGGTGCAAGAGCAACCCAAGGGAATGGAGCTTGTGTAAACACCAATGGTATACCCTCTGGGGACTCTCCCAGGAGCGGTGGAGGAATAACCCTTAGGAACGGTCACTATACGAGCATCCATCACATATGCACAGATGGGTCCATAGGTGAATAGAGAAGAAGCTATTGTAGGCCAGCCCATATAATATATACTTTGATGACGCCACTCATGTGTGACAATCACAGACCCATAGTTATGAGCATGATACCAGCAAGTATGTTATATGTCACGACAGTCCAGATTAACAGCTGAGCACGCCAAAGACAATTATGAGGGTGTGGCTTGGTCTGTGGGTGCTGCTGTAACCCGGAAGTTCCAGCAAAACAGCAAATTACACTTCCTGCTGGTTTAACAGTTTGCAAACAAATGTAGAATACTATTCAATTCAAGCAAGACAAACAGATTCAATATTTTATTAAAAGTAGTAAAATAAATCAAAACGCACTTTACACCAGTCATGCTGTTCACACAAAACCTGGACAGATTGGGAAAACATTTCTATAATTGTGAGTCTTGGCACTACATACTGCTGTATAAGTAGATCAGCCTTTAGACGCTACACTAGTGGCGCTGCTCAGATAAAACACGGGAAGTTTGAGAATGCCTTCCAACTCAAGTCAGTTTTAATCAGGTCAAATAGTGTGGTCAGTAGTGCACACGGAAGCACATTTCAAAGCCCCGCCAGATTTGGTTGGCTCAGATTTAGAAGCTGGATGGTTGGTTGGCAGGGAGGTTCAGTCTTGGGCAGGGCATCAAGCCAGCAGTCTGATCCGAGTCTGGTTATCTCAGGAGACTGGGCACCATGTCAAGATTACTGTGGGCTTCCGGCATTCCTTCGCATAGGCCCTGCAGAGTCCCCCCAGAGGAGTGTGTGTCACTATTGTTTGTCCTTTTGGAATACATCTGCGGGGAATGAGATTTTAATACCTTTTCTGATTACTTTAGATACCTATCTCATTCATCTATTTGGATCGATTATTTTCTGTCATTGAGTAAAAGGCAAACCCCACATAAGTTAAATCAACCCCATAGACTGACGCAACTCTGAAGAACCACTTACAACTGATAAAGTTTAAGAAGTTTAATATAAAATCAGAATTAAGTGCATATACAATCCTCTCAGGATAAGATTCAACAAATACACAGGAACTAGAAGGAACATAAATTCCCTAAAGAACCTAAGTCTACAAAAGAATACGATTAAAATCAATTCAAGAATCAGCAGATTAAAAAGCATAGACACTAAGTGGTTCCGTTGCGTCATCTAAAGAAAAAAAAAAGAATAAACAAGTTAAATCTGTCCCTACTCTATGCTAGGTGACATCCCTACTTCGCAAGTTCCTATTACCCTAAAAAGGTGTCAGCAGTTTGACTTCAAAGAAGTTCAAACTCTCTTAGCCTCTTAATGGTAACTTATGTCGAGAAGCAGTACCCTCTCTGCCTACCCATCCGCTCTCTAAGGGTCCTCGGCCTACTGCTCTCTTGCGCTCTGATCTTCCTCTATGACTCTTTAAGCCATCTGCGCTGAGCTCTTGTGCTACTCTTCTCCCCTGGGTGCTGTCCCTAAATACACAATCACAGTATAGATGGAACGCCCCTTTGACGCCCACCACATACACATACATATGATGTCATTCTCTAGGTCTTTCCATAGCTTCGTCTCTTCGCGTCGTCCGTTAAGTAGACCTTTCTTCTTAGACGCCATCTTCGTCTTCTTGCTGGTGACTTCATTGACATTCCATTTGACACTTTCAGAGCAAAGTCTATCACCTCATCAGAACTTCATTCTTTACGACTATATTCTTAACCTCATTTGGTCCTGTGAATGGTCATTTCTAAACAAAACCCAAATTCCAAGCGTCTCTTATCTCACTTAGGCCATAAACTTCGTCTAGCATTGTCACCTTAAAGTTAACAAGACCTTTGACTCTTGGCTCGCACATTCAGATCAAAGCTATCCACGATTCCTGTGAGCCCACTAAATTACATACAGCGGACTACACTCCTGCGAACCCTTGGTCAGTCAGGTTAAAATTACACATGACCTAACTCTTCTAAGATTCCTACAAACTCTTCTACACAGTATAACCTTTAACACACATTTATATCTAATCGAATTTAGCAAATCCCTTGATTATAAGCAAATGCATCTTACATAGAATACATCTTACATAGAATAAAATGTTGTATTCTTATTCCTATACTTACACCGTGCTATATATGCTGTACATTTCTTCACTTTACATTTCTCGCCGCTTTCTCCATTTAGAATTATACACGTACATGAATTCTACTTTGCACGTTCTTCTGTTCGTAAGCATTTCTATACATTTCTATATTAGCCCACTACGTATACAGGCCTTCTAATACTAATGTATTCGAATGTAAATACAAGTACATTTCCTATTACTTTGGTTACATCGGCTACTACATTTATGCTACAAGTGCTAACTCATGTTACAACTTATACGTTTTATGCGATATACTTATGAATATGGTTCGGATATACTTTTTATTCAAATTGCGCTCTCTCACATCTATAGAGTTGTACTTGTAAACAACGCTGCCGTCTTGATTTAGAATGAGGCAGTTTAAGTGACTCTACCACTAGGTGGCGCCAGATGCCATGTTTACTCTTTATTAACACTTACGAACAGGATCTTACGCCACCTGGCAAAAGTGAAAGACGCGTCCGAAAGGCCCCGCATTTCTTTGCCCCAAGGCCCCGCAGTAACTTCCGATAAGCCTGAATGAGTCTGGAAGAAACCACTGGAGTTCCTGCTCTCACATGCCGTGCTCAGTCATTGTTTGGAAGGCACAGCACATCAAATATAAAATAGTTATAGGCCATCATAAATTAGTAATGCTAAAGACCTTTAAACGTATAAATCATAGGCAAGCCAGATGGATGATAGCTTTTCTATGATTGTCATCAATTTTTATCCTACATATAAAAATGGAAAGATTGATGGATTATATTGAACTAAGTCAGGGCTAGCTGTAAAACATGGTTGATTTGCATTAGTCTACTGAAGTAAACATTTAAAATTTTTGTGGTTGTAAGCTGACATTCGCGGTTAAAAAATGCACCATCTTCTAAAAAGGTGTTAGAACTGGAGGCTAAGAAACGTGCATGACACTGAAGGCAAGTCCGAATGCACTATTGCAGATTTTGGGTGAATGGATAAGAGGAACAAAGTGAAGGCTTTTAATGTATTCCCCTTACAGCAAGTGAACACTTTTTAAAAATACAGTTGTATGGAACACCATTGGCTGTTTGACAAACCAAAACTCACAAAGCTGTCCACTGAGCAGCTTTGGAGACGCATACGAAGTAAGAAAAATAAACTTTAACAGAAAGCTGGCATAGGCTGGGCAGCTCACAGGTGAGTAAGCAATGGTCTACTGGAAAAGGTGCCAGGAAAAACTATAAACCAGGAGTGGGGTCTGAGAATAATTCCAATGGGTGTCTCAAGGATCAGCTTACAAAAAGCATTCCAGCACACTGGGGTCATTTAAAAGTAGAAACTAGCAGGCCCATTGGAGGTTGCTCCTAATGGGTTGTTGTTCAGACAGCAGCTCTCACACACCTTCACCCTCTCAGAAAAAAAGTGAACAAAAACTACTCCCCGGGGGATTCCCTTTACGCCAGCGTAATCTAATGCGATTTTGCGAATTGTGCCTTCACACCATGTGGCAGCATTTTAGCGTAGGATCAAAGTAATAACGTGAATGACGAGACCTCGAGCAGCTGTTTTTTGCTGCACTTGTATTTTGTCTGTTATATTTTAGAGTGAAATGCGTTCCTGCATCCAAAATGGGTGAATGGGCACATTTTGCGCTAAATTGTAAGGCTAAATGGCAGTTTTGCTTTTCGCTTATGTGTTTGCAGAAATTCGCAATATTATGCAAAAGCAAATGGCACAACTTTTGCACACGCCTAAAAAAAAATCACCTATTTGGGATTGCAGGAAATAGAGGTCAGTGGGAGCTTGGAGTGTATCTTTGTTAGCTTTGGAGGGTTAAAACTTGACCCAGAGAGCCTGTCTAGAGTGCATGGTACCACTCACAAGTACTAGTGACTGGGCCACGGTATCCACTCTCCGCTGGGGTTAGCGGGCTATGCTAATGAACTGTACCTTTCGAGGACTCAAAAGGAGGTTGGGAGAGGAGAGCAGCCCTACGCCACCGCTACTATCACAGTACTGAAGCACAAGGGTCTGCAACCCGGGCAATTTCTTCCCTAATTGTGAACTGGAGGCAGTAGTGATAGATCCCAAGGGGCCATCAGAATTGCTTTATGGGAGTAAGACCAATGTAGGGAATTCAAGGGAAACAAGAGAGCAGGCAAAAGGGGGCCTACAACTAAAAGACTATCTCCTGTATCCTCAGCTGTAGCCTGGTTCTGTAGGTGAGCTAATGATTGTTACTCGTTTTGTGCTTCTGCAGGGGCTGTCCAAGTAACAGGCAGTTGTGGACGAAATAAGGGGCATATCAGCAAGGGTCCGCGATACAATTATCGCTGCTTTGGTGTCCATTTTCGAGCGAAAAGCGGCGGTAATTGTATCGCACTATCAGCAAGGACACGCTAGCGCGTGTTTCCATGCCTCTGAGCCCTTTCCCTTAACGCCCAGCTTTGCATCGCTAATGATATGCAAAGTGGGCATACCTAACCAGAATAACGTTGATAATGTCGCTAACAGACATTTCTCCTATCAGCAATCTGCTCGCTAACCTGCGTAGCGATTATAAAAGTAGCGCTAAACGCGCTTATCGAAGGTTTCATAACGCCTGCTTTTAATCTTACCTAGCCATTATGTCCTATGGGAGGTGGATTCTTAGGATAAGCACACCCTGCCCTATTTACAATGTTTGCCATAGCGCTGTGATTTTATCTCTGGATTTCCAGCGATAATTGCACATTTGCCCGCTGTCGCTGGATTTTTTATCGCTGTTGAGATATGCGTTGATATTAACGCGTTATCTCGGCGATTACATTCGGCGATAGCCGGCGTTAAACAAATTCAAGCTAAGCGCGCCCTGCGATGTTTATCGCAGTTTGTTGTAGATATGCCCCTAAGCTTTTTCTGCCCAGAGTTGGCACAAGCAAATCACTAAGTGAATCCATCTTTTTTTATGGAATCCAACTGCGCATTTGCTGAAAGGATAATCATGGTCAGATAGCTAGTGGAACCCTGCTGCAAGCTCGGACCACTTTGAGACTCTGGTACATGGCCACCCAGACCACCCCAATCATGACAATCTATACCTCTGTTGCCCCAGCAATTTTGATTTCTGCACATAGAGGTCTGCGAAGATTTTTTGTAAGGTAGCCAATCAAAATTGCTGAAACAGCCTGCTGTTTCAGCCAATCTGATATTCAGGCAGTTAGAACTTGATCACTGTGTTTTGACTAGAATAGCGCTGATCATGCACATGAGAGTGCCCACTTGTAAAGGCTCCATGTTCTACACAGAGTCTTCTTACAGTGGGGCCTTCTGTTCCACCCAATGGGCTGCATACATTTCTTCCGAAAGACCCTGTGCCAGTGTCTACTAAAATAAGAATTTCCAGGTTGGATAAATTCTTTTCATCCCTATCCTTCTCCCCCACCCCTCCAAATTTCCATTACACTCACTGGTAGCCCAGGAAACCGACATTTATTGGGGGTGAGGGACAGTGGCGTAACGAAACATGAGGGGGCCCCCCTGCAAACTACATGGAGGGGGCCCCCCTCCCATTCTCCGTGCCAGTCTAGAGCTCTCAGGCCAGCGACCCGCCATACTGCAGGGGATGCGGGGCTATTGTTACGCCACTGTCACCAATACAGCCGTTATAAGTAACACTGGATGGTGGAGTTTACGGTTGGGCTTAGTCTGCCCACAGGCTATCATAGGTGGTGGTCCATTCATTACAGGGTCCCTGCCATGAGTAGGCCGGGAAAGTTTGCCCAATTTTAGGTGGGTTTCCTGATGCAGACTCCTGTCATGATATACAACATCGGGCCCACTCATCATTCAGTTTTGATAAAAGTGCATCCACTGCTCCTTCTCGTTTCCGTTTTAAGACATTGGACAAAGCTTCAATGCAGTATTTCAAAAGCAGATGTAACCACAAAGAGCACATTTTGATAATACATTTTTATTTTTATTAGACAATAGCAATCTTAAGAGGCATTGCATAGCTTCATACACACTTTGACCCTAATTCCATCACAGTCTCTCTCTCTCTCTCTGTCAGTTGGTATCTCTCTTTCAGTCAGTCAGTCTATCTCTCTCTGTCATTCAGTCTCTCTTAGTCAGTCACTCTCTCTGTCAGTCAGTCAGTCTCTCTCTCTCTCTCTCTCTTTCTCTCTCTGCCAGTCTGTCAGCCAGTCAGTCTCTCTCTGTCAGTCAGTCTCTCTCTGTCAGTCAGTCTATCACTCGCTGTCATTCAGTCTCTCTGTCAGTCTCTCTTAGTCAGTCTCTCTCTCTGTCAGTCAGTCTCTCTCTCTGTCAGAGTCTCAGTCTCTCTCTCGGTCAGTCAGTCTCTCTGTTAGTCTCTCTATCAGTCAGTCTCTGTCAGTCAGTCTCTCTCTGTTGGTCAGTCTCTCTTTCTCTGTCAGTCTCTCAGTCTCTTTCTCTCTCTGTCAGTCTCTGTCAGTCAGTCAGTCTCTCTCTCAGTCAGTCAGTCTCTCTCTCAGTCAGTCAGTCAGTCTCTCTCTCAGTCAGTCAGTCAGTCTCTCTCTCTCCCAGTCAGTCTCTCTCTCTCCCAGTCAGTCAGTCTCTCTCAGTCAGTCATTCTCTCTCTACCCCAGTCAGTCAGTCTGTCAGTCAGACTCTCTCACTCAGTCAGTCTCTCTCTCTGTCAGTATCTCACCCAGTCAGTCTCTCACCCAGTCAGTCTCTCTCTCTGTCAGTCTCTCTCTCAGTCAGTCTCTCTCTCAGTCAGTCTCTCAGTCAGTCAGTCTCTCAGTCAGTCTCTCTCTCAGTCAGTCTCTCTCTCAGTCAGTCTCTCTCAGGCAGTCTCTCTCAGGCAGTCAGTCTCTCTCAGAGTGAATCAGTCTATCTCTCTGTCAGTCAGTCTCTCTGCCTCTCTCTCTCAGTCTCTCTCTCAGTCAGTTTCTCTCTACCTCAGCCAGTCTCTGTCAGTCAGTCTCACTCTCAATCAGTCTCTCTCTCTCTGTCAGTCAGTCACTCTCTCTCTCAGTCAGTTTCTCAGTCAGTCAGTCTCTAGGTCAGTCAGTATTCAGTCTCTGAGTCAGTCAGTCAGTTTCTACTCTCTCTCCACTCTCTCCATTCGCTCTATCAACTCTGTCCACTCTATCTCTACTGTCTCTCTCTCCACGGTCTGTGCTCTGTCTCTCTCTCCACTGCCTCCCTCCACTGTCTCCCTCCACTCTCTCTCTCTCCACCCTCTCTCCCTTCTCTACTCTCTCCACTCCCTCTCCACTCTCTCTCTCCACTCTCTCTCTCCACTCTCTCTCTCCACTCTCTCGCTCCACTCTCTCTCCACTCACTCTCTCTCCACTCACTCACTCTGTCTCCCTCCACTGTCTCCCTCCACTGTCTCCCTCCACTCTCTCTCTCTCCACCCTCTCGCCCTGCTCTCTCTCTCTACTCTCTCCACTCTCTCTCTCCACTCTCTCTCCTCACTCTCTCGCTCCACTCTCTCGCTCCACTCTCTCTCTCCACTCACTCACTTTCTCTCCACTCACTCTCTCTCCACTGTCTCTCTCTCCACTGTCTCTCTCTCCACTGTCTCTCTCTCCACTGTCTCTCTCTACTCTCAATTCTCCCTCCACTCTCTCTCTCTCTCCACTCTCTCTCTCTCCACTCTCTCTCTCCACTCACTCTCTCTCTCCACTCTCTCTCTCTACTCTCTCTCTCCACTCTCTCTCTCCACTCTCTCTCTCCACTCTCTCTCTCTCTCTCTCTCTCTCTCTCTCTCTCTACTCTCTCTCTCTCTCCACTCTATCTCTCTCTCCACTCTCTCTCTATCCACTCTCTCTCTCCACTCTCTCTCTCCACTCTCTCCACTCTCTCCACTCTCTCTCTCCACTCTCCCTCTCTCCACTCTCTCTCCACTCTCTCTCTCTCTCTCCACTCTCTCTCTCTCTCTCCACTGTCTCGCCATGCTCTCTCCACTCTCTCTCCACTCTCGGTCTCTCCACTGTCTATCTCCACTCTCTCTCCACTCTCTCTCTCTACTCTCTCTCTCCACTCTCTCTCTCTCCACTCTCTCTCTCTCTCCACTCTCGGTCTCTCCACTATCCCCAGTGTCTATCCATGCTCTCTCCACTCTCTCTCCACTCTCGGTCTCTCTACTGTCTATCTCCACTGTCTACTCTGTCTCCACTGTCTCTCTCCACTCTCTCTCTCTCTCTCTAGCCACTCTCTCTCTCCACTGTTTCTCTCCACTGTTTCTCTCCACTGTTTCTCTCCACTGTCTCTCTCCACTCTCTCTCTCTCCCACTCTCCCTCACAAAGTAGTGTGCGTTCCATGGGTGTCCGCAGAAATGTTTCCGGGGGGGCACATTTTTAACTTCATCCCCATCCCCCTTGCACCCTTCTCCCCTCTGCCTTGCACCCTTCTTGCCCTCCCTCTTGCACCCTTCTCCCCTTCCCCTTGTACCCTAGTCCACCTCCGCCTTGCACCCTTTTCTACCTTGCACCATTCTTCCCTCTGCCTTGCACCCTTCTCCCCTCTGCCTTGCACCCTTCTCCTCTCTGTCTTGCATCCTATTCCACCCCCGCCTTGCACCCTTCTCTAACTTTCCCCCTTCTCCTCTCTGCCTTGCACCCCTTCCCCCCTCTGCCTTGCACCCTTCTCTACCTTGCACCCTTCTCCTCTCTTCCTTGCACCATTCTCCCCGCTGCCTTGCACCCTTCTCCCCTCTGCCTTGCACCCTTCTCCCCTCTGCCTTGCACTCTTCTCCCCTCTGCCTTGCACCCTTCTCCCCTCTGCCTTGCACCCTTCTCCCCCTCCGCCTTGCACCCTTCTCCCCCTCCGCCTTGCACCCTTCTCCCCCGCCGCCTTGCACCCTTCTCTACCTTGCATCCTTCTCCTCTCTGCCTTGCACCCTTCTCCCCCTCCGCCTTGCACCCTTCTCCCCCGCCGCCTTGCACCCTTCTCTACCCTGCATCCTTCTCCCCTCTGCCTTGCACCCTTTTCTCCTCTGCCTTGCACCCTTCTCCCCTTTGCCTTGCACCCTTCTCCTCTTTGCCTTGCACCCTTCTCACCTCTGCCTTGCACCCTTCTCACCTCTGCCTTGCACCCTTCTCACCTTTGCCTTGCACCCTTCTCACCTCTGCCTTGTACCCTTCTCCCCCTCCGCCTTGCACCCTTCTCTACCTTGCACCCTTCTCCTCTCTGCCTTGCACCCTTCTCCCCTCTGCCGTGCACCCTTCTCCCCTCTGCCTTGCACCCTTCTCCCCTCCACCTTGCACCCTTCTCCCCTCCACCTTGCACCCTTCTCCTATCTGCCTTGCACCCTTCTCCCCTCCGCCTTGCACCCTTCTCCCCTCCGCCTTGCACCCTTCTCCTATCTGCCTTGCACCCTTCTCCCCTCCGCCTAGCACCCTTCTCCCCTCCGCCTTGCACCCTTCTCCTCTCTACCTTGCATCCTTCTCCCCCTCCGCCTTGCACCCTTCTCTACCTTGCACCCTTCTCCTTTCTTCCTTGCACCCTTCTCTTCTTTGCCTTGCACCCTTCTCCTCTTTGCCTTGCACCCTTCTCTTCTCTGCCTTGCACCCTTCTCCTCTTTGCCTTGCACCCTTCTCTTCTCTGCCTTGCACCCTTCTCCTCTTTGCCTTGCACCCTTCTCCTATCTGCCTTGCACCCTTCTCCCCTCCGCCTTGCACCCTTCTCCTATCTGCCTTGCACCCTTCTCCTATCTGCCTTGCACCCTTCTCCCCTCCGCCTTGCACCCTTCTCCTCTCTACCTTGCACCCTTCTCCCCCTCCGCCGTGCACCCTTCTCTACCTTGCACCCTTCTCCTCTTTGCCTTGCGACCTTCTCCTCTTTGCCTTGCGCCCTTCTCCTCTTTGCCTGCACCCTTCTCCTCTCTGCCTTGCACCCTTCTCCTCTCTGCCTTGCACCCTTCTCCCCTCTGCTGCCTTGCACCCTTCTCCCCTCTGCCTTGCACCCTTCACCCCTCTGCCTTGCACCCTTCTCCCCTCTGCCTTGCACCCTTCTCCCCTCTGCCTTGCACCCTTCTCTACCATGCATCCTTCTCCCCCTCTGCCTTGCACCCTTCTCCCCCTCTGCCTTGCACCCTTCTTGGGCCCCCCTTTCCCTCTCCCTGCGGACGCCCAGTGTGTGTTCTAACAAGCGTGCTTACCTGAGGGCACCATTTTGCTGCCTCGTCCCTTTTCATGTGAGCTTTGCCCTGGAGAATACTCTGTCTGGGGGGCCCCACTCCCACCCTTGTCAGGGTCCCGAGCACTGCTCTGTGCTGTCTCTTGCTCTTGCTCTCTGAGGCCCCCACCCCATCCTTGTCCCTGTCTCTTCTCTTCTCTTGTGGGGTGGGCCCCCACCCCATCATTGTCCCTGTCTCTTCTTGTCCCTGTCTCTTCTCTTCTCTTGTGGAGTGGAGCCCTCACCCCATCCTTGTCCCTGTCTCTTCTCTTCTCTTGTGGGGTGGGCCCCCCACCCTCTCTTTTCTTCTCTTGTGGGGTGGGCCCCCCACCCCATCCTTGTCCCTGTCTCTTCTCTTCTCTTGTGGGTGGGCCCCCCACCCCATCCTTGTCCCTGTCTCTTCTCGGATGGGGGCCTGTCCCTGTCTCTTCTCTTCTCTTGTGGGGTGGGCCCCCCACCCCCTCCTTGTCCCTGTCTATTCTCTTATCTTCTGGGGTGGAGCCCCCACCCCATCCTTGTCCCTGTCTCTTTTCTTCTCTTGTGGGGTAGGGCCCCCACCCCACCCCATCCTTGTCCCTGTCTCTTCTCTTCTCTTGTGGGGTGGAGCCCCCACCCCATCCTTGTCCCTGTCTCTTCTCTTCTCTTGTGGGGTGGGGCCCCCGCACCACCCCATCCTTGTCCCTGTCTCCTCTTCTCTTGTGGGGTGGGCCCCCACCCCATCCTTGTCCCTGTCTCTTCTCTTGTGGGATGGGGCCCCCACCCCACCCCACCCCATCCTTGTCCCCATCTCTTCTCTTGTCGGTGCCTCCCCCCTCCCCCCCATCCTTGTTCCTGTCTCTTCTCTTCTCTTGTGGGGTGGGCCCCCACCCCATCCTTGTCCCTGTCTCTTCTCTTTTCTTGTGGGGTGCGCTTTGTTGAGAGGAGAGAGTGGGGGCCGGGCTCTGTGCTGCCTCAGAGGAGCAGTGGAGACTGCTGTCTCTGGTGCCCCATCCTCTTTCTGGGACTGCCTCTGACTGAAGAGAAACAATGTATATTGATACTTTGTTTCTCTTCAGTCAGAGGGAGGGGGCGAAGGGCTCCGAGCAGGCTGCACCTGCTTCAGATGTAGAGGGAGAGAGGCTTGCTTCAGCGCAGACCTCTCTCACAGCTCTCAGAAGAGCTGAGGGGGCCGAGGCCCCCTGGGGGCCCCTTCATTAACTGTAGAGAGTGAGGCCCCCCGCACTGCGGGGGCTGCAGGGGCGTTTGTTACGCCCCTGGTGAGGGAGTTTTATATAGCACGACCTCGACCCAAAGGTATGAGAGCGCTTTACATGAGCACCAGTTGCATTACAGACGGGCACATTCATTTTGTTTGGCACAGGGAGATTAAGTGATTTACCCTGTTTCACAGGATTTTGAGCTTCCCTGCCGAGACTCGAACCCGGGTCCCCAGCTTCCAGGTTGACCACTGTGGCCCTTATATAGAATATAAAACTAGGTAACAACTGTTCCTGGATTTGCTTTAGCGAAAATGATGTATGTGTTCTTCCCCTTAGCTTCCAAGCACCCTCCTTTCCTCCACCACCACCTAAACCACCCCATAAGTTTCACTTCTATTTAATTGTGTTTGGCCTGGGAAAGGGTTTTGCAAAATGAGGAATGGATTGGGCTGTCACATAGGATGGGAATGGCAGGCCTTGCCTTGGTTTCAACTCTTTGTTGTGGAAAGAAACAGACTTGTTTCTGGCCGGAGCGATGGTCTCTGGTTTAGCAGGTCCAGGAGAGTCTACAGTGACCAGGAGGGGAACAGTCCATGTTGAAGTCTGACTAGGCCAGACCCTAGTTGTAGAAAAAGATGGAAACAAATCACAGAGATTCCAGGCAAAAGAAACTCAGAGTTGCTTAAAGTGGCTACATTCAAAGCCTCTGGAATCATTCGGGAGGAATGGAAGGAAGGAGGACAAACAGAAACACGAGAAGTCCAAGGGAATCTGTAAGGCAAGGGACTACTGTATACTAATAGTACATATCTTGGAGATACCATTTTGTGGCCATCTTGGAAGGAGCAACAGAAATACAAGCTTCATGGGCACCATGGTGGAAACTGTGTGCCTCATCTACAAGGAAAGGACACAGCGCGGAGCCACAAGTCATTTAGCTGCACAGTGCTGCGTCCTTTTCAAAGCACAGGGATGCCTCTTATTAACAACAATACAACGCATTCCTGTGCTTTCCCCTGCACTGGCACACAATTGGCTGCCATGCGCCAGCGCAGGCACCCTTGCTTCATTTTGCAAGGGTGCCTGCTCTGTGGGGATGATTGTTTTAGTGCAGGAAGGGACACCTTCCTGCACAAAAACAATCATGAATGGGATTTTCCAGCACGCATAGAAAGAGGAAAAAACAAGAAATAAAAGTATTTCTCCTCATTGCGCCACTTCTATACCACCCCAGGGAAGGCGTAGGATCCTGATGCATTCCCAGTTTTACAAAATGTTGCAAATCTGGGAATGCAAGTTCCATGGATGTTGCGTGGGAGCACCCACTGCAACACCCATGGAAGACTACATTCACACAGAATAATGTGTGAAAAGGGCCCATATTTACAAGGCCATAGAAAGTCATTCAGGGTGTCTTTACATGCCCTTGTAAATATGGGCAAGCCCATTGCGCCGCCGGTGCCTCAAAAAAAGGTGAAGCAACGCTAGCACAATGGGCTTGTAAATGGCCCCCTGGGTGTTTTGTGTGCCAGGAGAAGCAACACCACAGCTTACAAACTCAGCAGAGAGGTACTAGTTTTGTCCAGAGGCAAAGGCCTTAAAATAGGCTTCTCCAACAAATAGGTTGTGAGCTACTCGTAGCTTTCCAGCTACTTGGTTGAAGCTGTCCAGTGTGCTGCTCACCTACTAAATTATAAGCTTTTGCTTTGTTAAAATAATATATACACACCAAAATTTAAAAACGTGCATTCAAGATAGAAATGTGTGTATTTTCAGAACTCATAATTTCCAAAACATAAAGTGATAAATCTTGCTGCGTTGTGGAGACTTATTACTAATATTGTTACCTTGGAGCCATGAGCATTGCAGCTCTGGCTGTTATGTATTACTCATGTAGGTGCATTCATAGCTTTAACTACTGAAAAGGTTGGAGACCCCTGTCTTAAGAAGCACAGAGAAGCTGGTCCATCACTTAAGGTGAGTCACAGGTATGTCAGCACAAGAGGGAATATGCAGCAGATGAGGCAAACTTCTGCCCTTCACCAGAGGTCAAGGCAGGGGAGCATGGAGTGTGGAGAGATGCAGCCACGTACTGAGAGTGGAAGTAGGAGACAAGTAATACAGAGAAGGAGAAAGAGAATCACAATGAAGTGAGTGCAAAAAGAGCAGGTGCAGGAACGAGGGAAAGGGAGCTTGAAACCACCTTACGTAAAATAAATAAAATAAATAAACATGGCCTTAAGACCCATGTGAGGGACTCTCGTAAGTTCAAAGCACCACCTTCCACTGTCATGTGTTTCCTGCATGTCCCAATGTATTTTTCCCTAAATTAGACTAATTGTGCAAGTAGTTGTAGGCTGCATTTTCATTTGCACCACTTACTATATAAACAAACTTGCTTTGTGCTACACTGTACTTTCACATGGAACCTGCATATATTTTCAGGTTTTGTTCTTTTCCTGGGATTTAGTCTGAACATACTAGACAAGTTCAAACAACAATGCCCCTTATTATTCTCTCTGGTCAGACACTAGCACCTAGACACAAAACAAGAATCCCGCTGTTGTTTGTAAGCACACATGTCTGGTCATATAACTGAGTACAAGAGAGTAAGAAAACACATGGAGCGAGAGTTCTGAGACAAGATCATTGCCGCAGTCAGATGTAGGGCATCCATCTGTGTATGCTAAGGTACAGGGTCCACTAATAATCCCAGAGATTTTTGATATATAATCATTTAGCTTCTGTAGAAAGGGGGTGTAGGCTAATCTATCTTATACCATACTTTTATAGTATATGGTTCAACATTCGGACCAGAGGGAGAAGCATAGGTGAAACTGAGTGAGGTATCCAACCAGCAAATTTTGCCGGGATACTGAACCCCTCCGAGTCCATGGGGCACAGTTAGGCCTGATCACATGAACCACGTGATTCATTTTGGTTACGTAGGAACCATGTGATTAATTTTGGTTACGTAGGTACCGGATGCATGCTTTACTATTTTGCAGCATTTATTAATATTTTTCCATTTATTAGCTTATTTGGGCTTTTGTTAGGAGTGGCGAACACAGGGCTGGTCCCTGTGTAGTCCTGAGGAAGTACTTGGGGGACGCACGAAACATGTTGACAGACAGAAGTTGTTAGGTACACCTAAACTCATTGTCATTTAGGCGCCCTACCATCTCTACCCCGGTTTTAATTCTACCACCTAGGAGCAAGAATAAAGTATTTAAAACTCACTAGGCAGGTATTTTTAACCATTTACATACACCCCACTCCATCACATCACAACTCTCGCACCACACATAGTCTTTTGTTAGTGCTCCTACGTAATTCGCTGGTCGCAGCACGCCCCAGCCCGTAGAGGACTGGGATGGCCCCTATGATGAAGCATGTCACCGTGGGGCGACCCTGGTGAGTGAGGGGACACCAAGAAAAAGAGTATTTCTCTTTTTCTGTCACTATAGACACTATTCGAACCCCAGTGAGTGTTGTGAATAGGAATATAGACAACAGCTAAGCTTCTGATCTCTGTCCTCAGAGATCATTTGTGATTTATCAATAGCCATGCTAACAGTGTATCTGATATGTATTTACTTTCGAATTATGGCACGAATACTGCATTGTAGGACACAATAATTTGAATAAATATTCTAAACTTCCTTTGTGCCTTTGGTTTATCTTATTGTGGATGAGTACGAGTGAGAGAGCAAAAGGGTGTGTCCTGTTACCGCAATCCCTGAGAGGGCCCAGAGTGTTGTGTTCTGGGGTGCCAATTAAATTGTTTCTCTGGTAAGGTTGTGAGGGCAAGTGAAGCACTATAGCTAGTCGGACTCGGTCTCATAGATACCTAGGTGGTATAGTGGCTCAATCCCTACATGCCATTGTTCTATTGTCCCAAGCATAGTTCTGTTCCTGAGCAGAATCTGTGCACAATCACCACCGGGAAAATCTAATTCTGTCCTATGTATTCTGGGCCCTTCCAGTTCAGACTGACTTATATTTGCAGAAGACATGCAGTTCAGGAGGCTCAAGGACGAAGAGATTACTGGCAAACTTGAGGCAAACAGATCGCGGGGAACAGCCCGGCTACTCTGGGTGCCTGCCACACGAACGCGTATCATCCAGAGTAGTGCTTTCTGAGAGCTGGAAGAGTAATCCATGTGGCTGCTGAGCAGATTTACTGGCTACTGAGCAATTTTTTTGCACGTCATCAATGATGCCGTGTCACTAGGGTGAATCTGGCCTAATCCTCTTCGAAAGCTTGCCAATAAAACGCAAAGCCATGCTTCCAAAGAAATCAGCTGTCATACGACAGAGGTCTTGGAAATAGGTCACAGAGCCCATTTCCAACCTACTGACATCTGTGCAAAGAGCTCTGTTTTCATCCAAGTAATAGTACACGTCTTTACAATTGTAAACCTACGTAAAAGTCTCAGGCTGATGGAGACTTAAGTTCATTAGCCCTTTTATGTGAAGGGACAATTGAAAAGGGTCTAGGCCATGTGAGGTAATTGCCCATCGCTGGAGCATGGTTCCACCCAAACCCCAAAGGACTGGTCCACATACAGAATGGTGCAAGGTCAATGTGTCATCTATTGATGCCGAAAAGATGATTTGCCAGGATGTGTATGGGTCAGGCCTCTGATCAACCTAACTTGAAATTGAAAGTGAACACTTGATTTATGGTTCTGCTCCTAATCAAAGTAACCTGTGCCTTCACCACCTTAATCCAACAGCAAAGCTGTATCAGCACTGGGTTCTTAAAAGGGACAACTGGGCCCATATTTACAATTCGTTAGTGTGCCTACATGATGCAAGGTGTTTCAAAGAAGTGCATGTGGCAGCACCCATCAACTTTTGCATTCAGAAACTATTTTGCCTTGAAAGTTAGTGTGAGTGGAGCTGCAAAATAACTTTGTGTAGTGAGGCGGCAACAGCGGCAGCACCCAAACTTTTTAATGTATAGCCAGATCTACTAAATAACTTGATCCAGCTTTACCAGGTGCAAAAAGATGGACAACACCAGCCAAATTTTGCAAAGTATTCCTATACGTAACATTTATGAAAATGGCAGATTTTATAAAGTTTACTCTTGGCCGGATGTCCTTGCGTCGAAGTTTGTACTGCAGGTTGTACTTCGAGTGCAAATCTTACTTAAGACAGCAGTGTCTGACCGGAATGCCATAGCGCAATGCTTAGTGTTGGACTAAAACAATGTTTTAGTGTGAGAGCGGCCAATCATCAGCATGCAACTCTTACTAAATATGGCGCTACGTAATTGTTTTAGATTTCCGATACAGAGCACTGCTGTTGTTTACGCAAAGCTGCACTGTGCATTTTTGTAAATCTGGTCCTTGGAGCTTCAGGACCTTTGGATAAATGGGAGCAAACCATGGGCTGGGAAGAGCAGTCAGGGGCATGTCATTCCTAGGCTTGTGGTCTAAAGGTGGACCTTTGGCTGATGACAAAAGCCTGAAACCACTTTAGAATGTTCCTAACTGCTTATCAGGTATAACTTCTGGTGAACTTTCTTCGGCCAGCCTTTATGGACAGATGGGTCGCCTAGTGGGTGAATGGTTAAATGAGGTGCTAATCTTCTTGAGATTCATCTGCAAGGAATAGACATAAAAGTGACATGAACACTATCTTGGTCGAAGATGCGCTTCCGGTAACCAAGGCAGATAAGATGAACGAAAATATGGCGCTGTTTTCACAATAGGTGATTGAATACACAGAACCTGTAAATTTCATCAATAGGGAGGGTCCATAAGCCACACATGGAACCTACAAATACCCATACATCCCTCATCCTCACCCCAGTCATAAGAAATGAGGTGATGTCACATTACAATGGGAACAAAGCAGGAGGAACCTTGAACGCTAGCCCCACTCACCCGGCCTGGGTACCAGGAAGAGGCTGGCACTCCTGTTTCCCCCTGTTTTGTTTTCTTGCATAGCTGGAGCAAGGATGGAGGAGGTCCATGCCTGGCTTGATCCTTTTAGGGCTTTATTACCTTTTCTTGCTGGGGTTGGGCGGTTACATACCTTCAACTGGAGAGGCATTCCCTGCAGAGTGTTTTCTGATGGTGGTCCTCCTTCCCTGAAGAACGACTGGTGTATTCCCTCATCGTTGTGAAGAACAGGGGGAAATTTCTATTATTTTCTCCTTCCTCATCCTGTGGTGTGTGGAGGGAGCTTGCTGCCACTGTCTGAAGACTTGCTAGTGTTCACGCATGCGTGGAAGGCTGTTAAGGACTTTTGTTCTGGACGCGGAGTTTAGCACACCCTTTATACAGTATAAATGCAAGGTTCATGGAAGCGTTTCTTGTGGCGTGAGTGATTTTTCAGCAGCTTTGGTGATTTTTAGCAATTTGAAGATATTTCGGGAGCAGCTCGCTTGTTTCCATCATTGTAGGATGGGCAGACATGCATCAGAAAGAAGGCACACTTCTCCTTCGCCTTCATCTTCTTCAATTTCGGCTGGGCCTTCTCCAAAACGCAGAAGAGAAGCTAGTGAGGAGGAGAGGTTTGAGAGAACTGTTCTTCAGACTTTGGCAGCTTTTAAAGAGGATACGACTGTCCCTGCACCAAAGAAGACGTCAGAGACAGCTTTTTGTACAGGGTGTTAGGGTACACCTGAGGAGGCTCCATCTTCTGTGGACTTAAAGGGCAATTATATCATTGAAGAGATGTTGTTAGATTTGCCCCTTCACATTAGGGATAGTATGATCTTTCCTGCACTGGAAAGGTCAGATACCTCTGATGATCACTCCTGAAGCAATTCCAGCAGCCTTCTAATGTCTAACTGCCCATTCAGCAGTTTGTGTTGGATGTTACTAGGCAGGAATGGAAGGATCCTGATAACATTATGTTGCCCCACATTACAGGTGAGGGCACTGAACGCCAAATGTTATATATGTGTTCAGTTATACAGCCCAGATTCGCTCAGGGGGTTTTCAGGCAGGCTCTATAGAAAACCTCCATAGGCTCTAAAGAAAGATGCGTAAACAGGCACTCTCCAGGGTATCCAAAAAACAGAAGTGGGAGCTTTGCTCCCAGAGGAATACCACAATATACTTTGAGCACCGAGAGGCTTCAGAACCAGGGAACCGGCCTGGAGCAGCAGCTGTGTGCTTTGCAGTCTTCTCACAGATGAAGGCTGGGACGTCTTCTTATAGGTCGGGATGAGGCCCTCAAGCTGTGGCGCGTCAAAGCTGCTGTGGGGCTAATTTAAGTAACGCATATTACTTACTTACCAGGGCCGGACTGGCCATACCAGGTATCGGGCATATCCCCAGGAGGCTGGTAGGGAGGGGGGGCAGTTTAATAACTGGGGTAAGGGTTTGCAGAAGTGCTGCAATATCGGCCCCCTGCAGGGGCGGCTCTAGGCTCATGGCGGCCCTGGGCATGGAGCGTAGGTAGGGGGCCCCGGAAGAGGGGGTCCGGGCGGGGCAAAGCACAGAGGCCAGTGAAGAGGTGGGGGACAGGGTGTTTGGAAGTGGAACAGAGCCGGAGGCCGCCAAATCCCTGCCAGGGGCCGCCACGCAAATATGTATCCATCCTCAGAGGATTATTATTATATCAAGGATGTATATTGGCGTGGTGGCCCCTGGGGTTTGGTGGCCCTGTGCAGGTGCACAGCTTGCAAATGCCTAAGGCCGCCCCTGCCCCCTGTATCAAAAATAGCTGTGCTTCCCACTCGCGCCAGAATCCCCCTGCCACACCTCCCTGCCCTGGCTGGGTCGACAAAAGTGCCAGGGATGCTTTGAGTGCAAAGTCTGGCCCTGTTCCTTAGTTGCTAGTTAAGTCTTAAAATGCAGGTCGTGTGCTCAAGTACCACTGCAGCGTCTGCACCATTGATAGCTGCGCCCCTGCTCTCAAGGAGGGATTGACCTTTGTCATTCTCAGGCCATCTCTAAGCCCCTCGATGCAGAGCTCTCGTTTGCCATGTCCACATGTGAGTATCTTATAACGTAGTCTACTATCCTAGCAAAGCCATTATAATATCAGGACTACAAGACCCAGAATGCAAAGCTAAAACCTGAAGTGGATGACCTGCTGACAAATGGACCTGGGAAGCTTCAGAGTCTGTTGCTAATCCTTGCTCACTAAGGGCCGAGGAGGACGACTGCTCCCTCTCACTGGGCTCATGCTTCTCGAGGTAGTAAATTGATATAAACTCCTTAATTGGTTTCCCATCTTCAGAGCTCGCAGGTCATCTTTAGATGATGCTGTGCAATCTTCAGCCATGCAGGAGGCTCAGTCGCATAAGGCACACCCCTCAGTGAAGCTTTCTCTGGTGAACCCAGCTTCTGTGCACAGGCCCTGTAACCCGTAAGGTAAGTATGACTGCTCCACAGGAGCATAACTCGCATAAGAGAAGCAGGTGCAGTGGCACCAGAGTCCAGGTCTGTGGGTCCCACCACACCCCAGATATGAATGTATTTTAATGCCCCAACGCCGGTGGATGGAGGGACATGGATAGTGCAACAGGTGCAGTGGCACCTGGGCCAAGGGTGTGAGGGGAGCTCTGCACCCCAACTGCAACTGTGTTTCCGTACCTAACTGGAAAGGCATGGAGTCCGTTTTCCTCTAAGACCCGTGGAACCATTTGTATGCCACAGGATGCGGCACGTGATCACTGCTTGCATTTGGGCCTGCAGGCATTGTGCAATGCCCGCCTGTGAAAGGTCCTGGCCATTTTCAAATGGGCACGTGGCAAATATGGACACTTTTTCGCTATGTGTAAATATAAATAGATCGGTCTCTGTCTACTGAGCCCTAGAACAGCGACGACACGTTATACTATGCTCTTCACTCATGTATGCCTTCATAATGTACAGCACTAGTAAAAGAGGACTGCAAAAAAAAAAAACCTTTGCAAGAAAGGCTTCTGAAGACGCAGGAAAATGTACGGGTCGGCACGCAGGACAAACCTGGCAAGCCGTTAATCTGAAATTCTGGTTATTCTTCAGGCCGCAGACTATTCAGATTAATGGCGTATCCCCGCCACCCCCTCCCTCTCGCCGAGGGACCTGCTCTGTGCTGAAACAATGAGGTGGCTTTCTATTGTGGGGAGAGGCGGGGGCCCCAGGGAGCAGATGGCATGTGCGCCACGGCTGGGAGTCTGTCAGCAGCTGGCACAAAAAAGTCCGCCATCTCACAGCCTCTTGAACTGTAGGAATGGGGCTGAGGGGGAGGGGCTGGGCGGGGGGCGAAGGACACGGAGCGAGAGAGCAACAGACGGGGGCAACAAAGAGGGACAACAAAGAGGGGGTGGCTTGCGCCAGCATCGCGATGGAGACCATGAAACCGAATCCACACAGCAACAAGCATTGGCAAAGCCAATAGATCTCGGCAATGCCCGAGCTATTGGCCTTGCCAATGTGAATGTCTTTTAGCCATGTTGTCTAGCAGCACATCTGCTGTTCAGCATGGCTGAAAGTTGCTAAAAGCTCTAAATCACATGATGTTGAGAGGATGCCAAGTCTCATCGCCCCCATGTTGAGTTTATTGTCCTGCCCCTCCTAACACAAACAAGCATTTGCAATGCAATAGGTCTCGCATTAATTACGTTTGACCTATTGCCATTGCTAAATATTGCAACACCAATTGCAACAAAAGTCTATAAATTGTAGGCCACAAAATGTGTATTTATTTTTGTAGCAATGGTGGCATGCTGCGCTTTAGATGAATATGTTTAAAAGTAAAGTATAGCTACTACGTTTGGATCATACGGACGATTGTGGCAGCGTACTATAAAGGCGTCCAGTAGAGAGCTTGAAAGGTATGTGCCGAATAAGTAAAGTAAACCGCGGGTTATTTAAATATCAGAGACACATGAGAAAGTTTAATAACAGCGGAACCCTTTGTTTCATATTTAAGGCACCATTACCGTTCGGATAAAGATAACGTGAGGTAGGATGTAGGAGCGAATTACGAATAAGGTATGCCTAATACAGAACCCAAAGTTATTTAGATAAGTGTTCAATGATGTGAAGTGCAAGTCACTTATGTGCCGTTTTTTATTTAGGTGAAGTGAGTTCGACCCTTATATCTCATCCAGCAAGCCATACGGTTGCATTTAAACTGCTGACACTGGCTTATAAGTCTTGTGGCACTAAATTGGATACGTCATTTGTTGATTATAATTTTGGAAGACTCGAATTGAATAGAGTGGTTCTATTGGAAGGTTGTTTTCTTCTTTTCTTTAGAGTAAGTGCATTTCATTCTTGAATGGTATCCTTTTTTCAGGGTGGTAATGGTTTCTTTATATATCTTGCAAACTTTCGTTTCTCTGAGAACAACATGATTGATTTCTTTTTAAAGAACTGCTGCTTGTTACTCTGCATTTATAAATGTATTGGATTGATGGATTGTTGTACATATTGAATTCCCATAAGCAAATAATCATTGTTTATTTATACTGTTTGTTTAAATTTCAGTGTTGATCCTGACGAAGGGACAATGAAAAGTCCCGAAATGCATTGGCCTATCAATATCTCCGTCATTTAGAGCGAAAAGAAAATCTTTATAATTATTTGCTTTCAAGACAATTTTTGTACTTGTGTTGGATATTTTAAAAAGGTTTTTCGATTTATGAAAATTGTGACTTGATAAAAATTGTTTCTATATAATCTTGTTAAAATAAATTGAAACATTTGAAAACTTGTTTACACATTGTATGGTTAAACTTGAGAAAAGTTAAGTATATCAATTATAGTAGTGCGTGCCTGAGTCTAGTAAGCTATCCAGCTACCTAGCCCCCACTTTCATTTAAAAGTAAAGTGCGCCATACTGCGATTGCTACAATAGGTTAATTGTGGCTGCATTAACAATTGATGTGTGCACTGATGGCTGGTGGTGTGTGTGCCTGTAGAAATTGTGCACTGATGGCTTGTGGTGTGTGTGCCTGGTGGAAGTGTGCACTGCCGGCTGGTGGTGTGTGTGCCTGGTGGAAGCGTGCACTGATGGCTGGTGGTGTGTGTGCCTGGTGAAAGCATGCACTGATGAATGGTGGTGTGTGCCTGGTGAAAGCGTGCACTGACGGCTGGTGGTGTGTGCCTGGTGAAAGCGTGCGCTGATGGCTGGTGGTGTGTGTGTGCATGGTGAAAGCGTACACTGACGGCTGGTGGTGTGTGTGTGTGCCTGGTGAAAGCATGCACTGTAGTCTGGTGGTATGTGCCTGGTGGAAGCGTGCCCTGACATCTGGTGGTGTGTGCCTGGTGGAAGCTTGCACTGACGGCTAGTGGTGTTTGTGCCCAGTGAAAGCATGCAGTGACGGCTGGTGGTGTTTGTGCCCGGTTAAAGCATGCACTGATGACTGATGGTGTCTGTTGAAAGTGTGCACTGACAGTGTGGTTGTGTGTGTGTCGTTGTGTGTGTGGTTGTGTGTGTGTGTGGTTGTGTGTGTGGCTGTGTGTGTGGTTGTATATGTGGTTGTATGTGTGGTTGTGTGCGTGGTTGTCTGTGTGTGTGGTTGTGTGTGTGTGTGGTTGTATGTATGGTTGTGTGTGTGGTTGTGTGTGTGGTTGTGTGTGTGGTTGTGTGTGGTTGTGTGTGGTTGTGTGTATGTGGTTGTGTGTGTGGTTGTGTGTGTGTGGTTGTGTCTGGTTGTGTGTGTGTGTGGTTGTGTGTGTGGTTGTATGTGTGTGGTTGTGTGTGTGTATGTGGTGGTGTGTGGGGTTGTGTGTGTGTGTGTGGTTGTGTGTGTGTGGTTTTGTCTGGTTATGCCTGGTTGTGTGTGTGTGGTTGTGGTTGTGTGTGTGATTGTGTGGTTGTGCATGTGTGGTTGTGTGTGGTTGTGTGTGTATGTGGTTGTGTGTGTGTGTGTGGTTGTGTGTGTGGTTGTGTGTGTGGTTGCGTGTGTATGTGGTAGTGTGTGTGTGTTTGTGTGTGTGTGTGGTTGCGTGTGTGTGGTTGTGTGTTTGTGTTTGTGTGTGTGGTTGTGTGTGTATGTGGTAGTGTGTGTGTATGTGGTAGTGTGTGTGTATGTGGTAGTGTGTGTGTGTGGTTGTGTGTGTGTGTGGTTTTGTGTGTGGTTGTGTGTGGTTTTGTGTGTGGTTGTGTGTGTGGTTGAGTGTGCGGTTGTTTGTGTGTGGTTGTGGTTCTGTGTGTGTTCAGTTGTGTGTGTGTGTGGTTGTATTTGTGTGTGTGTTTGTGTGTGTGGGGGGGTTGTGGTTGTTGTGTGTGGTTTTGTGTGTGGTTGTGCGTGTGTGGTTGTGTGTGGTTGTGAGTGTGTGGTTTGGTGGTTGTGTGTGTGTGTGTGGTTGTGTGTGTGGTTGGTGTAGTGTGTGTGGTTGTGTGTGCGGTTGTGTGTGGTTGTGTGTGTGGTTGTGGTAGTGTGTGTGGTTGTGTGTATGTGGTTGTGTGTGTGTATGTGGTTGTGTGTGTGTGTGGTTGTGTGTGTGTGTGGTTGTGTATGGTTGTGAGTGTGGTTGTGTGTGTGTGGTTGTGTGTGTGGTTGTTTGTGTATGGTTGTGGTTGTGTGTGTGGTTGTGGTTGTGTGTGTGGTTCTGTGTGTGTGTGGTTGTGTATGGTTGCGAAGATCAATTCTTTAAAATGTATTTACCCCTTCTGACAGTCAGGAGACTAATTTAAATCTGCTATTCTCCAGGGAGAGTAATGAGCTTTTTGATGAGGGTGAAAAGTACGTCCTGGGAGATGAGACAACAGGCCTGTGCCTGGTGGCAGGAAGGATGGCAAATGGTGATCACTTTCGCGGCCACTTTGATGTTCTCACTGTCCACGCGGCTCACTGAGAACATCAAAGCGGCAGCGAAAGGGCTCCCAAAGGCTGCAGGTTGACAAATGGTGCGCGTGCCCGGGGCACATGCACTTTACCCGATCCGCCTGCAGACTTTGGGAGCACTTTCAGAAGCCCCTTACTTAATATCTCGCAGAGCATCACTACGCGATGGCTTAGGCAAGAGCGTAATTGTGTAGCATATAATTATGTGGCACTGAGTGGTATTGTGTGGAGTGTATGTTGCATTCAGTAGACTGTAATTATGGGGCACTGAGTGGTATTTGGAGTGTATGTTGCATTGAGTGCAGTGTAATTATGTACCATATAATTATGTGACACTGAGTGGTATTGTGTGAAATGTATGTTGCATTCAGTAGAGTGTAATTATGTGGCGTGTAATATGTGGCACTGAGTAGTACTTGGAGTGTCTGTTGCATTGAGTGCAGAGAAATTATGTAGCACTGTGTGGTAATATGTGGAGTGTATTTATGTGGCATTGAGTAGAGTGTAAGTATGAGGTGTGTAATGATATGGCACTGAGTGGTATTGTGTGGAGTGTATTTACGTTGCATTGAGAAGAGTGTAATTATGTGGCGTGTAATTATGTGGCACTGAGTGGTATTATGGGGAGTGTATGTTGTATTCATTAGAGTGTAATTATGTGGCGTGTAATTATGTGGCACTGAGTGGTATTTGGAGTGTATGTTGCATTGAGTGCAGTGTAATTATGTAGCAAATAATTATGTGGCACTGAGTGGTATTGGTGGAATGTATATTGCGTTCAGTAGAGTGTAATTATGTGGTGTGTAATTATGTGGCTCTGAGTGGTACTTGGAGTGTACCTTACATTGAGTGCGATGTAATTATGTAGCATATAAGTATGTGGCACTGTGAGGTATTATGTAGAATGAATTTATGTTGCGTTGAGTAGAGTGTAAGTATGAGGCATGTAATTATATGGCACTGAGTGGTATTATGTGGAGTGTATTTAGGTTGCATTGAGTAGAGTATAATTATGTGGCGTGTAATTATGTGGCAATGAGTGGTATTATGGGGAGTGTATGTTGTATTCAGTAGAGTGTAATTGTATAGCGTGTAATTATGTGGCACTGAGTGGTATTTGGAGTGTATGTTGCGTTGAGTGCGGTGTTATTATGTGGTGTGTAATTATGTGGCACTGAGTGGTATTTGGAGTGTATGTTGCATTGAGTGCAGTATAATTATGTAGCATATAATTATGTGGCACTGAGTGGTATTGTGTGGAGTGTATGTTAAAATCAGTGGAGTGTAATTGTGTGGCATGTAAATATGTGGCACTGAGTGGTATTGTGTGGAGTGTGTGTTGCATTGAGTGCAGTGTAATTATATGGTATGTAATTATGTGACACTGAGTGGTATTTTGAGTGTATGTTGCATTGAGTGCAGTGTAATTATGTGGCGTGTAACTATATGGCACTGGGTGGTATTTGGAGTGTATGTTGCATTAGGTGCAGTGTAATTTTGTGGTGATAAGAAATAGAGAAGTGGATAGAGGGAAAGTGCGGGTAGAACGGGAGTGAAGTAACGAGGAAAATCGAGAAGAAAAAGTAAAGCGATTGGATTGAGTCAGTAAGCAGAAACAAAGAGCAAATGAGTGATGAATTAAGTGAGAGAAATGTGTGGTGAAAAGATGAGCACGAAGAAAAGTGGGGGCGAGAAGGTAGAAAGAAAAGAAAGATGTGAGAGTAGGCGGTCTCTGGTGGCTTTTACGCCGTTCTCTCAAGCTGGCGAAAGATCAATTTCCTTAAAACAATGAAAACTGCATAGCAGGCATGAAAAATAAGAGAAATATACACACACAAGATCGTGGCCCTATAAGGTGCACTTTCCTGATCAGACACCTGTCATGTTTAAAATACCAATATCTTCTAAGATCCTACTGAAGTATTCGTTTTTTTTTTTAAAGATTGCTTTTTGACACCAACAAGCACCTTTTGCAGAATACTTGCAGAGTCAGCTAAAATTTGGCACACAAGAGAATGTGCCACATTTACATTACAAACAAGACAGAGGCAGAGCGAGCCAGCGATGTGAAGGAAGAGATAATAAACTAGAATCTAATTCGAGTTCACTCGACAGTCGGTGTGATATTGGGCATGACAGCCTTCAGTGAGCAAAGCCAGAAACGTCTGGGGGCGGGGGAGCAGATTCCTTTGAAGTGTTTGAAGTCTGATGCCGGCTGCAAGGAAACCAGCATGAGTGCGGAGAGAGGCTCACAGGCTGCCAAATGGTGTGCGATGTGCACGCGCCCGCACACTTGCACTGTAGGCAATCCGCCTGGAAAAGCCTTTGGGAGCATTTTGAAAGCCCCTTACTTAAAGTCGCGCTAAGAACGCGTGCGCGTTAGCTCAGCAACACCTAAAAGCGCTGTGACATGGTCTGTGCTGGCTGCATCATAGTGCTTTGTAGGTCTCGCCTGACCTAGCGCATGCGCTGATCTGGCGAGACATTTAGTGAGGGCTAAAGAAATGCTAGCCTGGCCAGCCTAGAGCTACAGTGCATGTGCATGGGCGCGCGCTTAGGAGCCGAGGCGCCAAATGGCAAACCTCATCATACTCATTAAGCGTCCGAGATCACTTTCGCCCGTGATCACTTTAGCAGCGGCCCTTTGATGTTCTTGTTCAAAGAACATCAAACATCAAAAAACATGTTGTTGTGTTAATGCTTTTCTGCACCCATTTGACTTACAATGTGCTTTCTCTTTCCACAAACTCAGTGTTTGTGTTCCTTTATTTTGAGATGTATTTAGTATTACTGTCACACACACAACTACAACCCCACACCACACAACCACACACACAACCACATGCACAACCGCACGCACAAACAAACAAACAACCACACACACAACCATACACACACAACCACACACACACAACCACACACACAACCACACATACAGCCACACACACACACAACAACACACAACAACACATGCAACCACAACCACACATAGAACCACACACAACCACACACACAACCACACACACAACCACACACACACAACCACACACACAACGGCATACACAAACACACACACAACCACACACACAACCACACACATATAAATACACACAACTACACACACACACAACCATACACACACAACCACACACACACAACCACACACACACAACCACAACCACACACAACCACACACACACAACCAAACACACAACCACAAGCACACACACACACACACACACACAACCACACACATACAACCAACACAACCACATAACCACACACACAACCACACACAAAACAACCACACACACAACCACACACACACAACCACACACAACCACACACATAACCACAACCACACAACCACACACACAACCACACACACAACCACACACACAACCACACACACAACCACAACCACACACACACAACTGCACACACACAGAAACACACACAACCACACACAACCACACATGCACACATACAACCACACACAACCACACACAGAGAACCACACCCAACCACACACACAACCACAAGCACACACACAACCACACACACACACAACCACACACATACAACCACACACAACCACACAAACACACACACACAACCACACACACAACCACACACAAAACAACCACACACACAACACACACACAACCACACACACAACCACACACACACAACCACACCCACACACACCCAACCACACACACACAACCACACACACACAACCACACCCACACACACCCAACAACACACACACAACCACAAATACAACACACACAACCACAACCACACACACAACCACACACACACATAATCACACACACAACCACACACACACACAACCACATACACACACACAACCACACACAACCACACACACAACCATACACACACAACCACACACAAACACAACCACGCACACAACCACGCACACAACCACAAACACAACACACACAACCTTAAGTAAGAAGGGCTTCAAAAAATGCTAACGCCGTCTACAGCTTGCAGTGCATGTGCGCAGGCACACGCATAGGAGCAGAGGCGCCACCCGTGCTCACTTTCACTTTCGCAGCGCCCCTTTGATGTTCTCGTTCAAAGAACATCAAACATCAAACATCAAAGAACATGTTGTTGTGTTAATGCTTTGCTGCTGCCCGTTTGACTTACAGCTCTCTTTCTCTTTCCACAAACTCGATGCCTGTGTTCCTTCCTTTTGAGATGTTTTTAGTATTACTGTCACACACACAACCACAAACACACAACCACACACAACCACACACACAACCACACTCACACACAACCACACAAACACACACAACCACAACCACACACACAAACACACACACACACACACACACAGCCACAACCACACACACAACCACAACCACACACACAACCAAAAACACATGCACAACCACACACACAACCACAACCCCACACACACCCACAGAACCACACACACACAACCCCACACAAACACAACCACACCCAACCACACAACCACACACACAACCACACACACACACAACCACCCACACCCACACCCACCCACACACAACCACACACACAACCACACACACAGCCACACACAACCACAACTACACACACAACCACACACACACACAACCAAACACACAGCCACACACACAACCACACACACAACCACACACACACAACCACAAGCACAACGCACACAACCACAACCGCACACACAACCACACACACACATACCCACACACACAATCACACACACAACCACATACACACACACACAACTACACACAACCACAGACACAACCACTTACACAACCACACACAAACACAA
The DNA here is from genome assembly GCF_964263255.1 of Lissotriton vulgaris. NCBI lineage: Eukaryota > Metazoa > Chordata > Amphibia > Caudata > Salamandridae > Lissotriton > Lissotriton vulgaris. The sequence goes on from NC_141697.1 coordinate 580,296,100, forward strand.
CCACACACAAACATAACCACACACAACCACAACCACACACACAGCCACACACAACCTCACACACAACCACACACACAACCACACACACACCCACACACACACACACAAGCACAACCACACACCCACACACCCACAACCACAACCTCACACACAACCCACACAACCACATCCACACACACAACCACACATACAACTACACACACAACCACACACACACAACCATACACAACCACACACACAACCACACACACAACCACAACCCCACACACACCCACAGAACCACACACACACAACCCCACACAAACACAACCACACCCAACCACACAACCACACACACAACCACACACACACACAACCACCCACACCCACACCCACCCACACACAACCACACACACAACCACACACACAGCCACACACAACCACAACTACACACACAACCACACAACCACACACACAACCACACACATAATCACACACACAACCACACCCAACCACACATCCACACACATCCAAAACCACACCCACAACTGCACCCACACCCACAACCACACCCACACACAACAACACCCACACACAACCACACCCACACACAACTGCACACACACACACAACCACACACACACACACAACCACACACACACAACCACACACAACCACACCAAGCATTGGCATAGCTAATAGGTCTCGCCTTTGGGACCTTGTAAGTGTTTATCCACGCAACAGTTGATGTGGTTGCACCAAGGATTTTGTGCTGCATAACTAAATCTTAGAAGGTCCCAAAAGCGAGACCTATTGGCTATGCCAATGCTTGTTTATATGTGTTGCTTGCTTTGTGTGCTCTTGTCGCTTCTTGAAGGCTGTGGGGAGTTTGCTGGGGCAACTCTCTTCATTTCTAGGAGGTGCATGGGGCCCTTCTGTTGAATTCTTCTTCCAAAGTAAGAACGTTCTATTTATTATCTGTCGGGAACATGTTTTTGTTAGAAGGGGCAGTCCCAGGGGCCAGGTTATGTCTACCCGACTCCTCCAAGACCCACCTCTCCCACCAATAATGCCGAGCCTTAATGAGAGATCCCCACCGGGGGAGACCTCAAGTATTGAACCGTACACACGAGGACCACACCACACTTATGAACAGACACCACACAGTGGGATTTCGATAGCAATTTCTTTATAAAAGCAAAAGAATCAGCACTCTTATATACAACGATCAAGGGATCGTAAAAGTCTCAATGTTTCGGAAAGGGGGGTAGCGGGACAGTCTCAGTCTCATAGGCCAGTACGTAGCGTACCCTGCGCACAGCTCTCAATCCTCGAGCCGGGGGGTTACGGAAGATGGTAGCCTGGTGGTCCTACTCACTTGATGATGATTCAACTCGTGTTGGTAGCGTCGATAGTCCAGCCGGACTAGAGTGTTCCTCGAGCCACGACGAAGTCAGCAAGGCTCGCTCTCGAGCAAGTTCTGGAGGAGCCACGACCACGTCAGCAGGGCTCAGAAAGTTCAGTAGAGGTCTTCAAGATTCAAGCTCGAGCCGCGACGAGGTCAGCAGGGCTCCCAAGTTTCAGTTCCAAGAACGAGCCGCGACAGCGTCAGCAGGGCTCAAAGAGTTACGAGGTTCAGTTCAGCCGCGATCAGATCAGCAGGGCTTGCTTGTCCAAGATACAACTGCCCGCTAGTTCAGTGGTGGGCCTTGATATAGTCCAGTGACCCTTTGATGTCCGGACCCTCACAGGCGGAGGTCCGAGGCTGTGGGGGAGGCCCGTGGGTGAGGTCCGGCGGTTGGTTCTTTGATCCCTTTGAGGATGCGTCCGGGAATTCCCAGCCGCCCAGCAGGCCTGGAGCCAGCACTCGGGGAGGCCAGAGGTGCAATCGAAACTGGCCTCCAGGGGGAAGACCAGAGGTGTGATCGAAACCAGTCTCTCAGGGGAGGCCGGAGGTGCCATCGAAACTCCTTGTCTTCTCTCACTAGGGTAGTCCTCACCCTCCCAACGGGGGTTGGCGCGTCTGGAGCTTACGCTGCGCTGGGGTCATGCTAGGCCCATGGAGTCAGGGGTCTCGGGAAGGGAAAATGGCTGCCGGTGGGCCTATGGGGCCTTGCGGGTTTGGGGCGCGCGGGCTGGGAAGGTGGCCGGGGACAGGCCGATGCGGGCCGTGGCCGTTTAGTCGGACATGGGCAGGACAGCTAGGAGTTTCTAGGTACGGAGCTGGGCTAACGGGGAGCTGGTTAGCGGGGGGAACCACGCCACGAGGCTAGGGCCAACAGTTTTGTTGAAAAGTTAGTCTTCCTTTTGGTCCCCTGTGATGGCTTCTGGTGTCTTGTGGGGGATTTCAATTGAATGAGAGCTGTCCTTAAGCACTCCATGTTTATTAGGAGGGAAACTGTGCTGTCATATCTGGACTGTACAGGCGCTGCCTGCTTATTCAGCAGAGGGCGCTCCTTGTGTATTATTTTTGTGGCTACAGATGCTGTTTGCTGCTGCCTCCTACCATGGCTGCTCTAGCATCACTTTCATCCATGACTGCACAAGCGCTGCTTCTTCTCTTCTAACTGGTCCTGCACAGGCACTGCTTGTTTTCTTCTAACTGAGGCTGCTTGAGTGCTGCTTTGTCCTAATTCTGTGACTAGACTACTTCGGCGCCACTTAGTCCTTATTACTGAGGCTCGGGCACCCCTTGTTTTTTCTGCGGCTGCTCAGGTGCCCCTTACTACCTGGCTGCTTTAAAGCCACTTTATACCAGGACACCGCTTTCTAGCTCAGCACTGCTTCCATATTATTATTACTGCGTCTGCACCGGTCCCGCTAACTCCCAATCTGTACAGGAACTGCTTACTACTGTGGCTGCACAGGTGCCAGTTGTTATAATTACTGTGGTTGATCTTTTCATCCATGTACAGTGTTCATGTCCTATGAAAGTTTGGAAGAGTGCATGTAGAAGGAACCACATCTAATATACTTCTGTGGCAGCACATGTGCCATTTGTTTGTTTTTAGGTCTCGCCTATGCAGCGCGCATGCGCTGCATACGAGACCGTTAGCCGTCATTCAGCTGTTTTTCCAAGCACATACTCATGCTTGTGGCGGCATACACCTTGCGGGACCAGGCAGGGGTGCGCCACAAGCACAAGTGTGTACTTTGAAAAACAGCAGACTGCGCGTACATGCACACATGCATGCACCACTCCCGGGCCATCCTGTCATTTCTGCGAAGATGACTGTGAAGTCTAAATTTAATTTAATTTTCTCGGAACATCCTCTCTGTCATGATAGCCTTAACTCCTTCAAGGCTGGGCTGTGAACACGCACTCTCCATCTCTCTAAAACTAAAATCTTTTTTTCTCCCCACTCTCTGGTTTTGTAACCCCCGTCCTTCATCCATTCTCGTTTTCACCGCATTTCTTCCCGTCTTCTGTCCAAAATCTTAGAGTGATAGCAGATTCTGTTTTTTTTCTTCCTTTGCTTTTGTTTTCAGCATCCTGCTGTCTGCACAATTTGGCCTTTTCTCGCTTTCCATGCTTCAAAAATAAATACAGCTCTTATTTTTCATCCGTCTGCAATGTTGCTCTTCTCTCTGGACTTCCTTAGATCTTTAATTCATTTATACTAATGTCAGTCAAATGTAATTTTACTTTTACTTTAGTCAACGCCTTCCCGGCTCTATCTTCTGATTCTTTTCAATACGTTTTGCCTGACTCTTATAAAGTCCCTGCTCCACCCATAAGCTTGTCCTTCACTATGGTTTTAAAAAAAAATTCTTTCTTAGGTCTTGCTCTCACTTTTTAGTTATGTTCTATATTATTGTATGTGAAAGTTTTAACACATTTATTAGAACTTTCACATTCAATAATATAAACATAACTAAAAATCACGCTCCACTCTCTATCGCCTCATTGTGTCCTCTCACTCCCTGTCCGGCTCTATGCCACAGCACCCTGCTTCTTCCCAGTCTCTACTCTTCGCCCTGCTCTCACCCCGTGCTTCTGGCACCCTCTGCCTTTCCGGCTCTATGTCACAGCACCCTGCTTGCTGTCTCTACTCTGTGCCCCCTTCCCCCCTCGCTCTCACCTCATTTTCAGTACATTCTGCCTTCTTAGGTCTATGCCACAGCACCCTGCCTCTACTCTCTGTCCCCTTCTCACTTTTTAGTTCTGTTTTATATTATTGTATGTGAAGGTTCTAACACATATATTAGAACTTTCACATACAATAATGTAAAACATAACTAAAACCTTAAAAGATCTTGAAGGCGAGACCTATTGGCTATGCCAATGCTTGTTTACATTAGCTACCCTTTTTGATTTTTTTTGTGGTAGTTTTATATAGCGCAAACTCAACTCAATGGCGTTGGAGTGTGTTATCACTTATGTGTTGCCATTCTCCTTCCCTAGATTTCTCTTCCCTACTGCTCAGCCAGCTTTACATGAACACCAGTTACATACATTAAACAAGGACGCAGTAGCTTTTGAAGGCACAGGGAGATTAAGGGATTTGCCAAGAATCACAGGATGTTGAGCCCACGCCATCATTTAAACAAGCATTTGCAATGCAATAGGTCTCGCATTTGCTTGAGTTTGAGCTATTGGCATTGTAAATGACAATGCCTTTTATTTAAGGTTTTGTCTTTTAAAACAATATAAATAAAAGGGATTGTTATTTACAATGCCAATAGCTTAAATTCACGTAAATGCTTGACCTATTGTATTGCAAATGCTTGTTAAACTGAGCAATGGTTTTGTCTTTGCTTTAAGGACAAGGGAATATAAAAACGGTATGTGCGCCACAGAAAGACAGAGAGATAAGTCACGTTGTGGAGATGAAAATGAAATAGGAGGCCAAGGAAGAGTGGCAAGGTAGAAAACAGAAGACAAAAAAGAGGAAAAGTAAGAAAAGGAAAAGAGGACAAAAATAACAGAGAGAACGAGAGAGTGAGCTAGAGAGATAAAGAAAGAAGATGAGAGAGTGGTAGTAAGAGATGTGTCAAGTGTAATTGTTATGCAGCCAGTCAGTGTATATATGTCATAGTAAAAAGAGAGGAAAGAGTTTTACATACATGTTAGCAATGTAACCTAAACTACACACTTTTACTTTCGTGCTCATGGTAAACGAGTCCCAGATTTTCTTTTTTTTCACACAGGGCAGCATCCACATTTATTTATTGTGCTGATTTGTGCAAGGAGAAAAATACAGTGCATCCCCTGCACTGTCACACAAACAGGGCTGCCCTACGAGGCAGGTAGCTTCACACCAGGGTGCACAGGGGAATCCTACTCTTTTTAATGCTAAGCTTGTGTCTAACTGTAATGCAATTGTTTCTGATTGAAAGTGTTCTGATACCTTCGGGTAAAGTTTGCGCTATATAAAAGTGAAAACAAATAAATAAGTTTAAAAAAAAGCATACCTGTACCATGTCCGTTCTTATTCTGTGATGTCACATACCTTTGGGTCCTCATAGTTATTAACTGCACCCGGCTGTGGGAAACCCAATGGCGCTCGGCCGGAAGTGTCCGGGGCTCCCATGAGCTGAGGGAGCCCTGTGTGTTGGAGAAGCGAGGCGGGAGCCCACGTCGCAGAGGGAAGTCCTTCTGGAGCCCACCCACCCTTATGAATGCTGCATGGTGCAGCCAGAGCAGCATTTTAGGCGGGGCTCCTGTGAGCAAGGCAGAGCCCCGCGTGTTGCTGCGCCAGTGACCGGGTGAAGAGGCCAGTCCCCCCTGCCATTGAGGAGACCAGCCTAGGAACAGTGCAGAGTCCCCACAAGAGCCGGGAAGTGGTGTTGAGCGGGAGGCATGCTAGGCACCGCGCCTGGACAGGACATGTGCATGCATATGGTGCGAGCAGGAGTTGTGATAAAGTCGCAAGCCGTACGCTTGTACATTTCCTGCCTGTTAAGCTTCATCACAGACAGTCGATGTGCACAAGTTACGGCTTGCTGCAATATTACAACTCCTGCTTGCACCATATGCGTGCACACCTCCTGTCCAGGACTTGTCGTAAGCGTGCACCCATCCTGTCCCGCATCGCAAAGCAAGTCGGCAACAATAGATCTCGCCTAGGCGAGCAGCGCATGGCGCTGCATCGCTAGGCGACACCTAAAACCCCCAAATATGAGTGGGGCTTTCTGTTTAGCCACTTTACTACTAATTGTGTTTACTTGAGGAAAACTTTTTAAAATAAACGCCAGCGTGATTGTTGCTGCTCTCTCATTGACTCAGTGGAAGCAAACAGACTACTTTTTTCCCAGCATTCATTAGGTTGTCCTTCAAAGCTTGGAGCTTGTTTTATATGCAACCTCAGTCCGATATCCAATGAGACTCGATAGATTTATTAAGGGAGAAAATTAGTGATTTTCATTCATTTTTAATTGCTACCTTAAATAAAGAATAGGAGATCATTTCATCCCACAGCTGTTCTAAGCCCAGAAGTAACATTGAGACGCTTTTCCACTGATTATGAGTTGAAACTGTACTTTGCGGTACCTGCCCCAGGGTTAACTTCACGGTACCACGTGAGGCTGCTCTAGATTCATGCAAGTTATGTAATATATCAGTGTTCAGAGCTAAAGATTGTTGGCATAATTGAAATTCCAGGTGACTTTGGGCCTGTGAAGCAAAGTTCCAAGTGCTTCCTGAATAGTTATCCATGAACAGAACCACTGGAGTAACAAAACTCGAGGGGGCCTCCCTGCAAGGAATGGTTCATGTACTGCTCAAACAATTTGGCTTTGGTAAATTCAGTGCATATTTTACATCGGGAGGTGCGTTAAATCTGTCATCTTATTGTTTTAAGCATAACTTGCCCCTGACGCTAATTCTTCAGGTTGTTCAATGCTCTAGTGATGCAGTAGCACACAGAATGTTATAGTGCTGTTGACTTGTATTGAGACACTTGTCTTTCTGACTGTGTGATAGAAAGCCTTCGAATGTGTCCAAAATTGTTTTCTGAGGTAAGCATGTATTCTTGAATCAGACTGCATGACCCAGTGTGTAGTAATTGTATAGCTCTTCAATCCCAGGCGGCACAGAACCCAGGATAATGTGCTTCATAGCTAAACACTTATAAGGTCCAAAAGGGGAGACCTATTAGGTATGCCAATGCTTTTTTTCATTGCTGGCAGTGTAGGGGATAACACAGCTAGAAGGAGGGGAAGGGTGCGTGGAGTGGCAACATGGGCAATGGAGGGGTGGGACAAAAATGCTATGACACTGGCAGCAAAAACACAGACAATAACTGAAGGAGGGAGGGGGCAAGCAACAACATGGGCAACAATGGAAAGCAAGTGAGTGGGTAGAGGCAAGTAACAACACAGACCACAACAGACGGAGGGGGACATATATGGGCAAGCAACTCAGATGAGGAAGGGATGAATACTGAGGGGGAGAAGTACACGTGGGAGCCAGCTGAAAAACAAGCACTCTGGTAGAGTGCTTAAATGCAAAGAAAAGTAAAGCCATAAAAAGCAGTGGAAGGACACAAGTAATGCATTCATGCTCCAATAAAGGGGGAAACGCACGAAGAGGAATGAAGCCGACCAATAAAAAAGCAAGTAAATGAGAGTGAGAATGAAGTCAACCAATGGTAAGCAACGGGTGGACTCAAAGGGCCATATGTAGGTAAAAGTGAAATTCCGAATTCTTAATATCAAATTTTACCGATTCGGTATTAAGAATTTGGAATCTCCAAAGTAGGTAAAAATTTGAAATTCTTTACCGAATCGGTAAAATTTGAAAAAAAAAATGACAGATTCCTCAATACTGATCGGTATTACGTAATCTGTATTACCGATTCGGAAAATAACGAATCGGAAAATACCGGATTGGTAAATACTGAATCAGTAATTCAAAACACCAGCAGTTTAGGAATCAGCCAATCCTGTGCATCCACCCCACCTCCCAACCAGGAAGTGGCCACACCCATGCAGGTGCACTGAATCAGAACCTTCTCGAGGGGCTGGGAGTGCAGAGGAGAACACAGGAGCCACTTGGAGAACTTTTCCGGTAAAACCTGTACAATGGCTAACAAGGAGACAGACAAAGAAGGAGGCGAAAGGAAGAGAAAGCTGAAATTCAGCGAAATGGAACTTCAGGTACTGATTGAGGAGGTGGACAAACAACATACCAAGCTGTTTGGGAAACAGTACTTGCAAGTGGCTGAATCTGAAAAAAGGAAGATCTGGCTGGGAATTCAGGCACAAGTGAATGCCATAGGAGTGACCCCCCGGGAAATTGAAGTACTTAAAAAAGGTGGTATGATGTCAGGAGTATCACAAAAAAGAAGATGGCGGAGATTAAAAAACAAGCCAGTCAGACAGGAGGAGGAAGGAACAGGGCACCTGCCCTGACTGCACTTGAACAGATTGTGGAGTCTACCATAGAGCCTGAAAGTGTCTGCGGAATCAGGCATGCAGACATCTCAGCCAGAGCTGCTACCAAACATGGTAAGAAGCATGCACACCAATTTGCACCCCCCATTCCCTATCCCCATTCCCCAATGAGGCTGTGTGAATCCCACTCCAGTACAGATTTTTGTAAACACCAGCAATGAATTATGGGAGATGTAGTCAGTGAAAAACCTATCATGACAGTCATCACACTGAACACCAAGGCATGTGACACAGATCAGTGATAAGCAAGCAGAGGACATTAAGATAGTGTGCCAGAAATGAAAATTTATTATTGCTATGCAGGGTTGCCTGACTACTGAGCTAATGTGCAATTTGTGTCCACAGGCGAGACATTGCGCAAGTCTGCACAAGACAAAGCAGGAAGGGCACCCCGGAAGGAAAGAACAGAGGAGGCCAGTGCAAGTGCAGGGCACACCAGACCACCATCACCGGCATCACCACCACTGCCAGCATCACCACGACTGCCAGTATCACCACCACTGTCAGCGTCACCACTACTGCTAGCATCACCAGCAGCAACACCACCGGCAGTGGCAAGACCCAAGAGGCAGGCAGTTGCCACACTCCAAGAGATGGAATCGTCCTTGGAAGACACCAGGGGGAGAGAAATCTCAACTGTGCCAGTGGATGGCAGTAATGCAGGGTCGCAGTCCACCTCAGAGAGAGCACAGACAAGTGCCAGATGCCGCAGGGCTAGGGAAACCAGTCCACCTTTGCAGGGTGAGGAGCATAATGTCTTCGCCGGGCTGGAGGCAAACATGGTCAAGGTGCAGAGCGTGCAAGGGAATGCAATACAGTCTGTACAGCCACAAATGTAACACCTGAACACCAACATGGTGAACATTGAGAAGGGAATCAGCACTATGACCTCCACGCTGGCTGAGGGCATGAAAGAGATGGCTGAGGACATGAGGGTCATGTCCCAGTCAGTGATGCTACTGTGCAGCAAACTTGATGAGGACAGGATGGCACGGCGCAGGGAGAGGCAGAAGATGGAAAACCAACCATACAAAGGCAGTGAACTGCCTCTCAACTGCCACTTCGCTGCTCTGCAAGCGCTCTGTGGCCATGCAGGAGGGATGACACACTGCAGCCATGATGTCTCTAGCGGGCTTGTCAAGGTAACAACTGCACTTGAAGTGCTCCTAACAACTCAGGCTGCCAATACTGGTGCTGTTGATGTGGGGGACAGTTAGGAGACGACCAGTTGCAGCAGCATAACGCCCCCTGCAACTGAGACCCGGCGGAGCATCAGACGGCATGGGGCTGACACTGGATCCATAGCCAGTGAAGACAGTCTGCTGATGGCATCCAGCAGTGTTGTGCGTGGCCGCAGACGCTAATGCAGCCCACACTTTGTGTACTTAATTGGTTGACGTAACCCATGACATCCTCTTAGGGTTGTCACAAATAGGACTGGCAAGTTGAGCCCTTTGTGTAGTGGCGTAGTGCCCAAATATTAAAACTACGTCATTTACATACAAAAACTGGCTGTGTCTCCTTACTTACTCAAAAATAGTTGCGTGTGATCTCTGCCTGTCTTTGTCTCCCATCTGGTGCTGGCGCCACTCCTGCTGCGTTGGGCTCTGGCTGTGCAAATTCATCATCATTGTCCTCAGAGTCTGTTAATTCAACTTCTGTACCTTTCTTAGTGGCAAGGTTGTGCAGCATAGCACAAGTTGCAATGATTTTGCAGCAGATGATGGGTGTGTACTGACAAAGCGCCTCCGCTTTTGTGGAGGCAGCGGAACCTGCTTTTCAATAGTCCAAACGTGCGCTCCACAACGTTGCATGTTGATTTGTGTGCCACATTGTATCGTCTCTCACTCAGGGTTGATGGGTTAAGGTAGGGAGTGAGGATAAATGACCGCACAGCATAAGCGCTATCACCTAGGTGAGAAAGAGAGTGCCATTAATTACATACACCAACACATTCATCTGCAGTATCTATCAGGGTATGTCACAGTGATTTACCTAGCAGGTATCCTTCTCCAAATTCTCCCGCAGCCAGGCATGTGTAGATCCGACTGTTCTGGAAAATGTATGAATCGCGGGTGCTCCCTGGAAATTTGGCCACGATGTTGGTGATTATGTTGGCAGCATCGCAGATTACCTGCACATTTATGGAGTGGGTGCATTTTCTATTTCTGTAGAAATACTCAGTGGCTGCAGGTGGGCAGATTGGAATGTGTGTCCCATCAATGCACCCTATGACATGCGGGAACTGTGCCATTTGGTAAAAGTCTTTCTTGGTTTTCAGCAGTTCCGCCAGTGTTTTTGGGAAGCTTCTGTATTGATGCATTCTCTGCATCATGGCATCCAGGAACTTCTTGAAGAAACAGGACAGGCAACTCTGTGACACCCCACCTACCGCAGCTATCACACCCTGGTAACTGCCAGATGCAAGTAGGTGTAGGCTACAGAGCACCTGCACATGTTGTGGTATGGCGTGCGCCGTTGGTGCTGGATGCTCCAGGAGTGGGTGCAGGTCCCTTATCAGGTCCAGGATGGTGTGGGGGTGTAGCCTGTACCTTTCATGGACCTCAGCCTCAGTCAGTTGGAAGAGTGTGATGCGCTGTCTGTAAACGCGCTCCTTCCGTCTCCAGATCCTCACTCCTGCTTCCTGTAGCCGCAGCCGCCTTGCAATTACATAGAAGGCCGCCATAGTGATCACACTGTTGCATTTTGGGACTGCTTATATACACTGCAGCTGATTACCACCTGCTTTCAGTCAGTGTTAATTACCGACTCCTAAATACCGAATTTCATGAAATTCGGTATTACTGAATTTGACTACATCTCTTTTCTCGTTTTTACCGTTTTTGATTTACCGATTCGGTATTTGGGTGTTCGGTAATTCCAAATTGGTGAATTAAAAATCCGTAATAAGGAATTGGTATTTACCGATTCCTTATTACCCATTCCTTCCCTACATCGCGTATGCCTATATACCGGTCGGTAACAATGAAATTTACCAATTTTCACTGTTACCGATGGGTATTTGGGCTAAGCATGGGCGAATTTTGCGAATCTCGCGTTTGCGAATTTTGCGGATTTGCAAACTCGCAATCCGCAAAATCCGCGAATTCTCGCGAATTTTCGGATTTTTTTTTTTGTGTTCGCGCGGGTTTCTGCCAGTTCACAAGGGTTTTTGTACAATTTCGCAAACGCGAACTTACCTGTCGGGTCGCAAGTTTTGCGAACTTGTTGTTTCTACGTGTCCAGCCTGTTTGGGACACTCTTCTTCATCACTGCCACCCTCTGTCACCACTGCCACTCTCTGACTACTCATGCCACCCTCTGGCCCACCCATGCCACCCTCTGTTTCATCACAGCACCCTCTGGTTGTCCAGTGTACATTATTGTGGCAAAGCAAAGCACACCTTCCCTGCCTCAAGTGACCTGAATTAATTTGGGGCTGATTAATGTGTCACAGAATATTTTTTTAGCTGCCACCTGCTTCCTTGGTGCTTCCTGATTAGTGATCTTTTGCACTTGCTAAGTGCTTTCATTGTTGCAAAATTAGTTACAACACCTGCCCTGCCCCAACTGACAATAATGAATTAGGGGCTGATTAATGTGTCACTGGATTTGAACTTCCAGCCTGGCTCCTGCTTGTCTCCCTTAGCTGTAATTCAGGACCTTTGTGGCATATGTGTAACTATTCTGAGGGTCAGAGCAGGGTCACATAATAGTTGCAAGTAGGCAACTGAACTCTGGAGGGGCCCCTCAGGAAGCACTACAGGAAATGGCTACTAATGATGAGCTTGAACTTTTGAACCTGGTAAGAGTTTCAGTTTTGCTAAGATCGTATTTCTGCAATTTAGCGCTTATTCGCGGGGCGCGAAGTTGAACTGGGAAGCCGCGAACTCACGCGAACAGTGCGAGCAAGCCATAAAATCCGCTGCTCGCGGATTTGCGGATTTTGCGGGAAATTCGCGAATCTCGCGGATTGCGAATTTACCGAAAATCCGCAAAATCCGCGAGCGGAACGGATTTTCCGCCCATACTTAATTTGGGCCACCAACATATGGCAAGAAACACAAACCGATAGGAGAGGGTCCTACGGCATATATAGACACAACCCCCAAGACTGAACATAGTATACACAGATTGTCCACGGGTCTATCAACAACAAATCTACCTTAGGGAGACATAAACCAACAAATTAAGGGGCCGATTATGATAGCGGTTTTCCCACGTCCTCCGGGCCGCCACCGGCCCGGCGGATGCAAGAAAACCGCTGCGGAGCCTTGAAAGACCCACCGCCATATTAGGATGACGGTGGGTCTTGAAATCCGTCCGCAGCCTTTCCGCAGCGGTCGCCTTCCGACCGCGGCGGAAAAGCTTTAACATGGCTGGTGGTGTCTATCAGACACCGCCAGCCATATTAGGATGGTGTAAAATGTATGCTTTTCCAAGGTGGCTTTTCCGCCGTGGAAAAGCATACGGACCTTCACTTCGGGGGCCCGTTGCGGGCCCCCTGGGTAAAGTGGGGGGAGGGGGGTGCACATGGGGGGTTCCTATGGTACCCCCCTGCATTTGCGTGAAAAAAGCAGCAGGCACCGCGCGGTGCCTGCCGCTTTGTGCACGCAAATGCGGTTCATGCATTTTTAACATTGCGGCGGGTGCAGCTTGAAGCTGCACCCGCCGCAATGTTAAAGATAGAGGATGTGACCGCCACCCTGGCGGTCACATCCTAATCTGCACGGAGGGAACGCCGCAGCCCATGCGACGTTCCCTCCTACTCTGGGGTCGCGGACGGACTCAAGTCCGTCCGTGATCCTAATGACCCCTTAAGTGTGTAACTGGATAAGAAAGTCTCCTTATAAATAAGGATACCCATCAGTCACCATTCGATACAGCCCTAGTCATCACCTGGGCTTTCTTAGATATTTCCAACGTGAATCATAAAATATGTTAACTAGGACTAGGTTGGCACATCCTGCATCTAATTATGAAGCATGGGATCACCTTATAGATGTCAAATGATGGTGTTGATTGATGGGTGAAAAATGAAAAAATTGCAGTGCGTGAAATGTGTGAAATATTTGGTGACTTAAAATTGGGTAAGTGAGAGAAACAAGAGTTTATTATTATCGCTCAATTGCCCATGATTAAAAACAGTGCAAGAAAATGGCAGCTTTAACAAATATCTGCCAAGATGGTTACTTGGTCAACCCGTTTCGGCAGTAACTCAGGACACTCCTATCCTCTGCCTTGTTCAGGACCTCTATCAATGATTGCTACTGCAATAGAACAAATCAATGTGAGATAAAATAAAATTAAAGAACCATTTCACCTGGACTCCTAGGTGTCTGGTCAGCTCCTCTGTATGTGGATTACTCAGCCACTGTGAATTGCACAATTAAGGTGATGGATTGGGGATTGTGTGACACCTTCAGCTATTCCTGGCTTTCCATTCACCACAATGTTTTATTCCCGGACATTGGAAAAAAATTATTGTAAAATCCATGGTTGCTGAAGAAGTCATGCATTTCATAAGATCAGTTGGATGCTGTGATATTACATGTTAGAATGTGGATTAGTTCATTTTCAATATTGTAACCTCTTGACCCACACGTGTAACCAAAAATAGCCCCGTACAGCTATTTTAAAGAAGTGTACTATCATTTACATCAGACTTGTAACAAACATTGACAAGGCAATATATTATTTTTTAACCCCTTGCGTGCTGACAGAACGGTTCCGTCATCAGCATCGGTTGAGCTGTGATGATGATGGAACCGCTCCGTCATGACTCCGCCCGCGCAAGGCGGAGTCAGCACAGGCGGGGAATACGCCCGCACGCAAGGGGTTAATAGCATATAGAGAATATATTTTTATTAAGCTTCACTAAAAGGCAAGGTAGTTGTAGTAGAAGCAGTAGGGCAAGCTTTTCTAACACAATAAAAGCAGATTAACTAATGGCAGTGTGAGTGTGACAGAGTACAAATGTACGAAAGAGTGCAAGAGATATACGGCCTGATTCATGTACGGGCCGTTTTGCGTGGCCCTAATAGCGAATCATAGCGACTCGCTATTGAGGACACGCAAAACGGCATTCATGTAGGAATTGCTAAATCAATAGCGATTCCTACATGTTCTCTATTTGCGAGTAGCAATTTGCTACTCGCAAAAAAAGGTATTTCTCCCCATTCATTCCTATGGGCCAAAAGGCCCATAGGAATGAATGGGGAGTATCCCTTATTTGCGAGTAGCAATTTGCTACTCGCAAATCAGATAGCGATTTTAAGGGTGCCAGGGGTGTCCAAGGGACACCCTGTAGCACCCCTAAAATGCACATTTGAACAGGTGTTGCGCACACACATGTCCAAAGGACATGTGTGTGTGCAACATGCAACTTAGAAAAATGCTTTTAAAAGCATTTTTCTATGTTTTTGCTATTTACCGAGAGGTCTGACCTCTCGGTAAATAGCGGCCCAATTTTGCTAAATCGCAATTTTTGCAAGTGTCATGAATAGCATTTAAGGAATCTCTAATAGAGATTCCTTAAATGCTAATCCTCGCATATTTGCTAATTCCTCATTAGCGATTTTAGCATTTGGGATTGTGAATCCCAAATGCCAAAATTGCACTCGCAAAAGGCAAGATTCTGAGAATCTTGCCCTTTGCGAGTGCAATTTTGCTTCAGGAATCAGGCGGATAGTGAGAATGTGTGTGTGACAGTTTATGTGTGCTATGCATGCAAGTGTGCTGCTGGTCTGGCATACTGGAGGTTATTATTGCCTTATGTGTGAGAAGTTAGCCTGGCATATGATGTCCACTAGTTCTAGTGGGCACCTTGCACCAGTCTAATCGACCCTTTTTATGGTAGTTGTAAAGTCAACCTTATAGAAAGCTATCCTAGGGGTAGCAGTGACAAGCAGTCTTCAGGCTAAGACTTCAGAGAGCGAATTAAGCGAGTTGTTTTACCAATTATAATCCCTTGTGAAATCACACCACACAAGGTATATATCAAATATAAATGTATTTATTCTAAACACAACACCTCTGCACTCTTTATGAGATCAGAGGTAAAAGTACAATACAAGTTATTTAATTGGCATGTGATAAGTTGCACAGTATACGTTTTGGGGGCCTCACAAACCATATACTAAAATAGTGGCATAAGAACCACGTGAGAATTGGAAAACAGGCCTGGGGCCTGTGGAATCACTGGGGCTACTCTAAACTACCAAAGGTTAGGCTGTAGGAGGGCCACGGGAGACGCTTGCAGTGACTAAACACAGCCGTGGGTTACCATTGACTTTCTATGGGAAACAAACAAGTTGCAAATTTACAATTTAAGGACACTTCTAAATAAACTACAATGGAACCCTTTTGGACTTAGACACTAGGAGGGCCAATAGCCTCGAGACTACCAGAGTACTCGTGTTACCTCACCCACGGAAGCCGGGTGCATAGGTCTCTTTTGGTGTCGGGTTTCGTCGTCGATTTCAATGGAGATCTCCAAAGAAGTGCTGCAGGCGACCAGAGGAAAAGTGTCCGGGTGGATACAAGGGTGGATCGAAGATCTGTAGAACCTTAAAGCAGAAGGGACAGAGTCTGGGTCACTTGCCAGTGACCAGGGCGGCGATAGGAAGATGCCACCAGATGTGGGTTGATTTCAGGTGAGAAGGTGAAGCTTGTCTCTTCAGCCACGAGGACCAGGAGGCGTCGATGATGAACAGGAGCTGGATTGTAGCTATCCCACAAAGGATCTAGTTGACTGCGGTATGCGTATCCAGATGGGACCCAACAAGCTTTGCCAAATGCAACCCATGCAGGATGTCGAGATTGGCTTTGGTGCAGACCAGCAAGATCTGAGGAACTTCTCCTTTGCAGGGAAGTTGGAGCAAGCCTGGAGCAACCAGAAAAGCAAGTTAGATTCAAAGAAAAGTCTTCAGGGGCTCACTAACCAATGGGCAAGGAACTGCAAAGATGCATCAAGCTGAAATGCAAAAGCGGGACCCACGGTACACTCGTGGAATGGGGGCCTCTGAGCTTTGGTGCAAATAGTGCTCGGGTCTGGGGCTTCAAGCAATCCAATGCACAACTTCGAGATACCTCGTGAAGTAGGTGCAGCTTCCAAAATGAAGGATGTCCAGGAGTTCTGGTCCCACATCTCTCGTGTTCGCCATGGGTCTCAGCTTTGCTGTAAGCAAAGGTCGGGGTCAGAGGTGTCTGGGAGTCCATGTCTTGTGTCAAAGATTCTTTGGGATCCGGCGGGAGCCTCGAAACTGCAGACCGGCAAAGATGCTGTTGGTGCCTGTTTGAACAGGGTGGTCACTCCTTGACCACAAGGGAGATTTCGTCCATCTTCCAGTCAAAATGGAATGTTGAAGCTCCAAGAAATATGTTGCAGAGTTTCGTCCGGGGTAATCTAAAGTCCTAGGGACTGGGGTTCTATGCTTATAGTAAGTTCCGGGGTTGGACTAACTCTAAGGTCCCTCCTATGTGTGGACCTGGGGATAGGGTGGTTACACCCCTTCCCCTTTGTCCAGTTTCACGCCAGAGCTGGGGCTGAGTACCCCAGCAACTGGTTTGAACTGGGAAATGCAAGGATCACCTTGTGTGCCCCAGGCCGTGTCTGGAAAGCATTCACTGAATGCAGCCCTCCCTGCCCCAATACACTAAGAGCCTGTCTGGGGAGGTGCCAGCACCTCCCTGGACAGGAAACCTGTCTTCCAGGCCTCCCCTGCCAGAGTTTCATCCAGCAGCAGGAGGGCAGACTCGTGTCTGTGCAGCAGCATCCATTTTGTGATGCTGAGGCTCTGTTTAACTTTAACCGGGTAAACCAGTAACTACATGTCTTCTCCCTCTAAAAGGGTGGAATGCTACTCCGCCGCCAGAACTGGCAGGGGGTAGTAGTCCAAAGTGTTTGACACCTTACACTACATGTTTTGATAAAGCCCAACCAAAGTTAGCATTAACTGCGAGGATTATAATGCGCTTAAGAGTATATGGTATAGCTATATCATAGAACAGCTATAAGGAGATGGTTCCGAAAGCTGCAGAGGGGCTCAGCTCATGATAGGGCACCCTCTCACATAAAACCAAGCACTCTGCCTCCAGGATTGTTAAGGCCTGCCATAGGAGTGACTTATAGGTGTATATGTGTCTATATGTATATATAGATATAGGTATACTATATCTAAGTAAGGGGTGATTACACCACCTTACCCAGGCTGTGTGAACAGACCTGTGTTGTCAGTTTGGAAGGCAATCCAGGGGTGGCACAATACATGCTGCAGCCCCTGGTAGGCCTAGGTTGTACCTATGCCCTTGGTACCTATGGTACACTATACAGGGGAAAAAATGGTTGGGACATGCACAACCTGAAGTATCCAATGTGGGTAAATAATAAAGTGTCGCTTGCTGCTGGGGCTTCACTTTCTGTTCCTAAAAGTGTTATCCAAATATCCGTTGATGCAACCCCTGGTAGGAGTTGTCCGCCTACGCACAGTGTGAAGTATCAAGAAAATGGTTTAAAGATGTTGTGAAAAAATAAAAGTTTTCATACAACAAAGTCTGTTTGTCGATTGTTTTAATGACCAACCGTCATTGTAAGAGTTCCTTCTATTCAAACAGTCATGGCTGTTATGAAGTACATAGTGGTCAAAATATATTTTGATGCTTTAAAGTAATATATACATCCTTTCTTAATTAGTCCCAATGCATTTCGGGCATGACTTCTGCCCTTCATCAGGGGAACATTCTGTGAGCAAAAAATAAGAATGATACTGGGTCTTAGTAAGGAGTACCTCGTGTGGTCTCAAAGCAACACATTAACAAAGTAATCCGTAATCATCATAACCGTGCATAAACTCTGGAGTGGAGGGTGATGTGATATAGAAGACCCTTTGAGACCTCAAAGGTGACACCGATATTGAGAAAAAATATCAAATTGCATGCTATGGTGGGTTGCTGGTGGCAGGCATCTATAAACGTGTGCATCGTGGCTAAAAGTGCGACATAAATTGAGAAAATATCGGTGAGAACATGCTAACGCCGGTAAACATGGCGTGTTAGACGCTATTAGTAAATGCGAGGTGAAACAATAGTGATGACTGTGCATAAAGTGCAGGAAAGTGCTGACGACTCGAAGTTTAAAAAATCAACGTGGGAGCTCGTGTGTGACCGCGTGTGGGATAAGTGCCAAGGCATTTTAAAAGAATACAACATACGGTAAAGGTGTCGCGTTAAATCTTCGGCTGGTAAAAGAAAAGGAAGTATCTGTAGAGAAACGAGAAGCCAGTTAGGGGGTTAAAAAACAACGAGACAGTGTTAACGGCGTGTCCTCAAAATGAGGTACTTACTAATCAGTCTATTACGAGGACAAGCGAGTGTCTCGGGTGCATCCCGGCGTGCCGAGTGGCCATGCGAGCATAAACGGCGAGTGCAAAACGCCAGACTAATAAAGTTAGATCGGGCGCTCAGGGACTGACATGCCTCTGGGTGAGAGTGAACATAAAAAGAGGACTATATCGGGAAAAGTGAACAGCCATCTTGGAGAGGAGTGCGGGTAGTGTGAATAGGTCAAGAGACAGAAAATATTAAGTGCAAATGTGCCCAGTATAAATGAATATGTATAGTGGGTCAAAAAACAATGCAATGCGGCAAAAATCCTAAAAAAGGCAGGTAACACTGTGTGACTGAAATAGCAATGTTGAATTACACATTAAAATACCGAAAATGGAAAACATATAAGACAGCAAATATTAATGATACAGAAAAAATCATGAGTAGACCATATTCAAGATATAAAGAAGGGTGATCCATTACAAATAACACAATAACTCCATTCTGTCGTTGAGCCCGTTAGGCTGCATCGTGCATAGGTAACGTATCCAATAGTTCTCTCTCTGAAGGAGTCTGTTCTTGTTGTTGATACCTTCAACCTGCAATATTGTTTCAAGTACTACAAATTGACGTTGCGAAACATTATGTATTTTCTCCATGAAATGTGTTGCCACAGTAGATTTTGCATTCTTGGTTCTGATGTTACTTTTGTGCGCCAAGATGCGGGTGCGTATTTTACGTTCTGTGCGGCCGACATAACATAAGCCACAGGGGCATTTGAGTAAGTATATGACGTTCGAGGTGTTACAAGTGGCATTAACTTTCAATTTGATAGGAGTGCCTTTCATGGGGTGATGAATGCTGTTGCCTGGTATAGAGTTATGACAATTGCTGCAATTATGGCATGGTACCAAGCCTTTATATCTGGTTGTTTGTGAGTCTCCAGCGGAACGCGTCAGAAGATCCTTAAGATTTGGTCCTCTGGTATATGAGAAAATGGGTTTATTTTCAAAGAGACCTCTAAAATCAGGTTTCCTGCTAAGCAGTGGCCAGTGTTTTAAAGATGATGTTGCGATATCTATTGCTGGTGGTTGAATATTTAGAAACCACTATCATGCGATTCATGTCTTGTTTCCGTTTCATTGACAGTAGATCCTGTCTGTTGGAGGCATCACACCTATTCTTGGCGGTTTCCAAAATATCAGTAGGATATGCATGGTCTGGTACACATGTCATTGATTTGTTTGGAACATTCTGAGGGCTCTGAAACAATCTGTTTCACTCTCAAGAGTTGAGAGAATGGTAAGTTATTCTTAAGGCCTGATCTGTGGAAACTTGTATAGTGTAAAATGCTGTTACGGTCTGTCTCTTTGCAGTATAAGGTGGTAGAAAATGTTCAATGCTCTAACAAAACTCTGACATCCAGGATGTTGATTGAACGCTGATTGTATTCCCATGTAAATTGTATGCGTCATCAATGTCGTTGAGTTGTTGTACAAATTGCATGAGTGTGTTAGCTGTTCCTGACCACAGTATAAAAATGTCGTCTATGTACCGAAGAAAAATCTTTCCATGTTCTAGCCACGTGAGTTTGTTCAGAATATGTTGTTGTTCAAAGTGGTGCATAAACAGGTTGGCATAAACTGGAGCTGCACAATTGCCCATGGAAGTGCCACTTAACTGTAGGTACCAGTTTTCATTCCATTTGAAATAACTCTGATAGAGTGTGAACATGAGCAGTTCCATCAACAGGATTTGTAGTTTGGGTGCTATATTGGAATCAAGTAAAGCACGCTCAATAGCTTCTATGCCTAAGTTATGGGGAATTGAAGTGTACAGCGATTTCACGTCAACTGTACAGAGCCATAGTTCTTCTTCTGGATTTGTTTGAATGGTATTGATTTTGATCATGAAATCAGTGGTGTCTCGGATGTTTGATGGAATATTGACATCAAGAGGTTGTAAATGTTTATCGATAAATTTACCAATTGGTTTGTGAATGCTACCTTTCGTGGAGACAATAGGTCTGAATGGAGGCTTTTGTAGGTTTTTCTGAATTTTTGGTAGCATGTATAATGATGGTGACCTGGGGTTCTCCTGTATCAAGTATCTTTTGACTCTGTCCGTTATGTGACCTTCATCGAGTGCTTTCTGTACAATGTTTAACAGTACTGCTTTGAATTCGTTTGTGGGATTGTAATCCAGTTTGGCATGGGTGCTGGTGTCAGAAACGTGAAGCGATACTTGTTCAAGATAGTATGAACTGTCCATGATGACTAAGGCATTCTCAGCAAAAAACTTATTTTTTCACAACATCATTAAACCATTTTCTTGGTACTTAATGCTGTGGGCAGGGGGACAACTCCTACCAGGGGTTGCATCGACACTATGCAGGGGCTCACAAGGGTGACCCAGTAACCAATCTGGTATGTACCTAAAGTACATGGAGGCCATTTTATAGAGAAAGCAGATAGACTGGGGCCCTGAATAGCAGGGTCCCAGGCCAACTAAGTCGAAAACCAGCAAAACACCAGGCAAAAAGTGGGGTAACCATATAGTCAGATATCCACCTTCCTACATTATGAACAAGGGCACTAATAGAATATGAATAGGAGGTGTTACCTATGGCAAACTGCAGGCCCTAACATGCTTCTATTAAGACACCATCATTGGCTGTGGGGACTCAAACTGTCTAACTGAAAAAGCCACTAGCCCAGTCATATCCAGAAGAAGGGACGCAGAACATGCGCCACTACACCTGGCCAAAGGCCCTAACATAATGCACGAAATTCTTAGCACATTGGGTGGATCCATAGTAAAATGTTGAAACTGATATTTGAGATAAGTCTTGTCATAAGATTTCCTGTACTCATTTTATCAACGGTTGTCAATGGCAAAATGTTGACCCTTGTATTGTTCAGCATTCCATCCATCAATAGTTCCTTTTGCTTTTGTCACCCCAAATGGGGACGGGTATGCCCAGCCGTGGATCCTGGGCTCACTGCGCCACTGGATTCAAGCTAGCTTGGCTGATGAGGGGTGAAGCTCCGAAACCTGTCCCAGGAAGCTTGCATCCATTCCAGGGAGGACCTGTCTTGGCAGTTCAGGCTGGACTGTTCCCATGAGGAGCAGGGTCAAGACTGATTTACATATGACTGGGTCCAAACTGGGGTGGCATGAACAGTAGATTAAACCCAGATCTTTGTGACTGGGGGTAAATGTTTGCATTGTTTAGCATTCCGTCCATCAATTGTTCCTTTTGCTCAAGTAGTTGTCAGGCAACAATAAAATATCCAGATAACTCTGATGATTAATGTTCCCACTTGTGAGAGTTCAGAATGTTGTCTAGTTGCACTTTGGTTCATCGTAAAGTAGCACAGAGGGTTAATGTGCTTGTTGCAAAGAACGTGTACCTTATAGATAACAGAACTGAGTGTGAGTGAACTATGAGTAACACTATAAAAAAATGAAATGTACGTTAGAGAGAAGCTATGGAGAGATGAGGTGTACTGCAGTGAGGTTATTCATGGATAAGAAGGCTATGTGGAGGAGAGTGCCAAAAACACTGTCATAACGGACGACACCAGAGTTTGAGCCAGCCCTGGCTAGCAGTCTTAGTCCCCTGCCGAAATTCAGGTCTAGTTGCACCCCTGGGCTCACGGATGGCCGTGGCACAATGCACCACAGAACACTGTGGATCTGATGCATTACTCAATCAAGCAGGCATAAAAGCCACATTTATTGGGAGCTCCTACAACTTGCATAGAACCGATATACAACATGCCCTTCCTTGACACACATCAGAAGTCTCCGGTACACCCAAAAGCAAAAATTAGCTCATGGGACATCGCCAAGGGGTGTTATACATATGCTGCAGGGGCGTAAAGCTGGTACAGGGGGAGGTGAGGACAATCCTTCAGAGGCTCCCTAAAGCTTCAAGAGGGGCCCATTCAGGCCACAGCCCATGAATATCTGTGAATTATGTCAAACTCAGGGGTCCCTCTTCACATTCTGCAGGTGGGGGGCCCATCATTTTGCGTTTCGCCACTGATATGCTACAGGCATACTTACACTGTTCTTATGCTAATGATATTGCGACTGACACACAGCTCTGTTTGCCTGAGGATTGTGGACACTCAAGTGTAGCCAGCCTTTACTTCCACCACCCCACTTCCTAGTCTCTCCCTCTAGCTAACCAGCAAAAGTCTATAAAATAATTTGTGTTCTATAGTTATTAGAGCATTTCCAAAATATCCTGCTGTACAACTGCACTTCCTGGTCTGCCAGTGGCGTAACAAGGGGGGGTCCACCCCTGGCGGCACGAGTTTTGGTGGCGTTGGCCTCCTCCTGCTCTTACCTGCCGTCTCAGTGGTGGCAACCGCCCCCCACCCACCCGCCTAGTATGCAAAATATGGATCCCAGTGTACTAGAGATTTGAACTAACATAGGAAAGAAAACTTAAATCATAATAATTTTCTAGCAAATCTTCAAAGAGACAAAAGAAAAAATGAATTGCAACTAATGTTATTTAATCACATTGGAAAAGGTACTTATTTACATATATAACTTTGCATGAGAGCCACTCATAATTACTCGCATAGGCGGTGCCTAAGGAGGGGGGGGGGGGGCTGGTGGAGTGCAAGGTAGTTAGTGATGGGTAGGGTATTTGGGAGGTAGTGACAATGAATCACAGGTAATTCTGGTACAGAGATGTTTATATACCAAATAGGTAACTTCTAAATATTAAAAACATGATGCCATTTAACACACATATAATCACAGTTAATAAATCACTGTTGAACGGATGTGCAGTAGATTGGAGTGGAGTGGTGTTATTGGAGTCGAGTGCAGTAGAGTGGAGTGGGATAGAATGGAGTGGAGGCAAGTAGATTAGAGTGGAATGGAGTAGGTTGGAGGGGAGTTTATTGCAAAAGGTTGGAGCGGGGTAGATTTGGGTAGACTGGACAGAAGTGGGTTAGAATGGAGTGGAATGAAGTAGATTGGAGTGGAGTGGGGTAGATTAGATTGGGGTGGAATGAGGTAGATTGGGATAGAGTGGGGTAGATTGGAGTGGAGCCAGGTGGAATGGGGTAGAGTGGAGTGGACTGGAGTGGGGAAGATTAGAGTGAATTGGAGTGGGATAGATTGGAGTGGGGTAGATTGGGGTGGAGTGGGTTAGATTGGAGTGGGATAGATTGGAGTGGGGTAGATTGGAATAGATGAGAGTGGATTGGAGTAGATTGGAGAAGACTGGAGTGGAGCGGGGTTGATTGGAGTGAAGTGGGGTAGATTAGGGTGGATGGGAGTAGATTGAGTAGAGAGGAGTAGATTGGGGGGAGTGGTATAGATTGGGATGGGGTAGATTGCATTGGGGTAAATTGTATTGGAGAGATTGGGTAGATTGTATTGAAGTGGGGTGGATTGGGGTAGATTTGAGTGGAGTAGACTGGGGTAGATTCGAGTGGAGTGGGTTAGACTGGAGTGAAGTGGAGAAGAGTGGAGGAGATTGGGGTGGGGTAGATTGGAGTGGTGTAGATTGGTGTGGTTTGTTGTAGATTGGGATGGATGTGGATACATTGGAGTGGAGTGGGGTAGATTAAAGTGGAGTAGGGTAGACTGGGTGGCTTGCAGTGGGGTCGATTGGGATAAATTAGAGTGGAGTGGGTAGATTGTGGCAGACTAGAGTGGTGTACATTGGAGTAAAGTGGGGCAGATTGGAGTTGAGGCACGAGTGGAGTGGGGTAGATTGGAGTAGGGTGGATTGGAGTGGAGCAGATTGGAGTGGAGTAGGGTAGATTGTACTGAAGTTGGGTAGATTAGAGTGGGGTAGATTGAAGTGGAGTGGAAAGAAATGGGGTAGATTGGAGGGAAGTGGGTTAGATTAGGATGGAGTAGGTGTATTGGGTGGGGTAGATTAGACTGGGTGAATTTTGCTTAGTTGGAGTGGAGTGGGGTAGATTGTCATAGATTGAGTGCATTTGAGTGGAGTGCTGTGGGGTAGATTGGAGTGGAGCAGAGCAGATTGGAGTGGGGTAGGGTGGAGTGGGGTATATTGGAGAGGGGTTTTGGTAGGTGGGGCTAGACTGGAGTGGGGTAGATTGAAGTGGAATTGGGTAGATTGTGGTAGATTGTAGTGATGTGAGGAATATTGGGGTAGACTGGATTGAAGTGGAGTGGATTGGGGTAGATTGGAGTAGATTATGGTAGACTGGAGTGGGTAGATTGGGCAAGATTGTAGTGGAGGAGCATATAGTGGAAATGCATAGAATAGGGTGTTGTAGAGTAGAGTAGAATGGAGTGGCGTAGGGTTGAGCTAAGTGGCGTGTTGTGTCATAGAGTGTCTTAGAGTGGAGGAGCATACAGTGGATTGGCATAGAGTGGAGTAGAGTATTGTAGAGTGGAGTGCCATAGTGTGGAGTGTGGATGGTGTGTTAGCACAGTGCCATTACAGACAACACGTTCTCAATTAAAATTACTATTACATTTGCACAGACATACAGTTTTACAGGGCAGAAACGATAATGTGTGGAAATGTATTGATGTGTTTTGATCGTATTCAAATATTTGTTTCCACCACACTTCAGAATTTCAAAAAAGGAGCTTAATTTGTACTTTCCTATTTCTGATATATTCTGAAATATCAGCACAGGTTATTTTTGTTGTGTGCTATAAAAACCTTTTGTTTCACAGCAAGATTGCCACATAAAAGTTCTCACTTTAAAGTCAGACAAAGAAAAGTAAACACAAAGCTCCCTCTGAAGACAGAGCCTGACATTTGACCTCTGTCTTTGAATGCACAGCAAATGTGACAAGATAATATCAAGATTTAAAGGAGTGCCGCTTGTAAGAAGACAGTGAACAGGCATTGCTCTACAAGATAGCCAAAATCAAGCTTGATAGTCTAAAGCAAATAAAAAAAACAATCAAAAGAAGTGGCCCCCCTGACTAAAATGAGGTAGAGAATGACAGGGGGAACAAGCCAGAAAATCTCATCAGAAAGATGCTCTACCTATCTTATTTCAATCATGCAAATAATCAATGATATTGTAACACAAAAGACAGTGCATGTTACAAATAATATGTATACATATATCAGTGAACCACAGAGAAAAAGTGGAAATATTTAAAAATACTTGTATTAAATAGGTATAGTAACTAAATAATCATGTCATAATGAATCAAAATATCAATTGCACATCCCACCACTCACTCATTCACATCTCAGGCAAACCATCTCAAATATTCCCATTCTCACACATCAATCAGAATAAGACATTCACACAACCCACTCACACACAACCCACTCACACACTGCCCCCTCACACACTGCCCCCTAACACACTGCCCCCTCACACACATACAACCCCCACACACACAACCACACACACACAAAACGGCACACACGCAAAACCCCACACATGCAAAAAAACACACACACATACACACAACCCCACATACACTCACAACCCCCCCCCACACACACAACCCCCCCACACACACCCACACACACACAAACACACACAACTACACTTACACACAGCCCACTCACACATTTCCCACTCACACACTGCCCCCTCACACACTGCCCCCTCACACACTGCCCCCTCACACACTGCCCCCTCACGCACTGCCCCATCACACACCGCCCCCTCACACACCGCCCCCTCACACACAACCCCCCACTAACAAACACAACCCCCCACACAAAAACACAACACCCCACACACACACAACCCCCACACACAACCACACACACACACACACAAACACACACACATAACCTCACACACACAAGGATAGCAAAACATAGCATAGCAAAACAAAACATAGCATAGCATAACAAAACATAGCATAGCATAACAAAACATAGTATAGCATAACAAAACACATACACTCCAAATACCACTCAGTGCCACATAATTACGCGCAACCATTCAACAACAACTGGTTTAAATATGTTCTCTCAATGTTTCAAGCTTTATTACAAATGTCACAAAAATATGTTAATATTTCATTTCTGTTCTTGGATTTTCATCACAATAAAATACACTGAACATAATCTTCACAAAAGTTATTTACAAAAGTTTAAGCTATTTCCATTATAAATTAAAATCACTTTTATTTAAGTATTAATTATTTAATTAAAAGCCATTGTAATTTGTAATATCAATACATCTAAGTCACGTAAATACAAACATGTTGCATTACAAATACTATAGGTGTCACATTTGCGAAAGTTATAACTATTGGCATTGTAAACGACAAAGCGATTAATTTAGCTATTTTCAAAACAAACACATAAATAAAAAAAATTGTCATTTACAAGACCAATAGCTCAAACTTTCCTACTGGCAGACCTATTGGCAACACCAGTGCTTGTTTTGTTTATTTGGGAGTGGGAGGCAACATGGAGGGTGGCAGAAGGCAACACAGGAGTGAGGAGTGGCCAGTGAGGGGGTATCATGGAGAGCAAAGGGTGGGAGGGAGGTGCTTGAAGCAAGCACGCAGGTTCCAGGGGAAGGACAAGCTCATGAAGAAGAAAGCCTATGGACTCTGACCAATTAAAAGTTAGCAAATGACAGTGACTGTCAAGCCATCCAGTGTTAAGCAATGGGTGGACTTTTAGCACACAGATAGAAAACACATGATTTCTAACAGACAACACTTGTGATGTATAGGCAACAACTAAAAATGGGAGTTTACCTTACCTAGATAGGCCATTATTAATTAAACGTTTAATATTCATGCTCTAATATTTGGTATATTTTATCATTCATGGACATATTACTTGGGAGTCATTTAGACTATATGGGAAGCTGTAAAAAACCAAGTGAAATGTGAGGAAAGTGCTTCTCAACGCATTTTTTTTATTAAGAGAAAGTTCTGCAATCTGTGCCTATGAGTACCAGAGCACAAGCAAAACGCCAGTGCTAATTCTATGCAAATAACTAAGGAAAAAGAGACAGAAACTATGCTTGCGGTAATGTCATAATAACTGGTTGTGGTAATGATATTACCAAATGATGGTATAACAGAAAAATATTTGACATCCTGTACATTATTCTATTAGTGGGTAGGTGCTAATTGTTCACAATGGCAAAGCAGCTTTTTTGTGTTGCTTGGTGCCACTAAGGGCCTTATAACAACATTACCCAGTAACTGCTACCAAGAGTTCCAGTTATGAATGGCATTGACAACTGTGGCGAAGGAAGTGGCGCTAGAAATAACAGGGATTACAAGTGAAATCCTAAGGGTCGCCTTAGAAATGAGGAATTACAAGAGGAATCCGTCATTCGATTCCCAACTCTTGCCAGTATTTCCCCGTTAGGCTTCCCTGGCTTTCAGCAGGAAGAATTCCAGAGTGAGCGTTAAGGCGTAGTAAGGAGTTTGTAGGGTTCAGGAAAGAGTAGTATTTCAGGGTTCAGGGAAGGTCTCCTTAAGGTGAAGTAAGAGCTTTCTGGGTTAACACTTTCCTTACTGTTGCACTGATTGGAGTGGGAATAGTAAATGTTATCCCACCACTATCCAACACCTTTCCTACTGTTGCACTCACTGGAGTAGGAATAGTAATTTTTACCCCTCCGCTATCCAAAACCTTCCCTACTGTTGCACTCACTGGAGTGGGAATAGTAATTTTTACCCCTCTGCTATCCAACACTTTCCCGACTGTTGCACTCACTGGAGTGGGAATATACATTTTTACCCCTCCACTAGCCAATACTTTCCCTACTGTTGCACTCACTGGAGTGGGAATAGTAATGTTTACCACTCTGTTATCCAACACTTTTTCTAATGTTGCACTCAATGGAGTGGGAATAGTAATTTTTACCCCTCCACTACCCAACACTTTCCCTACTGTTACACTCACTGGAGTGGGAATAGTAATGTTTACCCCCGCTATCCAACAATTTCCCTACTGTTGCACTCACTGGAGTGGGAATAGTAATTTTTACCCCTCTGCTATCCAACACTTTCCCGACTGTTGCACTCACTGGAGTGGGAATATACATTTTTACCCCTCCACTAGCCAATACTTTCTCTACTGTTGCACTCACTGGAGTGGGAATAGTAATGTTTACCACTCTGTTATCCAACACTTTTTCTAATGTTGCACTCACTGGAGAGGGAATAGTAATGTTTACCCCTTCGCTATCCAACACTTTCCCTACTTTTACACTCAATGGAGTGGGAATAGTAATTTTTACCCCTCCACTATCCAACACTTTCCCTACTGTTACACTCACTGGAGTGGGAATAGTAATGTTTACCCCCGCTATCCAACAATTTCCCTACTGTTGCACTCACTGGAGTGGGAAATGTAAGTTTGAGGATTCTTAAATAGTTTAATGTTTTAATTTATAATTTAATGTTTTTTAATTAGATTTTATGTTATTGGTAAATGTGTATATATATATATATATATATATATACATATATACATAATGTGACCAAGAGCCCGTGAGCTCGAAACGCGTCTGTTTATGCCCTAAATAAACAAACTTTCCGGTACCTGGCTGGTGTGGCTTGTCGTCCTTTTTCCTGATCTGAAGAGGAATCTGTGGATATACATATATATATATATATATTTTTTTTTTAATTTGTTTATTTTTATATATTTTTAAATTATAAAATAGATTACAATTAATAGTTTATTACTTGTTTTGAAGTAAATATATTTGAATTATTATGTATGTGTGTTTAACTTTTTTTATTTAATATTTATTATTTTATTATATATATATATATATATATATATATATATATATATATATATATATATATATATATATATATATATATCAAATTCGATATTTTGTGCAACTATATTTTTTACATCAATATTTCCCCCCCGATATTTTTGTACTTACCTGTTTAAGTTAGGGAGTAGATATTTTTGCATTCTATATTTTTCATCTATATTTTGTCAGTGAACCGTTGCATGGGGTTCTGCTTTCGTTGTTTTCTGCCAATTTTTTAAATTACAATAATAATGAATAATGGTCTGTTATTTACTATTATTGTACTAAAAAAGGAGCACAAGAAGCTGGACAAAGACTTTTGCTGTAAGCTGAGGTAGGTAAAAAATGCTTTTAAATGTATGTTATGTGCGTGCTTGTGGGAGACAATTCAGTTTGGGTGCGCGTAACATGTCTGCGTAAGCATGTATGTGTCAGTTAAAGTGAGTGAGAATGACAGACTGAATGTCAGTAAGTGAATATGAGTGAGTAAGAGTGGGTGAGTGAGAGGAAGAGTGACTGCAATTGAGTGAAAGTGGATGAGTGAGAAATGATGAGTAAGAATGAGTGTGAGGGAGTGTTGGAGAGTGTGAGTGAGAGTGAGTGGGTGTAATTGAGTGAGAATGAGTGAGTCAAAGTCAGTGAGAATGAGTGATAGTGAGCACAAGTGAGAGTACAGTATGAGCAAAAGGAGGAGTGAATATGAGTGAGTAAGTGAGAATGAACGAGGGAAATGACAGAATGAGAAGATGAGTGAGTGTGAGTATGTGTCAGTGAGGGGGAGTGAGGAGGAAGGTATGAGTGAGTCAGAGTAAGAATATGGGAGAAGGAGTGTGAATGGGTGAGTAGGAGTAAGATTGAGCGCAAAAGAGTGAGTGCAAGAGAGTGAATGGGCATAAGTAAGTGCAAATGAGAGTATGTGAGAAGAATAAGAATGAGTGGATGTAAGTGAGTGCAAGTAAGAATGTGGAGTTCTGCTTGTGAGTCTGCCATTGGTTCTAGCATGCTGAAGGTCATTTTTTGCTTATAGAGGCACCCCTGGTAAAATACTGGCACCAGTACACCGGAGGCCATTCTAAACATGACAGGCACCTGTGACAAAATACTAGCACTGACATACTATAGGTAATACTCTTCATAATGGGCACCCATAATAAAAAAGGTACTGGCACTCTAGAGATAGTTCTTGCCATACAGGGCACCTGTGGAAAAATTCAGGCGCTGGCTCCTTGGAGGTAATTCTTGTATGAGATGACAACTGTGGCATAATGCAGGGTGCAACCAAGCAAAATGCTAGCCCTGACACACTAGCAGAGGTCTTCAATTTGTGGGGCGCGACCCCCAGGGGGGCCGTGGAGCCCTGATAAGGGGGTCGCGCATTCCCAGGCCTCACTTCTTGAACTCTTGTAAAAAAATAAAACTACCCGGACAGTTTATGAAATTAAAGTACTTAAAGCTGTAATGCCATTCAAGAAGTGTTCACTTGTGCTGTGAAACCGGAGCTGATCAGACAGCTTAACAAGGTTTCCTTCCAGTACCCTTGCCTGAAAGGGATGGAAATATACGCTGAGTTAATCTGAAAATGCAAAGGACAATTTACAGTTTTAAAGAATGATTGGGAGCCAGTACTGGCTTTCAGTGATTGAATCACTGGAAGCTTTGTGACGAGCTGTGAAATGCGTGCTCCTAATTGTAAATATATCTACTTAGTGCTTGCAACCCCGGAAAAGGTGTTGAAGGCCAGTAAGAAGCAAGAAAAACAAGCATTTGCAATGCAATAGGTCTCGCATTTTAACACTTTGACCTATTGGTATTGTAAATGACAATGCCATTTATTTATGTGTTGACAAAACACCTGAAATAATAAAAAGGCATTGTCATTTACAACACCAATAGGTCAAAGTGTCTAAAATGCAAGACCTATTGCATTACAAAGGCTATCTTCAAGGTACTGAAAGACCTCACTGCCAAAAAAGTCACAACATCACATCAGAGCTCGGTGGAGCATTGTGAAAAGTTGGCAGAGTTTTTCTTGGAAAAGGTGAATGCCATCTATCGAGCCTTTCCTTTGGTCGTTCCCTCGGCGAATCCACCTTTTAAGCCACCACCATCTGAGGGACTATATTCTCTACCTTTGCTAACTTCTGATAGCCTAGGCACTTTGGCCCGCAGAGTGAAGTCTGGGTCCCCAGAGGATCCACTTTGCCCTGAAGTGTTCAAGGACCTAGCGGTACATGACATCTCACCGCTTTGTTCCTTGGTCAATTTGTCACTAACAACTGGCGAAGTTCCATTGAAGTGGAAGCGAGCCATGGTTCGTCCTATTCTGAAGAAACCTAGCCTGGATGGGAGCAAGCCGGAGAGCTATCGGCCTATTTCACTCTTGCCATGGCCGGCTAAGGTGATGGAGGCACACGTAAATGCTGTTCTCTCGGAACATCTCCGTCGAGCAGATATACTCGACGCTACGCAGAATGGGTTTAGGGCAGGTCATAGCACGGAGACGGCTCTGCTTTATATGGTGGAGCACCTTCGCTCCGTGCTTGACGCGGGACAAACGGCAGCGCTGGTGCTATTAGATCTAAGCGCTGCCTTTGACACCGTCTCGCACCCTATCCTTCTGCTGCGCCTAGAGGAGGCTGGTGTTACCGGCACTGCTCTCGAGTGGTTCCGGTCGTTCTTAACCAACCGGGCCTTTAGCGTGACCGTCCCGCCTTATCAGTCCAAATTCCATCCGTTGAACCTGGGCGTCCCCCAAGGCTCCTCGCTGAGCCCTACGCTGTTTAATCTTTACGTAAGGCCGCTAGCTGAGGTTGTCAAACAATGGGGTATGACCATGGTGTCATATGCCGATGACACCCAGCTAGCGGTCACGATCAGCGGGGATGCCGAAGTCGACGCTCCCAGGTTTCAACAAGGACTGAGGGCGGTCGCCAGCTGGATGACGTCCAATTGTCTTCAGCTAAACGCTAGTAAGACCGAGGTCATGGTATTTGGTAGACAGCCGGAACTGTGGGGAGAGAGATGGTGGCCGGAGGAGTTGGGTCCTGCTCCCATCCCAGTCGCTGAGCTTAAGAACCTCGGGGTCTGGCTGGACCCTTCCCTTACGTTTGCATGCCACACTAAGCGCACGGCTGCATGCTGCTTCGGCATCTTGCGTGGGCTCCGTCCTGTGCTAAAGTTCTTCGATGCCCCCACCAGGCAACTCATGATCCAAGCTACAGTCATCTCCAGGCTGGATTATGCGAGTTCCTTGCTGGCCGGTTTGAATGTGACAGAGATCGGGCGCCTGCAAAGGATCCAGAACGCCGCAGCGAGAGCGGTGGTAGGCCTCCCAAGATTCTGTCCTACCTCCAGCACCATACGGGCGCTGCATTGGCTTCCGGTGGCTCAGCGGATTCAGTTTAAGGTCCTCTGCGTCGCCTATAAGATCTTGAAGGGGTCCCCGGCAACGATCCTTACGACCCTCCTGGCCAACTACATCCCAGCACGACCCTTAAGATCGGCAGACCTCGAATTGGCCGTGGTGCCGCGCTTTAAGCGAAGTAGGGCCGGTGGACGCTCATTTCGAGTGCGGGCCGCTGCTTTGTGGAACTCCTTACCCCCGGCAATTCGCGCTATGAGCGATTTGCTTTCTTTTCGTCGCGCTGTGAAAACGTTTTTATTCCCTTAGTTGTATGCTTGTTTTATTTAGTTGTGTTGTGTAGCTGCCTTGTCGGGCGCCAGGACGCTCCTTAGCTGGAGCATCTGTGCGCCAAATAAAAACCACATAACATAACATAACATTACAATTGCTTGTTCGGCCAGAGAAGGAGTTCACACTATATAAAACTACAAAACAGTTACCGATTCTGGAATGTGGGCCACTTTTTTGGGGAGTGCCCTGGACTAATTATAATCCTGATCCCACACTGATGGCCCATGGTGGTCACATACATTAATATTTGGGGACTGTTTTTCATCACATTCTGACCCATAAAAAGAAAAAGAGGAAGGGGGAGACAATAGAAAGTGGTGACAAATGTAGAAAATAAGTGTGAAAATAAACCAGCAAAAGTGAGTTAAAGAGACACGGAAAGAAGGGTGGTGGTAAAAAAAAACTGGTGGAATCAAGACTAGGATCCCTGGTGATCAGTAAGCACAGCATTCAGTATAGCACTAGCTGTAGACTCCAAAGAAAAAATGTGGGCCGCTACTCTTATGTTTATTACAAATTAAGAGCTTGCCCAGTGTCTTAATCACAACAAATATGAGACAACGGTCTGTGACTCTAATTTGGCTATTGATTCCCGAGAGCCAAACTTGTTTAGCATCAGTGCTTAATTTGAGCCAGTGGTTACCGGTGGGCAACATAGGCACTTATTTTTGGATACCAGCACTTATTTTTCTGTACCAGATATTTACATGTAAGAGAGGGAAAACATATAGGGGTTCATTACGATGTTCGCCCGCCATTGTTGCGGTACTAGGACCACCTGCCAGACATGCGGCGATCCCACCACTGCGATTAGGATGCGTCCGCCATACTGGTGGGTGCATCCTGAGCTTTTGACATTGCAGCACCGCACGCAATGTCAAAAGTGCGTGCACAGCATTTCCCTGCACTACGTGACAGGCACCACGCGATGCGTGCCACTTGGTGCATCGAAATGAGGGGGGGTACCAAGGGGATCCCCCAGGGCAGCGACACCACCCCCTCCCCCCACCCAACCCCAGCCAGCCTTTCCATGGTGGCATCACCACCATGGAAAGGCCTTTGTTTACCCACATCCTGATATGGCCAACAGAGCCTGCTAGGCACTACCACCATTTAAGGCACTCTGCACCCTCCACAGGGCAATCGGGCCGATTACCTTTGGCAGTGAAACGGCGGACACACTTTCTGACTGCCGCGGTACCCACCGGCATCCTAATTTGGTGGTTGGTAATGTGCTTCGTGAGGGCAGAAGGTCCGCCGGCCCGGCGGTGGTGGTCTGTCTGCCATTATAATGACCCCCATAGATTGGGAAGACAAAGGGAAAAACCAGCCAGCAGTCACAAACAGAAAACATGAACCCGCAAGTGCAGTAAAGACAAGCATTTACAATGCAATAGTTTCGCCTTTGTTAAAGTTAGAGCTATTGGCATTGCTCTTGACATTATTTTTATTTATGTTTTTTTTAACATAAATAAATGGCATTGTCATTTACAATGCCACTAGCTTTATCTCTCGCAAATGACACACACAGAGCCCCCCCCACACACACAGCCACACAAAGCTCCCCACACACACAGCCGCACAAAGCTCCCCACACACACAGCCGCACAAAGCTCCCCACACACACAGCCACACAAAGCTCCCCACACACACAGCCACATAAAGCTCCCCACACACACAGCCACACAAAGCTCCCCACACACACAGCCACACAAAGCTCCCCACACACACAGCCACATAAAGCTCCCGACACACACAGCCGCACAAAGCTCCCCACACACACAGCCGCACAAAGCTCACACTGTGGGCAGCATCTCCAGAAATCACAGAAACATTTGTAATGACCGGTAAATAAGCCGGCCCTACCAAAAGAAGCAGCATATAGACATGTACACACGCATACATACAGAAAGACAACTTGCCCAACTTAATGGTGCATTTAATACACTGCTCCGCCACTCCCAAAAAATATTTACCGTTTGTCAATTCTGCCTACACTACAAGGGAGACTCGCCCTTTCACCTTCTTTGATCTGTAAATTAATGATCACCTATTTGGGTACAAGTAACAGCTGACATTTGCAGCGTTTTGGAAACGCCTGAAGGGAGGTAAAAACAGTGTAGAGAAAACCCAAGATATTTGTAAAGATGGCAATTCTGTGCCTGCCCATGGAAAGCACAAACTACTTCCTTGGGAGCAAGGGTATGTTCCTTTCAAGGAAGAAATGCCACTCAGAACACCAAGAACCCATGCCCGGGTGTCATTTGGCGGCCTGATGCATCCTGGGAGCTGTAGTCATCCACATAGACAACGGATTGTTGCAAGGTAGCAGATGACGGTTGGTCGGGTATCGGAACAGGCAAGGCATCCAGTAACAATTTATTGTGATTCCGATCTCTCTTTCGATACCCACGCCACGACCGTAGCAGGTAAATGCTTCGGCATCATAAAGTCCCTGAGAAAGTTCTTTGACTTCCTCCCGCTCGACTCCAGAAAGACCATCGCGGTAGCCCTCATCCTCTCTCGAGTGGACTACTGTAACGGCCTCCTGGCAGGGACCAAAAAGTCCACCCGGTTGAAACTTCAAAGCGTCCTGCACACTGCTGCGCGCCTTGTCCTTAAACTCCCACGCAAATCCTCAATCTCCTCTGCTCTGAAAGCCTTACATTGGCTCCCCTTGCATAAAAGAATACTTTTTAAAATTCTCATTGTAGCTTTCCGAGCCTTCAACAAATCCGGTCCTGCATATCTGTCAAGCCGCTTTCCCCACTACACACCAGGCCGCTCCCTTAGATCCTCGCAAGAAAACCTCATGACCCCCTCCAAATTCAATCTGAAGTCCAAAGGCGGTAAAACACTTAGTACCCTGGCTATCAGAGCCTGGAACAGCATGCCAAGGCATCTCAGACTTCAGACGCTTGAAAAGCCGTTTAGGAAACACCTCAAAACGTGGATTTTTAATCTCTCTGATGACTGGACTAAAGCAGCCATCTAGCCCCCCACTACCTTCCTTGTGACTTGGTCTTTTGGTTTGTCAGCGCCATGATGCTCCCTCCGGAGCGAACGTTCGCGCTCTATAAATACCCATCCAAATATCCAAATTAGTGAAACTGGTACCCCCCAAAAAATAGGGCCCGATTCACAGAATGAACTTAAGACTCAATCCTAAACTTACTACTATTTTGGCATTCACAGAATGAACTTACTACTTTTGGTATTCACAGAAGTTAGGATTTTGTCTTAAGTCTGTCTTAAGTCTGTCTCAAGACAAACTTTTTTTTTTTTTTGTGTTCAAATCATTTTTATTAAGCAAAAACAAAGATTAAATCAGCAATAAAGCATCATCATTATACAGACATAGTGGAGTAGTGCCGAAATCAATCATGGGCAATAGAACATATAAAACAAAATATGAATAAGCAAATAGATGAATAATGAACAAGTGGATAAATGAATAAATAAACGGATAAACGAATAAATGAATAAATAAGACTGAAAACTAAAGTACAACATCATATCAAGTGAGATAGTAATCACTGCGTCTTTTCCAGAGATGAGGTGAACAAGATATAGGAATTTAGAAAACAGTAATCAGTCAGTCAGCATCACATTATCATCAATGCATACAATTCCGTAGAAGTTTCCATCTATAGCCAGTCATGAAACTTCCTATAGTTCCTCGTCGTCTTCCCTGCACATTACGACTCTGGTTATCAAGCTCAATCTGTGTAAGGGTTACCCCATGGAATAACTGAACATAAGCTCTCGGGCAGTACTCTACGGTGGGTCAAAGGTGAAAGAGGAGGAGGCCTGGTCCAGGGAGTACCACAACTTGTTGTTGCTGACCTGCCATGGCGATGTGTGTAGTGCAGGGTTGTCAATGCCCCTAATGCAGGACAGCCACTCTCTCCAAGCATTAAAAGAGACTTCTGTCGCTGATTTCCAATTGCATAGGACCACCTTGCATGCTAGTGTTAGTAAAAGATCTAGAAGCTGGCGGTCATGGTCACCCTTTATTCTCGGATCTATTGCTCCCAGAATAATATAAGAGAATTCCCTTGCGGGTTGTGTCCCAAGTACGCGACCAATATAATCAAAGATCTTGGACCAATATGTGTGGAGTAGGGGGCAATTAAATAACATATGTGGGAGATCACCAACATCCAAAGAGCAGTTCCAGCACGTTGGTGTATCTCGTAGGCCAACCTTATGCAGTCTCTGTGGGGTCCAGAACGTCCTGTTGAGTATCATATACTTTGTTTGCGACTGTATTGGGGAAACCTTGTGTGTAAGCGCCGATGCATGTCTCAAGACAAACTTAAGACAAAATCCTAACTTCTGTGAATACCAAAAGTAGTAAATTCATTCTGTGAATGCCAAAATAGTAGTAAGTTTAGGATTGAGTCTTAAGTTCATTCTGTGAATCGGGCCCATTGTGTGCATCTTACACTACACCCTGACGTGCATAATGATTCATTCAAATCAAACCGTTTTTTATACAGCAACTACCCCCCCGCCCCCCAAGAGCCGAATTATTTTGTTTGTTAGAAGCCCCTTGCACCCCCGGAAATCTTCCCACCCCTACAAAAACGAACCTCTGAAGGTAAGGAGTATTACAGCTTCTGAGCAGAGCGTACAAAACAGGTCTCTGAAAGAGTCATTTATCCTGCTTCACCTGGAGGCATCTCGACGCGTGGGAAGGGGGCGGGGCACACGAGCACTGCACGCCGTCTGAAGGGACTTTCTTTAATGGTTGCTTATTACTCTGCGCAGCACACATGCGCCCGCAACAATTAGTGAAACTGGTACCCCCAAAAAAATAGTGGGAGTAAAAGATCTTGGAGCAGGGGCGTAGCTTCCTTTGGTGCAGCAGGTGCAGTGGCACCGGGGCCCTGCCCAGAGCGGGCACTTAACCCTGTTTTTTACTGTATTTTATAATTCAAACAGCAGCCGGGGGGCATTATTTTCCTTGCCTTGGGGTCCATGACACACTGGCTCGGCTACTGGGTGGAGTCTACCCTTTTACATTAGGTGGGCACGCGCTCTTCGTTTTGTTCACTGGTGGAGGATTCTTTTTCCCACACAGTTGCACTTTTCACCAGACACCTGTCCGTGGTTAACGTTTAACAACATATACAGCTTGCTTCTTTATTTCACGTGCCAGAACATGCTTATGGCTCCGTGGCACTATGAACAACGGTTATGACTACTGCCCAAATCACTGAGCCTATCCCTGGTGAGGATGAAAGGCTGAGCTGAGCTCACCATGGCTAATATCTGTGACCTGCCACTCGGCAGCCGGCACGCCAACCCACCGCGCTGCCTCATTTCTCTAGTCGGTCAATACGGGGTTCTCCAAAGATCACAGGTCACCTGTAGCGTCGCTTTTGTTCCGTTTGTCTAATACGGGGCATCCCTGGGGGAAAAATGGGAAGGACAATTTACCACTGGTTTCAGCTGCAGCATCTATATGTACATTTGACCATATATGCCTGTGCTGCTCGAATTAAAACCCCGACAGACACCACCATGTGCCACAAACAAACTCCAGGGTACGACTGGGACTCCTCCATAGTAGTCGAGGGCTTGCCCCCAATCACCCTAAAGCCAGGAAGCAACTGGGTCCTATGGAATCCATATGTAACTGGTCGACTAGAAGTTCTTTTTGCAGTTTTTATGTAGCGCAAACTCGACTAGAAGGTATTGTAGCTCTTTATATGAGCACTAGTTACGTTACAAAAAAGATACACATATATAGGGATGGGGCGATTAAGTGATTTGCCCAGGATCACAGGATGTGGAGCCGACGCCGAGACTCGAACTTGGTTTCCCAGGTCCAAAGTGGCAGCTCTGGCCGTTATGCCACATCCTCCTGTTTCCAACCGCAAAGGGCACCCGAGATATCAAGCATTGGAATGTCCGCATTTCCTGTGGTGGTCTGATTCTAGGGGGCTTGGAAGACAACGCCGAGTACCACTACACCAGAAGGCACCAATTCAGGTATTCAAGACGTGCCTCTATCACTACCCACGACTGCCCCTCGTCTGCCGAAAGCGCCTAGAGGCGGACCAAGGCTAGTGGTTTATGAATCAATTTAATTCCACGACCATACGGATTCCACGACCATACGGTTCGACGTGGCAACGCATTAAAGCTCTCTTTTAGCTGGTCGTGGGCAAGTTGGTCTGGAAATGCACTGTTCAAATTTTGATTTTTTTCCACGATTTAAGGGACCTTGCAACGCTCCAGCAGGTGCATTAACCCACCAAGCCGCCGAGTTTGTTCTGTTGGTATGAAAGGAGTGGTCGGCCAGCTTTTGCACATTTCCACATAAAACGTATCACCCCCTGCACCCAGCGACTGCTTCCTTACCTACATTTATTTAGTATCCCAAAGCGCCCAAAAGGTGCAGTCACAACGCATGTGGGCGCTTTACATAAACTACATACATCAACGAATAAACATGCGAATCTCTATAGTGACTGGGTCAACGCATTGGGCCAAGTAGTTGCTTTATTGGCCCGACACAAGCTGTCTGGAAAGTTGATGCCGCTACAATCTCAGTTTCAAAAGACGCCTTCACGACGCTAGGTTTGTATCCAAATACGTGCGCGTGTTTTTCTGTGCCTTCAGCTGTTGGCCCAAAGGGTATATTAGACCGTACTGGAATAAAAGGTACCCACCAGCTGTGTACAGCAAACCTCATTTTTTTACCCCAAATGTGCCTTTGAAAGTACCTTGTGACTTTGCTCTTGAACATAAGCGCCTGCAATGTTTCAAGGCGCACCCAAGCTGACGTACGAGACGTTTTGGCACTGAAGACAGAATGACTTACATTTTTCAAACTTTGCAACAATCACAGTAAAGCACCGTGATGTACCGGAGTGCGACAGGTGCACTGCACTTCTATTGAGTGTCTTGTGACAGGTGCCCAGAATTCTCTGTAAAGTACATTGCGGATGCGGGAGGGTCATTCAGTGAGGGTGAAAAGAGACCATGATAGAGGGGGCGGAGGGCTAAGGGAACCCAAGACACCTGCTGGGAAGAGAGACACCCAATCAGGAAAATGCAGCAAAGCGGGTTAGGTGCAAGGTGAATAGGGGTGAGGGGGGCATTATATCACATTCATGAGAAGGGGCGAGGGCGCCCCTTTACTTGTGCAGCAGTGGCACCGGGGCCCGGGGGGGGGGGGCCTTGAGAGGGCCCCGCTTCACTCCAGCTGGGGGAGGCGGGACATTTCATGTCCTTGCACCCTTGCTGGATGGGTAGGGGACGGCTGATGGGTGAGCCCGGGTCAGAAATAGAAATTAATCTATACTGCGAGAGCGAACGGTCAACAGGGAGAGGCATTTAAAGAAGCAAGTTGTTGGGTGAAAGGGACGGGCAGTTCAAAGAGAGAGCACGGCCCAACGAGGGAAGAAGGTGCTGTGACGGGAAAAAGGGGGAGCCACCGGGACTGGCAAGAATGGGGTATAGAAAGGCGAGCAGAGACTTGTAAGAGGGGGCGCTGATATAGAGGAAGGAGGGTAGGGACTGGTATTGGAGAGGGCGCAGGCGGCTGAAAAGATAAGCAGATCATAGTGAGGGGGAGGGAGGCGAATGAGTATGAGAGAGAAGGGACGAGTGCGCGGAGAGAGGACAGGCTGCCGAAAGCAAAGCGCGACCCAGCTAGAGGAGCAGGAGACAGATGGGCGAAAAAAGAGAGAGAGGGGACCAACGAGGGAGAGGGGACCAGCTGAAGATGAAGAGAGGAGGGACAAACGATGGTCGGAGATTAAGGACCGATGTGAAGTAGTGCAGGCACTGGTGAGCGCGAGGGAGCGGGGACAGACGGACAAAACGGACAGGAGGGTCGAATTTGGGGGTAGGACGGCGAGAGCAGACTGGCGAATGGAGAACTACAAGCAGAGATGGGAGGGAGGCCCAATGATGAAAAGCGGAGCCCGGACTAGGGGGAGAGGCGGGTGAAACGGTAAGCAGAGGACCAGTGAGTGGAGCGGGGACGGCCTGCTGAAAGAAGGGCAGGAGGCAGCGTGGGAGCGGGGACAAACGGGTGAAATGCAGAGCGGATATCAACGAGGGAGAGGCAGGACA
The DNA here is from genome assembly GCF_964263255.1 of Lissotriton vulgaris. Lineage (NCBI taxonomy): Eukaryota > Metazoa > Chordata > Amphibia > Caudata > Salamandridae > Lissotriton > Lissotriton vulgaris. The sequence goes on from NC_141697.1 coordinate 580,337,329, forward strand.
GAGGGATGCTAGTGAAAGCAGGGGGTCGGGGCGTCGAATGGCGAATGGATACAAAATACCAGCGCGGGGAGAGTGGCGGACGGTTCACGGGAGCTAGTGAGCAGGACAGGATGGGGTGAAGAGGAGAGCGGGGAGAGTAGATAGGCGGATGAAAGGGGGAGCGAAAAGGGAACACGCATTAGAGAGTAGACTGACTGGGGACAGACTGGTTAAGAGATCAGGGGCTAGTGAGGGACAGGCGGGAGGCAGAGCGGGGGTGTGTGAGCGGAGAGTGGTCGGGTGGTGAAAGGAGAGGACGAAGTAGCAGAGCAGTTGATTGAAAGATCACGGACTAATAAGAGGTAGAGGCATCTCGACGCGTGGGAAGGAGGCGGGGCAGTCGAGCACCGCACGCCGAAACAGTTGCATTCTCCTCCAAATGCACACGCCCTCCCTTCTTCACCTGCTGTTTGTCCGCCAGTACCTCCTCGGCTCGCTCCTCCACCTCCTGCAGGAAACGCAACACAAGGTCGGGTTCCCTTGCTTGAGCCAGCGCCATCCTACCTGGAGCTTTTGAGCTTCAGATGTGAAATCTGTGACAAGCCCAATCACCCGTCAAGAGAAGCCGACAACAAACCGGACTGCTCCCAGGAGGAGGCGGCGGGGGCGCTTGCGGTGTCCTTCACGTTTCACACAAACTAAGCACCGCTTTACGGGGAGGGGGGGAGGGGGGACGGCGGGAGGGGGGACACGGAGGAACACACGGAGAGCGGGAGGGGGGAGAGCGGGAGGGGGGGCGGCGGGAGGAGTTCCCTCCGACCCGAGTTAAAAAATGAACACAGGGGGGGGCGGGAGAGGACGAGGGGGGCGGGCGGGAGAGGACGAGGGGGGCGGGAAAGGACACGGACGTCGGGAGGGAGGCGGGAAACGTGGGGACAGCGGGAGGAGGGACACAAGGCAGGACAGCAGCAAGCACGGCCCGGCCGGACCAGACTCGGGGGCGTTCCCGGCGTCGCGTGACGTCGCCAAAGCCAAAGAATCTCGGGAACGCCCCCGTGTCTGGTCCGGCATTGATGGACAGGCCCCTCGTCCAATGGCTAGGCTCCATTTATGGAGCTAGCAAATGGGACGGGGGGGGCGTGTTCCAGAGTGCTTACTGTACTCAATAGATTTCTCTGGAGGAGGAGCCTAACGGCTCCGCCCCCCAGCGAAACCTAAAAAACGGGGCAAGGAGTGTCTGTAGTTGCAGGTATTCTGTGCACAAACGTTTCATTACTTTACCATGGGAATTTGGGACGTTTATGGTAGTAGAGGATGAGGAGTACCAGATTCCAGAAATTTTTGTCAGGAGGGGGTCCTTACGCCTAAAAGTGTTTGACAGGGGGGTCTTGGCATCAAAAAGTTTGAAGACCTCTGCACTAGAGGAAGTGTTTGACATAAGGGTCACCCATGCTATATGAATAGAGTTAATGAAAACATTTTGTCACTGTCATATTGTACGTTATTTTGGCACATTGTGTATATGAGTGGCACCCATAACAAAATGCTGGTTATGCAACACAGAGCACATTTTGGAAAACATGAGGTCAACTCCCGGGACAGAACCAGTGTCCAAGGCTCCAGACCGGGCCTCTCCAGGCAGAGCTATTTACAGATGTGCTCTTCTGGGAGGGCTGACAGGGGCGAGCGAGCCTGCCAAACAGCTTGTGTCATGTTGTTATCCTGCCTGCCGCCTCGCGAGGAGGCCTGTGGGTGGAGCCGGTCCCAGATGGTGGGGTGGGGCTTGGAGAGCGGCCCAGAGCTGGCACAGATGGCCGACGATCACAGTGTCTCCGTCCCGCTCTCTCTGCACGGGTCTGCAGCCCTCCAGCTGGAGGCATTTCCCCTGGGAGTGCGGGGTCTGGCAGCCCGCATTATCCCAGGGGCGGGCGGAAGTGGCCTCAAATAGAAAAAACATGCCCTGAGCGCCCTAGTCTGTTACCAGGTCCATCTTGAGACCTGGTGAAGGTCAAGGGAGCTCCGCCCCCAACTCTTCCAAGGGCTTTACATGTACTGGGGAACCATAGCACTGATTGGTGTGTGGTAAAGCTGATGACCACTTGTGTATGTAAGAGGGGATACTAGGCTGAAACCCCTAGGACACTTGGGACAGAGGGACTTGGGAAAGAGGCTAGGGGGCGTGGAGAAGGAAGTCCAGGTAGCTAGTAGGAAACACGGACATTGAACTGTGTATTTTTATAAAATGGGAACGTAGGCAGCTGCATTATTACTCAAGGAACTGCGATTGCTTCCTGATTACAGCCAGAATGCGGTCGTGAAGCTGTAACAAGCCTGGTAGAAGAGTGTTTGTTTAAAACTACATTTTATGGAGAAGCACCCGAATTTTACTCTTTGTTTTCTGTCTGTAGTTTTGCAACACTCGAAATCTACACACCTCACAAGCATTTTTAACACCTGCTCTAAATTCACTCACTTTTAAGGAGCCACCTATGAACACCTGTCTTTCATTATAGAGGCAGGAACTGGCGCCTGTCTGTGTTTGATTGGTTTCTGCCTCAGCCTATCGCTGAAAGTCTAGTCTATGGGCATACAGGGGTCTGACCTACGCATCACTGAAACTGCAGTTTCGTGCTGCATGATTACAGCATCAGGGAAACAGAAGAGTACGATGAGGATGTGGCGTAACGGCCAACTGTATAGTCAACCCCTTCGATGCTTCTGTCGGCCATCGGCCGTCGCAAGCACTACCTCCGTAGTGCTGCGGACGTCCGTTGGCCGACGCGGCCCGCCCACTCCACTAAACTACCACACTGCGGCGGAATTGCCGACACGATTAATCGGTTAAAGAACCAGGGGGCTTATTTACAAGCCCCTTGCGCTGCCGGTGCGTCGCTTTTAATATGGGAAAAAGTGACGTACTGGCAGCGCAAGGGGCTTGTAAATAAGCCCCCTGGGTTCTAGTCTTGGCGTGACTCTCGAAATCCTGTGATTCTGCACATGTCACTTAGGGCCTCATTTGCTGGAATGGGCAACATAATATTCAGCTAAACTGTCACTCTGTGAATCATCTCATAATATTTCCTAAATCATTCACTTCTCATATGAATAACCTGCTCTAACCTTATAGGTCTTCCCATGCAAAACCAAGTCAAGATATAGAAAGCAAACCTCGAGCAACTGCAATTCCGTTAGGGTTAATCAAATAAATGTCAGGTTTCTCCCTTTTCCTTTCTTTTCCTATACCCTTTACTTATGATCTATGCATTTTGCTTTATAGGCTTTTTTCTCTTTAAAATCTTATGTTGAAGCAATATAAAATGCCAATTAGATCAACTATAAATGCAAACGAATCTTTGTTTCTCTTTGTATTATTTTGTATGTTAAAAAAGATGAAATCATGTTATGCGGTAAATTATGAAATTTTCTTAACTTACTGGCCAATATATTTTAGCAAACTGTATCTATTATCATAAACTGTTTAGCATAAGAACATAGGAACAGAAGAAATAGTTCTAGGACACCCACGCGCTGCACGGCCACCAGCTGCTGCGTGTGCTCCCCCTGCCTGACTGCCTTGCTACCGCCGCGTGACCACGCCCCCTGCCCCCGAGCGGCGTGGTCCCTGCTCTCCTAACCTGCCCCAGCTGTTTTAGCCTTGTTAGACTGCTGGTGTCATATTGTATTGCCTGTTTTTCTGTCTTCTGTTTTTTTTTTCCTTCCTGTTTGCCGCTGTTTTTTGCCGCCGTTCGTCCCCCCTCCCCGCTTCCCGCCACCGCCGCGAAACCCCGCCCCTTTTGCCTTCTGTACCCTCCCCGCTCCCGCCTCCCAGCTGCTCCGCCCCCCCGCGTACTTGGCCATATATGGCGACCGTGCGACGCAGGTGAGTGTGACCTAGTTCTAGGACACCCCCGTGCCGCACGGCCACCAGCTGCTGCGTGTGCTCCCCCTGCCTGACTGCCTCGCTACCGCCGCGTGACCACGCCCCCTGCCCCCGAGCGGCGTGGTCCCTGCTCTCCTAACCTGCCCCAGCTGTTTTAGCCTTGTTAGACTGCTGTTGTCATATTGTATTGCCTGTTTTTTTTTTTTTTTTTCCTTCCTGTTTGCCGCTGTTTTTTGCCGCCGTTCGTCCCCCCTCCCCGCTTCTCGCCACTGCCGCGAAACCCCGCCCCTTTTGCCTTCTGTACCCTCCCCGCTCCCGCCTCCCAGCTGCTCCGCCCCCCGCGCACTTCACCATATATGGCGACCGTGCGAACGCGCAGCGGGCGCGCCGATTGTGCGCCAAAGGTAAGCCTGTCTACGCCCGTCCGCGCCTGGACCGCGCCCAGTGCCAGGACCCCTGGCCCCCGAAGACCCCGGCCGACCCGCCTGACGTACACCGCCGCCAACCTCAGCGCACTCAACGCCGGTCGACTCCCAGGGTGCTACCACGCCACACCACGACGCACCCACGGACCCTTCAGCTGCCACGCCTGCAAATTCACCTGCATCCGGACCTGCATCGCACCAGCACCCGTCAAGTCGAACTCCAGCAGCACCCACCTCAAGTGCATCCTGCTCAACACCCGCTCCGTCCACAGACACGCCATCGAACTCTGGAATCTCCTCGACACCACAGCCCCTGACGTTGCCTTCCTCACGGAGACCTGGATGAACGCCTCTTCAGCTCCCGACATCGCCATCGCCATCCCAGAGGGCTACAAGATCACCCGGAGGGACCGCACAGCCAACCAGATGGGAGGAGGCATCGCCATCATCCACAGGAACACCATCCGTATCACGACCAGCACCGACAACACACTTACCACCGCCGAACACCTGCACTTCCAGATCCACACCGACCCGAAGACCACCCTCAGAGGCACTCTGATCTACCGACCTCCGGGACCACGCACCCAATTCAGCGAGGACATCGCCGACTTCGTCAGCCCGCACGCCCTCCCCTCCGCTGACTACATCCTCCTGGGAGACCTCAACTTCCACCTGGAGAATAACAACGACCGCAACACCAGCACCCTGCTCGACAACCTCGCCAATCTTGGACTCAAGCAGCTGGTGTCCACCCCCACCCACCTCGCCGGACACACACTCGACGCAGTCTTCTCATCCAGCAAAGACATCGCCTTCAGCCACGCCACAGAGCTTCAATGGACGGACCACAGCTGCGTCCACTTCACCTTCAAAAGAACGACGACCCACCACCACCAGCAACAGGCTGCCCGCAGAAGCTGGAACAAGATCACAGCCGACCAGCTCGCCACCTCCCTGAGCCAGCACCCTCCTGCCAGCTCAGCGAACCCCAGCCAGGCCGCCGACAACCTCACGAAGTGGATCAGCAACTGCGCGGACGAGCTCGCCCCGCTGAGGACCCCGCCCAGCAGACCCGGCAGCAAGAAAGCCCCATGGTTCACCGACGAACTCAAGAGCTCCAAGAAGAACTGCCGAGCCCTTGAGAAAGTCTGGAGAAGGGAACCAACACCGGACAACATGACCACCTTCAAGCTTGCCACCCGGAAGCACCACCAGCTGATCCGCGCCGCCAAGAAAACCGCATTCAAGGACCGGCTGGACAACAACGCACACAACTGCAAGGAACTCTTCAACATCGTGAAAGAGCTATCCAACCCCAGCGCAGGAAACAACGACATCACCCCATCGCAAGACCTCTGCGACTTCCTCGCCTCATACTTCCACAACAAGATCGCGGACATACACAACAGCTTCAACAACCAACCAACGCACACCACGACCGAACCACCCCCCCCCCCCCACCACCCTCCGCGCCTGGACTCCGATCAGCACCGAAGACACCGTCCGCACGATGAACTCCATCCACTCCGGATCTCCGACCGACCCTTGCCCCCACCACGTCTTCAACAAGGCCGACGCTGTCATCGCACCCCACCTGCGAGACATCATCAACACATCCTTCGACACCGCCACCTTCCCTGAGAGCTGGAAGCACGCCGAACTCAGCGCTCTACTCAAGAAACCCACAGCGGACCCCACCGAACTCAAGAATTACCGCCCCATCTCGCTCCTCCCGTTTCCAGCCAAAGTCATCGAGAAGACCGTCAACAAGCAGCTGGCCGCCTTCCTTGAGACGAATGGATCCCTCGAGCCCTCACAGTCTGGCTTCCGAGCCAACCACAGCACCGAGACCGCCCTCATCGCCGCCACCGATGACATCCGAGCCCTGATGGACAACGGAGAAACAGCGGCCCTCATCCTCCTGGACCTCTCCGCGGCATTCGACACTGTCTGCCACCGCACCCTAGTTCAGCGCCTCAGCAACGTCGGAATCCAGGAGAAGGCTCTGGAATGGATCATCTCCTTCCTCGACGGAAGAACACAGAGAGTCCGCCTACCACCGTACAAGTCAGAGGCCACCGAAGTCATCTGCGGCGTCCCTCAAGGATCCTCGCTGAGCCCCACCCTCTTCAACGTCTACATTAGCCCCCTCGCGGCCATCGCACGCCAACACAACCTGAACATAATCTCCTACGCCGACGACACCCAGCTGATCCTCTCCCTGACCAACGACCCCGCCGCCGCCAGAGCCAACCTGCACGAAGGGATGAAAGAGGTAGCCGAGTGGATGACGACCAGCCGCCTGAAATTGAACTCAGACAAGACGGAGGTCCTCATCCTGGGCTCTTCCCCCTCCGCCTGGGACGACTCCTGGTGGCCTCCAGCCCTGGGCACCGCACCCAAACTGACAGACCATGCACGCAACCTGGGCTTCATACTGGACTCCTCCCTCTCCATGACCAGGCAAGTCAACAACGTCTCCTCAGCATGCTTCAACATCCTACGCATGCTACGAAAGATCTTCTGGTGGATCCCCACCGAGACCAGGAAGACCGTCACCCAGGCCCTCGTCACCAGCCGACTGGACTACGGCAACGCCCTCTACGCCGGTACCACCGCCAAGCTCCAGAAGAGACTCCAGCGGATCCAGAACGCCTCAGCCAGACTCATCCTCGACATCCCACGAACCAGCCACATCTCCGGACATCTGAGAGACCTGCATTGGCTCCCCGTCAACAAAAGAATCACCTTCCGCCTCCTCACCCACACACACAAAGCCCTACACGACCAAGGCCCGAGCTACCTCAACAACCGAATCAACTTCTACACTCCCAAACGCCACCTCCGATCAGCCAACCACGCCCTCGCCGCCGTCCCCCGCATCCGAAGAGCGACAACAGGAGGAAGGTCCTTCTCCTACCTGGCCGCCAAGACCTGGAACTCCCTCCCGACCGACCTGCGCCTGACCCAAGACCACCTCTCCTTCAGGAAGAAGCTGAAGACCTGGCTGTTCGAGCAGTAACGGCACCCCCCTCCCCCCAGCGCCTTGAGACCCTACGGGTAAGTAGTGCGCTCTATAAATGTCTTTGATTGATTGATTGATTGATTGATTAAAATACTGTTTATTTCACTTCCAGTATCATGATGGTAGTGTCCTGAGGAAGACACCTTCAACGTGTCGAAACGCGTAGACAGGAAACCATCACTATATATCTGATTGTATACCAGAACCTATTAATGGAATTTGTTTTATCATTTTTTACCAATATGTCAATGACTTAATTCATGACACTTTTTATGAAATTTATTAAAATGTATTGTTTATGCTAAATTCAGTGTGTTTCTATTAATTCTCTTTTGTTTTCTAACTAACTTGTGCCAGCTCTTTTATGTGTTTGCCTGGGTGTGTTACTTCACATTGGGCATGTCACTTAGGGCCTCATTTGCTGGAATGTGTCGCACAACAGACGCAACTCCAGCAATGTGTCATTACACATGGGCGAGTCCCAAGTAAAAGGGCCTGCATCAGTCCTTATGCCTGCTGTGAAGCAGGTGTAAGGGTTTGATGCAGTAAACTCATAGAAGTAGCATAGCGAAATCTCACAGATTTCACTGCACCATGTCTCAAAGCCATTTTTACAGTGGAACGCCCACACAAAAGGTAACACAACAGAGGTGTAAGCCCTTCATACATAAGGGTCTTAATCAGGGCTTTAAGTGGGATGAAAAAACTAGGGGGTCTCTCAATGGGGCGCGGCCGATGTAATTAAGGGCATAGCTTAAAAACACATAAGCTAAAAATCTGTGCTTGGCATAGTGTACCGCCCAACTTGTGTTTTGCTGTTTCTGTCATTGCATCCAGATATGATACAACAAGTATAACACAACAAGAAGCTACCCTGATTTTTTTTTTTTTTTTTTTAAAACCTTTATTTATAACAAGCACAGTACACAGCCTCTGCCTACAACCCCTCGGGGCCGGCCGCTATGACATATAGGGGAAGGATATAACAGAACCAATAGGACAGTACGCCGTTGAAGCAATCTCTGAACACACAGTATCGTATGAAGCGTAGAACCATAGCATGAGGATAGAAAAAGGTTTAATTTTATGATTTTGTGGAGTACAATTTAGTAGACTACAAAGAGAATAGAAGCTAATAACTGACCAGGATAGCTATCATCATTCAAGGAGCACCCGGAAGGAGGCGTAATAGAGGAAGGCATGTGTCAGAAAGCAATTTCACCGTCCTCAAAGAGCGAGGGCCAACCGCTATGTCACATAATGTTACGATGCAATAAACCCCTTGACAACACTGAACCCAGACCCCAAAGGAAACAAAGAGGTGTAGAAGAAAAAGAAACAGAAGAAGAGAAGAAAAAGAAAGAGGGCCATAGAGACAAAGAGAAAACATAAAACACATCCCATCCCCCCTCCCTGCATACCAGCGGAAGGCCACGGCCCACCCCCCCCCAATAGGCATGCCTGTCGCCCCAAGAGAACCCCCAAGTGGGAAAGAGAATAAGGAGAGCGGGAGAAGACCAACCCACTCTCCAACTCCCCGAAGAGGAGGGAGGAGCCAAATTTAACATACTCCCGGTCTCCACCGGCCCCGTAAACAGCCCCAACCACAATTATCATCAGCACAGCAGCGGTGGCAATCAGAACTGCAGGTGGGGAGAGACATTTCCACCACATATACGAGTAAATCAGACAAAAAGCAGTCCCATCCTAGTCCCAGCCCGTCAACGCGTCCATATCACTAAAGAAGTCACCTAGCCCTGGCCCGATCTTGGGTGACCCCGTGTATCCACCCACCGTAAGAAGCCACAACCGTAGGAGAAGGGGGAAAGCAATAGAACAAAGAAACTGCCTAACCCTGGCCCGATCTCGGATATCTCTCAGGACACACCCCTCGTCGAATGCCACCCCCCTCCGCAACAAAGAGACAAGATGGAAGCGAAGAAGAAGGGGGAGACTCACTGTTACAAAATGGACGGCGCCAATTACCCATCAATGCATTGATCCCAACTAAAAGAGTTGCAAAGTTTGTCCGATAGCACAAATACAACAGGGGAAAAAACGTAGGCTTTAACAAGAGAGTCTTCAAGGGGGCCAAAAATCGCTCAACGAGCCGTCCCATTGCCGATGGTGGTGATGGAAACAAAGAGACAGTCCCCGAATGTGTAGACAATGTATCACAGGCAGAGTCAGTAAGCCGTCGTCCGCAGGCGCCAGTCCATTCATTCCAGGTCTCACCAACGCTAGAAACACTTGGAAACACTGTTGCAATCCCAGGCACCAACAGGGAAATGTACAATTGTTGCTGGTAACAGCCCCCCCGAGTCTGCTCCGAGTCGAGGGCTACGCCATCGAGTTTCTCACACAGCCTGTGGAAGTCAAGAGACAGCACCGATCTCAATTCACTGAGGGCAGACAGGATATCAAAATGAGACAGGGTAGGCTGCGGTCTCCCTGTGCCCGGGTCACAAGCGGGTGCTATCAAGTCGGTCCCCGGTCCAGCCATGATGCCGCAGGCACGGAGCGAGGGTGGGCGATTTTCTTCACTCCGAGAGTCAGCGGGTACAACCATATCGCCCACAAGCCGGTCTCGAAAACATGGGGGGGTCAGACAGTAATCTCCAATTGTCTCGTCTCCCATTACCGCCAGCTCTAGTACCACGTCGCCAGTGAGGGGACCCCGCCGGCCAGAACAGGAAGGCAGGGCGGACGGGCAATCCACCGAGTCCGAGCAAGTCCCGTATTGTAGTCTAGGCAGCCCTCACCCAGCCCGTAGCAGAGGAGCCGGCCGTACAGTGCGGTCCACTCACCAAGCGCGAGGAGGTCGCGGTACATAACACTCCACGGCGACCAGTGCGCTGTGGTCCGCGATCAGGAAAGGGGCAGCTCCTCACAGGTTGGGGGCGTCCTGCGGGCAGGCTGGTCGTCTTCGCTCCGTCGAGGTCTGGCATCCGGCGGCGATTCACGCAGGGGACAGGGCGTCGGGACGGGCAACAGGCTATCTCCGCCTTCCGGACGAGCTGTGACTCCGGAGGAACATGGGCGATATCAGCGCGCCGTCCGCAGCCGAACAAGCGATGAATTGAGCAGGATACCAGGCAGGATAGTACTGCGGGGCTCAAGGGCCGGCGGAGCCGGGAGCTACACGTCCGCTCCGGTCGCCATCTTGGCTCCTCCCCAGCTACCCTGATTTTAGTGTCTGATTCTTAGTGAAAGTTAAGGCACATTATGCTGATGATTCAGGTGGTAATGGACTTCTAAAAAATATTTTATGGACTGGCCTCACACACCACCAGGTGTCATGCTTCATCATTGGCTGTCCTCACCTTCAAAAACCGTGTTTGATAAAGGGTGGGCCTACACCTGGCGACAGGGAGGCACTTCTAAAACTGAGTGGGGGCCGGTGCTCGAAAAAAGTGAGTGAGTGATATCTAAAAATCTATGCACAGTCCTGCGTGAAATTTAATAATGCCTAGTGTTCTCAATATTAAAAGAAATGGTGGAGACCAGGGAGTCTAGCACCCCATCTCCATATGTGTTGCCAACATGTTTCTGCCACTACGGCCTGGAGGGTCCATGGTATTCATCAGGGCGTAAATGAAAGAAAGGGCTCCTATCCTGTCTCTAAGAGACAAAGATAAAACCACTTGCGTAGGCTGGCTTCGAGTCCAACTCTACCAAGGCCTTTTTTCAGAACTCCCTATTGTAGGTGTAGGGATGTCCCATGGGGAGGGAGGGGTAGAGGGACCCCTGTAGTTAAACTTACTCCAAGGTGCATCCCTCGCGTTGTTCCTACGGGCCTTCCTCACTGCTCCCCCACCAGGGGTCCCTCTACTCCTCCCTCACCATTGGACATCCCTACACCTACAATAGAGAGTTCTGAATAAAGTCCTTGGTAGAGTTGGACTAGAAGCCAGCCTACGCAAGTGGTTTTATCTTTGTCTCTTAGAGACAGGATAGGACCCCTCTCTCTCACTTACGCCCTGATGAATGCCATGGACCCTCCACGCCGTAGTGGCAGAAACATGTTGGCAACACATATGGAGAGGGGGTACTATACCCCCTGGTCTCCACCATTTCTTTTAATATCAAGCACACTCTGCATCATTAAATTTCATGCAGGACTTTGCATCGATTTTTACACATCACTCACTCACTTTTTGTAGAGCACAGGCTCCCACTTAGTTTTAGAAGTGCCTCCCTCTCTCCAGGTGAAGGCCCGCCCTTTATCAAACGCGTTTTTTAAAGGGCGAGGACAGCTGGTGATGAAGCATGACACCTGGTGGTATGTGAGGCCAGTCCATACATTTTTTTGAGATGTCCAACACCACCTGAATCATTGGCATAATGTGCCCTAACTTTCACTAAGGATCATACACGAAAATCAGGGTAGCTTCTTATGTTATAGATGTTGTTTGGAGGCTACTTACCCTGTTTGCGCTGTAGCCTCCTATTCCATTCCCTTCTGAACAAAAAGGGGGGGTGTGAGTAGTTATGATACAACAAGTAACATCATACCTATCTCACTGGGTTGCCGATGCACTCAAATTACAGTATACAGATTGTTATGTAACAATACAACATTTATTACAGAGCACAAAATGACAGAAGTCTTTCACAGAGACTCCAGTGGAAGGGTAATTCGTGGAGTCTTTTAATGAAGTATACAGCCAGCCGACACGTGTTTCATCGCACTCGCGATTCCTCAGGGCTAGATGGCTGTGTCAAGATCAGAAGGTCGTACAGCTGGTGATAATTCCGACCCAGCCGGGCCCGTGACCGTTGGTGTGCAAGCGAATGAGATAACAGGGTAAAGTTCTCAGTTCAATGTTTGGTATGTCTGGTGCTGTGGTGCCCGGAGATCACAACGTTGTCGATTCGAAAATAATGAAATTGTTGAACATGGTACTGTTCTTTGTAGGTATACTAATGTGAGTTCATGTCGGGTACGACTTGAAGGATCGCAGGATACCCCAGGCTGTGTTAAAGCGGGAGCGGCGTGTCGCGCGTCCTCTCTCCGGGCTGTGTTCCTGTTTGGAACATCATACCTACATTAATTCAGGACTATTGGCTTTATCAAAGGTTGTTAGTTGCATAAGATAAATAAGCAGCAACTATTGCTTGTATATAATATTGAAAAAGCTTCCACTTAAATCCCTGATGACACAACAAAATTGTTGCTGCTCCTGAGTTTAAAAAAAGAGAAGGGAAATCTAGAGAGAAAATTACTCTCTTTAAAGGATTTCCCTTTTCGTACAATGCTCACCTGGCATGAAGTCATGCCGTAACTTCTCCACTAGTGAGAAGTGAGCAATGTGAGCACTCGCACATCGATGTGCCTGCTGTCACTGCAGACCGGAAAAAAACTGACGACCTGTGCCGGGGCACAAAACAGAGGCCGATAGAGACCCATTTTGATGCCCCCTTCAAAAAACTGCTGGTGCTCAGCACTGGTGAGACCCAGCCCACTTAAAGCCCTGGTCTTAATCTCTCCGAGCTTAAAAAGTAATGAGTCTGTCTGTAATGCAACTGGTGCTCGTGAAAAAAGTGCTCCGCTGCCTGCGTGTAGAGTTTGCGCTATTTAAAACTGCAAAAAATAAAGGTCATTATTTATGAAGGGCTTATGCCGTCGTTTTTGTGATTCTGCTGCGACGTAACAAATGTGGCCACACTGCGCCATATTTACAAAGTGACGCATCTAGGCAGATGCGTCACTTTGTAAAGCCCTGTGCCACATTATACCTGCGTCAGGTATAATGTATGCAGGGTGGGCGTTCCCCCGTAAAAAAGTCTTGTAGGAGTGGTGCAGTGAAATCTATGAGAATTCACTGCACCACTTCTTCAAGCTCACTGCGTAAAATCCTTACACCTGCTTCACAGCAGGCATAAGGGCTGACGCAGGCCCTTTTACAAGGGACTTGCCCGTGTGTAATGACACATTGTGGAGTTGCGTCTGTTTTGCGACACACTCCAGCAATGCGTCATTACTACGCCACTAGATTTGGTAGGATTCCTGACGTATCTGGTCAATCTTTCCTACATGGAACGACGTACTGTAAATATGGCGCATCCAAGGTGTTGCAAGGAGGGCTCAATGAAAAGTGTTGCATCGCTGTTTTGAACCAGCGATGCAACACTTTTAATAAATGAGGCCCAATGTGAATATTCCACGTCTTCCAGGAAGTCTGCATTCAGTGGCGGGCGGCACAGGTAAATGCGGTGAGGTGGGGTGGGAGGGGAGAAGTCAACAGACAACGGGATAGGTATAATTAAATAAATAAATAATACCTATTCCGTCGTCTGTCGACTTCCCCACCCCTGCTGACCCCTGCCCCGCCCCACTTTGCTTACCTGTGCCGGCCGCCGCTGTCTGCATTGTGGGAAATGTAGTTTCTAGACCAGCGCTTGCCAATATACAATATGCTAAAGCATCGTATTATGGGAGATGTCCTGCTCGTATATGATGATTGCTGGATAAACTGATACAGGCTTCTTGAAGACACTTATTTTGATTTTTCCAGTGGTTGACGACCAGACCTTGGTGCCTCCTGCTGTCCAAGATTCAGATTTTGTCACAAGCTCGGGTGTGGGCAGGTCAGCCATGGAGGGCCGACATAAGGGAAGAGGGGGTGTGAAGAAGGAGGGTGTGAAGAAGGGGGTGTGAAGAAGGGGGTGGCTGACATGGTATATTATGTCCCAGACCACCACTGCACCGGTCCTGCGTTTCTCAAATCTCTAATCATCCCCACATCGACCAACGCGCAACCTCCGATCAGCTTATCTTCATCTGCTAGTCACCCCCAAAGCTAAAACCAAGAAATTCTGTGGCCGTCGCTTCTCCCACCTGGCTCCCGGTCTCTGGAATCCCCTCCCTCTTTCCATCAAATCCAGCCCTTCCCTTCTTAACTTCAGAAAATCACTCGAAATTCACCTCTTCCCCCCCCTTGGTTAAACTCCGCCACCCATGCCTTACCCTCACTCACTCTGTCTCCAAGCGCCAGGAAACCTTTGGTGTCAGTGCGCTATATAAGCTTCATTTAACATAACATAACATAACATAACATAACAGACCCCACGCTTTCCAGATCTCTGAGGTCCTTCAGTAAAAGATTTAAAGATTTGTAAATCTCTAGACAAGCCCTAGGTCTTCAATAATAATGAAGCAGTTTACGTGGCCAGACCTCTAGATGGTGCCAGATGCAATCTTTTCTCTTTATAAACACTTAAGTTACTTATGCCACCTTCCAACAAGCATTTGCAATGCAATAGGTCTCGCATCCACGCGATTCAGAGCTATTGGCATTGAAAGTGACAATGCATTTTGTTTATGTTTTGGGTTTTAAAACATAAATACAAGGCATTGTTATTTACAATACTAATAGCTTAAACTATATCAACAGAAAGGGCGCTTCAGATATATTCAGTTCAAAGAGCAAACATCCCGACTGGCGCAGATAAAAACACCTCAGAATAATGAACAGACAGCAACTTCACATTAAAGCAGACATCGTTTGTCACAAAATGAAGGGACCCGTGCACAGACAGTATTTCATCTCAATGGAAGAAACAGGAGTTGTTAATAAAACACACAAACAGCAGCTGCTCTTCACACAGTTGTGCTGGTGCTTTTATTGGCAGCACTGGCAGTGGCAATAGGTGGTGCAATCTGCAGTGGCCTCCTGACGAGGACCCTGGCAGCTATTGTTAGGTCTCGCCTGTCGATGCGCATGCGCATCGAGCAAGCGAGAGTATTGGGACTTATCCACTCTTTATCCACACTGCAAGGAATCGTGGCGATTCCTTGCAGTGCCCGTGACTTTTAAGCTCAATGCGCATGCGCATTGAGCTTAAAAGCGCGTGCACGTCCGTCTTGTTTTACCCTCTCCGCCCCCTCCCCTTCCCGCCGTGTCGCATTTCTCCTCCCCTCTCTTCCCTCCGTCTTGTTTATTTTACCCGCTCCGCCCCCTCCCCTTCCCGCCGTGTCGCATTTCTCCTCCCCCTCCCCTCTCTTCCCTCCGTCTCGTTCGCATTTCTCATCCCCCCTCCCCTCTCCTCCGTCCGTCTTCTTTGTTTAATTTAACCCGCTCCGCCCCCACACCTGACATAGTAGTTCTCGATGCGAGTGCCCCCTCTTTGAATTTTCCGAGGCACATGGAACCTTGTACTGCATTTGTTGCTGTTGTGGCTGTAACCGCTAGTGCAGCCTCAGTGTTGGGTTTATTTGCTCTCGTAGCTCAGGGCAAGTTCTTTGGAGCCATCTGTAAACCACCGTCCCGTGCAGGGTCTGCACTCAGCTGCAATCCAGGTCGTATCCAAAGACCCGACCAGCCGAAAACCGGCCCGCCGATCAGCCGCGGTATAAGGTGTCGGGCAAGCAGTAAGTACGAGCATAGCAGCCTCTGCATCCGTCTACCGTTTGAAAATGTAGTTATGCTCCCTGCTATTTTATAAGAAAGTTTGCAAGCTCGCAAGTCTTTGGGTCCAACCGCGGGTTCACCGGCCGGTTTACCGGCCCGAATACGGTCACAATATATCTCACATCTCCCCTCGCAGCCGCGTTTTGAAAGCCCTCCTCGTTTTCCTCCGCCTTTCGCTTGTCGTCTTCTTTTGTTAGCTCGCCGGCTGCAATCGCCTTACTTAGATACAAAGTAACTGCTAACTCCAACAGTTACATGTGAACAAATGTTTTCTGGCTGCAGCACCATAGTATATCTTGTAAGCCAAATCACGCCATTTCGGGTGGGATCGGGGAGCTCCCATAGGCACTACTGCTCAGCGGCGTCCTCAGTCCGCCATCTTGACCGGAAAACAATTAATACCATTTACTGTTTACAATATTTTTGCTTTCCCAGAATGTGCTCTGCCTGCAGAGGAAGCTGGTTCCCAAAAAGCAGAAACCAGAGCCTCTTAGACCCCTCCAATATCCGCGGGAAGTATGGCCAACTTGCTATAGGTAAGTTGTTCACTGTAGTGGCGCAGGTTATCTGCTAAACTGGTCAAAATGATAGAAGACAAAACTTTTTAGTAGCCGGAGTTTTAAATGACTAACATATAGCCTCTTTTACTGAAGCCACAATGTAGGCGTGCAGAACAGTGTACATGCCAGCTGGACTCCGTTATATCACTTTTCGAAGTGAAAGAACATGCAGAGTCTGCATCGTTGTTCTCGCGAGATCTCTATATAACAGAAAAGTCAAAGAACGCTGGGCCCGATTCACACAACTAACTTAAGACAAAATCCTAAACTTACTACTTTTGGTATTCACAGAAGTTAGGATTTTGACTTAAGTTTGTCTTAAGACAGACTTAAGACAGACTTAAGTTAGGATTTTGTCTTAAGTCTGTCTTAAGTCTGACTTAAGACAAACTTAAGACAAAATCCTAACTTCTGTGAATACCAAAAGTAGTAAGTTTAGGATTTTGTCTTAAGTTAGTTCTGTGAATCGGGCCCGCTGTAGCTATGTATTCTCTAAGCATCTCCGGACGTATAGTTAAAGATGAAGGGAACTATTGTTTTATGACCCTCATGTGACTAAAAAAATGGAGGCGCTGTTTGCTGTCAGACAAATTGACAGAATACAGAAAGCCGGATTGGGTACTAGATTGTACGTGGGTAATGTTCCCAATTGATTCTGAGTTATCATAGACATAATATTTTAAACGCCGGCCAGCGTCCTATTTTGCAAATAATTGTTTTCACGGGTTTTGTCCAATTGGCTCATTGAAATAAATGGCTAATTCCCACAAAGTTTTAGCATACTTGCTAAGACAGTAACAACAACACCCCTCACACACCCCCTCACTCACGCTCTCACACACCACCTCACACACCCCCTCACTCACCCTCTCACACACACCCTCACTGACCCTCTCACACCCGCTCAGCCTCACCCTCACTCTCCCTTACACTCCCTCACCCCCTCACCCTCCCTCACCCTCCCTCCCCTCCCCTCACCCTCACCCCCCTCACCCTCAACTCCCTCATACTAACCCCCCTCACCCTCACCCCCCTCACCCTCACCCTCACCCTCCCCCCTCACCCGCACCCCCCTCACCCTCACACCCCTCACCCTCACACCCCTCACCCCCCTCACCCTCACCCCCCTCCCCCTCCCCCTCACCCCTCTCACCCTCACCCTCACCCTGACACCCCTCACCCCCCTCACCCTCACACCCCTCACCCTCACACCCCTCACTCTCACACCCCTCACCCTCACACCCCTCACCCTCACAACCCTCACCCTCACACCCCTCACCCTCACACCACTCACCCTCACTCCACTCAGTGCTACAACACATTTTGGGTTACAATATGTGTCAGATTTACGAAACATAAAACTATTGGCATTGTAAATAACAAAGCAATTAGTTTCGCAATTAAAAAAAAAAAACATCCTTACCCTCAAACTTTCACCCTCAACACCTCACTCACCCTCACTCTCACTCACCCTCACTCAGCCTCAACTACTCCCCCTCACCCTCACTCACCCTCAACACCTCACCCTAACTCACCCTCACCCTCACTCACCCTCAACACCTCACTCGCCCTCACCCTCACTCACCCTCAACACCTCACCCTCAACGCCTCACCCTCACCCTCACTCACCCTCACCCTCACTCACCCTCACCCTCACTCACCCTCACTCTCACTCACCCTCACTCTCACTCACCCTCACTCTCACTCACCCTCACTCTCACTCACCGTCAACACCTCACCCTCACTCACCCTCAACACCTCACCCTCACTCACCCCCTCACTCACCCTCAACACCTCACCCTCACACAGTGCAATAGGTCTCAGACCATTTCAGTTAGAGCTTTTAGAAATGTTTATGGCTTTTTTTATTTGTAATTCTTTAGCATTGGCTACAGGAAACAAAAATGCTAAACGTTTACCAAAAAAACCCATAAACAACTCTAAAAGCACTAACTCTAATGGTGCGAGACCTATTGCATTTCCAGTGCTTGTTTTTACAAATTAAGCACTGTCCGACTGTGATATTCAACAAGCTGCGCCCTACTGTAAAACTGCACATTCTAAGCTCTACTGCACAACACACGAGCTGCTGCCCTTGGTTCTGCAGGAAAGCTGGAAACCTCTACCCTTCCCATAGCCAACACAAATAATGTCCAGCTGCCATATGACAGTGTCTGGACACCCTCTGCAACTAAGGCACAAGAGGCAGTAAAATAACAACAACAAAAAAAGAACATGGGGAATAGCAAGGCAGGAAAGACAAGGAATCTTGAAAAATAAAAAGAACAAATTTAAATTGTGCAGACAGTGGTAACAAGACGGAAAAGGAAAAATATGATAAGAAATTGGGGGGGGACAGTATGGTAAAGCAGGATAACAGTGTACTTCAAATGTGGGTAATGTGCATTGTAATGGGGCAAAGTCAGGGCCGGACTGACCTTAGGGGGCACCGGCTTTTCCCCTGTGGGCCGCCGGGGTGGGGGGCGGTCTCAGGCCCAGGGGGTCCGTTTTTGTTACCCTGGGCTAGCAATGCCGGCACTCTGTAACAAAATCGGCCAAAACCGGCCGAGGCAAACAGCTCGGCCGCACCCCTCCTCCCCCCCAGTGGGGCCAGAAGAGCAGTTTGCCAGGGCGGGTTTCGGTTCCCAGTTCGGCCCTAGGCAAAGTGTGCACTTTGCAACAGGACACTCACTACACAAGGGGTGCGTGCACTATAAATCTGTTGGATATGAGGGCTGCCGTTCACTGATGTGCCGAGAAGTGCACTATCTGCCTGATGTGAGGGTGGCACTCACTGCAGGGCAGGGAACAGTCAAATGAGGGAGGAGGAGGACACATGGTGCACTTCAACGACCTCTTTTTATTCAGTCACAGAAATTCGTCCCCGCAGACAGAAAACGTGACTGTCAGTAATAAAGAATAAAACATTGTAGCGATCACACAAGTTCACTCAGTCACACACTGGTTCTTCTCAATCAATCAATCAATCATGACATTTGTAAAGCGCGCTACTCACCCGGAGGGGTCTCAAGGCGCTGGGGAAGAGGGGTACTTTACTGCTCGAAAAGCCAGGTCTTGAGTTGCTTCCTGAAGGAGACATGGTCTTGGGTTAGCCGGAGGTGGATGGGGAGGGAGTTCCATGTCTTGGCTGCCAGGTAGGAGAAGGATCTTCCTCCGGTGGTGGCTCTGCGGATGCGTGGAACGTGGGGCCCAGGTCGTGGAGGGCCTTGTGTGCGTGGGTGAGGAGTCTGAACGTGATCCTCTTGCTGACAGGGAGCCAGTGTAGGTCTCTCAGGTGGCCGGAGATGTGGCTGTGTCGGGGGATGTCCAGGATGATTCGTGCGGAGGCGTTCTGGATGTGTTGGAGTCTTTTCTGAAGTTTGGCTGTGGTTCCGGTGTAGAGGGTGTTTCTGTACTCCTGTCGGCTGGTGACGAGTGCCTGGGTGACCGTCTTCCTGGTTACGGTGGGGATCCACCGGAAGATCTTACAGAGCATGTGCAGGGTGTTGAAGCACGATGATGAGACGGCGTTGACTTGTCTGGTCATCGAGAGGGAGGAGTCCAGGATGAAGCCCAGGTTACGTGCGTGGTCCGTTGGCTTGGGAGTGGTGCCCAGGGCAGGGGGCCACCAGGAGTCGTCCCAGGCGGAGGGCGATGATCCCAGGATGAGGACTTCCGTCTTGTCTGAGTTCAGTTTCAGGCGGCTGTTCTTCATCCACTCGGCGACGTCTTTCATCCCTTCGTGTAGGCTGGTACTGATGGTGGCGGGGTTGTTGGTGAGGGAGAGGATCAGCTGGGTGTCGTCGGCGTAGGAGATGATGGTGAGGTTGTGTTGGCGTGCGATGGATGCGAGAGGGCTCCTGTAGACGTTGAAGAGGGTTGGGCTGAGTGATGATCCTTGTGGTACCCCGCAGATGACTTCGGTGGACTCGGATCTGAATGGGGGGAGGCGGACTCTCTGGGTTCTTCCGGTGAGGAACGAGATGATCCACTCCAGTGCCCTGTCTTGGATTCCGATGTTGCTGAGGCGCTGCACTAGGGTGCGGGGACAGACAGTGTTGAACGCTGCGGAGAGGTCCAGGAGGATGAGGGCCGCTGTTTCCTCGTTGTCGAGCAGGGATCTGATGTCGTCAGTGGCTGCGATGAGGGCGGTCTCGGTGCTGTGGTTGACTCGGAAACCGGACTGCGAGTGGTCGAGGGATCCGTTTGTCTCGAGGAAGGCGGCAAGCTGTCTGTTGACGGTCTTCTCGATGACTTTGGCGGGAAAAGGGAGGAGCGAGATGGGGCGGAAGTTTTTGAGGTCGGTGGGGTCCGCTGTTGGTTTCTTCAGGAGGGCGCTGAGCTCGGCGTGCTTCCAGATCTCCAGGAAGGTGGCGGTGTTGAAGGAGGTGTTTATGATGTCCCGGAGTTGGGGTGCGATGATTGAATTGGCCTTGTTGAAGACGTGGTGGGGGCAGGGGTCGGTTGGTGATCCGGAGTGGATGGTGTTCATCGTGCGGGCGGTGTCTTCGGTGCTGACCGGGGTCCAGGCGCAGAGAGTGATGGGGGGGCCATTGGTTCGGAGGTTGGGTGCGTGGTCTGTGTGCCGAAGCTGTTATGTATGTCGGCGATCTTGCTGTGGAAGAACGAGGCGAGTGAGTCGCAGAGGTCTTGCGAGGGAGTGATGTTGTTTTTTCCGGCGCTGGGGTTGGAGAGCTCTTTGACGATGCTGAAGAGTTCCTTGCTGTTGTGGGCGTTGTTGTTCAGTCGTTCTTTGAATGCTGTCTTCTTGGTGGTGCGGATCAGCTGGTGGTGTTTGTGGGTGGCGTGCTTGAGGACAGTCATGTTGTCTGTGGTCTGGTTGTTGCCGCAGGCTTTCTCGAGGGTGCGGCAGTTCTTCTTGGAGTTCTTAAGTTCGCCTGTGAACCAAGAGGCTTTCTTGCTGCCGGGTCTACTGGGAGGGGTCTTCAGTGGTGCGAGGTCGTCTGCGCAGTTGGTGATCCATTGTGTGAGGTTGCTGGCTGCTTCGTTGGGGTCCGTTGTGCTGGAGGGCGGGTTCTGGCTGAGGGAGGTAGTGAGCTGGTCGGCGGTGATCTTGTTCCAGCTCCTGCGAGGGGCCTGTTGCGGGTGGTGGTGGGTCATGGTCCTTCTAAAGCGGAAGTGGACGCAGCTGTGGTCAGTCCAATGAAGTCCGGTGGAGTGGCTGAAGGAGATGTATTTGCTGGAGGACAAGACTGGGTCAAGCGTGTGGCCGGCGTAGTGGGTGGGGGAGTTCACCAGTTGCTTGAGTCCGAGGTTGGCGAGGTTGTCCAGCAGGGTAGTGGTGTTGCTGTCGTTGTTGTTCTCCAGGTGGAAGTTGAAGTCCCCTAGGAGGATGTAGTCAGAGGAGGCGAGGGCATGCGGGCTGATGAAGTCTGCAATGTTTTCGCTGAATTGTGTGCGTGGTCCCGAGGGTCTGTAGATGAGGGTGCCTCTGAGGGTTGTCTTGGGGTCGGTGTGTATCTGGAAGTGGAGGTGTTCGGCGGCGGTGAGGGTGTCGTTGGAGTTGGTCGTGATGCGGATGGTGTTCTTGTGTACGATGGCGTTGACGCGGTCCCTCCGGGTGATCTTGTATCTGTCTGGGATGGCGATGGCGATGTCGGGCGCTGAGGAGGCGTTCATCCAGGTTTCCGTGAGGAAGGCGACGTCTGGTGATGTTGTGTCGAGCAGGTTCCAGAGTTCCACGGCGTGTCTGTGGATGGAGCGGGTGTTGAGCAGGATGCACTTGAAGTGGTTGCTGCTGGTGATCGGCTTGGCGGGTGTGGTGCAGGTCCGGAGGCAGGTGAATCAGCAGGTTTGGCAGGTGAAGGGTCCGTGGGTGTGTTTCGGGGTGGCTTGGTAGCAGGTGGGGTACCGGCCGTTGTTGAGTGCGTAGAGGGTGGCGGCGTCGTAGGTCCGTCGTGTTGTCTGGCATCGGCGGGGGCCAGGGGTCCTGGCGCTGGGCGCGGTCCAGGCGCGGATGGGCGCAGACGGGCTTGCCTTTGGCGCGCCTGCGGCGCACAATCGGCGCGCCCGCTGCGCGTGACCGCTGTGCGTCCGCGCGTTCTCCATTTAAGGCGAAGTGGGAGGGAGGAGCAGCTGAGAGGCGGGAGCGGGGAGGACCCAGAAAAAAAGGGGGCGGGCCGCGATATCACAGCGGCGGGAAGCGGGGGTAATCTACACCAGGGGAGGCAACAAACCTAGACACCGAGGAATAAATATTACAAAATACAAAAGGGTAAACAGCAAACAACAGCAAGGCAGTAAACAGGGAAACGGCAACTCGGCACAACGAGCAGCAGCGAGGGGGCACACACACAGCTGGAGGGCCGTGCGGCGGTGTCCTGAGGACAGGTCACACTCACCTGCGCCACACAGTCTCCATTTAAGGCCAAGTGGGAGGGAGGAGCAGCTGGGAGGCGGGAGCGGAGAGGACACAGAAAAAAAGGGGGCGGTCTGTGATATCACGGCGGTGGGAAGCGGGGAGCGGGGGTAATCTACACCAGGGGAGGCAACGAACCTAGACACCGAGGAATAAATATCACAAAATACAACAGGGTAAACAGCAAACAACAGTAAGGCAGTAAACAGGGAAACGGCAACTCGGCACAACGAGCAGCAGCGAGAGGGCACACACACAGCTGGAGGGCCGTGCGGCGCGGGGGTGTCCTGAGGACAGGTCACACTCACCTGCGCCGCACGGTCTCCATTTAAGGCCAAGTGGGAGGGAGGAGCAGCTGGGAGGCGGGAGCGGGGAGGACACAGAAAAAAAGGGGACGAGCCGCGATATCACGGCGGCGGGAAGTGGGAGCGGGGATAATCTACACCAAGGGAGGCAACGAACCTAGACACCTAGGAATAAATATCACAAAATACAACAGGGTAAACATCAAACAACAGCAAAGCAGTAAACAGGGAAACGGCAACTTGGCACAACGAGCAGCAGCGAGGGGGCACACACACAGCTGGAGGGCCGTGCGGCGTGGGGGCTCACCAACAGAAAATGTCATTGACATACACATGTTCGTCTCATAGATGGGTGAATTTATCTTTACGAAAAAGTAAATACATCCTTACTAACACAAAACAGATGCTGTAGATTCTTCATCACAAGCAAATCAGTTAATCTTAACAGACACACAAGGGCATCCTCACACACATGCAACTGCATCCTCACAGACACCCAATTGCATCCTCACAGGCACGTATGTGAATCCATAGATACACACGTGCATCCTCACAGACACAATAAGTAATTAATACAAGTGCACAAATTCATCCCTGTTGTCGTAGTATATAATCATCACCAGCACAGTGTTTGCTACCACACACCTACAGTTTTTCTCTCGTATATTCACCTTTGTAGACACACAAGTTCATCATCAGGGATGCACAAAGTTCGCTTCTATGCACGCATGTTCATCCTTGCAGATGTTCCTTCGCACGGTCACAGAGAAGCACACACAAGTTCTTTGTAATGGGCCATCCAGCTCTGCTCGAGACAGATGCTTGTCTTCAATGCACTGTATGTTATCTTCACAAGTAGGAGTTCAGTCTCAGAAATGCTTTACTTCACAGATGCTCACGAAAACTGGCCAGAAGTGGGCAAGCACAGCGGCTGCCTATCTAATATGAGAAAATACTGTACCGTAGCATGGCACAATTGTGTTCTACCATAACACAACCTGCGCTGCAGTGGGTCGTGGTGTCCTTTGGAGGGTGCGGCAGACGGGGGCCCTTCCCCATAAGCATTGTGTAAGATAGAGAACGCCTGGCTGATGGAAGCACTCAATGAGGCAGTACATTAGGGGTCACAGTCCGGGAATCCGGACCTGGTGTATGAGAAAATCTCATCCAGGTTAAGTATAGCCTTTGATTTGGTGGCTCCTGCCCGAAGGGAAAGGATAACGAACAGTATGAAGGGAGCCCTATGGTACACGCAAGAACTAAGAGGGGAAAAACAGGCTCTCCATCAAGGCGAAAGGCACTGGTGGAAATAATTCGACCTAAAATCCCAGTAGACATATAAGGCAAAACTAGCCCTCTATAAAGCATCAATCATCAGATCCAAATCTGTGTACCATGAAGTGAGGGGTGTGCAGTCTAAATATCGAGGTTTTTTTATCGACTGGACAGAATTTCGACTACAGAATATCGACATGGCAGTAATATCAAGGTAAGTAATATCGATGTTAATTTTATCAATTTTTAAGTGTATTTAAAAATATCGAAGTATAGAATATCGAGTAGTGTATATCGAGTGTAGAAAAATCGATTTTT
This sequence comes from Lissotriton vulgaris, assembly GCF_964263255.1. Classification (NCBI taxonomy): domain Eukaryota; kingdom Metazoa; phylum Chordata; class Amphibia; order Caudata; family Salamandridae; genus Lissotriton; species Lissotriton vulgaris. Next base: position 580,361,892 of record NC_141697.1, read on the forward strand.
TGTATATGTAAAAAATATCAAATGTCAAAATATAGACTGTCAGAATATCTAAAGAGAAAATATCGACTGTTAGAATATCGATTTGTGGAATGTATAATGTTAAAAATGTTGTATTTTTAATTTATTTTTGTAAAATTTTGTTTATGTCTGTTATTTAATGTAATAAACTATGTAAATAATTTAAAAATAAATAAATAAATATGTAGTTAAAAAATAATAAAACATTTTAGGAGCGGGTTGTGGGTTTTTAGGGGAATAGGGTGGGAAGTGTTTTAAAATATATAGGAATTAATTAAAATAAATGTATAATAATTGTAAAATGTAGTAAAAATGTATGTTTTAGTAGCGGGTTGTGGGTTATTAGGGGAATAGGGTGGGAAGTGTTTATTTATCAATTAAATTTCTAATAGAATTTAAAATTATTTTTTGAAATCAGAAATTTATTTGAAATTGTTTTCGAAATTATTGTGAATTTATTTATTGAAATTTAGAAATTCATTTCGAAATTATTTTTAAATGAATAATTTAAATTTAGAGAATTATTTGAGAAAAATTTCTGAATTTATGTGAAAATGTTTATTTAAATTTAGAAAATAATAAGAAAATAGATTTATTTTTATAAATGCTGATATTTATTTGAAAATAATTAGGAGATACTTTTTTATAATTTAGATATTTGTTTGAAAATAAAATAGAAAATAATTCGAAATTATTATTTAAAATTTGAATATTTATTTGAAATTAATTTCTAAATTATTTTTAAAAAATGTATTTAAATTTAGATAATTTTTTTCATTAATTTCAAAATTTATGTGAAATTATTTATTTAAATTTATAAAATAAAATGAAAGAGAGAGTCCAAACCTTTGAGGCGGGTAATCTCAGGAACCACATCACCAATCACAACACCCAATACAGCGCTGGAAAGGGCAGTTGCAGCAGAAGGACATAGACTATGCAGACGCCCACCATATAGATTTAAAAGGTAAAAGAACCGTGCCAGCAAAGTAGTCCCTTGTGGGTGTGTCTGTGTTGTGCTGTGGGCGTGTGCTGGGGGCGTGACAAATGCTGGGGGCATGTGGTACGTTCCACCCGTCATGTCATGTCTCATATTGTGTGCTGTGGGCGTGTGCTGGGGGCGTGGGCGTGTGCGGGGCGCGGGATTACGGAAAAAAAATCGAGCGTTGTGCCCAATATTTCATTGTTTTTTCTTCCCAGGTTCTATACATACCTATCCCTGAATCCTATAAATACCCCTGTACCCAAAACCCCAAACCTAGCCCTGAACCCTAAAATACCCCTGTACCCCAAACCTAGCCCTGAACCCTTAAAATACCCCTGTACCCCAAAACCCAAACCTACCCCTGAACCCTAAAAATACCCCTGTAACCCAAAACCCAAACCTAGTCCTGAACCATAAAAATAACCCTGTACCCCAAAACCCAAACCTACCCCTGAACGCTAAAATACCCCTGTACCCCAAAAACCCAAACCTAGCCCTGAACCCTAAAAATACCCCTTTTACCCCAAAACCCAAACCTAGCCCTGAACCCTTAAAATACCCCTATACCCCAAAACCCAAACCTAGCCCTGGACCCTAAAAATACCCCTATACCCCAAACCTAGCCCTGAACCCTAAAAATACCCCAAAACCCATACCTATCCCTAAACCCTAAAACTACCCCTGTATCCCATAACCCAAAACTATATCTGAACCCTTAAAATACCCAACACCCCAAAACATATACCTCAGTACCCCAAAACATATATACCCCTATACCAATACTTACCTTTTCCAAACATTAAAAAAAACATGCTTTTACCAGTCATGCATTTCCAACGAATTTAGTTGTAAATGTATGCGTGGTAAAAGCATAAAAAATGTAATGCCATGCGTTATAATGGCATTGCGGAGTCATGGTACTTTCGTAATGAAAGTATGCGGAGTGTTCGGTATGCGGAAAGAAAGTTGCGAAATAATGGGTGTTTACCCTCCCCGGTAAGTACATTGGTGGCACGACGGCCCACATCTCCAGCAACATACTCGTATTTTTTCACCACCGATTTGAAAAATGCTCAGGTTTCTCTCATTGATGGCCAGCACTGACATACACTTTTAGACACACCTCCCGCCACAAGTTCTAGAATTGTGAACTTTAGAGCTGGGGAGCTACGTTCGAATCTCGGCATCAGCTCAACATCCTGTGATTCCAGGCAAATCGCTTTGTCTCCCCGTGCCTACCACAAATGAATGTGTTCTTCTGTAATGTAAATTGTGCTCATGCCATGTTGTCGAGTTTGCGCTATATAATATTGCAAGGAAAAATAAAGTAGGGAAACTCGAGTTCACACACTACTGAACGCGCACTCTTAAGTGCATCAGCAGTGCACTGTGAATCGGAGCGTTTCACAGGCCTGTCACAGATAAGAAATGCTATCAAAACAATATACTACTGGCCGGCAGCAATTCATACCCGGTTTCTCTCATTGATGGCCAGCACTGACATACACTTTTAGACACACCTCCCGCCACAAGTTCTAGAATTGTGAACTTTAGAGCTGGGGAGCTACGTTCGAATCTCGGCATCAGCTCAACATCCTGTGATTCCAGGCAAATCGCTTTGTCTCCCCGTGCCTACCACAAATGAATGTGTTCTTCTGTAATGTAAATTGTGCTCATGCCATGTTGTCGAGTTTGCGCTATATAATATTGCAAGGAAAAATAAAGTAGGGAAACTCGAGTTCACACACTACTGAACGCGCACTCTTAAGTGCATCAGCAGTGCACTGTGAATCGGAGCGTTTCACAGGCCTGTCACAGATAAGAAATGCTATCAAAACAATATACTACTGGCCGGCAGCAATTCATACCCGGACAACGTCGGGAGGGGCTGCTAGTTATGTATATTTGTGAAGTGTATAATATGTTTGTTTGATTAGAAAGCGTATTTTGTATGTATTTTGTAAAGTCGATAATATTTATTTTTCGATATTATAGTGTTCTATATAGTGATGGTCGATATTTTGACGGTGTTTAATGTTAAGGATTGCTGGTCAAACCTAGACCGGGGCGCTAGAGGGCGCGCTTGCGGAATGGCTGCCTAGTCCTGCAGCTCCCGCTCCTTGGACATTGATCCTCCACTGATCCGCTGCCACGGGGTGCCGTGTTACCCCCAGAAGCCCGGTTCCTGCATCACGAGAGTGCTCCCTACACTCGGTCAAAGTTTGGGGCGGCTGCGAGCCTCGGCGCCGGAGATACGGACTCCCGAAGACTGCCCGACACCTGCCCTGGAGCTCACTGGGGAGGGAGCCCGGCCACTGCAGCTACGCGACCCCGAGGCCTGCCACGAGGCGACCAGGCCGCACAGTCCCCTTGCCTGCCTCACCCCTCCGAGCCGGACTGCTGTGTAGATCGAGAGGGTGAGAGGAACCAACAATCCTACGCTTGGTCTCCTCCCAGGCGCAGCTCTACCGGCACGGCGCGCGACCTGCTTTTACCGAGACGCCTGCTGCCTCAGCCTTGCCGGCGGCCGTGCCTGTCCCCAGCGCCGCCACTGACCCGGGGCTGCGTGACGCTGCCCGCCGGCCTTGACCGCCGGCTTCAGCGACCAGGAGCCGGGGCTCCTACAATTGCGTGGAATCCCCTTGCCACTGCCAGTACTACTTGCCCAAAGGACGCCACGGAGCCTCCGAATATTGGCAGCGCAGACGACTGCAGTCGGGAGGCCTGACTGCCCTTCCTTCACGGTGCTGCCTGGTGGACTGCATTGCACCTTATAACGGCTGATGAGGCGTGCTCCCTGGCATTGATCCGGAGGCTTGACACGAGGACTGGTGCTTCGACGCACGCATTGCCTGGCAGGTACCTGGGGCTGCTGCTGGGGGCAAGGCGGGCGGCTGCTACCATCGTCCAGTTGCTGACTGCGTGGCGCTACTGGTGACACTGCACATACTGTGTGTCGCTGCTGAGCTCCAGCCCTGGAACGCTCCTGGCGTGTGACTGGCTGCTAATCGTCCGCTTGGCCACTACTACCATTGCCACGCTATCTGTACCCTCACCTGCTTGGGGGCACCGCCATGGGGCGTCCTGACACTCGTCAGCCCAAACTGAGCTTTGATAGCTCACGCAAAGGCAACACATCGACGCAGATGCGCCCGGGTCCCAGCGAGCCGCCCCCGCAGCCTGCCCCACCTGATGCCCCTTCTGCGGACATTACAAACCTACTACAGGAAATGCGGCAGGGATTCGCTACCGTGGTGGAGAAGGTGGACGGAGTCACGGCCCGGCTGGACGCATTGGTCCATAAAGTGGACCGCCATGAGGAACGCCTCACAACTGCGGAACAAAGAATCTCCGACAACACCGACGCCGCCACGACCCACGCGACGCAGTTGGCGAGAATGGATAACCTCCTCCGCATAATTGCGGCAAAGAATGAGGACTTGGAAGCGCGAAGCCGCCGCAACAACATTCGCATCACCAATGTGCCGGAATCCACTGCCACAGGCAGAATGGAGCTCTATGTGGAGAAGTTGCTCAAGGGCTCTATCGGGGAGGAAGCCTTCTCATCCCAGTTTATAGTGGAGAGGGCTCATCGATCACTGGCGCCTATGCCCCAGCCTGGCCTGCCACCGAGACCCATAATCGCTCGGCTTCTGAATTACCGGGACCGCGACACGGCCCTTTTGAGCAGCCCGGACACAGAGATCGCTGAGGTATGAGGGCATCACCTTTTCCATCTATCCTGATTTTACACCGATGGTTCAGGATGAGCGGCGCAAATTCCTTCCCATAAAAAAGAAACTGCGGGAAGCCCAGATAGACTATGCACTTTTGTATCCGGCAAAGCTGAGGATTACTTACCAGGGCAAACAACGCTTCTTCACCAACCCGCAGAAAGCCGAGGATTACTTTAAATCCATCCGGAGAGCACGCAGGGACGACCAGGCGCCTGAGAACGACCTAGAGAATGATGAACTGCCTCCTGAACGCCAAGAGTATTAACTGCCTTTATGAACTTCGACCTAAGACAACAATGTACTTCCTTGCTGGTCGGCGCTGGTCCACCGTTGGGAGATAGGCAGAAACACGAGAATCGGACTTACTGGACATCGCACCCCCCGTGGTAACGTATACCAAGGACCACTCTCTCGGCCCTAGCCTCCACCAAGGGCGGTACAGACTGGAGCTACGGGCCGGATAGTGGCAGCGCGCACCTTCAGATGGTCCCTTGTTGGGTATTCCCCACTGATCTCTTGCATGTTTGGCTATTTGCCACTCTGAAGTTGGGGGGGAGGGGGTTGAGGGGGGGGCAGTTTTTGGGGATTTCGTGGCTGCTGGCATGTTTGGGATGCTGGGGTGGGTGGGGGGGGATTGGACTTCATGAGGTTACCATCGCATAAACTGTATATATATATACTGGTGTGGTGTGGGGCTTGGCGCCTCTGGTGCGGATGTGACTCCATGCTTTGGCCCGATTGGGCGCCTTCTTCTTTACTATCGATGTGCTCATGGCTGTTGTGAACTCGACTGCGAGATTAACATGCCTTTCATGGAATGTTCGGGGGTTGAACGATGCTCGAAAGTGCAGGAATGTTATCGCCTACTTGAATAGACATCATATACAAGTAGCCCTGCTGCAAGAGACACACATGCCTGTGCGCAGGAACACCCCGTTTGGACTGAAATGGGCGGGAACCCGCGCTTTTTCCTCCTATTCGTCTTATGCCAGAGGTGTGGCGATTCTTGTCGCCCGTGGTGTACCTTTCCTTCACATGGGGGAAGTGGCGGACAAAGAGGGGAGATATGTTTTGTTGTGGGGGAGGGTGGGACATGACATCTATCTATTTGTCTCGATGTATGCACCAAATATTGACTCACCTGTTTTTTTTTCCACATTGTGGGGCAAAATTGCTTCAATTGGGGCGAGACATGTCATCTGGGGAGGTGATTTTAATCTGGCCCTGGTGCCCTCATTAGATAGGGCGGATGGTGTTAACTCTTACAAGCCCCGAGCTAGAGAGGTTTTGGAGGGAGTGATGGAAGAGGGTGGGCTATTTGACGCCTGGCGACAGCTACATCCCCACGGGCGGGAGGGCACGCACTTTACACATCACACCGGGACCTGGGCGCGCTTGGATTATTTTCTGGTAACCCGGGGCGTCACTAGGGAACTGTTAGAAGTCGACCATTTGCCTAGAACCTATTCAGATCACAGCCCTGTTAGACTGCAGTTCCGTACTCCTGGGTGGGATGATCCAAGACCGCAGTGGAGGCTGAGCCCAGATACGCTCCTTGATGAGCTTTTTCGCACGGAGTTGGGTGAGGAGATCAGGGAATTCTTCCCTAGAAACAAGGGCTCAGTAGAGTCAGTGGAGCACATATGGGAGGCTTTCAAAGTCACTATTAGGGGCTTCTGCATTTCTAAGAGCCACGGGGTCCTGCGGGATATTCTACGTACCATTACCACATTGGAAAGTGAGCTGCGAACACTAGAGCTCCAAATGGTAGCAAGTGATGACCCACACCTGCAGATGACCTTTAGGAACACACTATCCAAGTATGAGGAGGAGGCTGCCAGAGAGGCGAAATACCGAGGCAAACACTGGGTGGCCAGGAAATACTGTGAGGGGGATAGGCCTGGTAAGGTGCTAGCCTCACTCACGCGCACGCCACGAGAACACAACACCATATTAGAGCTTACTGATGGGACTGGCACTGTCACTAGAGAATCGGATGAGATACTGACTGCATTCACGACGCACTATTCAACACTGTATACTTCCAAGGCAGAAGCGGATGCTCCATACGCTGACTATATGAACGACGTAGCACTGTGCTGGCTCAGTGATGGCGATAGGGAGTTCCTGGCGGCGCCTTTTGAACTCTAGGAAGTTCGCGAGGCTATCATGTCCCTACAGAATGGGAAGGCCCCAGGGCTCGATGGCATCCCAGCCGAATTCTACAAAGCTTATATTGATATTATGGCACCCGTGCTTAGCGAAGTCTTCACTGAGTCGTTAGCTGACGGAAGGTTACCCCGGTCTATGCGCGAAGTGGTTATCACCTCCCTTCTGAAACCTGGCAAGGACCCTACTTCCTGTGACTCTTACCGTCCACTCTCCCTTCTAAATTGCGATGTGAAGATCCTTGCCAAAGTTCTCGCCACGAGACTATCACTGCTAATGACTAGAATCGTCCTGCCCGACCAATCTGGCTTCGTAGCAGGCAGATCCACTTCCCATAATCTACGCACCCTTTTCTCTCTGCTTCGCTCGGTCCATCCTGATGTCCCAGTGGCGGCTGTTTTCCTTGACGCCACCAAGGCGTTCGACTCTGTCGAGTGGCCCTACCTCTTCTCGGTACTGGGACGCATGGGGTTCCCTAAATTGTTCTTGGACTGGGTGCGCCTCCTCTACACGGACCCCACGGCGAGAGTACTGATCAATGGGAAGCTATCGTCACCTATCAGTCTCACGAGAGGCACCCGCCAGGGGTGCCCGCTCTCACCCCTATTGTTTGCTATTGCGGTTGAACCACTAGCATGCCGCCTGCGCCAATTACACCGAGAGGGAGCGGTTCAATGCTTGCAGAGGCAAATCGATGTGTCCCTCTATGCGGATGACATCACACTGTATGTCAAGTTCCCGGAGCTACACCTTAACCCCCTACTCCGTGAATTCGTCCTTTTCGGAGGACTATCAGGTGTTCATATAAACTGGTCCAAATCACAATTTTTTCCCCTTACTGATGCGGTGAGTGCTTTCCCACTGGATTACCCGTTGGTGTGGTGCCCAGATGATCTTCGCTACTTGGGGATCCGTGTAGCGCGAGATAAAGATGAGACACTTCGCTCCAATTATGGAGTGGCCATAACCAAATTGGCCGCCTCCGTCGACAGATGGATCACGATGCCACTCTCCATGGCTGGCAGAGCCTCCCTCATAAAGATGGTGATATTGCCCCGCTTTCTGTACTTTTTCCTAAATATCCCCTATTACCCAGGCGCTTTTTTCTTCAGGACGCTCCGCGCCGAACTGCGCAGACTCTTTTGGGGTGGCAAATCTCCCCGGCTACAGTGGTCCACGTTGACCCTTCCCTATGACCAAGGCGGCTTCGACATCCCTGATTTCGAGGCGTACTACCTGTGCGCACAGGCGCATTTTGCCTACCACTGGATGGCTCCTACCCCCTTCATGCCTCACATAGCAGTGGAAGATTGGATAGCACATCCACTCCCATTGAACGGTCTGATACATTGTCCCGAGACTTCCATCCCTACAGCGAATACCTCGATCTCCTGCTCCCTAGACGCGTGGCGACGCATCGCCCGGCGGCTCCTCTGCGCGCTGCCCTACTCTCCTAAACTTCCTCTGGCCTATCACCCAAAGCTTGCCTTGCTATCGGAACTAGGGTTTCGTCAGCTCTGTAGCAGACTCCTTATCAACTTATGGGGTGACCTGTTCCACAACGGAATTTTCAAAACAGCGGATCTTTTCTTCAAATCGCAAGCCCACACGCCCCTTGAGCTATTTTACTACATTTGTTTGCGCGCGGGGATGCGGGACATCCTTCCGGATTACCCCGCTGAACCTGCGACCTTACCACCGCTACACTACCTCCTAGAATCACAAGATGGGGCCCATTTGGTCTCTGGGCTCTACCGTCAATGTCGCGGAGCTGCTCCCCTGCCGGTCTCTGCTGCCAGACAGCACTGGTCAGCGGAACTTGACACCGAAGTCTCGGACGACCAATGGAAATACTGCTGTACATTGACTTCCCGCATCTCTGCCAGCTGCAGGTTGAAAATAATACATTATAAATACCTGCAGAGGGTCTACTACACACCGGTCCGGAAATATAGATTCGGGCTGGCCGATAGTGACCGCTGTGACCGATGTCGCGCAGAACACGCTGACTTTCTCCACTTAGCATGGTCCTGCCCCCAGGTTGCTGACTACTGGCGACAGGTCATCGAGGCTGTTGCGCAGATGGTGGATGAGGAGATTCCTATGGACCCTCTGGTGGCCATCCTTGGATACACAAAGCACATATCTAAGGAATGCAGGAAATTCGTCGATATAGCATTCCTCCTAGCCAAGCGACGTGTCGCTTGCCTCTGGAGCAGAGGCAGAGCGCCCAAGTTCAAAGACTGGCTAACCGACCTAACATATTGCCAGGAACAGCACACCACCTTTTCTGAATTGCTGCCTCTCACGAGTAGACCTAGGAACGTTTGGGACCCGCTGGTACACTACCTGCTCAAACGCTCGGACGATGATACAATGTCAGGCAATGAGCTCATCGCTTCCCAATCACATTAATACTTTTGATTACCTTATTGATGCCTGGCTATGGCAGACACATGCTGTTTTCCTCCATTTGAGTGGCCCCTATGCCCCTGCAGTCTCCTCGTGGAGTGTGCGGCACTAGCCTCCTCGGCACTGCCTCCCTCGCCTCCCCTTCCTGTGACTATCTTCCCCCTCAGACACGTTACAGGGTGTCCCCCCTCCATCCGGAGAGTGCTGTCCTGCATACCACTAGGAGCTCTACACTGTCACCCCACGGACTACCACTGACCTAGATCCTTGAGCCTGGGACATTCATCGCCCCCGCGCACTGGCGCCTAGCTGAGCCACCGCACTACACCACTACCATGCATTGTTGTCGCACGGTAATGCACCACCACATACACGTAACCTCGTTGGGGAGTTGGGGTTCTTTCTTTTTCTTATTTCTTGGTTCTGGTTCTACTCGTTACAAAAAATAGGAGTGAGATTCTCTTCTTGCTCACACAAAACCTGTTCGACTGCAGCACATCCTTCCTTGGCCTGCTCCACCGGATGGTGCTGTGAAAAGCTTTATTCCTGTGATGTGCCGCCGGGCCCCCGGGATACCGGCTACTAGGCTGTGTAATGTTGCTCCACTACTGCTGCCGGCCTCCGGGTTGTAGGCGCCTCAAGCTGTGTATCCTTATGTACTCTTATCAATAAAGCAGTTTGAACACCAAAAAAAAAAAAAAAAAAAAAAAAAGGATTGCTGGTCAATGTTTTTTACATGCGATAATATAGATGGTCGATAACGTTGTAGTCGATAATTTTTTTAATCGACATTGTTGCTTCAATATATTTGTTATTTCTTGTTTAAGTATTGGGAGTCGATATTTTTGTAGTCGATAATTTGTCATCGATATTTTGTCTAGTCGATATTCGGTCTGTCGAGGTTATGTCAGTGATTCGAAGTGAGGATTAGGGAGGCTACAGATATTCAGAAAGAGACCCTTAACGTACTCAAGCAGTTGAGTCGCATGAACGAACAAAGGACGGTTGTTAATCAGTCTGACTGTGAAAGGGTACAGGATTTCTTTCTAGCTAAGGTCAAAGACATTATTACATAAATAGGCAATACTCATATAACTCCCTGTCCTCTATCAGTGGTGGACTCCTCTGAGTTTCAGGGTGGTTCCCTCTCAACCTTTCCTGCACTTGATTCAAATGGTCTAGCCCATATTGTGGCCAGAGTAAAATCCGGGTCACCAGAAGTCAAGTCAAGTCAAGAGATTTATATAGCGCGCTACATACCCATAGGGTCTCAAGGCGCTAGAGGAAGGGTGGGGAATTAGTTGTCGAATATCCAAGTTTTAAGTTGTTTTCTGAATGCTAGGTGGTTCTGAGTAAGGCGAAGGTGAGTGGGAAGTGAGTTCCAGGTTTTAGCTGCCAGGTAGGAGAAGGATCTACCTCCCATGGTGGTTTTGTTGATGCGAGGAACAGTGGCAAGGGCTTGGTTGGAGGATCATAGCTGACGGGAGGGGGTGTAGAAGTACAGTCGTGTGTTGAGGCATTCGGGTCCAAGTTCGTAAAGTGCTTTGTGTGCGTGGGTTAGGAGGCGGAAGGTAATCCTCTTATTTACGGGGAGCCAGTGGAGGTTTTTCAGGTGACCAGAGATGTGTTCTTTACGCGGGATGTCTAGTATGAGCCTGGCTGAAGCGTTCTGGATGCGTTGCAGTTTTTTCTGGAGTTTTGCGGTGGTACCGGCGTATAGTGTGTTTCCGTAGACCAGTCGGCTCGTAACCAGTGCGTGGGTGACCGTTTTTCTAGTTTCGGTGGGGATCCAGCGAAATGTTTTTTTGAGCATGCGAAGAATGTTGAAGCAAGATGATGAAACGGCGTTGACTTGTCTGGTCATCGAGAGTGAGGAGTCCAAGATGACCCCCAGGTTCCGTGCGTGGTCCGTCGGGATGGGTGCTTTTCCAAGGGCTTCTGGCCACCAAGAGTTATCCCAGGCGGAGGGGGAGGTGCCTAGGATGAGGACTTCTGTTTTGTCTGAGTTCAGTTTCAGACGGCTGTGCTTCATCCACTCGGCTACTTCTTTCATTCCTTCGTGTAAGTTGGTTTTGGCGGTGTTAGGGTCTTTGGTGAGTGATAGGATCAGTTGAGTGTCGTCCGCGTAGGAGATGATGTTGAGATTGTGTTGGCGAGCGATGGCCGCAAGGGGGCTCATGTATACGTTGAAGAGGGTGGGGCTGAGTGACGATCCTTGTGGCACGCCGCAGATGACTTCAGAGGCTTCTGACTTGAATTGTGGGAGGCGGACTCTCTGGGTTCTTCCGGTGAGGAACGAGGTGATCCATTCCAGTGCTTTTCCTTGTATTCCGATGTTTCTGAGGCGCTGTAGAAGGGTGCTATGGCAGACTGTGTCGAAGGCTGCGGAGAGGTCGAGGAGGATGAAGAGTCCTGTCCTTCTATGGTGTTTAAAAGGGTCATTCTGGCGGTAGAACCAGAAGTGTTCTCTCGATTAAATCTCTCCTTGGCCGCAGGGAAGTTACCTCACAAATGTAAGGGAGCCATGGTGATTCCATTGCTGAAAAAAGTTGGGGCGGACATCAATAATCTGAAAAACTTCTGACCCATTTCCCAATTTCCTTTCCTGGCCAAAGTTCTCGAGCAACATGTGCTTAGAGTTCTCTCGTCTTTCTTGGAAGAACATCTGCTGTTACATACACGGCAAGCAGGATTTAGGGCCCATAACAGCACTGAGTTGGTGATGCTCTCGGTGTAGGATAAATTGAGGCTCTCAGCTGATAAGAAGAATCCCTCAGCATTGATACTATTAGATCTCTTAGCCACGTTTGATACGATGAACCACGCTCAGTTGTTGACCCATGTCCCATGGCTGGGAGTCACCGGGACGGTCCTCCAATGGATTACCTCCTTCCCGGAGGATGGCTCTCAAAAGGTCCAACTAGAAGAATGTAGGTCCAGGCAGGGTGTCTTGCGTTGGGGAGTTCTGCAGGGCTCTGCGTTATTCCTTTGTTATTTAATATCTACCTCCAGCCATTGGTAGAAGCACTGGCAAAATTAGATGGTCAGGTGTTTAATTACGCGGACGACACCCAGTTAATTGTACAAGTTGATAATTCTCCTCAGGCACAGCTCATTTTTCAGAATATCCTCCGGCTCACTATGAACTGGATGACTTCTAACTCACTTAAGGTAAATCCTGATAAGTCAGAGGTGCTTACTACACGTCTCTTCTGGCCCCAAGAGCTTGGCACCACCTCGACACCGGTGCCAGTTGTGAAGAGTCTGGGTATCAAGCTGGATACAAAGTTAACTTTAAACAATCAGGTGTCTGCTGTAGTGGAGAGCTGTACAGGCCTGATACGGCAACTCCGGAAGCTCAGGACCCTGCTTTCACTTTCCACCATACGTAGCATCATGACAGCACTAATCTTGTCACGCCTGGACTACGGTAATGCAGTATACACAGGGCTTCCTGACAAACTCCTGGGGAAACTTCAGGTGGTTTTAAATGATGCGGCAAGGCTGATCTTTAAACTGCCAAGAAGAACACATGCCACCCCCTTGCTACAACAGCTACACTGGCTATCTATCAAGCAGAGGGTCAGGTTCAAGGGTCTGTGCATTGCACATAAAGCACAGTATGGAGTAGCACTCAATTACATCAAAGATCGCTTGAAGCCCTACGTGCCCGGACGTTGTCTCTGGTCATCTGAGGCTAGCTTGTTGGCCTGCTCGTGCTTTAACAGAGCTACTTTGGGGGGGGCTCTCTCAGTTGTGATTCCCCAGATCTGGAACAAGCTACCGGATAGTATGCACTGGGAAACCACCCTACTTCCGATCAGGAGGAAACTCAAAACCATCTTGTTTACTGAGGCATTTGGATAAATCCACCTTACTGTGTGCTGAGTATCATCGGGATTAAGGGATTTCCGGGCTCTTGGTCCATGCTGCAAGTGCCTAGAGACCTTTTGGTGATTGGTGCTCTACAAATATAATATAACATAACATAACATAACAGCCCCAGCCAATCAGAAAGATCAAACCCATAAGCAAGCAACAAAAGGGGAAAAGCAGAATAAAACAAGCAGCACCAAATGATGGGATGAGCCTTGGGGGACTTGGAAAATCTGACCCCTTGGGTCGGACAGAAGGCCATTGGTGTATTTACAACACAGTTGGAGGATAGTGCCTGACTGGGAGGGAGGGACAAAAGGGTAGCTGGAGCGCTTGTTTACCTTTTTTGTTTACCCTCCTCTGGAGACTCGGCTTGGCATCTGTGAGGGAGGAGATAGGGGAAAGGCGGAGGCAGTGTGGTCCTGGGAGTGGCTTGATCAGGAATGAAAATACATGAAACATCGGCATCCTCACGAACGTATTGCAGTGGGGATATCAAGCAAATGACGGGGGAGGAAGTGAATTGTGGCCAGAGTAAGCTAAACGGGAAGGAGGAGGTGGGAGAAAAGTTTTCCAATGTGCCCATATACTTTTGTGCCCTTTTACGTCCCGCAAATACAATACGTTCACACACGAGAGTGTTATTTGAAGCTCCCAAAACCAGTACAACACTACTTTATATATAGATACCTGGGTGCAAAGCAACAAATAAAAAGCCCATTGAAAAGAAGAAGCGGCCGCCGAAGCCGACGTCCCGCGAGTGTTGGGGGGGCACAGCCCGTTCTCAAAGTGTTGCGTGTTTATCTAGGTTCCTGATCGATACTGTAACCTTATGCCCCTATTCGGCTATAAATCCATTTATTCCCTATATTGGCATAACCGTTCAAGTGCGATATTCAGAAAGTCATCTCTGGCCTCACACGAACAGAGCCACATTCCAGAATAGTTCTCTGCCACTTTCTTTGCAACCAATTAGTGCAATGACAGAGCAGAAGTCACTATCTGATATTCCTAGATTAACACTCCGAGTTCTTCAACAAGATAAAAACTCAGCAAACCTGGAAATCCCCGCTTGCTGTGTTTTGATTAGTAATGGAACTCTAATGAGCAACTGATAGCTATCACTTCCTATTGACATCTTTAATTGACGTCTTATGTCCAGCAAACTTGCGTCAAACCCGGCACCTGTCAGGTATAAATATTACCAACGTTGCCTTAAGCAAATGCTGTGTTGCTGAGCCTGTGGCCCGTAGAATGTGCTGCAGCCTGCTACCCTGTTGCCAGCTGATGCTGCTGCCCCGCTGCTGTTGGTGAAGCTACTGATACCATTATCGCTGCTAAAGCGCGAACGATGGTGTGGTGAGCTTAGGAGCTGAACAGCCGTCCCTCTGCGAAGAGCCCAGCAGATGCCAAGCTGCCCGCGGACGCTGTCCCCCCTCCTCCTCTCGATGCGCTGAACAGAGCTCCAGCGTTTCTGGTCTGCCCTCACGGGTGACTGGGGTATCGAGTTTCCCCCTGAAGGAAATACCAGACTTCCATCATTCTATTCAGAGATATGGTGTTGACTAAACCCTTAGACGAGAATTCTTGAAGCAAACCTTGGCAAAACCAACTTAACTTAAAGCTACTTACTTACTCCCCTTCCACGTGTTAGGCTTAGGTCAGGCACACTGTGGTAGGCTTAGTTAGAAGCACCAGTTGAGTATTTTAGCCTAATGTATATATGAATGTATATATGTTTTATTACTTTTAACCATTGTATGGCTAAGAAACCATATCAATGCTTTTACAGTATTATTTCGCAATTCTTATCTTACTGTACGTACTTTTTATAATAACAAGTCTTGCAATTGTGGCAATACATTTCTCTTGTACGAGAAGAAAGACTGTTCAATAAATGTTAATCCTTTATTGACAAACGCCCGTCTCTCTATTCTCTACATATCGTGAAAGTAAACTGCACTAACCTGACTGAGTGAAATACCTGTCTATTGTTTCACACGACCCTAGAGATTGACTCTTGATCTGAGGAGCAAAGTTGTCATGTTGCACGGTTGTTGGAAAGCTGAATCCCTTCTTGTCTGTGCCAGGGAAGCTGATCACTTCCCATGCAGAGAAGAAAGTTTCCAGTGACCTCTGAGCTAGTTGGTAACACACCCAATTAAGTTTAGCATAGTCAGTGGAGGCCTGGAATATCCGCAGTTCCACGTCGATACTACTGTTTATGTTATTCCAATGCGCAGGGCCTAGTGGGAAACTAGGAACTACACTACATGGCGCCCAACGTTTGGTAAGGCGATAAACTAACGCAAGACGTTAGAGTAACTCAGTCGTGCATATTTCACACAGACCCCTTTCTCCCGTAAATACTCCAATAGACGTCTGGAGTGGGTGAAAGGTTAAAATCCGCCCGACCTCAGTAGGAAGAGATTCCTATGTAAAGCTCTGGTTTATTCAACGTTGAAGGATACAGTGTTCCAAAATATTATGCACCTAATCTTTGTCTCCTTGGAGACCTACTCTGCAAACCTTGCATTCTAACAATGCCAGGAGAAAACGGAACCACTGGGGCCGCAGCAGATGCGACTCAGCAAGGTCCCGAACACACAGTACCGGGTGCAATAATCATCCCGGCACATTTAAGAAAATCTATAACGTTAAAACTTATAGAAAACGGACTGACACCACAAGGTGGTACAATAATTTTCGTGATAGAGGCTCACGAATATCGGCAGACAGAGGTATTCTATTCATGGATAAACTTTCCAGCGGCAAACGCTACAACAAAAGAGTTTCACTATTACAAAATAGAGGAACCTCCGGAAGAGTACGCTCCTTTCGAGGAGATTGAAATTCCACTTAAATTTCAAGAGCACCTGCTCTGGTTTAATGGCGCCCTAAAACATAATGATCACATTACCAGGCTCGGTCCACTAGGTAGACCAGGAGCAACGTGGCCGATTCTAGCCAGCTACACACCACATCCGGACATTGTAAAAATGTCAAAGGAAGAGCTGTTAGTACAGCTAAAAACACTAATTAAAATACATAGGCAATTAGTCCAATATGTAATGCGGACTGCAACAGTCCAACCAGCTGTTAATGTACCACAGCTGACCCCTCATCAGGGGAACACTAATAAAATTACACCACAGAACATACAGTCATGTCTTGGTAAAACACCCGTAAAACAGGAACAAATTCCTTTCTGGTTAGCACAGAAAATCACTCAAATAGAGGCAGTATTTCCTGATACTACCCCTATAGAGAAACACAGAATCTTGACCATCTGCCTTCCTATGGGAATCGCACCACACGTGGAGGACTGCGACACTTGGGGTACAGTCTTTGCTTCCATTTACACAAAAACACACGGTGTTCCGTCTATGGCGGTAATACCAGAAGTGCTAAAACAGATTCAAAATGAATACGGTCCAGAGCCCGCTTTAACTCTAGGTATGAAATTACTGAAAGACTTCAAGCAGGTCTCGGCTATATTATTAGCCAACATAAAAGGAGAAGCAGCATCTGTGGCGATCCGCCAGAAGTTGAAGGAAACAGTTATAGAAGATCCTGTTGAGCTTGCAAAAATCATAGAAAAATGCTATGAAGAATTAGGTAGACAGCTTGGGTGGAAAACCGGTAAAGCCCCAACTACTCGAAAATCCTGAAAAATTATTTATTAAAAATAATTTAAACACTCCTAAAAAGAGCTGGGATGGAAATAAACAATCCACTCCCAAGGAAAAAGTTTTCCAGTCCAGAGGAAGGTCTCCTCGACGGAGGGAAAGAACTCCGACTCGAGAACACCAGTCTCCCCAGCGGGAGCCCTCTGAGAAAAGATATAACCTTAGAAATAGGGATAATCTGAAAAAACCTGATAGATATCAAAGTATTGATACACGTCCCTCTCGATCTTTTCCACAGAATTCGGAAAGAAGAGGACGGTCAGACCCAGGAGAGCACACCAAGTCCAAAGACAAGGAACCTGCTCAGAGTAAAAAATCTCAATTTCAGAAAAAGAAGGTAGCCAGTATTAGAGTAATCAACCATGCCGAGAATACTGAGGACACAGTTGAAAAACGGGGAGTGGGCATTGACAATGTTGGACAGTGCAGCAGAAATCAGTATAGCGCGCAAGATCTTGATGAGTCATCTGGAGACAGTGGACACGAATAAATACATTCAGGTTGAAACTGCCGACACCAGACTTAGCGAGCCCCATAAAATATACGAAATAACATTGCGTATAGAGGGTGATAAGACTAGGAAAATAAAGGGTCTATTTTGGGATAAGCTCTCAAAAGGCTATGATATTCTGTTAGCTGAAAAAGATTGGCCCTCAGAGTTTGTCAGGGAGTGCCCTCGTGGCGAAGAAGTGATTATGCCAGTCTTCTCGAATCACATTCCGATTCACAAAAAATATACTTATGCAAGGAAATGTGCAGTAGCCCAGGCACCTGCATTATATAAAAATCATGTAGGATGGGATGAGGATTCACCTCCTCACAAAATCCAATTAAAAAGCGAACCAACTGCCCAACGGCAGTATCCCATTAAGCAAGAAGCTAAAGAACAAGTCAGGGAGATCTTAGATCAACTTGAATACCAGGGGGTGATTGAAACATGCACCTCTCAAATGAACAATCCTTTGTTTCCTGTCTCCAAGCCAGACAATTCATATCATCTAGTTTTGGACTACAGACATCTTAATACATGTTGCAAAACTTTTGCAGTACAAAACTCGCATAGTGCAGCCCTAATGAATAACATAGTTAGGAAAAATATAAAACAACATTAGACATATCTAATGGTTTCTTTTGTCAAAATATTGCACCAGAAAGCAGATATTTGACCGCTTTCTCTGCATTTGGGTCGCAGAAAAAATTCTGTCGACTGCCACAGGGGTTCAAGAACAGCCCAGGACTATTCTCAGCTAGGGTAACAGAGTTACTACAAATCTATGATGATGAGGCATTATCTTACGTAGATGATATTTATCTCACAGACGACGACTTGGATACTCACTTGAAAAGAGTGAACACCATTATACTTGGGTTCGCAGCAGAGGGTTACAAATTCAACTTTAAAAAGTCTCGAATTGCCCATCTGACAGTACTATTCTTAGGGTACGAATTATCAAGTGAAGGGAAAAGCCTAGCGGACAACTTCTTAGAGAAGTGCGCTGTACTCCAAGCTCCAAAAACGCTGAAGAATTTACAATCCATTCTAGGTTTTCTGAATTTCGGAAGAACTTACAACCTAAATTACGCAGAGAGGGTTAAACCTCTCTACGAACTAATAAAACCTGATTTTAAACAAATCAATTGGACTCAAAAACACACAGAAATTTTGAGATCACTGCAAACAGACATGTTAGCAAAAACAAAATTAGATACACGTGACAATACACGCGATCTTGTAATCCGAGTCATCCCAGGAAGATGCGGATTCACATACCTGACCTCTAATGAGGGAGAAAAGGTACCAATTTCAATTAAATCTCACTTGTACACACAAGCAGAAAAAACATTCAGTCACACAGAAAGAACTGTGAAAGCAGTGCAAATCGCATTAGCAAATGAGCGAGAACTAGCACACTGCAAACGGATTAATATCCTTACAGCGGAATCCGCCTTCGAAGAGCTATTCAGCCCAGTAAACCTGCCTACAGTGTCACTGGATCCGGAATGGATACGGTGTATAGATTCTCTAGGAGCGGAAGATGTGAAATACTATTTCGCCCCGCACTTTGAAGAACTGAATGATTTAGAATATGAAGAAGAATATCCTCTGCCAATCGAACTTCTGCCTCTCCCACAATATGCCTGTATAATCTATACAGATAGTTTTGTACAGCATTTCAACGTAGAGAGCAAATCCTACAATACAGCATGTGCGATTATTAAAGGTCGTTGGCTGTGCGGTAAATTCAGACCGAAAGTAACAAAAACTGAATCTGTTCGGTTCAGAGAACTGAAATCAGATTTTTAAAGATGGCGCTCGAAAATGCAGAACGTGAATTCCCGACACTTATAGTGTGCGATTCTCATTTTTGCGTCAACTCTTACAACAATAAACTGCAGAGTTGGATTGAAAACGACTACAAAGATGACACAGGTGCCACAATAAAGCATAAATTGCTCTGGAAACAGGTAGCTCTTTTACACAAAGAACTACAAAAGACTCACGTGATTCACGCACAGAGTCTTCAACGTGATGGCGTTCACGTTGCAGGGAATTCATTGGCTAATACAGCCACAGCGGAAGCAACTAAACCGGCTTCCGTAGCCACAAAAAAGCGTACAGATAAATACATAGACGGGGAAACCATGCTGGCAGTAAAAACGACCGTAAAAGGCGACTGTGCAGCACTACCCGTGAACTATCCACTCAATTATGCATACGTAATCGATGCAAACTCCGTTCCTTTTGCTCGAATCCCTGGAGTGGGGGACAGAGTAATTCCAAACAGGAGCAGGAGGGGCTTCCTCTTACTGGAAGCACACATGGGGTTGGGTCTGAGACACCAAACAATTAAGGTTTCTCTGAAAGAATTACAATCAGAGTACTGGTGGCCAGGAATGAGCATAGATATCCAATGTTTTGCTCAAAATTGTGAAGACTGCAACAGAGATCGCAGTAATGAACAGGCCAGTGTAGTTTCAGGATCCCTTCTAGACAGCATAAGGCGGTCTATCTGCGCAATCAAAGAAGAGAAGCGCGTCCCATTGTACACAGTTAAGGCTAAAAACACTTAAAAAATGAGGCCTCCAGCGCTCGGCTGACGCTAGAACGGTTATAAAAGATTTGCGAGTCTTTATCGGCACATACGCAATTACCACGTTCCATTCTGACCAGGGTCCTGCTTTCAGCTCTCGAGCTTATAAGGAGGCCATGGCTAGCATGGGAATTGGGTTGCGGTATTCTTGTCCGTCGCACCCCGAAGGGAATAGTGTGGTAGAAAGAAAAAACCGTGACATAAAGCAATCTATAACAGCGAAGGTATTAGGTTCAGGCGCTGGGTGGGTCAAACATTTAATAAGTGTCCAGACTAGTCTTAATAACATGCCAAGAAATTCTCTAAAAGGTTTCAGCCCATACGAACTATTGTTCGGAATTAGAATGCGTATTCAGGACCTCGATAGTCAGATGTCAGTGGTACAAGAAGAAACAACGCACTTTGATGTAAAGGATCGTTTGGCTGTTTTACAGGAACTGAATGAAACAAGAAAATCCTTAAGCAACATAAAGTTAAAGCAACAGCCAACTACCACTGACGAGGCACCACAAGCAACAGCCCCAGCAAGGCCTGTCTGGATTCCAAAGATTGGGGATCTAGTCAGAGAAAAGATCGCGGTGAAGAAGGAATTTGGGCCTTCTTACAGAAAAGCAGTACCTGTCTTGGCAGTCACCGGAACAAGATCAATTGTGCTACCGCCCCTTGCTGGTAAAAAGGAGAACAGAGTCGTGTCCATCGACCTGGTAAAACCACAAGCATGTGGCCTATAATCAACAGTAGGCCCAGTGGACTCCCAAGAAACAACAGAAAACCCAAACTTGCAACAATCCAAGAGGTTCAAACTGAAAGACTCATCACATTCGATCAGCCTGCAGTGCACAATGAAGGACTATGCAATAATGCCATGGAACTCGTGCCTCTTGAGACACAGATTGAAACAGTTTGTCAAGAAACAACACCAGTCTACGCTAATGTGGCATCAGAAAATGCTACCGAAAGACAGATTGAAAGAACAATCCCATCAATTGACAGAACTGCCTCTGGTTATTTCATCAACTTCGACAACTTCTCTGAAGATCAAAATGACCCGGAAGTGATGCCAGAAACAAAAAAGTATTCTAAAGAAAATACAACAGGACTCCTTCAACAAATCAAAGAATTATATCTGGATTCACCGTTGATTGAGCATTGGATTATCTCAGGGGTATTCATACTCCTACTATGCCTAATTTTAGTTTTAATTTTAGGAAAGTTTATTACAATTGAATGGACACAGCAAGTCAGAACATCAACCTAGTCCTGAAACCACACAGATCATCCCACGTGAAGAAAAGAGAACTGTCAACAGTAAATGTCACAGCAATTCCAATACCTGGTGGGGTAGTATGGGAGAAAACTGACTATGAGATATATGGTCCGGTCGAAATCCTGAAGTATCCTCATCAACTGAAGGTTTCCTTAAGTGACTTTGTAAAACCTAGTACATTCTCTGATGATTGGGACTTTAACAGTATTAATGACATGATGTCTGATTTAGTAATGTCAGCTAGATTCACAGATCATGATTATTTACAAGGTTCATCTAGTTATGAGCAGTTATTCTGTTACACACACTATGGTGATCATTACTTGCATAAATCTGCACAGCCTAGAAATGTTTTTATGTATAATCAATGGGAACATTGTGCTACACCACCTAAAAGCAGTTCTAAAGCATTTTTTGAGAAATTCAAATACTTCTCAGGGTTTAAAACCAGTAATGCAGAAACGTTTTATTACAAACTGTTAGATAAAACAGGAATGAAAACAATGCTTACAAATTCTAAATTGATATATTCAGAAGCATTTTATGATAAAATGATGACATTTGGTTTTGATTATTGAAAAAATAATATTGAAACGAAAACAATTTGGGGTACAAAAGATTGGCAGGTGCAAGGCATTGAAGCACTATTTAGAACCTGCATGATACCAGAACAAATGTTGTTTTTAAATGACACAATACACCAAACATCTTGTCTTGGCCTAGCTAAGATCAAAGACCTTAAAACACCGTCTATTCCAAAGCCAATACCTGAAAATGCAACTACAGATATTGAGGTAGACGTGTCACAAATGTTACATTTTAACAGAACACATCCTGATTGGAAAAAGTGGTTAATCTGGCCTACTGACACAAACAGCTGTCAAGATAGATTCCTGAATAAAACACAGGGGTTAAAAATGACCAAATTAGACCTGAGATACTCCCAGAGACAACATCCAGGGATAATAACAACATACAGTGTAGGGAAACTCTGCCTTGAATGGCTAACATCATCCACACTGGCTGAAATTAAGCAACACTTGTCTTTACTAAAAGATTGTGCTGATTTGCGCGATTTCATTCTTGGACCACGCAAACAGCGTCAAAAGCGTTTCATAGCGACCAGTATCTATGCTGCGTACAACGAGGCTTGGAAAGTCAAACAAATTAAAACAGCTGAAAAAATACGAGAAATTGATCGTATTAATTTGGAAAAATCACTTTCTGTAGTAGACAATGGGTTAATGACTCTGTCTTCCAGAATATATTTGTTGGACAATATTGTATCCTCTGTCTTTGATGTGATAGACAGAGACTTGCTAATGTTACAACATGGCCAATCTCAATTACGTTCTATTATAGAATTAGGCTGGACGCTGCAAAATCTTCGTTCAGGCTATATGCCTTGGCGTTTAATCAACACAACGTCATTATTTTCCATTTTTAACATTACTGATAAGCAGATCAGTTTGGCACAGAAAGGAGCAGACTATACAATCCTGAGCATCGAAAAACTTGAGAGATTACCATTGACAATGTCAGAAAGTCCTGTCATTGAATGGATAATACACGGAATTATCACAATTCCGATAACAACTTTCCGATTTAAAAAGTGCCTTGAGTACATACCTGCTGGCCAGTATGAACAATTGGGTAAAGGATATGTAAAATCTGAATGGAAATTACCATACACACATTCTTGCTATAGTGACAGCGACAAAAATGTATTTCTTAGTGGTGAGAATTGTAAACATTCACTAAGCGGTATACTTTTGTGTCAGGGTATTAATTTACACGGAGCATGTGATGGAAATTCTAACAACCTTTCATGCCACCAGCTAGTCACACCTGCAACTCAGATAGAGCCCTTCTTTATGCAACTCGCAAACGGGAGTTACATTCTTAGAACGGATCACAGATGTTGTGGCCTTGTGCCAGGGAAAAGTTATCTAGTAAGAGTAACATCCATGGTCAAATGCTGTATGCAAGCATTGTTCCCGAGTGGGCCTGCAGACACAGTGACTCCCATCTGACCTCGTCTGAATCTCTATTCTATACGAATTGATACTTTAAGCAAAATGAAATCTGTACTTTTACAGACAACAGTGCCTATAACGTCATCAAAAGAGACGTATGATCTTCTAGTTGCAAGGACAGCTACTGAAGTTCATGACCTTTTATCAACAAATTGCCCCGTGCATTTCGTAGAAATGCTCAGCCAACTCCTTAACATGTCTAGTGCCACAAGCATCCCAGGCATATTTAAGACAGTCTTTACGGGACTGCTAACACCTTTTCAGCCAATTTTGGGAATTGTTCCTAATTTTGTACACTCTGTTTTTGGCGGCATACCATTATTTTTGGGACTTATAGCAGGGATTTTATTTTTGACCCTCCTGCTTCGTTATGGCAAGCCGAAACTCAGACATAGCTCCCATGGGAATGGAAGAGACAATCCTAGCAATGCGCTACCGGGACAGGATAACTAACGTCCTTGGATTGGCCAGGCTGAGAGATCTAAACATGACCTGGTTCCTTTCATTCAGACCTATATGGCAGAACTGTATCTTACCGGTACTTCGATGTATGCTATGAGGAGATGAGAGCGTGTTGGACATCTGTCTTTCACTTCCATCAGCAGTACCAATGGACTTCGATACTTTGCTCAGTCCAATAACGGCTCACGCATTGTGTTGTCCCCAGCGGCTACCAATCCTGATGACGGCATTCGTTGAGACTCCTGTGCTACGACTAGGTGGTAACAGTGGTGGAGCAAGTGACAAAAGCAGCATCACCCAGGTACGACCTTCTGTGAGCATTGCTGATCCTGCCTATGATGACAGCAATCATTCTCACACCTGCCAAGTTACAGCGCTATCTAATTTGGTTGAACTGTCACCTGATTTTGTAGACCAATTCTTTGAGAGCCTGTCTGATACGATGTTCTCACCCGTACAGAAACAATAACTTTGGAAGAAGCTTTCCGACACACAGCGTTCCCATGAACTCTGAATTCGGCCTTCAGTTTTGATCAACAAAAACTGCAAAAAGCTTTGGAACTCTATTTCCCCGTTCAAGCATTAATTCTTTTGATTTGGACATTTTTTAATATTCACCTTTTTTTGGCACGAACAATTCTTTGCTTAAGGTAAAAACTATTCTTAGAGAACAGAAGCTTCAAACTTCTATTTCTACACACATCTAGAGACATAACAAACTTACACCAGCGTCTAACACATGTTATTGCAATGCATTTATATGTGATGATTTATCTCGCCCTTCTTCTGTCAGAGATACTTCATGTGTACTTCTTTTTGCATAATCGTTCATTGATTTCCTATGGAATAATTTTTGAATGATTTCTATGCTTCAAAAAACGTACAGTACCTAAATTTCACGTATTACAATATACGCCTATTTCGAATGCATTTATGTATTTTGGGGTGGGCAATGTTACACATGCATCTAATTGCTCTAGTTTTAGTAATTTGATGGACATGAAAACGTGGAGTGGGTGTTGCGTGTTTATCTAGGTTCCTGATCGATACTGTAACCTTATGCCCCTATTCGGCTATAAATCCATTTATTCCCTATATTGGCATAACCGTTCAAGTGCGATATTCAGAAAGTCATCTCTGGCCTCACACGAACAGAGCCACATTCCAGAATAGTTCTCTGCCACTTCCTTTGCAACCAATTAGTGGAATGACAGAGCAGAAGTCACTATCTGATATTCCTAGATTAACACTCCGAGTTCTTCAACAAGATAAAAACTCAGCAAACCTGGAAATCCCCGCTTGCTGTGTTTTGATTAGTAATGGAACTCTAATGAGCAACTGATAGCTATCACTTCCTGGTGACATCTTTAATTGACGTCTTATGTCCGGCAAACTTGCGTCAAACCCGGCACCTGTCAGGTATAAATATTACCAATGTTGCCTTAAGCAAATGCTGTGTTGCTGAGCCTGTGGCCCGTAGCCTGTGCTGCAGCCTGCTACCCTGTTGCCAGCTGATGCTGCTGCCCCGCTGCTGTTGGTGAAGCTACTGATACCATTATCGCTGCTAAAGCGCGAACGATGGTGTGGTGAGCTTAGGAGCTGAACAGCCGTCCCTCTGCGAAGAGCCCAGCAGATGCCAAGCTGCCCGCGGACGCTGTCCCCCCTCCTCCTCTCGACGCGCTGAACAGAGCTCCAGCGTTTCTGGTCTGCCCTCGCGGGTGACTGGGATATCGAGTTTCCCCCTGAAGGAAATACCAGACTTCCATCATTCTATTCAGAGGTATGGTGTTGACTAAACCCTTAGACGAGAATTCTCGAAGCAAACCTTGGCAAAACCAACTTAACTTAAAGCTACTTACTTACTCCCCTTCCACGTGTTAGGCTTAGGTCAGGCACACTGGGGAAGGCTTAGTTAGAAGCACCAGTTGAGTATTTTAGCCTAATGTATATATGAATGTATATATGTTTTATTACTTTTAACCATTGTATGGCTAAGAAACCATATCAATGCTTTTACAGTATTATTTCGCAATTCTTATCTTACTGTACGTACTTTTTATAATAACAAGTCTTGCAATTGTGGCAATACATTTCTCTTGTACGAGAAGAAAGACTGTTCAGTAAATGTTAATCCTTTATTGACAAACGCCCGTCTCTCTATTCTCTACATATCGTGAAAGTAAACTGCACTAACCTGACTGAGTGAAATACCTGTCTATTGTTTCACACGACCCTAGAGATTGACTCTTGATCTGAGGAGCAAAGTTGTCATGTTGCACGGTTGTTGGAAAGCTGAATCCCTTCTTGTCTGTGCCAGGGAAGCTGATCACTTCCCATGCAGAGAAGAACGTTTCCAGTGACCTCTGAGCTAGTTGGTAACACACCCAATTAAGTTTAGCATAGTCAGTGGAGGCCTGGAATATCCGCAGTTCCACGTCTATACTACTGTTTATGTTATTCCAATGCGCAGGGCCTAGTGGGAAACTAGGAACTACACTACAAAAGTGAAAGTGGTGGGGGCAGCCCTTCCTAAAGTGAAAGTGGCATGGCGTGCTGTGTCCCCCCAAGAAGCGGCGTGGCATACTGTGTCCCCCCGACAGCTCAACAGTGACAGTTTTCTTTGCATTTGAGCGTCTGTTTTTGGCATACATATTTAAGTGACAACACTACTATTGCACCAACCTCCATGGCTAAGACAGCAGTAAAGTTTCAAACTGCACTTTGTCATTTCAAAAGGGAAAAAAGTGAGTGGAATGACGAAAGTCATACCAGAGACACTGTGGCATTGGAGATTAGAGGAGCGGCTCACGAGGAGCAGGCCGATATCAGACCCAAGATCGAAAACATGGCGGAAAACAAGGAACTCAGCACAGTGAGGCCATGTTTCCATGACCTGCCTTTTCACAACTGGCAGCCGTTCAACTGCTGGTAATTTAGTCATGGAGGAACGCGGTGCTTCGCATCTGTGATCTGTTAGGAACAGTTCTCAAGTGAACTGCGCTGCCGCTTGTTTGATGTCCACGTTCAGACAGCACCAGACGTTTGTGCGTGCGGAGCCTCACGCTGCCGAGCTGCGCAGAGAACCTAGAGTCTTGGCGTCATGATGGAGGATGCCCCATGATTTGTAATGTTAAGCAGACCCTTTCTTACTGTTTTGGTTCTGAGACTAATTTGACCGTAGACTGACACACTATGAAAGTTCCTAGGGGCAGTACAAATAGGAAAAGGTAATTTGAACAGTTAGGTGAACACGACGGATAAAATCACGCGGGAAGTAAAATCATGCGCACTGCTCGAGGCCGGGAAACCCAATCTAGCACTCTGGATTTAGAAGTCTGTTACGGATTAATGACTCTCCGGCAAGCTGTGTGGCATGCTGTGTCCCCCGAAGAGCTGTGTTAGGGGCCGCCCTTTTTAAAGTGAACACGGCATGGCTTGCTGCAAGTCCGGAGAGAACATGGGTCTGACTGGAAAAACATAGTGCGCACGGAGTTATAAAGGACACAGTATAACGTCTCCAGCACAAGATCGATTCCGGATGGGTGGAGCCAAAAGGAGACAGGGTGGTAATCAAAAAGCCTTATTCTGAATCACAAGCCAGCGTTTACCATAAAGGATGACGAGTGCCAATAAAAAGCATGGGCGGAGCTTCCACTCCACTTCCAAAATCTACTCGATTACAAGAGGTCTCCAAGAGCAAGCAGGGCATACGCTGCAACGCTAGGCTAGACCTAAAAATGAATGAAAAATCAAGAGGGCCCCTCACTGCTCTGGCTTTGCAATAACTTCTGACAAGCCTGCCGCCATGGGTTTGTCTCTATAAATAGTTTGCAGGCAACTCCTGTAATTACCGAAACAGCCACCAGCTGCATATAATGTTGCATAAGCAAGCCTCCAACCTATGCGGATAAACTTTTGACTTTATGCTTAATTGGGTTTCACACCAAAACCTTATATTGTGGTGAAATAGGTTTAATAAATGTTACAATCACTGACCTTGACTGTAGTTTAAAACAAACTAATTTCTTGTCTTACATGTGCAAGGTTGGCTGTTTTAGTGTTCATCTTGAGATGTCAGGGTACATTGTAACAGAAGGACACACTGATGCTGTGCTCACTCTCACTGAGATGCAGACATTGATATAGGTGCAAAAACTGATCCCAGTGCATATGGTAGTACTGCTACACTTACACGGAAACACCTGCACACTGTTACACAATAATTCTCTAAAAAAAGCTGGACTTAAATGAGATTTATGGCTGATGGGAGCATAATGTACACCTTAGCTTTGCCAAATCACCCACTGAAGTCACCCAGCATGCAGTGGCTGGGATGTTTTAAGATGATCCCAGAAATGCAGTCCAGAGGAATCTGTGATGGTAGGCAGTGATTAATTTGTTAAAAAGCATAAGTGCCAGGGCTCTCTTAAGGAGGCCACTGCAGCTTGCACACCACATTTCCCCTGCCATGCTGCCAATGAAGGTACCAACACAACTACTAACCATCACTCTCCTACAAGTGTGGCAGTTTGGACTAGTTCAGGCCCCCAAAGCTATAAGAAAGGCGTGGGCAGGTAATGGTCATTTTTACTGTATACTGAATTAATAATCAACTGTGGTTGTGGTCACCTTTACATTAGCCAGGCAGCGCCACCTTGTGGCAGACTGTCCCAAGCGCCGGTTCTGACAATTAAGTGCTAGTGCCAAGCACCGGACACCACCGGCTGGAATTAAGTACTGATGGTAGGACTGTGTGGAAGAGGTCTGTTGATCAGTAGGAAAGAAGCCATAAATGTTGGAGATCAAGAGAAATTGATCAGGAAATATTCACATTATGAGACAATAATGTATTTTATGGATTGGTTAGGAAGAACGTTTTTGAAATGATTCGCGCTCTCCCCCGCAATTTCCCTTCAGCATTTGGTAGTAATAGAAATTGAAGATACAAATGCGGCCCATTGCAGGTATTTTAGCATACTACAAACTATTAACACTACTACTGCCAAACATTGTGGTTGGTGTTTGCGGTGGAAGGGACTTCACTTTATTAATCATATTGTTTTTAATAAGATTGTACTGATTTTAAGTAATTGTACAATAAAATTCTTTGATTTGATTTGGTAGTCAGGTAGAACAGATTTTTGTATACCAGGAACAGCATCACCCCATAACCACATGTCTGTATGGAACAGGAAGTTGAGGCTAGAGTCAGATATTGTGTTTGGCCAGGCCCGGACTGGCCATAGCGGGCACCGGGCAATCCCCCAGTGCGCCGCACAGGTGGGGGACGGTTTTGGGCCCCTAAGGGCCGTTTTTGTTACAGGGCCCTTTTTGCAGCATGGCTGCAAAATCGGCCCTGTAACAAAATCGGCCGAAAACTGGCCCCGGCAAAGAGCTTGGCGGCACCTTCAATTCCCCCCCCCAGTGGGGAGTAGGGGGCCGTGCGAGCCCTTCGCCAGGGCCGGTTGTGGTTCCCAGTCCGGCCATGTGTTTGGCAATGGATCATTCTAAAGCTGCGGCTCATTTAGCCCATGTCCTCCGGTCTCCTCCTCTGAACCACCAGTTTCTTCGCTTCTACTTCTTCCTGCATCCTAATCTTACTCCCGCTCGTTATCTTCAGCTGCAAGCTTGGCTCCTATGTATCACTAACTTGATGCTTTTGGTGCCATTGCTTTCATTCAGTAAATCTGACCCGAAGAGCAGACCTTCATGTCCTTCCCTTCCAGCTATTACAAAACCTGGCAACCAGTCCCAACTCTGCCATTTTGGTCCAGAATTTACTAACTAAACGACAACACTACTCGGAGGGATCCAGCACAATGGCTTTGAACTCAGATGGGGTTTTATGCCTAAGTGGCTTTTCCTGCTGGTTCTTTGTGTTGCTACTTTCCGATGGGTAGACATTGTGGCTTCTAGAAGAAGTTATCCTTCTTCAAGAGGGCAAGCTCCAAACCTTCCGCCACCTCTGCTCGCTTGTCCAGGCCACTTTGGAGAATCAGAAGTACTGGGTGGCAGTACATGCTCATCCCAGTTGAAGTGAATTAGTATCTAAGACCATAGGAAGCCATTGGTAAACAGCAGCTCCCACCTTGAATAATGCTCAGCAGACATTGTCTGTCCCAGAAACTGGCAAAATGGCCTTACAAGTAACTCCATGCACCTAGCTGGTTCTGTGGCCAAGATACCACCCCTGAAGTTACTGCAGCGCTTTGACATTTAAATTGTCAGCAATAGCTGTAACAGCGAAAGTGGTTAAATGCTTTATATTGATCCTGATCAATAAGGGCTTTAGCAGTTCTTCTCTGTCCTCCATTAAGCCCATGGCTCACTCCCACACTAATCAGTGTAAACAATGGACAGGGGAATGTATCTGAGCTGCTATGATCTCTGTGATAAGTGTCTCTAACCCTGAAGGTTCATAGAGGATAGCTATGTGAGTCTGGCTTAGAGCACAAAGACAGTAACCCATGGATCTGGAACTACAAAAACTAAGTGGCTACTAGTTGTCAAAGGAGACGTGGACACTCTCTCAAGTTACCGAGGTGTGCAGTGTAGTGGGGGAACCAAGATCTGCTACAGACACATTTCATGGAGCCTGCAGTAACTCCTAAATGGATCCATACAGAATCCAAAGTGAGAACTGGTACTAGCATAATCATTGGTACCGGTTGGCTGACACTCTAAGTGTGTTATGTCGCCCCCTTTTATCATATAGCATATGCTCACCAGTAACTTGCTTTGGAATGGATCTTATGTACTACCTATGGGTAATGAGGTGTGTTGTGGAATTAGTGTAGGGTTTACCCTAAGGAAGGGACTGGTGGGAAGAGTGGGCAGCGGGTCCGTGTGGAGTTGTTATATGGTTGGGTTGTCTCTGCTGGGTCTTGCACTGTTGGGGTGCGGATCATCTGACCCGCTCACTAACTCAAGTCAGCTCTAAAAGTGTGGCCTGACTCTTAATATCTCACAGTCCTCCATACTGCCCAGGTTACTGTCTTTTCAACATGAAGATGGATAAGTGCTGGAGGTGGAGGGGTGGCGGCCCTTGTGAATGTTTTATTCAGCTGAGCCTTGACCAAGCATAACAGTGAAGTGACCTGATGCTTTCATATGATAAAGGAGAGTTGTGTTGTCTAGCTCGGTTACCGTACATGGTTGTTTCTGGAATGCTTTGCTGTATTCCACCAGTTGCTGTGGTTCTGTGTACTCTTTTCCCCATTTGCGATTCCCAAAGGCCTGTTGCCTAATCTCCCATCTTGCTGCAGAATGTTTGTGTTTAGAGAGTCATACCCATCAACACTTAACAATGGAATAATAATAAATATCATATTGCATGGTGTGCGTATATATATATATATATATATATATATATATATATATATATATATATATATATATATATATATATATATATATATATATATATATATATATATATATATATATTAACAGAAGCAACGAGTAGAAAAACCACACGCTGGCGAGACTGTGTACCAGACAGATTAATTTATTTGTCAACCCTCGGACGCGTAGGGTCACGTGATCGGAACCAGGTTACAACAGTAGTAACAGAAGAAAGACTTATGGTTACTTCCATTGCAGATTTAGTAAAATTACTGTTCAACAATTCAATGTTAATACACTCAGCAGCTTAAATATCACTTTAAAGTATTTTAAATTCATTGTTGCATTGTTAAAAAGCCAACGTATGGAGAACAATTTTAGCGAGACCGAGGGCATTTCGACAAGGCGTATGTATGCTGTCGGTTTAAGCGCTAATGTTTTTTTCTCTCCATTTTATTAAAACTTTATTAACCACAAGTAAAATTGCAAGGTGCTTACAATCCTTGCACAACATTACTCGGACTTCAATATATTTGTCCTATTGGCTAACGCCCAAGTGGGCAAATAACCCCACAGTTAGTGCAATTACAATGCAACATATTTCAGAATTATACCTTAGTTGTGCTACCCGATATTATAGACAATATAGCCCAAGTGGGCAGTTACATTTCAACTGGTTACCGGTGTTTTGCCCAAGGTACATGTGCCACACTTAAACCAAATTGTGCAATTAAAAACAACAACAACTTCATAGAAGGAGTGGGAATCATCAGCCTACCTCTCCCCATTTTCTAGAATTTGCACAGAACCCATAGATCAATTTTCTATGTCAATATAGACTCAATCACATCTTAGAGAGATCCCTCTCTAAAGATGTGTTTTAATTCGGAAATATGTTGCATTGTAATTGCACTAACTGTGGGGTTATTTGCCCACTTGGGCGTTAGCCAATAGGACAAATATATTGAAGTCCGAGTAATGTTGTGCAAGGATTGTAAGCACCTTGCAATTTTACTCGTGGTTAATAAAGTTTTAATAAAATGGAGAGAAAAAAACATTAGCGCTTAAACCGACGGCATACATACGCCTTGTTGAAATGCCCTCGGTCTCGCTAAAATTGTTCTCCATACGTTGGCTTTTTAACAATGCAACAATGAATTTAAAATACTTTAAAGTGATATTTAAGCTGCTGAGTGTATTAACATTGAATTGTTGAACAGTAATTTTACTAAATCTGCAATGGAAGTAACCATAAGTCTTTCTTCTGTTACTACTGTTGTAACCTGGTTCCGATCACGTGACCCTAAATGCATTAAATGTGGCAACATCGCATGAAAGAGATAAAAAACAAACATATATATTTATATAAAAAATATTTATACACACAATGGGATTTAACCCAGAACTGTTCAAAAATATTTAGGGATTTATCCCATTATTAAAAGAGAGTGGACCGTAAATGACAGTAAATATTCATTGTAAATATGTGTATATATTGGTTTAATGTGATGTGTAAGTCCATCATTTATGTTCACCCATTGTTTGTACAATTTGAAATGAACCAATCACTAATGAGCACTGTGCACTTTAAATATGCCAAAAAAACAAGGTTACGCTGTCATGTGATCAAGGCTTTTCAGCCGAAACGTTATGGCGACAGCTGAATAAACGCAACTAACCAGCATCCAAGTGTGGTCCGTGTCTGTTTCCAGCGCGATCAGGTCAGAGGTGATTGTGGCAGGAGAACGGAGGTTTTCTATATGTGCAGCCGTTACGATATCACACGGCTCAACACGGACCCCTTCCCAAGTCGGCTTGAGAGGCAAAAGCTGACTGGTCGACGCGAAGTGATATCCGGTCTGAGGTTTGTCTCGGACATTGTTTGTGGCTTCTGGTAAAGGAGATTAGCGTCGGACCCCCCAGGAGTACGAAGATTGGAGACGTAAGTCCAGTCCTCCCGGAAGCGGCACAAGGAGTGAGTGCACGAGTTCAGGAGCAAGGACAGAGGACTACGCGATCAAAAAACAATCAAGGTACCGGTGGGAGGAAGGAACGGATGCGCGGGGTTACCTGTGGAGGGAAGTTTAAATAGCCACAGAGTAACGTGACGCCCGCACATAGTATTATCAGCGCAAAAAAATGTCTGCCGACAGCGTAAGAGAGCGAGAAGCAAGGGCGAGTACAATGTTCTCAGACAAGCAATTGGCAAAACCGGCAGCCGAGATACAAGAACAGGCGGCCAGCAGCACCAAAAATATATCCCTGACTGACAAAATAAAAACACTTGAAAAGAAATCCCGTCAGGAACAGAGTAAATGGTGGGAGTCAAAATCCCTACAAAGCTACATTGAAGTTAGGAGGATACCGCGTGGCTTGCGCATCCTAACGGCTCCCAGTTACGAAAATCCGAACCCAGACCTAATGAAGGAGTGGGCCGAGATAAACCTAGAAGCATCAAGACAGCAGGTCCTAGTCCTGATAAAGTATGCGGATATCGACAGAGCTCGATTATTAGAGGAAATATCCAGCATTTATGAGGAATTGGAGGGAATGGGTCCGGAGGATGAAAAAGAGAAATTACTAAAAGAAATGAGAACCAGGTTGAAAAAAGAGGAGGAGAAAATAATAGACCGCAAAACCTACAAGTTCCAAAGAGATCGTAGGGACTACGAACTAGGACAAATTTTCACGTTTTCTAAACGATATGACTCTTTACGCAATGCGTCAGCAGGCAAAAGTCAGGCAAATAAACAATCCAGGGCGCCTCAAGCAAGAACACGAAAAGACCAGACTGACTCAACAATGTCAGATTTCAGCTCTGAGGGCGGGAGCGGATCAGAGTCAGAACAAAGAGAGACAAATGGGGATACACAACAAAAAAGACCCTCCCCTGGTGAAGAAATTGTTTTTTTATGCCAAAACAGACTGCAATCTTTAAGACCTGGGACGCGAAAAAATTACAGCGAAGCAGGAAGAACTACATCTCGAGGAAGAGGAGGCGGGCAAGGCAGCGGAGGCAAATCAAATCAAACCACCTGGAGAGGTCGGGGGAAATGGGACAAGAAACAATAAACCCACAAAATAACACAGTAATTAATCTAACTAAAATGGATTTAACACTGAAGGAGGAAAAAATCCTACAGCTTGGACTGTCGTTTGCCCCCAGATCTAACCTGGATTATGCCAAAACTCGAACAGATATATATAAAGCGGTGAGAAAATTAAAACTCAAAAAATACCATAAGCAAAGGCAAAGGAAAGGAGAGAACACCCAGGATGATGAACATGGAACCCTCACACAGGAGATGGAGGACTTATGGAATAATGAGGGCGAAGAAACGCAACCGCCTATGCCAGATATCTTTGGAGGAACGAGAAGGAAGCAGAAAGAGGATGAAATAGGGTTTACTAAGTTGAAACCCCCATCAACGTTTTGCCCGATACTTCCACGAGATGGAATAGATATCTTCCATGAAAATGTGACTAACGATCTCAAAGAATTACAGAAGCGCATAAACAAGGGACGCTATAAAAACAATGAACAAACCAAGGATTATGAGAAGCTAATAACAAAATTAAGCAAGGACAAAAATATAGTAGTTCGGCCAAGTGATAAGGGAGGCAACGTAGTCCTGCTCACCAAGGAAATGTATGAAAAAGAAGCACTTAAGCAACTCAATAACCGAGAACATTATGAGAGAGTGAACATGGCAACAATCAAAGGATGGCAAACTGAATACCATGGCTGGTTGTTAAAGTGGAAAAGGAGGAAACTCATATCCGAAGCAGAATATAGGTATTTAAAGGTGGACCATCCAGTAATGCCATGTATTTACTTCATTCCAAAAGTGCACAAAGACCGAGAAGAACCCCCGGGAAGACCCATCATCAATGCAATGGGGGGTCTACTGGAAAATACATCGGTATATATAGATCAATTTCTACAAACCTTTGTGAAAAGCTTGGATTCATATATCCGGGACTCAAGTGATTTCCTTGGTAAAATGTGCAAGATTGACTGGCAACCGGGGGACTGGCTGTTGGCACTAGACGTAAGTTCCTTGTATACAAGTATAAAACATCTGGATTGTATAAATGCGGTCAAATACTATCTGTCTAGAAGACCTGTAGACTGTAAAGAACACACTGAAATGTTGCTAATTATGTTGACTTATTGCCTTGAACACAATGTCTTCATATTCAACAACCTATTATATCGACAATGTCAAGGGGTGGCAATGGGGGCCAGTTTTTCACCGAGCGTGGCATGTTTGCACATGGGGGCTTGGGAAGAACTGGTCCTCAAAACTAACTTTGAAAAACAAATGAAGGAAAACATTGTAACATGGTATCGTTTTATAGACGACCTGTTTGTTGTGTGGAGAGGGTCGCAGGAGGATGCGGAAAGATTCATTGAAAATCTAAATGAGAATGAGTTAAACATTAACTTTACCTATACAATGAGCCAGATTAAGATCCCTTTCCTGGATATAGAAATTTATACCTGTGAGAATACACTAGCAAGCAGGATATTCCGTAAAACAACAGCAGGGAATACGATCCTACACGCCAGCAGCACTCACCCGGCACATCTAATACGGAGTATTCCGTATGGTGAGATGCTAAGGATACGCAGGCTGTGTAGTGAACCCAGTGAATTGCTAAAAGCACAAGATGAATGTGCCAAGCGGTTCATGGAACGAGGGTACAGCAAAGGGGTCATCCAACAGGCGATCAAAAAATCCATGGTCAAGGACCGTAAGGATTTATTAGGTATCAGAGAGACCTCGGCTGAGGCATCAGATAATGAACCCGTGACCAACCCTGACGATGACAAACAGGTAGATACATTCCGCATAATAGTGGGGTACTGTACTCAACATCGAGAGGTACGAAAAATCATCAACAAAAATTGGCCAATAGTCAGTAGTGATCCCTCCATAGGTCAAGATCTCCCTAAAAAGGCCTCCATAACCTTCAGTAAAGCCCCCAACATGAGACAAAGATTGGTGGTAACTTGCCCAGAAATTATCGACAGCAGTTCTTGGTACCAGAACAATCAAGGCTTTTTTAGGTGTAAAACCTGCAAAGCATGTGTTCATGGTGTGAACAAAAAAGTGTACAAGGACGGATTTAGTGACCAAGTGCATCGTATCACTAAAGTCCTGACTTGTAAAACGGACTATGCCGTTTACGTCCTTGAATGCCCCTGCCAACGTCAATATGTGGGAAGCACGAAGCTTCCCGTGCATAAAAGGATATTACAGCATCTAAGGGCGATAACCACGCAGGATAACACCTATCCCGTGGCAAGGCATTTTAAAAGCCAACACCAAAGCAACAACAAAGATCTAAAGTATTGGGTGGTGGATGCTGTAAGTGCAAGCAGGAGAGGAGGCAACAGGGAAAACAAGTTACGTAAAATGGAGACCAACTACATACTCAAACTTAACAGTAAACAGCCTGTAGGTCTGAACTTGACGGAGGACCTGTATACATGTTTGCACAATTAGGGACTATGAATGATAAAAATGCCCAAATGAGAAAAACAAATGAGTGTCAACAAATCAAATGTGTAAATAGGATGTATATATATGAATTAAAAAAGGAACAATATATAGATGTATATATTTTTGAATAATTGTGTATACTTATATGTATGTGTATGTATATGTAGTTGTATATAGATGATTAAGATATTACTTGTAAATAATGAATTTTACACAGAATCAGTTGGGCAATCATCATAGTCACCAATGGAACCAAATGCATGTGATACTTGAGTAATAAGTAGAAGGACCATATTTACTGATACATAGCATTGAAGTCAGCAACCTGAGGTAAAAGATCATAAAGAGTGATGTAACTGGGAACATCAATGACAAAAAGATAGACTTAAACACATTTGTTGAGGGATGTAGAAACGTAGGAGTAAACATGTTTGACTCCACCAATTATAACAATGAAATAAATTGCTAAATTTACAAGGTACAGCCCGAGTTTACAAAAAATTTTAAACACTTTTTTTGCACAGAATCACTTTTTAAGGGGTATGGGAGAGAACACGTATAATGCAAGAAAAGCTGAAATGCAAATGCAGTGTTAAAAATGATTCTTAACACAGTAATGAGGGATGATGGATTAGGGGATTTAACCCAGAATTGCATTAAATGTGGCAACATCGCATGAAAGAGATAAAAAACAAACATATATATTTATATAAAAAATATTTATACACACAATGGGATTTAACCCAGAACTGTTCAAAAATATTTAGGGATTTATCCCATTATTAAAAGAGAGTGGACCGTAAATGACAGTAAATATTCATTGTAAATATGTGTATATATTGGTTTAATGTGATGTGTAAGTCCATCATTTATGTTCACCCATTGTTTGTACAATTTGAAATGAACCAATCACTAATGAGCACTGTGCACTTTAAATATGCCAAAAAAACAAGGTTACGC
The DNA here is from genome assembly GCF_964263255.1 of Lissotriton vulgaris. Lineage (NCBI taxonomy): Eukaryota > Metazoa > Chordata > Amphibia > Caudata > Salamandridae > Lissotriton > Lissotriton vulgaris. The sequence goes on from NC_141697.1 coordinate 580,399,449, forward strand.
TGTCATGTGATCAAGGCTTTTCAGCCGAAACGTTATGGCGACAGCTGAATAAACGCAACTAACCAGCATCCAAGTGTGGTCCGTGTCTGTTTCCAGCGCGATCAGGTCAGAGGTGATTGTGGCAGGAGAACGGAGGTTTTCTATATATATATATATATATATATATTAACAACACGGCCCTTCATCGGGGGAGCCCTCTCACAGCTGGTGCTCATGGCGGGAGAGAGCCAGCTCCCGCAGCAGTATTCTTCAACAAAAAGTTAAAACACAGCACACTTCTCGGAAGTAGTTGCAGAATATTTATTTTAGATCTCCTCTCCCCCTATGCGTTTCAAACACCGGGTTCTTGATCAAGCATGAGTCTCTGAGTGGGTCTGTGACTGGATGTGTGAGTGTATGAGTGAGTCTGTGAGTGAGTGCATGAGTGTTTGAGTGGGTCTGTGAGTCGGTGTGTGAGTCTCTGGGTCTGTGAGTGGGTGCATGAGAATCTTTGAAGGTCTGTAAGTGGAATGATGAGTCTGAGTGGGTGGGTGAGTGTGTGTGTGAGTGTCTCTTTCTGCTTATTCTGCCTAATATTTTTCTTCTTTCTGATCGCTCCTAACCTTTATTTTGCCTCTTTCTGCTCCTTTCTGACCTTTAATCTGCCTCTTTCTGATCCTTTCTGACCTTTATTCTGCCTCTTTCTGCTCCTTTCTCATCTTTATTTTGCCTCTTTATGCTAGCTGGTGATCATTATTTTGCCTCTTTATGCTTGTTTCTTATCTCTATTTTGCCTATTTCTGCTCGTTGCTGACTTTGTTCTCCCTCTTTCTCCTCATTCCTGACATTTATTCTGCCTCTTTCTGCTCGTTTCTCACCTTTATCTTGCTTCTTTCTGCTAGTATCTCACGTTTATCTTGCCTCTTTTTGCTAGTTTCTCACGTTTATCTTGCCTCTTTCAGCTTGTTTCTGACCTTTATTCTGCCTCTTTCTGCACATTTGTGACCTTTATTCTTCCTCTTTCTGCTCGTTTCTCACTTTTATCTTGCTTCTTTCTTCTAGTTTCTCATGTTTATCTTGCCTCTTTCTGCTAGTTTCTCACGTTTATCTTGCCCTTTTTTGCTTGTTTCTGACTTTTTTTTGCCCCTTTTTTCCCTTTTCCCATGGGACCGTGGGGGGCCCTCAAGCCCCCATCAGTCCCAACTGGTGCCCTGCCTCCTGCAGGAGCTGGTATTGCTGCTGCACAGAGGGAGCTGCTGGAAAGGCAACTCCCTCTGTGCAGGAGCAATCTGTTTCAACTCTTTCCCTGCCCGCAGGTCTGCGGGCGGGACCACTTTGACAGCTCCCGCTGAAACCAGAGGGTTTGCTATGGCTTGGTGGGAGCTGTCACAGTTCCCACCAAGCTAAAACAAACAACTTTGTCCCAGGGGTGGGAACCCTGGGAGATAGCAGGAGCTGGCCCTGGAGGGGTGGTGGTCCCCAGGCCCATGAATGGCTGGAGGAGGGGATCCATGCGGCCCCCCTCCTTTTGTTTGCACAAGCTGGCCTAGGGTAGTGGTGATCCCTGGGCCGAGAAAGGCCTGGGAGAGGGGCTGCGTGGGCCCCTCCTCTTTAAAAACAATAAAAAAGTGGTACCCAGCGCATGGGTTGGGGAGGGTGTATCCGCGCTGTCCCCATTAGTCAATTTTCCTGGCACTGCTCTCATGCTGTGACAGCAACACCAGGATTGGGTAGAGCACTTTCCTGCGTCCAGAGCTTCCAGAAGACACCCGAGGGAGGAGGACGTTGCGCTTCAAATTAGGAAGGTAAGTCTATTTATATTTTTGGGTGGCCCTCTGCCCCACCACCCTTTGTACAAGCCAGTCGCCCCTCACTTTAAGTCTTATATCTTAATAAGAATCTTATTAAAGAAGCTTTCTTTAAACATAGGCATAACACAGAATGTGTGACGAGCCGAAGAAACCAACTGTTGCTTCTTAAATGTCCCTTACCCCCCACGCCCCGGATGGTTGTCAGTATTACCTGTCTTGTGTAAACAACATCCAACACCATTATGTCTTGACCAAACTACAAGCTGGTACGGTCCATCATTTGCTCGCTTTGCCTAATATAAAGACTCATCCCTCAGACATGAATCATGATGCTCTGCCCAAATGATGGTGTCTAAAAGCACTCAGCACTTTATGTTCTGTGACTTTTATAAGAATTTCATGTGTTATTATCTTAAACCAATTTTTCTTTCTCAGTATATTAGAGACTACCAAAAAGGACTGAACCACCTATTCGCACTTGGAGACCATTTTGTGTGTTTTAACGATGTTCTTTTTATAAGACGGCTATACACCTCAGGAAAAGTATTGTGTGTTAGACATTATCTAGGGATGAATCTGGCTGTCTTTTTTTATAATTCTTTTTGTTATGATTAGGAGAGAAGTTGGGTTGTTTTTTAACATCTGTAATTTTGTATTAGTATTTTTATGCTGAATATTTACTGCATGTACTTTTACGTCTGTTTTCAAACTTGCCAAATAAAGTTTATCGAATTGAATTGTCTAATTTGGCTAATTTGTGCATGGAAAGCTTCAGTGTGACCCATCAAGAGTGAGACAAAAAAGAGACACTCTCTCACAGACACTCTCTCACAGACACTCTCACAGACACTCTCACAGACTCTCACAGACACTCTCTCACAGACACTCACTCACAGACACTTTCTCGCAGACACTCTCTCACAGACACTCACTCACAGACACTCACAGACACTTTCTCGCAGACACTCTCTCACAGACACTCTCTCACAAACTCTCACAGACTCTCTCTCATAACACTCTCTCACAGACACTCTCTCACAGACTCTCACAGACACTCTTTCACAGACTCTCTCACAGACTCTCTCACAGATACTCTCACAGACACTCTCTCACAGACACTCTCTCACAGACACTCTTTCACACACTCTCTCACACTCTCTAACACACTCTCACAGACTCTCACAGACACTCTCTCACATACTCTCTCACAGATATTCTCTCACAGACTCTCTCACAGACATTCTCTCACAGACACTCTCTCACAGACACTCTCTCACAGACACTCTCTCACAGACTCTCAAACACTCTCTCACAGACGCTCACAGACTCTCTCCCAGAGTCACAGACTCTCTCTCACAGACACTCTCTCACAGACACTCTCTCATAGACTCTCACACTCTCTCACAGACTCTCTCACATACTCCGAGACTCTCTCACTGACTCTCACAGACTCTCTTTCAGACTCTCTCTCACAGACCCTCACGGACACTCTCTCACAGACACTCTTTCACAGACACTCTCACAGACACACTCTCACAGACACTCTCTCACAGACACTCTCTCACAGACACTCTCTCACAGACACTCTCTCACCGACTCTCACAGACACTCTCTCACAGACTCTCACAGACACTCTCTCACACTCTCACAGACACTCTCTCACTCCCTCTCACAGATTCACTCTCACACTCACTCTCACAGTTTAAAATTCTTTTTCAGCATACGAGGTCGTTTGCGCTCGTTCTCCACGCTGAACAAACCAGCACAGCTTAAAGACATAGGTAAAGTCAATATCTCTGACTAAACACTTATAAGTTCCCAAAGGCGAGACCTATTGGATATGCCATTGCTGTTTTCCATAGGGCCAAAACACTCCAACGAAAGACGCGCTGCCACTGGAGGTAGAGCTCTGGCTGTCTGCCTGCAACATGAAGCAAAATGTTGCAGCCAGCCATTACAGGATTGGGTTCTTAGTTCCCTTTCCTGCATTTAATTAAGAAAACAAAAATAAGGGTGCATGGTAGGGATACCCTGCCACTAGGCCTTGTCAGGACCTGGACCCCACCTTGATAAAAAATAAAAACAATTAAGAAGCTGTGCTCAAGGGATCTCCTACAAAAATCACATCAAATCGTGGCTTTAAAAAAAAAACGCTGGTCAACATTTTAGATGTGAAATTATTTTGCCCCCAATGTGGGCCAGGGCCCGGGGGGGGGGGGGTCTTTTGCATTATTCAGTAGGGGAGGGGATGTGAGTGGGGGCCACTCCCTGGGACAGTGGGGGGCCGGTGGCCCATACTAGTGGGTATAATGAAAAGTTAAGGGGAGGGAGGCTTGCAACCCCCCTCCTACAGCCATTCATGGGCCCCAGGACCCCATCCGCCACTGCTGAATATCCCAAAAAAAGAGGAGCAAGGAATGAGGCTCCCCCTCACAAGCCAGTAGTGGGCCTCGGGCCCCATCCCCCAGGGCCAAATGTGCCAAAAAAGGAGAGAGGCCACTCTGCCCTGTTCTGAGCCTCAGTGAGGCCCCAGGAACCCCATCCCCTGAGCTGATTTCAAATGAAAGGGGTGGGGAGTGCATAGATCCCCTCCCCAGGCCCTAATAGGCCCCTGGTACCCCATCCCCAGCTCAATCTAAAATGGAAGTGGGGGGCACAACTACCCTCCCAGAGCCCATTCCGCAGGGCCCAGCTTAATTACTGTGCCCTGGGGCAGGTCTGCCCCAGGGCACAAAAGTTTCCGGCCCCCAAGAGCGTAGGCAGGAAAGAATATGTTTGCTGGATGTACGGCCTGGTTTTGGCTGTACATATGGTAATAAAATATTGTATTATGTTAAAAGCAAACATTACATTAAGTTCATAGGTAGGTGAAAATTTCTGTGACAATATCATGTTTTAAAGTAATAAAACACTGATATTTACTAGTTATAGTTATCGCTAGTAACTATAACTCATACCCTTAAGGTAACTATAAATCCGTCCAAACCATGCACAGCTAATTACCCCACATATTACATCACTCATGACATATTCTATAATTTCAGTAAAAACATAACTACAACATCTGAAATGACATAATTGATGAAAAGACTGTGCATGGCTGGGGCGCGAGTTACAGTTAGTACAGATAACTATAATTGGTGTATTTCAGTGTTTTTTCTAGTTTAAAACGTTTACTTTGTCACTAAAATTTTCACCTAACTATAACGCCACTTTAACCTTTGAATTTTTCAGTGAATACAAATGACTTTTACTTAGAAAACATGCTCGCGAAACAGCCAAAACGGTCTCTAGACCAAACCATAAAAAGTCTGCTGGAAGGTAGGGTCTGTGGTCTGCTGCCCGGCCAGTTATTGCTACCGATTAACAGACCTGCTCGAGGCTGCCAGGTACCTGCTCTGTCTCGTGGCCGGATAGAACAACACTAGACAGTCTGTAGCCACCGGAAGTAGGGCCCTTCCCGTTGCCAGAATAGCACTGCTGCGTGCGGTCTCAGGAACTGCTCTGTGCCACGTTGCCAGTGTGAGCGTGTGGCTGTCAGCAGAGAGTGGCAGGCCCACCGTGGTGGCGAGGCCCACCCAGCGATATGATATGTCTTCTGTTACTGGACGCCTGTTAGGGATGTGTTGCAGCCCCACTGAAGACATCCGCAAGAGACTGGGAAGCGATCAAAAGAAACTCAGACTGAACTATTCTCGAATTGGCATGAGCTCAGCCAATGCACCTCACTCCCAGGCACGCCACGCCCATTGGGCTAAAAGGGCTTCAGCCAACCCTCCCAGACCCCCATCAACCCCCCCCACCCCCCACCCCTTTTCATCTTCCTCAGCCTGGCTGAAGCTGTGTGGGTGTCTGTCCCAGGAAAAGCCTGGATAATCAGAGCACAAGTCCTACAAAAAGAAGTGGGGGGGACGCTGACATCACAACAGGAAGTGACACAAAAGGTGGCTTGCACCATCGGACTCATTGCCTCCCCTCTCACCCCTTGGATGTGATTGCATCAGCGAAGCCAGCGCGTGAGAAGCGTTCTGAATGAGCTCCGATCTCGCCCCAGAGAGGCCAAAGGGTGAATGTGTGGCTCCATTTGCTCCAGTTATCGAACTCCCGATAAAATAAGTGGGGGGACGCCGTCCACCCGCGTGGTACCCTGACTCGAGCCATGCCTGGATTAAAGTATGGCTGGAGAAGAGTTCTGCTGAATAAACATTTTCTTATCTCTGACAGACAGTTTATCTTGATGCTTGCAGTGTTCTCAAATGGAGGCGATGGGGTTCACAGGTGATTCACAACACCCAGGTCAATCAGTGAGTGTTATAATTGTGTACAGTAGTATCCTTTACTAATCACCATTTGTTTTAAAGAGAGACAACGCGTGCCCTTTACCCCTGGGAAGTGAGACTGCATCTGCAATTCGAAGGCGATCTCTGGCAACTTCCTGTGCTTCTAAGCAAACAATGCAGAACTCCCATATTGCCTTGATTTGTAATTGCATTTATATAGTGCTTACTACTCATGTGAGGGGTAATAAGCGCTAAATAAATGCTAAAAAGGAGAGTTTTTTAGTTTTTTTAATGAAACGACCATCCAGCAGCCAAATACTTTTATTTCAACAGGAAGGGAGCGTGGGGGAAATTTGTGGTTTTGGTTTTAAAAGTGCCAAGTACCTACCAAAACATAAGCATAAGCAAAATCATTTCGGCAATATAGGGGTGGGATGGATGGATATGAAAGAGGGCCCGTGCGTAGCAGTCGCGATCCCCTAGGTAAAATGTTGCTGGCTGCCTGTCGTTTTTGATATGTTCCGTTTTATTTAGAGCTAACCCAGACTAGAGGCAACAGGGTGCTTTACATGAGCACCAGAGTACGTTGCACAAAATCAGATTTCTGTTTTTAGGCATTGGGAGATTAGGTGATTTATCCAGGATCACAGGCTGTTGAGCTGACGCTGGGATTCAAACCTCGTTCCCCAGTTCCAAAGTTGGCAGCTCGGGCTGTTAGTCTACATCTTGTCAGCTAGTATTGCATAACCTGCAGTTTTTAATAAAAATATGTTGTTTCTAGCTTAAACGGTTCAAAAATTACTAAAAACGCAGCGACACACATTTTGCCACGCTTTAGAAGGCCGAAAAATTGACTGGTCCCCTTCCTATTGTTGATTGCTCTGCACGTGTAGACTGGTGAGGTGCAACCTACGCCCAGATAGTGTTAACAAGTGGAAACAAGCATTGGAAATGCAATAGGTCTCGCATTAGAAAAGTTGGAGTTATTGGTATTGTAAATGACATATGTTATTTATTTGTTGGTTTTTAAAATTGCTAAATTGATGGCTTTGTCATTTACAATGCCAATAGTTATAACTTTTGCGAATGTGACACCTATAGCATTTGGAATGCAGCATATTTTGTATTTACGTGACTTAGATGGCAGCTCTTGTCGTTAGGCCACATCTCTAGAGAGCAGGAGAGTGCAGCAGGGGAGAGAAGCACAGCAATGCAATAGGTCTTGCATTAGGAAAGTTTGAGCTATTGGTATTGTAAAGGACACATTTTTTATTTATGTGCTTGTTTTGAAAATAGCGAATTAATAGCTTTGTTATTTACAATGCCAATAGTTTTATCTTTTGCAAATGTGACACCTATTGTAACACAATATGTGTTGTGAGGGTGAGTGAGGGTGAGGGGTTGAGGGTGAGGTGTTGAGGGTGAGTGAGGGTGAGGTGTTGAGGGTGAGTGAGGGTGAGGTGTTGAGGGTGAGTGAGGCTGAGTGAGGGTGAGGGGTTAAGGGGGAGGGGTCGAGGGGGAGGGGTTGAGGGTGAGGGAGGGTGAGGGGTTGAGGGTGAGTGAGGGTGAGGTGTTGAGGGTGAGGGTGGGTGAGGGGTTGAGAGTGAGTGAGGGTGAGTGAGGGTGAGGTGAGGTGTTGAGGGTGGGTGAGGGTGAGGCTGAGGGGTTGAGGTTGAGTGAGGGTGAGTGAGGGTGAGTGAGGGGTTGAGGGTGGGGGGTTGAGGGTGAGTGAGGGTGAGGGGTTGAGGGTGAGTGAGGGTGAGGTGTTGAGGGTGAGAGAGGGTGAGGGTGAGTGAGGGTGAGGGGTTGAGGGTGAGGGTGAGTGAGGGTGAGGTGTTGAGGGTGAGTGAGGGTGAGGGTGAGGCTGAGGGGTTGAGGGTGAGTGAGGGTGAGGGTGAGGCTGAGGGGTTGAGGGTGAGTGAGGGTGAGGGGTTGAGGGTGAGTGAGGGTGAGGGTGAGGCTGAGGGGTTGAGGGTGAGTGAGGGTGAGGGGTTGAGGGTGAGTGAGGGTGAGGTGTTGAGGGTGAGAGAGGGTGAGGGTGAGTGAGGGTGAGGGGTTGAGAGTGAGGGTGAGGGTGAGGTGTTGAGGGTGAGTGAGGGTGAGGGTGAGGCTGAGGGGTTGAGGGTGAGTGAGGGTGAGTGAGGCTGAGGGGTTGAGGGTGAGTGAGGGTGAGTGAGGGTGAGTGAGGGTGAGTGAGGGTGAGTGAGTGAGTGAGGGTGAGTGAGGGTGAGTGAGTGAGTGAGGGTGAGTGAGGGTGAGTGAGGATGAGGGTGAGTGAGGATGAGGGGTTGAGGATGAGGGGTTGAGGGTGAGTGAGGGTGAGGGTGAGTGAGGGTGAGTGAGGGTGAGTGAGGGTGAGTGAGGGTGAGTGAGGGTGAGTGAGGGTGAGTGAGGGTGAGTGTGAGTGAGGGTGAGGGTGAGTGAGGGTGAGTGAGGGTGAGTGAGGGTGAGTGAGGGTGAGTGAGGGTGAGTGAGGGTGAGGATGAGGGGTTGAGGGTGAGTGAGGGTGAGGGGTTGAGGGTGAGTGAGGGTGAGGGGTTGAGGGTGAGTGAGGGTGAGGGGTTGAGGGTGAGTGAGGGTGAGGGGTTGAGGGTGAGTGAGGGTGAGGTGTTGAGGGTGAGAGGGTGAGGGTGAGTGAGGGTGAGTGAGGGTGAGGGTGAGGTGTTGAGGGTGGGTGAGGGGTTGAGAGTGAGTGAGGGTGAGTGAGGGTGAGGTGTTGAGGGTGGGTGAGGGTGAGGGTGAGGCTGAGGGGTTGAGGTTGAGTGAGGGTGAGTGAGAGTGAGGGTGAGTGAGGGGTTGAGGGTGAGGGGTTGAGGGTGAGTGAGGAATTGAGGGTGAGTGAGGGTGAGGTGTTGAGGGTGAGAGAGGGTGAGGGTGAGTGAGGGTGAGGGGTTGAGAGTGAGGGTGAGGGTGAGGTGTTGAGGGTGAGTGAGGGTGAGGCTGAGGGGTTGAGGGTGAGTGAGGGTGAGTGAGGCTGAGGGGTTGAGGGTGAGTGAGGGTGAGTGAGGGTGAGTGAGGGTGAGTGAGGGTGAGTGAGGGTGAGTGAGTGAGTGAGGGTGAGTGAGGGTGAGTGAGTGAGTGAGGGTGAGTGAGGGTGAGTGAGGATGAGGGTGAGTGAGGATGAGGGGTTGAGGATGAGGGGTTGAGGGTGAGTGAGGGTGAGGGTGAGTGAGGGTGAGTGAGGGTGAGTGAGGGTGAGTGAGGGTGAGTGAGGGTGAGTGTGAGTGAGGGTGAGGGTGAGGGTGAGTGAGGGTGAGTGAGGGTGAGTGAGGGTGAGTGAGGGTGAGTGAGGGTGAGTGAGGGTGAGTGAGGGTGAGTGAGGGTGAGGATGAGGGGTTGAGGGTGAGTGAGGGTGAGGGGTTGAGGGTGAGTGAGGGTGAGGGGTTGAGGGTGAGTGAGGGTGAGGGGTTGAGGGTGAGTGAGGGTGAGGGTGAGTTAGGGTGAGGGGTTGAGGGTGGGTGAGGGTGAGTGAGGGTGAGGTGTTGAGGGTGAGTGAGGGTGAGTTAGAGTGAGGGTGAGTGAGGGGTTGAGGGTGAGGTGTTGAGGGTGAGTGAGGGTGAGGCATTGAGGGTAAGTGAGGGTGAGGTGGTGAGGGTGAGGGTGAGTGAGGGTGAGTGAGGGCGAGTGAGGGCGAGTGAGGGCGAGTGAGGGCGAGTGAGGGTGAGTGATGGTGTGGGTGAGGGGTTGAGGGTGAGTGAGGGTGAGGGGGTTGAGGGTGAGTGAGGGTGAGGGGTTGAGGGTGAGTGAGGGTGAGGGTGAGGGTGACTGAGGGTGAGGGATTGAGGGTGAGAGATTGAGGGTGAGGGGTTGAGGGTGAGTGAGGGTGAGGGTGAGTGAGGGTGAGGGTGAGTGAGGGTGAGGGGGTGAGGGAGGGTGAGGGGTTGAGGGTGAGTGAGGGTGAGGGGTTGAGGGTGAGTGAGGGTGAGGGTGAGTGAGGATGAGGGGTTGAGGGTGGGTGAGGGTGAGTGAGGTTGAGGGTGAGTGAGGGTGAGTGAGGGGGAGGGTGAGTGAGGGTGAGGGTGAGTGAGGGTGAGTGAGGGCGAGTGAGGGTGAGTGAGGGTGAGGGGTTGAGCGTGAGTGAGGGTGAGGGTGAGTGAGGGTGAGGTATTGAGGGTGAGGGCTTGAGGTTGGGTGAGGGTGAGGGTGAGTGAGGGTGAGGTATTGAGGGTGAGGGGTTGAGGTTGAGTGAGGGTGAGGGTGAGGGGTTGAGGGTGAGTGAGGGTGAGGGGTTGAGGGTGAGTGAGGGTGAGTGAGGATGAGGGGTTGAGGGTGGGTGAGGGTGAGTGAGGTTGAGGGTGAGTGAGGGTGAGTGAGGGTGAGTGAGGGTGAGTGAGGGTGAGTGAGGGTGAGGGTGAGGGTGAGTGAGGGTGAGTGAGGGTGAGGAGTTGAGGGTGAGTGAGGTTGAGGAGTTGAGGGTGAGTGAGGGTGAGGGGTTGAGGGTGAGTGAGGGTGAGGGTGAGTTAGGGTGAGGGGTTGAGGGTGGGTGAGGGTGAGTGAGGGTGAGGGGTTGAGGGTGAGTGAGGATGAGTGAGAGTGAGGGTGAGTGAGGGGTTGAGGGTGAGTGAGGGTGAGGGGTTGAGGGTGAGTGAGGGTGAGGGGTTGAGGGTGAGTGAGGGTGAGGGTGAGTGAGGGTGAGTGGTTGAGGGTGAGTGAGGGTGAGTGAGGGTGAGTGAGGGTGAGGGTGAGTGAGGGTGAGTGCGGGTGAGTGAGGGTGAGGGTGAGTGAAGGTGAGGGTGAGGTGTTGAGGGTGAGTGAGGGTGAGTGAGGGTGAGGGGTTGAGGGTGAGTGAGGGTGAGTGGTTGAGGGTGAGTGAGGGTATGTATGTATGTATGTATGTTGAGTTTGAGGGTGAGTGAGGGTGAGGTGTTGAGGGTGAGTGAGGGTGAGTGAGGGTGAGGGTGAGGTGTTGAGGGTGAGTGAGGGTGAGTGAAGGTGAGTGAGGGTGAGGGGTTGAGGGTGAGTGAGGGTGAGTGAGGGTGAGGGTGAGGGTGAGGGGGTGAGGGGTTGAGGGTGAGTGAGGGTGAGTGAGGGTGGGTGAGGGTGAGGGGTTGAGGGTGAGTGAGGGTGAGGTGTTGAGGGTGAGTGAGGGTGAGTGAGGGTGAGGGTGAGGTGTTGAGGGTGAGTGAGGGTGGGTGAGGGTGAGTGAGGGTGAGTGAGGGTGAGGGGTTGAGGGTGAGTGAGGGTGAGGGTGAGGGGTTGAGGGTGAGGGGCTGAGGGTGAGTGAGGGTGAGGGGTTGAGGGTGAGTGAGGGTGAGGGGTTGAGGGTGAGTGAGGGTGAGAGGTTGAGGGTGAGTGAGGGTGAGGGGTTGAGGGTGATAGAGGATGAGTGAGAGTGAGGGTGAGTGAGGGGTTGAGGGTGAGTGAGGGTGAGGGGTTGAGGGTGAGTGAGGGTGAGGTGTTGAGGGTGAGGGTGGGTGAGCGTGAGGGTGAGCGTGAGGGTGAGTGAGGTGTTGAGGGTGAGGAGTTGAGGGTGAGTGAGGGTGAGGGGTTGAGGGTGAGTGAGGGTGAGGGTGAGGGGTTGAGGGTGAGTGAGGGTGAGGGGTTGAGGGTGAGTGAGGGTGAGGTGTTGAGGGTGAGTGAGGGTGAGGGTGGGTGAGCGTGAGGGAGGGGTTGAGGGTGAGGTGTTGAGGGTGAGTGAGGGTGTGGGTGAGGGGTTGAGGGTGAGGGGTTGAGGGTGAGTGAGGGTGAGTGAGGGTGGGTGAGGGGTTGAGGGTGAGTGAGGGTGAGGTGTTGAGGGTGAGTGAGGGTGAGTGAGGGTGTGGGTGAGGTGTTGAGGGTGAGTGAGGGTGGGTGAGTGAGGGTGAGGGGTTGAGGGTGAGTGAGGGTGAGGGTGAGGGTGAGTGATGGTGAGGGGTTGAGGGTGAGGGGCTGAGGGTGAGTGAGGGTGAGGGGTTGAGGGTGAGTGAGGGTGAGGGGTTGAGGGTGAGTGAGGGTGAGAGGTTGAAGGTGAGGGGTTGAGGGTGATAGAGGATGAGTGAGAGTGAGGGTGAGTGAGGGGTTGAGGGTGAGGGGTTGAGGGTGAGTGAGGGTGAGGGGTTGAGGGTGAGTGAGGGTGAGGTGTTGAGGGTGAGGGTGGGTGAGCTTGAGGTGAGCGTGGGGGTGAGTGAGGGTGAGGGTGAGGTGTTGAGGGTGAGTGAGGGTGGATGAGGGTGAGTGAGGGTGAGTGAGGGTGAGGGGTTGAGGGTGAGTGAGGGTGAGGGTTAGGGTGAGGGTGAGTGAGGGTGAGGGGTTGAGGGTGAGGGGCTGAGGGTGAGTGAGGGTGAGGGGTTGAGGGTGAGTGAGGGTGAGTGAGGGTGAGGGGTTGAGGGTGAGTGAGGGTGAGGGGTTGAGGGTGAGTGAGGGTGAGGGGTTGAGGGTGATAGAGGATGAGTGAGAGTGAGGGTGAGTGAGGGGTTGAGGGTGAGGGGTTGAGGGTGAGTGAGGGTGAGGGGTTGAGGGTGAGTGAGGGTGAGGTGTTGAGGGTGAGGGTGGGTGAGCGTGAGGGTGAGCGTGAGGGTGAGTGAGGTGTTGAGGGTGAGGAGTTGAGGGTGAGTGAGGGTGAGGGGTTGAGGGTGAGTGAGGGTGAGGGTGAGTGAGGGTGAGGGGTTGAGGGTGAGTGAGGGTGAGTGAGGGTGAGGTGTTGAGGGTGAGTGAGGGTGAGGGTGGGCGAGCGTGAGGGAGGGTTTGAGGGTGAGGTGTTGAGGGTGAGTGAGGGTGTGGGTGAGGGGTTGAGGGTGAGGGGTTGAGGGTGAGTGAGGGTGGGTGAGGGTGAGGGGTTGAGGGTGAGTAAGGGTGAGGTGTTGAGGGTGAGTGAGGGTGAGGGTGAGGTGTTGAGGGTGAGTGAGGGTGGGTGAGTGAGGGTGAGGGGTTGAGGGTGAGTGAGGGTGAGTGAGGGTGAGTGAGGGTGAGTGAGGGTGAGGGTGAGGGTGAGTGAGGGTGAGTGAGGGTGAGGAGTTGAGGGTGAGTGAGGTTGAGGAGTTGAGGGTGAGTGAGGGTGAGGGGTTGAGGGTGAGTGAGGGTGAGGGTGAGTTAGGGTGAGGGGTTGAGGGTGGGTGAGGGTGAGTGAGGGTGAGGGGTTGAGGGTGAGTGAGGATGAGTGAGAGTGAGGGTGAGTGAGGGGTTGAGGGTGAGTGAGGGTGAGGGGTTGAGGGTGAGTGAGGGTGAGGGGTTGAGGGTGAGTGAGGGTGAGGGTGAGTGAGGGTGAGTGGTTGAGGGTGAGTGAGGGTGAGTGAGGGTGAGTGAGGGTGAGGGTGAGTGAGGGTGAGTGCGGGTGAGTGAGGGTGAGGGTGAGTGAGGGTGAGGGTGAGGTGTTGAGGGTGAGTGAGGGTGAGTGAGGGTGAGGGGTTGAGGGTGAGTGAGGGTGAGTGGTTGAGGGTGAGTGAGGGTATGTATGTATGTATGTATGTTGAGTTTGAGGGTGAGTGAGGGTGAGGTGTTGAGGGTGAGTGAGGGTGAGTGAGGGTGAGGGTGAGGTGTTGAGGGTGAGTGAGGGTGAGTGAAGGTGAGTGAGGGTGAGGGGTTGAGGGTGAGTGAGGGTGAGTGAGGGTGAGGGTGAGGGTGAGGGGGTGAGGGGTTGAGGGTGAGTGAGGGTGAGTGAGGGTGGGTGAGGGTGAGGGGTTGAGGGTGAGTGAGGGTGAGGTGTTGAGGGTGAGTGAGGGTGAGTGAGGGTGAGGGTGAGGTGTTGAGGGTGAGTGAGGGTGGGTGAGGGTGAGTGAGGGTGAGTGAGGGTGAGGGGTTGAGGGTGAGTGAGGGTGAGGGTGAGGGGTTGAGGGTGAGGGGCTGAGGGTGAGTGAGGGTGAGGGGTTGAGGGTGAGTGAGGGTGAGGGGTTGAGGGTGAGTGAGGGTGAGAGGTTGAGGGTGAGTGAGGGTGAGGGGTTGAGGGTGATAGAGGATGAGTGAGAGTGAGGGTGAGTGAGGGGTTGAGGGTGAGTGAGGGTGAGGGGTTGAGGGTGAGTGAGGGTGAGGTGTTGAGGGTGAGGGTGGGTGAGCGTGAGGGTGAGCGTGAGGGTGAGTGAGGTGTTGAGGGTGAGGAGTTGAGGGTGAGTGAGGGTGAGGGGTTGAGGGTGAGTGAGGGTGAGGGTGAGGGGTTGAGGGTGAGTGAGGGTGAGGGGTTGAGGGTGAGTGAGGGTGAGGTGTTGAGGGTGAGTGAGGGTGAGGGTGGGTGAGCGTGAGGGAGGGGTTGAGGGTGAGGTGTTGAGGGTGAGTGAGGGTGTGGGTGAGGGGTTGAGGGTGAGGGGTTGAGGGTGAGTGAGGGTGAGTGAGGGTGGGTGAGGGGTTGAGGGTGAGTGAGGGTGAGGTGTTGAGGGTGAGTGAGGGTGAGTGAGGGTGTGGGTGAGGTGTTGAGGGTGAGTGAGGGTGGGTGAGTGAGGGTGAGGGGTTGAGGGTGAGTGAGGGTGAGGGTGAGGGTGAGTGAGGGTGAGGGGTTGAGGGTGAGGGGCTGAGGGTGAGTGAGGGTGAGGGGTTGAGGGTGAGTGAGGGTGAGGGGTTGAGGGTGAGTGAGGGTGAGAGGTTGAAGGTGAGGGGTTGAGGGTGATAGAGGATGAGTGAGAGTGAGGGTGAGTGAGGGGTTGAGGGTGAGGGGTTGAGGGTGAGTGAGGGTGAGGGGTTGAGGGTGAGTGAGGGTGAGGTGTTGAGGGTGAGGGTGGGTGAGCTTGAGGTGAGCGTGGGGGTGAGTGAGGGTGAGGGTGAGGTGTTGAGGGTGAGTGAGGGTGGATGAGGGTGAGTGAGGGTGAGTGAGGGTGAGGGGTTGAGGGTGAGTGAGGGTGAGGGTTAGGGTGAGGGTGAGTGAGGGTGAGGGGTTGAGGGTGAGGGGCTGAGGGTGAGTGAGGGTGAGGGGTTGAGGGTGAGTGAGGGTGAGTGAGGGTGAGGGGTTGAGGGTGAGTGAGGGTGAGGGGTTGAGGGTGAGTGAGGGTGAGGGGTTGAGGGTGATAGAGGATGAGTGAGAGTGAGGGTGAGTGAGGGGTTGAGGGTGAGGGGTTGAGGGTGAGTGAGGGTGAGGGGTTGAGGGTGAGTGAGGGTGAGGTGTTGAGGGTGAGGGTGGGTGAGCGTGAGGGTGAGCGTGAGGGTGAGTGAGGTGTTGAGGGTGAGGAGTTGAGGGTGAGTGAGGGTGAGGGGTTGAGGGTGAGTGAGGGTGAGGGTGAGTGAGGGTGAGGGGTTGAGGGTGAGTGAGGGTGAGTGAGGGTGAGGTGTTGAGGGTGAGTGAGGGTGAGGGTGGGCGAGCGTGAGGGAGGGTTTGAGGGTGAGGTGTTGAGGGTGAGTGAGGGTGTGGGTGAGGGGTTGAGGGTGAGGGGTTGAGGGTGAGTGAGGGTGGGTGAGGGTGAGGGGTTGAGGGTGAGTGAGGGTGAGGTGTTGAGGGTGAGTGAGGGTGAGGGTGAGGTGTTGAGGGTGAGTGAGGGTGGGTGAGTGAGGGTGAGGGGTTGAGGGTGAGTGAGGGTGAGGGGTTGAGGGTGAGGGGATGAGGGTGAGTGAGGGTGAGGGGTTGAGGGTGAGTGAGGGTGAGGGGTTGAGGGAGGGTGAATGAGGGTGAGGGGTTGAGGTTGAGTGAGGGTGAGAGGTTGAGGGTGAGGGGTTGAGGGTGATAGAGGATGAGTGAGTGAGGGTGAGTGAGGGGTTGAGGGTGAGGGGTTGAGGGTGAGTGAGGGTGAGGGGTTGAGGGTGAGTGAGGGTGAGGTGTTGAGGGTGAGGGTGGGTGAGCGTGAGGGTGAGCGTGGGGGTGAGTGAGGTGTTGAGGGTGAGGAGTTGAGGGTGAGTGAGGGTGAGGGGTTGAGGGTGAGTGAGGGTGAGGGGTTGAGGGTGAGTGAGGGTGAGGGGTTGAGGGTGAGTGAGGGTGAGTGTGAGTGAGGGTGAGTGAGGGTGAGGATGAGGGGTTGAGGGTGAGTGAGGGTGAGGGGTTGAGGGTGAGTGAGGGTGAGGGGTTGAGGGTGAGTGAGGGTGAGGGTGAGTTAGGGTGAGGGGTTGAGGGTGGGTGAGGGTGAGTGAGGGTGAGGTGTTGAGGGTGAGTGAGGGTGAGTTAGAGTGAGGGTGAGTGAGGGGTTGAGGGTGAGGTGTTGAGGGTGAGTGAGGGTGAGGCATTGAGGGTAAGTGAGGGTGAGGTGGTGAGGGTGAGGGTGAGTGAGGGTGAGTGAGGGCGAGTGAGGGCGAGTGAGGGCGAGTGAGGGCGAGTGAGGGCGAGTGATGGTGTGGGTGAGGGGTTGAGGGTGAGTGAGGGTGAGGGGGTTGAGGGTGAGTGAGGGTGAGGGGTTGAGGGTGAGTGAGGGTGAGGGTGAGGGTGACTGAGGGTGAGGGATTGAGGGTGAGAGATTGAGGGTGAGGGGTTGAGGGTGAGTGAGGGTGAGGGTGAGTGAGGGTGAGGGTGAGTGAGGGTGAGTGAGGGTGAGGGGGTGAGGGAGGGTGAGGGGTTGAGGGTGAGTGAGGGTGAGGGGTTGAGGGTGAGTGAGGGTGAGGGTGAGTGAGGATGAGGGGTTGAGGGTGGGTGAGGGTGAGTGAGGTTGAGGGTGAGTGAGGGTTAGTGAGGGGGAGGGTGAGTGAGGGTGAGGGCGAGTGAGGGTGAGTGAGGGCGAGTGAGGGTGAGTGAGGGTGAGGGGTTGAGGGTGAGTGAGGGTGAGGGTGAGTGAGGGTGAGGTATTGAGGGTGAGGGCTTGAGGTTGGGTGAGGGTGAGGGTGAGTGAGGGTGAGTGAGGGTGAGGTATTGAGGGTGAGGGGTTGAGGTTGAGTGAGGGTGAGGGTGAGGGGTTGAGGGTGAGTGAGGGTGAGGGGTTGAGGGTGAGTGAGGGTGAGTGAGGATGAGGGGTTGAGGGTGGGTGAGGGTGAGTGAGGTTGAGGGTGAGTGAGGGTGAGGGTGAGTGAGGGTGAGTGAGGGTGAGTGAGGGTGAGTGAGGGTGAGTGAGGGTGAGTGAGGGTGAGGGTGAGGGTGAGTGAGGGTGAGTGAGGGTGAGTGAGGGTGAGGAGTTGAGGGTGAGTGAGGGTGAGGAGTTGAGGGTGAGTGAGGGTGAGGGGTTGAGGGTGAGTGAGGGTGAGGGTGAGTTAGGGTGAGGGGTTGAGGGTGGGTGAGGGTGAGTGAGGGTGAGGGGTTGAGGGTGAGTGAGGATGAGTGAGAGTGAGGGTGAGTGAGGGGTTGAGGGTGAGTGAGGGTGAGGGTGAGGGGTTGAGGGTGAGTTAGGGTGAGGGGTTGAGGGTGGGTGAGGGTGAGTGAGGGTGAGGGGTTGAGGGTGAGTGAGGATGAGTGAGAGTGAGGGTGAGTGAGGGGTTGAGGGTGAGTGAGGGTGAGGGTGAGGGGTTGAGGGTGAGTGAGGGTGAGGGGTTGAGGGTGAGTGAGGGTGAGTGAGGGTGAGTGAGGGTGAGTGAGTGGTTGAGGGTGAGTGAGGGTGAGTGAGGGTGAGTGAGGGTGAGGGTGAGTGAGGGTGAGGGTGAGTGAGGGTGAGTGCGGGTGAGTGAGGGTGAGGGTGAGTGAGGGTGAGGGTGAGGTGTTGAGGGTGAGTGAGGGTGAGTGAGGGTGAGGGGTTGAGGGTGAGTGAGGGTGAGTGGTTGAGGGTGAGTGAGGGTGAGTGAGGGTATGTATGTATGTATGTTGAGTTTGAGGGTGAGTGAGGGTGAGGTGTTGAGGGTGAGTGAGGGTGAGTAAGGGTGAGGGTGAGGTGTTGAGGGTGAGTGAGGGTGAGTGAAGGTGAGTGAGGGTGAGGGGTTGAGGGTGAGTGAGGGTGGGTGAGGGTGAGTGAGGGTGAGGGGGTGAGGGGTTGAGGGTGAGTGAGGGTGAGTGAGGGTGGGTGAGGGTGAGGGGTTGAGGGTGAGTGAGGGTGAGGTGTTGAGGGTGAGTGAGGGTGAGTGAGGGTGAGGGTGAGGTGTTGAGGGTGAGTGAGGGTGGGTGAGGGTGAGTGAGGGTGAGTGAGGGTGAGGGGTTGAGGGTGAGTGAGGGTGAGGGTGAGGGTGAGGGGTTGAGGGTGAGGGGCTGAGGGTGAGTGAGGGTGAGGGGTTGAGGGTGAGTGAGGGTGAGGGGTTGAGGGTGAGTGAGGGTGAGAGGTTGAGGGTGAGTGAGGGTGAGGGGTTGAGGGTGATAGAGGATGAGTGAGAGTGAGGGTGAGTGAGGGGTTGAGGGTGAGGGGTTGAGGGTGAGTGAGGCTGAGGGGTTGAGGGTGAGTGAGGGTGAGTGAGGGTGAGTGAGGGTGAGTGAGGGTGAGTGAGTGAGTGAGGGTGAGTGAGTGAGTGAGGGTGAGTGAGGGTGAGTGAGGATGAGGGTGAGTGAGGATGAGGGGTTGAGGATGAGGGGTTGAGGGTGAGTGAGGGTGAGGGTGAGTGAGGGTGAGTGAGGGTGAGTGAGGGTGAGTGAGGGTGAGTGAGGGTGAGTGTGAGTGAGGGTGAGGGTGAGTGAGGGTGAGTGAGGGTGAGTGAGGGTGAGTGAGGGTGAGTGAGGGTGAGTGAGGGTGAGTGAGGGTGAGGATGAGGGGTTGAGGGTGAGTGAGGGTGAGGGGTTGAGGGTGAGTGAGGGTGAGGGGTTGAGGGTGAGTGAGGGTGAGGGGTTGAGGGTGAGTGAGGGTGAGGTGTTGAGGGTGAGAGGGTGAGGGTGAGTGAGGGTGAGTGAGGGTGAGGGTGAGGTGTTGAGGGTGGGTGAGGGGTTGAGAGTGAGTGAGGGTGAGTGAGGGTGAGGTGTTGAGGGTGGGTGAGGGTGAGGGTGAGGCTGAGGGGTTGAGGTTGAGTGAGGGTGAGTGAGAGTGAGGGTGAGTGAGGGGTTGAGGGTGAGGGGTTGAGGGTGAGTGCGGGGTTGAGGGTGAGTGAGGGTGAGGTGTTGAGGGTGAGTGAGGGTGAGGGGTTGAGGGAGGGTGAATGAGGGTGAGGGGTTGAGGTTGAGTGAGGGTGAGAGGTTGAGGGTGAGGGGTTGAGGGTGATAGAGGATGAGTGAGTGAGGGTGAGTGAGGGGTTGAGGGTGAGTGAGGGTGAGGGTGAGGGTGACTGAGGGTGAGGGATTGAGGGTGAGAGATTGAGGGTGAGGGGTTGAGGGTGAGTGAGGGTGAGGGTGAGTGAGGGTGAGGGGTTGAGAGTGAGGGTGAGGGTGAGGTGTTGAGGGTGAGTGAGGGTGAGGGTGAGGCTGAGGGGTTGAGGGTGAGTGAGGGTGAGTGAGGCTGAGGGGTTGAGGGTGAGTGAGGGTGAGTGAGGGTGAGTGAGGGTGAGTGAGGGTGAGTGAGGGTGAGTGAGTGAGTGAGGGTGAGTGAGGGTGAGTGAGTGAGTGAGGGTGAGTGAGGGTGAGTGAGGATGAGGGTGAGTGAGGATGAGGGGTTGAGGATGAGGGGTTGAGGGTGAGTGAGGGTGAGGGTGAGTGAGGGTGAGTGAGGGTGAGTGAGGGTGAGTGAGGGTGAGTGAGGGTGAGTGAGGGTGAGTGTGAGTGAGGGTGAGGGTGAGGGTGAGTGAGGGTGAGTGAGGGTGAGTGAGGGTGAGTGAGGGTGAGTGAGGGTGAGTGAGGGTGAGTGAGGGTGAGGATGAGGGGTTGAGGGTGAGTGAGGGTGAGGGGTTGAGGGTGAGTGAGGGTGAGGGGTTGAGGGTGAGTGAGGGTGAGGGGTTGAGGGTGAGTGAGGGTGAGGGTGAGTTAGGGTGAGGGGTTGAGGGTGGGTGAGGGTGAGTGAGGGTGAGGTGTTGAGGGTGAGTGAGGGTGAGTTAGAGTGAGGGTGAGTGAGGGGTTGAGGGTGAGGTGTTGAGGGTGAGTGAGGGTGAGGCATTGAGGGTAAGTGAGGGTGAGGTGGTGAGGGTGAGGGTGAGTGAGGGTGAGTGAGGGCGAGTGAGGGCGAGTGAGGGCGAGTGAGGGCGAGTGAGGGTGAGTGATGGTGTGGGTGAGGGGTTGAGGGTGAGTGAGGGTGAGGGGGTTGAGGGTGAGTGAGGGTGAGGGGTTGAGGGTGAGTGAGGGTGAGGGTGAGGGTGACTGAGGGTGAGGGATTGAGGGTGAGAGATTGAGGGTGAGGGGTTGAGGGTGAGTGAGGGTGAGGGTGAGTGAGGGTGAGGGTGAGTGAGGGTGAGGGGGTGAGGGAGGGTGAGGGGTTGAGGGTGAGTGAGGGTGAGGGGTTGAGGGTGAGTGAGGGTGAGGGTGAGTGAGGATGAGGGGTTGAGGGTGGGTGAGGGTGAGTGAGGTTGAGGGTGAGTGAGGGTGAGTGAGGGGGAGGGTGAGTGAGGGTGAGGGTGAGTGAGGGTGAGTGAGGGCGAGTGAGGGTGAGTGAGGGTGAGGGATTGAGGGTGAGTGAGGGTGAGGGTGAGTGAGGGTGAGGTATTGAGGGTGAGGGCTTGAGGTTGGGTGAGGGTGAGGGTGAGTGAGGGTGAGGTATTGAGGGTGAGGGGTTGAGGTTGAGTGAGGGTGAGGGTGAGGGGTTGAGGGTGAGTGAGGGTTAGGGGTTGAGGGTGAGTGAGGGTGAGTGAGGATGAGGGGTTGAGGGTGGGTGAGGGTGAGTGAGGTTGAGGGTGAGTGAGGGTGAGTGAGGGTGAGTGAGGGTGAGTGAGGGTGAGTGAGGGTGAGGGTGAGGGTGAGTGAGGGTGAGTGAGGTTGAGGAGTTGAGGGTGAGTGAGGTTGAGGAGTTGAGGGTGAGTGAGGGTGAGGGGTTGAGGGTGAGTGAGGGTGAGTTAGGGTGAGGGGTTGAGGGTGGGTGAGGGTGAGTGAGGGTGAGGGGTTGAGGGTGAGTGAGGATGAGTGAGAGTGAGGGTGAGTGAGGGGTTGAGGGTGAGTGAGGGTGAGGGGTTGAGGGTGAGTGAGGGTGAGGGGTTGAGGGTGAGTGAGGGTGAGTGAGGGTGAGTGGTTGAGGGTGAGTGAGGGTGAGTGAGGGTGAGTGAGGGTGAGGGTGAGGTGTTGAGGGTGAGTGAGGGTGAGTGAGGGTGAGGGGTTGAGGGTGAGTGAGGGTGAGTGGTTGAGGGTGAGTGAGGGTATGTATGTATGTATGTATGTTGAGTTTGAGGGTGAGTGAGGGTGAGGTGTTGAGGGTGAGTGAGGGTGAGTGAGGGTGAGGGTGAGGTGTTGAGGGTGAGTGAGGGTGAGTGAAGGTGAGTGAGGGTGAGGGGTTGAGGGTGAGTGAGGGTGAGTGAGGGTGAGGGTGAGGGGGTGAGGGGTTGAGGGTGAGTGAGGGTGAGTGAGGGTGGGTGAGGGTGAGGGGTTGAGGGTGAGTGAGGGTGAGGTGTTGAGGGTGAGTGAGGGTGAGTGAGGGTGAGGGTGAGGTGTTGAGGGTGAGTGAGGGTGGGTGAGGGTGAGTGAGGGTGAGTGAGGGTGAGGGGTTGAGGGTGAGTGAGGGTGAGGGTGAGGGGTTGAGGGTGAGGGGCTGAGGGTGAGTGAGGGTGAGGGGTTGAGGGTGAGTGAGGGTGAGGGGTTGAGGGTGAGTGAGGGTGAGAGGTTGAGGGTGAGTGAGGGTGAGGGGTTGAGGGTGATAGAGGATGAGTGAGAGTGAGGGTGAGTGAGGGGTTGAGGGTGAGTGAGGGTGAGGGGTTGAGGGTGAGTGAGGGTGAGGTGTTGAGGGTGAGGGTGGGTGAGCGTGAGGGTGAGCGTGAGGGTGAGTGAGGTGTTGAGGGTGAGGAGTTGAGGGTGAGTGAGGGTGAGGGGTTGAGGGTGAGTGAGGGTGAGGGTGAGGGGTTGAGGGTGAGTGAGGGTGAGGGGTTGAGGGTGAGTGAGGGTGAGGTGTTGAGGGTGAGTGAGGGTGAGGGTGGGTGAGCGTGAGGGAGGGGTTGAGGGTGAGGTGTTGAGGGTGAGTGAGGGTGTGGGTGAGGGGTTGAGGGTGAGGGGTTGAGGGTGAGTGAGGGTGAGTGAGGGTGGGTGAGGGGTTGAGGGTGAGTGAGGGTGAGGTGTTGAGGGTGAGTGAGGGTGAGTGAGGGTGTGGGTGAGGTGTTGAGGGTGAGTGAGGGTGGGTGAGTGAGGGTGAGGGGTTGAGGGTGAGTGAGGGTGAGGGTGAGGGTGAGTGAGGGTGAGGGGTTGAGGGTGAGGGGCTGAGGGTGAGTGAGGGTGAGGGGTTGAGGGTGAGTGAGGGTGAGGGGTTGAGGGTGAGTGAGGGTGAGAGGTTGAAGGTGAGGGGTTGAGGGTGATAGAGGATGAGTGAGAGTGAGGGTGAGTGAGGGGTTGAGGGTGAGGGGTTGAGGGTGAGTGAGGGTGAGGGGTTGAGGGTGAGTGAGGGTGAGGTGTTGAGGGTGAGGGTGGGTGAGCGTGAGGTGAGCGTGGGGGTGAGTGAGGGTGAGGGTGAGGTGTTGAGGGTGAGTGAGGGTGGATGAGGGTGAGTGAGGGTGGGTGAGGGGTTGAGGGTGAGTGAGGGTGAGGGTTAGGGTGAGGGTGAGTGAGGGTGAGGGGTTGAGGGTGAGGGGCTGAGGGTGAGTGAGGGTGAGGGGTTGAGGGTGAGTGAGGGTGAGTGAGGGTGAGGGGTTGAGGGTGAGTGAGGGTGAGGGGTTGAGGGTGAGTGAGGGTGAGGGGTTGAGGGTGATAGAGGATGAGTGAGAGTGAGGGTGAGTGAGGGGTTGAGGGTGAGGGGTTGAGGGTGAGTGAGGGTGAGGGGTTGAGGGTGAGTGAGGGTGAGGTGTTGAGGGTGAGGGTGGGTGAGCGTGAGGGTGAGCGTGAGGGTGAGTGAGGTGTTGAGGGTGAGGAGTTGAGGGTGAGTGAGGGTGAGGGGTTGAGGGTGAGTGAGGGTGAGGGTGAGTGAGGGTGAGGGGTTGAGGGTGAGTGAGGGTGAGTGAGGGTGAGGTGTTGAGGGTGAGTGAGGGTGAGGGTGGGCGAGCGTGAGGGAGGGTTTGAGGGTGAGGTGTTGAGGGTGAGTGAGGGTGTGGGTGAGGGGTTGAGGGTGAGGGGTTGAGGGTGAGTGAGGGTGGGTGAGGGTGAGGGGTTGAGGGTGAGTGAGGGTGAGGTGTTGAGGGTGAGTGAGGGTGAGGGTGAGGTGTTGAGGGTGAGTGAGGGTGGGTGAGTGAGGGTGAGGGGTTGAGGGTGAGTGAGGGTGAGGGGTTGAGGGTGAGGGGATGAGGGTGAGTGAGGGTGAGGGGTTGAGGGTGAGTGAGGGTGAGGGGTTGAGGGAGGGTGAATGAGGGTGAGGGGTTGAGGTTGAGTGAGGGTGAGAGGTTGAGGGTGAGGGGTTGAGGGTGATAGAGGATGAGTGAGTGAGGGTGAGTGAGGGGTTGAGGGTGAGGGGTTGAGGGTGAGTGAGGGTGAGGGGTTGAGGGTGAGTGAGGGTGAGGTTTTGAGGGTGAGGGTGGGTGAGCGTGAGGGTGAGCGTGGGGGTGAGTGAGGTGTTGAGGGTGAGGAGTTGAGGGTGAGTGAGGGTGAGGGGTTGAGGGTGAGTGAGGGTGAGGGGTTGAGGGTGAGTGAGTGTGAGTGAGGGTGAGTGAGGGTGAGGATGAGGGGTTGAGGGTGAGTGAGGGTGAGGGGTTGAGGGTGAGTGAGGGTGAGGGGTTGAGGGTGAGTGAGGGTGAGGGTGAGTTAGGGTGAGGGGTTGAGGGTGGGTGAGGGTGAGTGAGGGTGAGGTGTTGAGGGTGAGTGAGGGTGAGTTAGAGTGAGGGTGAGTGAGGGGTTGAGGGTGAGGTGTTGAGGGTGAGTGAGGGTGAGGCATTGAGGGTAAGTGAGGGTGAGGTGGTGAGGGTGAGGGTGAGTGAGGGTGAGTGAGGGCGAGTGAGGGCGAGTGAGGGCGAGTGAGGGCGAGTGATGGTGTGGGTGAGGGGTTGAGGGTGAGTGAGGGTGAGGGGGTTGAGGGTGAGTGAGGGTGAGGGGTTGAGGGTGAGTGAGGGTGAGGGTGAGGGTGACTGAGGGTGAGGGATTGAGGGTGAGAGATTGAGGGTGAGGGGTTGAGGGTGAGTGAGGGTGAGGGTGAGTGAGGGTGAGGGTGAGTGAGGGTGAGTGAGGGTGAGGGGGTGAGGGAGGGTGAGGGGTTGAGGGTGAGTGAGGGTGAGGGGTTGAGGGTGAGTGAGGGTGAGGGTGAGTGAGGATGAGGGGTTGAGGGTGGGTGAGGGTGAGTGAGGTTGAGGGTGAGTGAGGGTTAGTGAGGGGGAGGGTGAGTGAGGGTGAGGGCGAGTGAGGGTGAGTGAGGGCGAGTGAGGGTGAGTGAGGGTGAGGGGTTGAGGGTGAGTGAGGGTGAGGGTGAGTGAGGGTGAGGTATTGAGGGTGAGGGCTTGAGGTTGGGTGAGGGTGAGGGTGAGTGAGGGTGAGTGAGGGTGAGGTATTGAGGGTGAGGGGTTGAGGTTGAGTGAGGGTGAGGGTGAGGGGTTGAGGGTGAGTGAGGGTGAGGGGTTGAGGGTGAGTGAGGGTGAGTGAGGATGAGGGGTTGAGGGTGGGTGAGGGTGAGTGAGGTTGAGGGTGAGTGAGGGTGAGGGTGAGTGAGGGTGAGTGAGGGTGAGTGAGGGTGAGTGAGGGTGAGTGAGGGTGAGTGAGGGTGAGTGAGGGTGAGGGTGAGGGTGAGTGAGGGTGAGTGAGGGTGAGTGAGGGTGAGGAGTTGAGGGTGAGTGAGGGTGAGGAGTTGAGGGTGAGTGAGGGTGAGGGGTTGAGGGTGAGTGAGGGTGAGGGTGAGTTAGGGTGAGGGGTTGAGGGTGGGTGAGGGTGAGTGAGGGTGAGGGGTTGAGGGTGAGTGAGGATGAGTGAGAGTGAGGGTGAGTGAGGGGTTGAGGGTGAGTGAGGGTGAGGGTGAGGGGTTGAGGGTGAGTTAGGGTGAGGGGTTGAGGGTGGGTGAGGGTGAGTGAGGGTGAGGGGTTGAGGGTGAGTGAGGATGAGTGAGAGTGAGGGTGAGTGAGGGGTTGAGGGTGAGTGAGGGTGAGGGTGAGGGGTTGAGGGTGAGTGAGGGTGAGGGGTTGAGGGTGAGTGAGGGTGAGTGAGGGTGAGTGAGTGGTTGAGGGTGAGTGAGGGTGAGTGAGGGTGAGTGAGGGTGAGGGTGAGTGAGGGTGAGGGTGAGTGCGGGTGAGTGAGGGTGAGGGTGAGTGAGGGTGAGGGTGAGGTGTTGAGGGTGAGTGAGGGTGAGTGAGGGTGAGGGGTTGAGGGTGAGTGAGGGTGAGTGGTTGAGGGTGAGTGAGGGTGAGTGAGGGTATGTATGTATGTATGTTGAGTTTGAGGGTGAGTGAGGGTGAGGTGTTGAGGGTGAGTGAGGGTGAGTAAGGGTGAGGGTGAGGTGTTGAGGGTGAGTGAGGGTGAGTGAAGGTGAGTGAGGGTGAGGGGTTGAGGGTGAGTGAGGGTGGGTGAGGGTGAGTGAGGGTGAGGGGGTGAGGGGTTGAGGGTGAGTGAGGGTGAGTGAGGGTGGGTGAGGGTGAGGGGTTGAGGGTGAGTGAGGGTGAGGTGTTGAGGGTGAGTGAGGGTGAGTGAGGGTGAGGGTGAGGTGTTGAGGGTGAGTGAGGGTGGGTGAGGGTGAGTGAGGGTGAGTGAGGGTGAGGGGTTGAGGGTGAGTGAGGGTGAGGGTGAGGGTGAGGGGTTGAGGGTGAGGGGCTGAGGGTGAGTGAGGGTGAGGGGTTGAGGGTGAGTGAGGGTGAGGGGTTGAGGGTGAGTGAGGGTGAGAGGTTGAGGGTGAGTGAGGGTGAGGGGTTGAGGGTGATAGAGGATGAGTGAGAGTGAGGGTGAGTGAGGGGTTGAGGGTGAGGGGTTGAGGGTGAGTGAGGGTGAGGGGTTGAGGGTGAGTGAGGGTGAGGTGTTGAGGGTGAGGGTGGGTGAGCGTGAGGGTGAGCGTGAGGGTGAGTGAGGTGTTGAGGGTGAGGAGTTGAGGGTGAGTGAGGGTGAGGGGTTGAGGGTGAGTGAGGGTGAGGGTGAGGGGTTGAGGGTGAGTGAGGGTGAGGGGTTGAGGGTGAGTGAGGGTGAGGTGTTGAGGGTGAGTGAGGGTGAGGGTGGGTGAGCGTGAGGGAGGGGTTGAGGGTGAGGTGTTGAGGGTGAGTGAGGGTGTGGGTGAGGGGTTGAGGGTGAGGGGTTGAGGGTGAGTGAGGGTGAGTGAGGGTGGGTGAGGGGTTGAGGGTGAGTGAGGGTGAGGTGTTGAGGGTGAGTGAGGGTGAGTGAGGGTGTGGGTGAGGTGTTGAGGGTGAGTGAGGGTGGGTGAGTGAGGGTGAGGGGTTGAGGGTGAGTGAGGGTGAAGGTGAGGGTGAGGGTGAGTGAGGGTGAGGGGTTGAGGGTGAGGGGCTGAGGGTGAGTGAGGGTGAGGGGTTGAGGGTGAGTGAGGGTGAGGGGTTGAGGGTGAGTGAGGGTGAGAGGTTGAGGGTGAGGGGTTGAGGGTGATAGAGGATGAGTGAGAGTGAGGGTGAGTGAGGGGTTGAGGGTGAGGGGTTGAGGGTGAGTGAGGGTGAGGGGTTGAGGGTGAGTGAGGGTGAGGTGTTGAGGGTGAGGGTGGGTGAGCGTGAGGTGAGCGTGGGGGTGAGTGAGGGTGAGGGTGAGGTGTTGAGGGTGAGTGAGGGTGGATGAGGGTGAGTGAGGGTGAGTGAGGGTGAGGGGTTGAGGGTGAGTGAGGGTGAGGGTTAGGGTGAGGGTGAGGGTGAGTGAGGGTGAGGGGTTGAGGGTGAGGGGCTGAGGGTGAGGGGTTGAGGGTGAGTGAGGGTGAGTGAGGGTGAGGGGTTGAGGGTGAGTGAGGGTGAGAGGTTGAGGGTGAGTGAGGGTGAGGGGTTGAGGGTGATAGAGGATGAGTGAGAGTGAGGGTGAGTGAGGGGTTGAGGGTGAGGGGTTGAGGGTGAGTGAGGGTGAGGGGTTGAGGGTGAGTGAGGGTGAGGTGTTGAGGGTGAGGGTGGGTGAGCGTGAGGGTGAGCGTGAGGGTGAGTGAGGTGTTGAGGGTGAGGAGTTGAGGGTGAGTGAGGGTGAGGGTTGAGGGTGAGTGAGGGTGAGGGTGAGTGAGGGTGAGGGGTTGAGGGTGAGTGAGGGTGAGTGAGGGTGAGGTGTTGAGGGTGAGTGAGGGTGAGGGTGGGCGAGCGTGAGGGAGGGTTTGAGGGTGAGGTGTTGAGGGTGAGTGAGGGTGTGGGTGAGGGGTTGAGGGTGAGGGGTTGAGGGTGAGTGAGGGTGGGTGAGGGTGAGGGGTTGAGGGTGAGTGAGGGTGAGGTGTTGAGGGTGAGTGAGGGTGAGGGTGAGGTGTTGAGGGTGAGTGAGGGTGGGTGAGTGAGGGTGAGTGAGGGTGAGGGGTTGAGGGTGAGTGAGGGTGAGGGTGAGGGGTTGAGGGTGAGGGGCTGAGGGTGAGTGAGGGTGAGGGGTTGAGGGTGAGTGAGGGTGAGGGGTTGAGGGAGGGTGAATGAGGGTGAGGGGTTGAGGGTGAGTGAGGGTGAGAGGTTGAGGGTGAGGGGTTGAGGGTGATAGAGGATGAGTGAGTGAGGGTGAGTGAGGGGTTGAGGGTGAGGGGTTGAGGGTGAGTGAGGGTGAGGGGTTGAGGGTGAGTGAGGGTGAGGTGTTGAGGGTGAGGGTGGGTGAGCGTGAGGGTGAGCGTGGGGGTGAGTGAGGTGTTGAGGGTGAGGAGTTGAGGGTGAGTGAGGGTGAGGGGTTGAGGGTGAGTGAGGGTGAGAGGTTGAGGGTGAGTGAGGGTGAGGGGTTGAGGGTGAGTGAGGGTGAGGTGTTGAGGGTGAGTGAGGGTGAGGGTGGGTGAGCGTGAGGGAGGGGTTGAGGGTGAGGTGTTGAGGGTGAGTGAGGGTGTGGGTGAGGGTGAGGGGTTGAGGGTGAGTGAGGGTGAGGGGTTGAGGGTGAGTGAGGGTGAGGTGTTGAGGGTGAGGGTGGGTGAGCGTGAGGGTGAGCGTGGGGGTGAGTGAGGTGTTGAGGGTGAGGAGTTGAGGGTGAGTGAGGGTGAGGGGTTGAGGGTGAGTGAGGGTGAGGGTGAGGGGTTGAGGGTGAGTGAGGGTGAGGGGTTGAGGGTGAGTGAGGGTGAGGTGTTGAGGGTGAGTGAGGGTGAGGGTGGGTGAGCGTGAGGGAGGGGTTGAGGGTGAGGTGTTGAGGGTGAGTGAGGGTGTGGGTGAGGGTGAGGGGTTGAGGGTGAGTGAGGGTGAGGGGTTGAGGGTGAGTGAGGGTGTGACCATATCCATTCCAGACACTGATAATTAATTGGCGACAAAAGTTATTATTTGACGTGGCATATCTTAATTGCTAGGTTTTTTAATTACTAGTTGATGTTTAATTTTTGTAATCATTTTTTTAAGTATGCACCTCTTAAAAAATAAATAAAAATATTGCTTGTTATGTATTTCCATTTGTAGACCTAGAATAGTTATGGTGCATTGTATGTAGCTTTAAAAAATAAAAATGTAGACTGCTCAATGTATTTCCGTGAATAGATGCAGGTTGCCTCTTTCTGTCAAATAATATCCCTTGTTCAACTTACTATAGTGGCGCGGCATACTATGAAGCAGAGGAGGACTGACTGTCAGAGCCTTGCTCTTTCCTCTCTTGCCAACAGGGCTACTCCAGAATAAGACCACGAAAACCATAATTTGTGAAACATGGCCATTTGACTCGCAGCCCGGTCAGTGGAGGGGCTCCGCTTTCTGATCCGTAGAGGCTGATGCGCAGTCACTTTCTTGAAGAGGAAATGGGGAATAAAAACTTTACTTTTGCAGTGATGTCGATGAACCTGGCTTGATGTCACACTGCTGCATTGTGCTGATTTTCTAAGTAAAAACATGCATAGTGAGGAGCACTAATACGGGTTTGAGATGGTGGAAGAGCTGCTTATCTCTTATGGAGATAGATTATCTGGGGGGAGGAAGGGCTCCTAATGGGAAGTGTAGACGGGGAGAAATTGAGAAAAAAAAGCTGAGCAGGGAGGGTGTTATTGCGGCTATCTGTTTGCCCGAGGGGAGGAGAAATGCAGGCCTGAGGCAGAGCACACGCTGAGAAGCTTGTGAGAGGGGGGCTGGGCTGCCTTTGATCTGGTAATGCGAGGCAGGCAGGCAGGGGGCTGGTGGCATTGTGCACGCGCTTTTTAGGGCTTGCGCTTGCGCAATGACCTAAAAAGCACATGCACTTGAAGAAATCGCCAGTGGAATCGCCAGTGGTGGATCAACACTGGATAAGCCGTAATAGAGCTTCGCCAGCGATGCGCAGAAGCGCATCAGCAGGCGAGCCCTAAAAATGACAAAATAATGAAACATATTATCATAAAATGTGCTGCATTAACCTGCATAATTTGCGTTTTCCTGGCACATAATTTGGTCAACCCTGGTGCATAATTTGGCCCTCCCATGCCACATAATTCCAGTGGCTCTCCTGATAATGCTTCTCGAGCCTTGTTTGCAATACCCTGCCCTACCAAGATCCATAGAGAGCTTTACAAATGCACCTAAACCCTAGCTCTATAGACCGTCATGGGTTATTTTTGTACTGGGAAACAACCTTTACAACACAGTCATCACATCGCACTAAATTTACAACTCAGTCCTTACATCGCACTACATTTACAACGCAGTCCTTACATCGCACTACATTTACAATGCAGTCCTTGCATCTCAACATCCTTTACAACGCATGTCCCTACAATGCAACCATTACATTGCATGTCACTACAACGCATGACACTACAACGCATGACACTACAACGCAGGCATTACATCGCATGTCATTACAACGCATACCATTACAACGCATAGTACCCCGACACTATCCAACACTTACCCTACTGTTGCAACCCCTGGAGTAAGAATAGTAATGTTGTCTCTCGGGAGTGACCACCGCGCCTTCCTTAGGCCTGGTCACCTCCTCCTGTCCCCGCTGACACGACCGCCGCAGAAGAGCCTCAGCCACCCGAGAACCGGCCACCAGAGCGCCCCAGCCACCCGAGAACCGGCCGCCAGAGCGCCCCAGCCACCTCAGAGCCGGCCGCTCGCTCTGATTTTCCCGCCGCTGCCTCCCTGCGGCCCCGCCCCCCGCCACCCATTCGCCGAGACCCAGCCGACCCACCCTCCCGGCTCCCTACTTAAGGGGACCGCGGACAGCCCTCACCAGTGACCACCGCGCCTTCCTTAGGCCTGGTCATCCCCTCCTGTCCCTGCTGACACCGACCGCCGCGGAAGAGCCTCAGCCACCCGAGAACCAGCCGCCAGAGCGCCCCAGCCACCCAAGAACCGGCCGCCAGAGCGCCCCAGCCACCTCAGAGCCGGCCGCTCACTCCGATTTTCCCGCCGCTGCCTCCCTGCGGCCCCGCCCCCCGCCGCCCATTCGCCGAGACCCAGTCGACCCGCCCTCCCGGCTCCCTACTTATGACACCCACTCCCACACGCAGCGTTGACGCGCAGCGGGCGCGCCGATTGTGCGCCGAAGGCGCGCCAAAGGTAAGCCCGCCTGCGCCCGTCCGCGCCTGGACCGCGCCCTGGTCCCCACCGCCGATGCAAGACTTCACGACAGACCTACGACGCCGCCACTCTCAACGCACTCAATGCCGGCCGGAACCCTGCCTGCTACGAGCCACCCCGAGACGCACCAACGGACCCTTCGCCTGCAAAGCCTGCCGCTTCACCTGCTACCGGACCAGCACCGCCCCCGCCGACTCCAACACTAACAGCAACCACCTGAAGTGCATCCTGCTGAACACCCACTCCGTCCACAGGCACGCCGTGGAACTCTGGGACCTGCTCGACGCATCAGCACCGGACGTCGCCTTCCTCACCGAAACCTGGATGAACGCCTCCTCAGCACCCGACATCGCCACAGCCATCCCGGACGGATACAAGATCACCCGGAAGGACCGCGTCAACCAGACGGGAGGAGGCATCGCCATTGTACACAAGAACACCATCCGCATCTCGACTAACTCCGACAAAACCTTCTCCGCCGCCGAGCACCTGCACTTCCAGATACACACCGACCCCAAGACCACCCTCCGAGGCACCCTCATCTACAGACCACCGGGACCACGCACACAGTTCAGGGAAGACATCGCAGACTTCATCAGCCCGCACGCCCTTCCCTCCGCCGACTACATCCTCCTAGGGGACCTCAACTTCCACCTGGAGAACAACAACGACAGAAACACCACCGCCCTGCTGGACAACCTCGCCAACCTCGGACTCAAGCAACTGGTGAACACCCCCACCCACTACGCCGGACACACGCTTGACCCCGTCATCTCATCCAGCAAGCACGTCTCCTTCAGCCACGCCACCGGACTCCACTGGACAGATCACAGCTGCGTCCACTTCAGCTTCAGTAGAACTACGACCCACCACCAACCGCAACGGGTCCCCCGCCGCAGCTGGAGCAAGATCACCACCGAGCAGCTCACCGCCTCCCTCAGCCAGAACACTCCCAACAGCACAACGGACAACAACGAAGCAGCCAGCAACCTCACCAAGTGGCTGACCACCTGCGCCGATGACCTTGCACCACTAAAGTACCCTCCCAGTAGACCCGGCAGCAAGAAAACCCCCTGGTTCACCGACGAACTCAAGGAATCCAAGAAGAACTGCCGAACCCTCGAGAAAGCCTGGCGGCTCGACCACACCATAGACAACTGGACCGCCCTCAAGCACGCCACCCGCAAACACCATCAGCTGATCCGCGCCACCAAGAAGACGGCACTCAAAGAACGACTGGACAACAACGCCCATGACAGCAAGGAACTCTTCAGCATTGTCACAGAGTTCTCCAACCCCAGCGCCGGAACCAACGACATCACTCCCTCGCAAGAACTCTGCGACTCACTCGCCTCGCTCTTCCACCGCAAGATCGCCGACATACACAACAGCTTCGACTCACAGACCACGCACCCTACCACCGAACCAACGCCCGCCACCACCACCCTCTGCAACTGGACCCCGATCAGCACCGAAGACACCCGCACGATGAACTCCATCCACTCCGGATCACCAACCGACCCGTGCCCACACCACGTCTTCAACAAAGCCGTCGCCACCATCGCACCCCATCTCCGAGACACCATCAACTCCTCCTTCCACACCGCCACCTTCCCGGAGAGCTGGAAGCATGCCGAGCTGACCGCCCTCCTGAAGAAACCAACGGCGGACCCCACCGACCTCAAGAACTACCGTCCCATCTCGCTCCTTCCTTTTCCGGCCAAAGTCATCGAGAGGACCATCAACAAACAGCTTTCCGCCTTCCTCGAGACGAACGGATCCCTCGACCACTCGTAGTCCGGATTTCGGGCCAACCACAGCACCGAGACCGCCCTGATCGAAGCCACCGACGACATCAGAACCCTGATCGACAACGGGGAAACAGCGGCCCTCATCCTCCTAGTCTCTCCGCAGCGTTCGACACGGTCTGCCACCGAACCCTAGTGAAGCGCCTCAGCAACTTCGGAATCCGAGAGAAAACGCTGGAATGGATCATCTTGTTCCTCACCGGAAGAACCCAGAGAGTCCACCTCCCTCCGTTCAGATCTGAGGCCACCGAAGTCATCTGCGGCGTACCACAAGGATCTTCTCTCAGCCCGACCCTCTTCAACGTCTACATGAGCCCCCTCGCAGCCATCGCACGCCAACACAACCTCAACATCATCTCCTACGCCGACGACACCCAGCTGATCCTCTCCCTCACCAACGATCCCACCACCGCCAGAGCCAACCTACACGAAGGGATGAAAGACGTCGCCGGCTGGATGAGGAACAGCAGCCTTAAACTGAACTCAGACAAGATGGAAGTCCTCATCCTGGGATCATCACCCTCCGCCTGGGACGACTCCTGGTGGCCCCCGGCCCTGGGCACCGCTCCCAAACCAACGGACCACGCACACAAGCTGGGCTTCATCCTGGACTCCTCCCTGTCAATGACCAGACAAGTTTCTTCCTCGTGCTTCAACACCCTGCGCATGCTCCGCAAGATCTTCAGATGGATCCCCACTGAAACCAGGAAGACCGTCACCCAGGCACTCGTCACCAGCCGACTGGACTACGGGAACGCCCTCTACGCCGGAACCACAGCCAAACTCCAGAGAAGACTCCAACGCATCCAGAACGACTCCGCACGACTCATCCTGGACATCCCCCGACACAGCCACATCACCGGACACCTGAAAGAACTGCACTGGCTCCCCGTCAGCAAGAGAATCACGTTCAGACTCCTCACCCACGCACACAAGGCTCTCCACGACCTGGGCCCCAAGTACCTCAATGACCGCATGACCTTCTACACGCCCACGCGCCTGCTACGATCAACCAGCCACGCACTTGCCACCGTACAACGCATCCGCAGAGCCACCGCTGGAGGAAGATCCTTCTCCTACCTGGCAGCCAAGACTTAGAACTCCCTCCCCATTCACCTTCGGCGAACCCAAGACCATCTCTCCTTCAGGAAGCAACTCAAGACCTGGCTGTAACATACCCCTCTCCCCCAGCGCCTTGAGACCCTCCCGGGTGAGTAGCGCGCTATATAAATGCTGTGATTGATTGATTGATTGATTGATTGATTGATTGATTGATTGGTTTACCCCTACACTATCCAACACTTACCCTACTGTGGCACCCCCTGGAGTTAGAATAGTAATTTTTACCCCTACACTTTCCAACACTTACCTTAAATGCAATGCAATAGTATGCGTTGTAATGGTGTGCGTTGTAAAGGTATAATGCGATGTAATGGAATGCGTTGTAAATGTAGTTTTAAAAAATTTGTTGTAATGGCATGCGATGTAAATGTACGCGTTGTAAGGGATGTTGTGGTGTGAAAACTGGGTTGTAAAGGCATGCGTTGTAAATGTGTGCGTTGTAACGTTATACATTCTTCTGTACTAGGACTGCAGACACAGCTTATTAAAACCCTGGCCCACTACCCCCTGCTTTTCCAGAATTATGTCCACAGCTCCAGCATGGTTCCTCAGTTCAGATCGGCCCCATCTCTGCTACCCAGTACTGGGGCTCACAGCTCTGAAAATGGACCTCGTTTTCGACCTGCGACATTCGTTAGTATTTCAGCACTGGGGCACACACAGGTCTGCCACACCACCGCCACCCGTCCTTCAGCCCCCTGCGGTTCCAGCGCCATGCGCCAGCAGAGGCCCACACACAGAGCCCCCGGAGCTGCGGGAGGCACTGCACGCACCGCGCCGCGACAGCGCCGTCTATTTTTGGCCCGGTTCTGTCACGAGGTGAGGCGGGAGCCAGGAGCCAGGAGCTCTGCTGATTGCTCCCACACGCTGTCGGAGGTGTTGAGGAATTCTGCACAGGCCTCCCCCACAGGAGAAGAAGGTGCAGTGAGCCCCGCCTCTCAGCGGACCCTGTCTGCAGACCCAGAACGGCCCCCGGAATGAGAATGGATCTGTCCCCGGGGCCCCGCTGAGATCCATTTGTGTTCAGTGCCTTTCAGTGCTCCTAATGTGGCGAGGTTGTGAGGGGACAAGAAAGGGTATTTGACTCATTGTCCTTCTCCCATCGACCTTAAGGTCAAGCGGGGGTCACGTGGGAGTTCGCTGGTCACTGACACATGATGACAGCTCGGGCGGTTTCGCTCCAGCAGGCACACGCGAGCATTGGTGTGTGGAGAAAATGACGGTAGGGGCTGGTGGCACTAAGGATCGTAAGCCAGGCCCTGGCACAAAGCTCTGGCTGCATGGAAGTTATGCCAGGGCCTGGCACAGTCGTAGATCATACGAGACAGGCTGCTCCTGGCACGCAGGGCAGATGCCAGGCGTTAGCAAGAAAAAGGTCACTTGTTTCTGCCAGCCAGGAAGGAGGGGTGGCAAACTCTGGCATGGGTGTGATGCCACACACGGCTGTCACAAAGGAGAGGATGCCAGAGTGACGTCGCAGGATGCCTGCGGGTACTAATGAGACCATAGCAGGTCCTGGCCAGGGGGAGAGTGTGGAAGGCACTAGAACAGATGATTGTAAGACCTGACATGGAGGAAATATTGTTAGGCACTGTTGCTATGGAAATGGTGCCACGCTGTGCTGCAGACAAGGTGTCAGGTAGAGAAGAGTCACATGCAAAGCCTTGGTATGGAGGTCATGGTGGACATCTGGGACACGTGGCCGGCAATGGTCCAGAGATCATGGAATCCACTGCTAGAAGGAGCATATATGTAAATGTAAATTGATACTTGTATAGCGCACTACTCACCCGCAAGGGTCTCAAGGCGCTTGTACGAATACCGCTGTGGAACCCATCCTGGCTTTCCCTGTGAGGCGTCCACTCCTGGGCACCCCCAAGGTGGAGGCCAGGCATCCTTAGCGTTGTGGGGGCCATTGTGGAGATTAAGCAAGCTATTGCCCAGAGTTGCAGAGTGGGACTCCATGATTGGAATAGGCACCGAGGCGAGAATTATCAGGTCCGTGGAATTTTGAGCCCAGACCCGCTGAGGCGGGGAATTGAACCCTGGTCCCGGACCAGACCTCTGCATCAGGGTCTGCCGCTCTAACCATTGAGCCACACTTCTCCACTGCGTATGGCAGACATGGTACTCGTAATCTGATGGCAGGCCTAGGCACAGAGGAAAGGGTGTCATGCCCCGGCCAGTAGAAAACCATGTCAAACCCTGGCACAAAGAATACAGTGGAAGCCCGGCCCAGGTGCAGGGGAGATGGTGGCAGGTCCTGGGTGGGGACGAACGCTCTTTCACTATGTGATTAGTTCGAAGCCTTCTCCTTTTTAGGTATTTATTCATGTTTTACCTTTGGTATGCCCGTATTTTCCCATCCAGTGGTGTCAAATCCACGTGATCATTCGTGAGACAACTCTCAATTTGCTACCAAGACGAATTCTGAAGCCCGCTGGGTTGGGCGTGTCTGCCCCCCTGCAGCGTGCCAGAAGGGCACTTCCTCTACACACAGGAAATAGATCGATTCTCAGGTGAGGGCAGTGTAATTAGTATAGTTGAGGCACAGACTTTGCTTTGTATCCCTGGATGGACGTCTACTGATCTCCCCTTGTTGAGCCTGCACATAACCTAGTAACTGGACCACTCAATCCACAGGGAGAGAGAGAAAAACATAGGAGAGAAAGAGCGGGAAAGTAAATGTGTGCTCAAAATGGACTCTCCGCAAGCCCCATGAATAGGGTAGAACCTGTGACTCTGTAGGGTCCCTTACTCTTTTAGGTCCTTGAGTTGTGTCTGAAGTTACCCTACTCCTG
Source organism: Lissotriton vulgaris (assembly GCF_964263255.1). Lineage (NCBI taxonomy): Eukaryota > Metazoa > Chordata > Amphibia > Caudata > Salamandridae > Lissotriton > Lissotriton vulgaris. The sequence continues at coordinate 580,435,424 of NC_141697.1, forward strand.
TCTAGGCTCAAGAGAACCCATCTGATGCCCATGGATAGTGCTCAACCCCCACATCCTGTTTCCCGGTGGTTAGATGTCAGGTTTAGGAATTCGAATCCACAAAATACTCTGATCCTTTACAAGGTCATGGAAGCCAGTTTCCTTAGAGTCAGGGTCAGGAAATAGCCTGCACACATGGACGTACGCTCGGCGCCGCCGAGTCGGCGGTCACCATCATGGAATGTGAACGGAGCACCATCACAGATTTGAAACTCCTTACTACAAATGGAAGCTCCAGATATCATATTGACCCACAGGACCCACTTGTGGCTCTCATCATGATGAGAACCTTGGTAATCTCATCTATTTCCTGCCTATGACCAAGCTAGAGGACTACCTGCTTCCTGCCCCCTAAGGACATGCCTAGAGAAGAAGGAATATCCCACAGCCAGAGGAAGCCAGCGGTTGCCATGACGTGGTGTACCTGACCCACCTCAAGGTCTGTGGCTGGGACTACGTACCATCGACAAGAAAGAGCGACAAATGTACAGATGAGCCAGCAGTGACTATTTCTGGCCAACGAAAGAGAACTTTGTTCATTTTTGTTACCATCAAGGAAAGTACTATCCATCCCTCGGGCTTCCTTACGTCCATATTTAGACTTCATATCTGTCCCTAAAGTGGAGCTGTCTGGGAAAATTTAAGGGCTTTCTGGATTCTCAAGACTTGAGACATCTTGATTCCACTTAGTGGCCCCCAATAGTAACTTTTGTGTCTGAAATATCTTTTACAAAAATATCGTTCATTGGAATTGGTAATAGAAAATCTACATCCAATGGGATAACATTTTTCTGAATGAAATTTGGGACACTTTTTATGTCAGACGATATTTTTGTCAACACTGTTCTGAAGTATAACCACTCCCAGTTTCCTTGTTCATGGAGGGTAGTTTGTAGGATACTACATTTAGAAGTTTCACCATCTTACTTGTTATTATATATTATACCCTGGCTAACTTACAAAAATGTATGCTACTGCCTGTTTCAAGGTGCGTGCCCACAATGGCCAAGTCACCTGTAGCACCAGAAAATTGCCACCCGATGGACCGGTTCAGAAATTCTGGCCCCCGCAAACCTATCAAGTAAACCTGGTCATTACCAAGAGCTGCTGCAGGATCCAGGCCACTCAGAGACCATCATTTGCTAAAAGACTGTGAAAAAGACTCAGTTTGTTCCATTGTTAAGAACTTTTGCAATTATAGGACCTTAGTCAGTTGTTCCTCAGCACCCGGAAGTAGCAGCATCATTTCGCTGAGATGCCCGACTTTATGAAACAAAAATACTGTTGAAGAACTGTCTGGCATATATGCCTGAATCCACAAAATTCTCCCTGTCTTGCCAAAGCCACAGAAACTAGAAACTGCTTCTTAGTAAAGAGGTGCCAACCAAGTGGTTGGCATATTTTGCTGCTATCTAGCAGTTCTTTAACTGGTTTGGGTTAAGTTTAGTATCACTCAGAGACAAATTGACTTGTGACTTTGGAGAATCCAATATTAGGATAGCTTTTCTGATCATTGCAGGCATCTCACCATGAAAAAGCACTGCCCTATAAATAAACATGCAAACCCCGCTTGAGTTTTCTAATCACTGGAATCCTTATTGTGGTTACATGTTGCATCCTATGAGTGCTAGACACTTCTCATTTTCTTTGACTCTCTAATAAAAATATTGTTTTTATAGACATACCATTCGTCTTTATTGTTTGTGACAAATGTTACTATTGTGTACAATTGGTAGAGTAAGCCTTGACAATGTAACCATAGCCACCAATGCTCAGTCATTGCCCAACAGAAAGTAGTTGGCTAAATAGCAATGTATCTAAAACCCTGGATCTGCAAGAGAAACAACAGCAACTAGCAGTGCACGGCAGGAATTAAAAAACATTTTTTGCCACTATATGCAATAGACATTAAAAGTGTAAATGTAATATAAAAGTAATAAAACGTAGAGTGTCTAAAGGTGGCAATCATATGTATGTAAAAAAGTAAATAAAAATTGGCCTATTGAAAAATATGACCTCTCACAAAAAATACACAAGTTATGGCAAAACCAATAGTCTCGCCTTTGTGATCTGTTGGCTTTACCAATGTTTTTTTGGCGATGCTGGATAGCATTGCTGATGCTGTGCTGCATGGCTAAAAAAAGAAACAAAGGTGAGATTACACATCTACTGCAACTGCATCTATTTGTAATCGATGCAAGTGCAGATGGATCAATAAATATAATGGGGGGGCTCTCCTTTAGTCACACATTTGTCAAGGAGAACGCTCTTGGCGCGAGAGAGGTCGACTCGCACCAGGGGAGATAATAGGTATTTATGCGGGGCTGTTCTCCTTGATGAATGTGTGACTGTAGGAACGGCTCACTTCTGCCAGACCAGGAAGTACATAGTAGCCCTAAATATAGGGTGACCAGAATTTTAAAGCAAAAAAAGGGACATTTCTCCAAAATAGAAGAAGGACTATCATTTTACGTCAAGAGAGCGCACAGAATGACAGGGCTCCTCAGCAGAGAATTACAAAACAGGCAGCAAGAACATACATAAGATGCTATTTTCAAACCCAGTAGCTTGCCTGTGAATTAAATTGCTTTCTTGGAACAACTGCTAACTATCCCTGCTTTATAAAACATAAAAAAACCACCTACCCCCGGTTTTTAGTCGACCCTCTCCAAAAACGGGAACATGAGCTACATTTCTTGAAATCTGCCTGGACAGCTGGTAAAGCAAGCATTTGCAATGCAATAGGTCTAGCATAAATTAAGTTTGAACTATTGGCATTGCTAAATATTGCAACACCAATTGTAACAAAAGTCTATAAATTGTAGGTCAAAAAAATGTGTATTTATTTTTGTAGCAATGGTGGCATGCTGCGCTTTAGATGAATATATTTAAAAGTAAAGTGTGCCATACTGCGATTGCTACAATAGTAAATTGTGGATGCGTTAACAATTGATGTGTGCACTGATGGCTGGTGGTGTGTGTGCCTGTAGAAATTGTGCACTGATGGCTGGTGTTGTGTGTGCCTGGTGGAAGTGTGCACTGCCGGCTGGTGGTGTGTGTGCATGGTGGAAGCGTGCACTGACGGCTGATGGTGTGTGCCTGATGAAAGCGTGCACTGACGGCTGGTGGTGTGTGTGCCTGGTGAAAGCGCGCACTGACGGCTGGTGGTGTGTGGCTGCTGAAAGTGTTCACTGATTGCTGGTGGTGTGTGTGTGTGCCTGGTGAAAGCATGCACTGATGGCTGGTGGTCTGTGTGTGCCTGGTGAAAACTTGCACTGATGGCTGGTGGTGTGTGTGTGCCTTGTGTAAGCATGCACTGACGTCTGGTGGTGTGTGCCTGGTGTAAGCGTGCACTGACTGTTGGTGGAGTTTGTGCCCGGTGAAAGCTTGCACTGATGGCTAGTGGTGTTTGTGCCCAGTGAAAGCATGCACTAATGACTGATGGTGTCTGTGCCTAGTGAAAGTGTGCACTGATGGTGTGGTTGTGTGTGGTTGTGTGTGTGGTTATGTGTGTGTCTGTGTGTGTGTGGTTGTGTGTGTGGTTCTGTGTGTGGTTGTGTGTGTAGTTGTGTGTGATTGTGTGTGTGTGTGGTCGTGTGTGGTTGTGTGTGTGGTTGTCTGTGGTTGTGTGTGGTTGTGTGTGCGTTTGTGTGTGTGGTTGTGATTGTGTGTTTGTGTGTGGTTGTATGTGTGGTTGTGTTTGTGGTTGTGTGTGGTTGTGTGTGTGCTTGTGTGTGTGGTTGTGTGTGTGTCTGTGTGTGTGGTTGTGTGTGTGGTTGTGTGTGTTGTGTATGTGTGTGTGGTTGTGTGTATGTGGTTGTGTGTGGTTGTGTGTGTGCTTGTGTGTGTGTGTGTGGTTGTGTGTGTGTGGTTGTGTGTGTGGTTGTGGGTGGGTGTGGTTGTGTGTATGAGCTTGTGTGTGTGGTTGTGTGTGTGGTTGGTGGTTGTGTGTGTGGTTGGGTGTGGTTGTCTGTATGTGTGGTTGTGGGTGTGGTTGTGTGTGTGTCGTTGTGTGTGTGTGGGTGGCTGTGTGTGTGTGGTTGTATGTGTGTGGTTGTGTGTGTGTGTGGTTGTGTGTCAGTGTTTGTGTGAGTGGTTGGGTGTGGTTGTGTGTGTGGTTGTGTGTGATTGGGTGTGGTTGTGTTTGTGTGTGTGTGTGGTTGTGTGTGTGGTTGTGTGGTTGTGCATGTGGTTGTGTGTGGTTGTATGTGTGGTTGTGGTTGTGGTTGTGTGGTTGTGTGTGTGGTTGTGTGTGGTTGTATGTGTGGTTGTGTGTGTGGTTGTGTGTGTTGTTGTACGTGTGGTTGTGTATGGTTGTGTGTGTGGTTGTGTGTGTGGTTGTGTGTGTGGTTGTGTGTGTGGTTGTGTGTGTTTCTGTGTGTGTGGTTGTATGTGTTTATATGTGTGTGGTTGTGTGTGGTTGTGTGTGTGTGTGATTGTGTGTGGTTGTGGTTGTGTGGGTGGTTGTGTGTGGTTGTGTGTGGTTGTGTGTGTGATTGTGTGTGGTTGTGTGTGTGTAGTTGTGGTTGTGTGTGTGTGGTTGTGTGTGTGGCTGTGGTTGTGTGTGTGGCTGTGGTTGTGTGTGTGGTTGTGGTTGTGTGTGTGTGGTTGTGTGTGTGGCTGTGGTTTTGTGTGTTGTGGTTGTGGATGTGTGTGTGGTTGTGTGTGTGTGTGCTTGTGTGTGTGTGGTTGTGTGTGGTTGTGTGTGAGGTTGCGTGTGGTTGTGGTTGTGTGTATGTGTGGTTGTTTGTATGTGTGGTTGTGTGTGTGCAGTTGTGTGTGGGTGGTTGTGTGTGTGTGGTTGTCTGTGTGTGGTTGTGTGTGTGGTTGTGGTTGTGAATGTGCGGTTATGTGGTTGTATGTGGTTGTGGTTGTGTGTGTGGTTGTGTGTGGTTGTGTTTGTGGTTGTGTGTGTGGGTGTGTGTGGTTGTGTGTTTGGTCGTGTGTGTGGTTGTGTGTGTGGTTGTGTGTGGTTGTGTGTGTGTGGTTGCGTGTGTGGTTGTGTGTGGTTGTGGTTGTGTGTGTGGTTGTGTGTGTGTGGTTGTGTGTGTGGTTGTGTGTGTGTGTGGTTGTGTGTGTGGTTTTGTGTGTAGTTGTGTGGTTGTTGTGTGTGTGGCTGTAGGTGTGGCTGTAGGTGTGGTTGTATGTGTGTGTGGTTGTATGTGTGTGTGGTTGTGTGTGTGTGGTTGTGTGTGGTTGTGGTGGTGTGTGTGTGGTTGTGTGTGTGTGGTTGTCTGTGTGTGTAGTTGTGTGTGTGGTTGTGTGTGTGATTGTGCGTGTGGTTGTGTGTGGTTGTGGTTGTGGTTGTGTGTGTGGTTGTGACTACTACTAAAAGCATCTCAAAATAAAGGAACACAAACATCGAGTTTGTGGAAAGAGGAAGCACGTTGTAAGTCAAACGGGCAGCAGCAAAGCATTAACACAACAACATGTTATTTGATGTTTGATGTTCTTTGAACAAGAACATTAAAGGGGCGCCGCAAAAGTGATCGCGAGTGAAAGTGATCACAGGCGCTTAATGAGCATGACGAGGTTTGCCATATGGCGCCTCTGCTCCTAAGCGTGCGCCCACGCACATGCACTGTCGCCCTAGGCTGGCCATGGTAGCATTTTTTGAGCCCTCACTAAAAGTCCCGCCAGGCTAGCGCATGCCCTGGGTCAGGCGAGACCTAAAAAGGTTTTGAACCAACAACGTGGATAGCAATGAGTAGTTATGAACTGAAGGCGGGATGTAAGGTTCTTATAAGATGTATTAAAAAGAATAGATTTCAGGCAAACCTTAAAAGGCGAGCTTCACTATCTCTTGAACGCCTAATAGTTGCGATGGCTGAGCAAACAGTTGCTGTATTGTAGTATTTCACAAGATGGCGTCCTATTGATAGGGAAATACTTGTACCCTACAGATTTCCACAATCAAATGAGTGTGCCTCTGTCCCCATCAAAGTAAGGTACCTTTAGACCCTGTGGCCATGGGCAATGCAGTAGGACAGGTGATGATTGCCTCCACAGTTTTGGTGCATGCACAGGGCGCGAGGGGAAAATGGCTTCGAGCATTTGTAATGGGAGAGTAGCACAGCTTTCAAAACCCACATTGGGCTTTGAGAGAGGTCTGTGTAATCTATCCCGATACTAGTAATATGGGTAATAATGGCCCAAGTCCGATGTACTTTTTTAAAGGATGATATGCTATTTTTATTGTTAATCCAAAAGTGCAGCTAGAAAAAGAACAGCCGACATATGTTTCGCCCTTACGGCCGGCAGGGTAAGGGCTTTATCAAGGTAAAACTTCTTATTTGTGATCATGCAATTGCCAGGGTCTTTATCCAAAAGGAAGTCTCTGCGGTCCCGAGAGCACTGTTTCACTGTACATCGGACTTTGGGAATTATTACCGTATTTACTACTACCTGCATAGATTAGGCACAAACCTCTCTCAAAGCAGTTTCACTCGCACATTTGGTTTGGCATCCAGCGTCCTAATAAACAAGTGCCCAGAGGCGACTCAGAACTGCACAGTATGAGAAGAGCTGTTGAAGTCTCCGATCCCACACGTGTAGCTTGTGTACTGTTAGAGTTCTTGCTGAGCATTCTGGTACTTGTAGTTCCGTTTGTACCTTTGTTTTCAAAACGTTCTGTATCGAAACCTAAGAAAACACCAGGTTGTTGGACCCGGCCTCGTGGGGTGGCCCTCGCTGACCCCCCATATCCCAGAACGACGAACAGAACTAATTCCCGTCCACCCAGAACTATACACGAGACTCCTACATCGGACCTGAAACGACCTCCAGACCGCGTGCCTGCACCCATGCACGTGACCGGCCGACTCCATGTTTGGCCACCCCGGCCAGCCGGCTGCCTTCTTCCCTTTCGGCAGCCTCTGGCCGCTCCCGGCTGCAGCTAGGTGTGCACGACCAGCGCGCCCGACTCGCCCAGGGGGTGAACGACTCCCCAAGTACCCGAAACCAAGGCGTCCATCACACCTCCGGCCCCCTCCAGAGGAACTGGATGTCCTCACACCTCCGAACCATCCCTGGGGGCTGGTTTCGATCGCACCTTTTGGCTTCCTAGTGAGCTGGCTCCAGGCCTTGATGGGCGTCTGGGATTCCCTGGACGCATGGTCCAAAAGCATCAAAGACACCACCGCCCAGATAATCAGGCGCCTGGCCCTCGGACCTCCGGCCTCCTGCCTCTGAGGGTCCGGACATTAAAGAGCTCCTGAACTATAAGACAGCCTGCCTTCCATCTATATATTTACAACAAGGGGTGGTGAGGGACAGAGTCTCTGAATTAAGCAGAAAGCTCTCACCCAGTCAAGAGATCAGAGCTAGATCCAACACCGTTTTTTAGCTCACTGCACCATCCCAGTTTCAGAACCTGGCTGTATGCAAATTAGTCTGTTCCTGTCCCAGTGCATGATGGGAACAGGACAAACCAAACTACAAAAGCCAATTCTTACACTGGGAAGGAAACAAGCTCCCGGGGACCGGTTTCTGGCATTACAGCCGTCTTCGGCCCGGTTTGCTTGAATCCTGATGGTGCAATGAGCAAGGGTCTCACATCTGAGAATACCCTTCCACGCTTAGGGTGGACAAAAATATTTACAACAAGGGGTGGTGAGGGACAGAGTCTCTGAATTAAGCAGAAAGCTCTCACCCAGTCAAGAGATCAGGGCTAGATCCAACACCGTTTTTTAGCTCACTGCACCATCCCAGTTTCAGAACCTGGCTGTATGCAAATTAGTCTGTTCCTGTCCCAGTGCATGATGGGAACAGGACAAACCAAACTACAAAAGCCAATTCTTACACTGGGAAGGAAACAAGCACCCGGGGACCGGTTTCTGGCATTACAGCCGTCTTCGGCCCGGTTTGCTTGAATCCTGATGGTGCAATGAGCAAGGGTCTCACATCTGAGAATACCCTTCCACGCTTAGGGTGGACAAAAATATTTACAACAAGGGGTGGTGAGGGACAGAGTCTCTGAATTAAGCAGAAAGCTCTCACCCAGTCAAGAGATCAGGGCTAGATCCAACACCGTTTTTTAGCTCACTGCACCATCCCAGTTTCAGAACCTGGCTGTATGCAAATTAGTCTGTTCCTGTCCCAGTGCATGATGGGAACAGGACAAACCAAACTACAAAAGCCAATTCTTACACTGGGAAGGAAACAAGCTCCCGGGGACCGGTTTCTGGCATTACAGCCGTCTTCGGCCCGGTTTGCTTGAATCCTGATGGTGCAATGAGCAAGGGTCTCACATCTGAGAATACCCTTCCACGCTTAGGGTGGACAAAAATATTTACAACAAGGGGTGGTGAGGGACAGAGTCTCTGAATTAAGCAGAAAGCTCTCACCCAGTCAAGAGATCAGGGCTAGATCCAACACTGTTTTTTAGCTCACTGCACCATCCCAGTTTCAGAACCTGGCTGTATGCAAATTAGTCGGTTCCTGTCCCAGTGCATGATGGGAACAGGACAAACCAAACTACAAAAGGCCAATTCTTACACTGGGAAGGAAACAAGCTCCCGGGGACCGGTTTCTGGCATTACAGCCGTCTTCGGCCCAGTTTGCTTGAATCCTGATGGTGCAATGAGCAAGGGTCTCACATCTGAGAATACCCTTCCACGCTTAGGGTGGACAAAAATATTTACAACAAGGGGTGGTGAGGGACAGAGTCTCTGAATTAAGCAGAAAGCTCTCACCCAGTCAAGAGATCAGGGCTAGATCCAACACCGTTTTTTAGCTCACTGCACCATCCCAGTTTCATAAAGCCAGGTTCTGAGCTGGGATGGTGCAGTGAGATAAATAACAGTGATGGATCAAGCCCTGATCTTTGGACTGGGTAAGAGTGGTCTGCTTAATTCAGACACTCTGTTCATCACCACCCCCTTTTCTGAATCATTTTTGGCCACTATAGGTGTGGCAGGGTATACTCAGACATGAGTCCCTTTCTCACTGCACCATCAGGATTCAAGCAAGCCGGGCCGAAGACGGCTGAAATGCCAGAATCCGGTCCCCGGTAGCTTGTCTCCTTTCTGGTGAAGAATTGGCTTGGTAGATTAGTCTGCCCTGTTCCCATGATGCACTGGGCCAGGGACAGACTGATTTGCATAAAGCCAGGTTCTGAGCTGGGATGGTGCAGTGAGATAAATAACGGTGATGGATCAAGCCCTGATCTTTGGACTGGGTAAGAGTGGTCTGCTTAATTCAGACACTCTGTTCATCACCACCCCCTTTTCTGAATCATTTTTGGCCACTATAGGTCTGGCAGGGTATACTCAGACATGAGTCCCTTTCTCACTGCACCATCAGGATTCAAGCAAGCCGAGCCGAAGACGGCTGAAATGCCAGAAACCGGTCCCCGGTAGCTTGTCTCCTTTCTGGTGAAGAATTGGCTTGGTAGTTTAGTCTGCCCTGTTCCCATGATGCACTAGGCCAGGGACAGACTGATTTGCATAAAGCCAGGTTCTGAGCTGGGATGGTGCAGTGAGATAAATAACGGTGATGGATCAAGCCCTGATCTTTGGACTGGGTAAGAGTGGTCTGCTTAATTCAGACACTCTGTTCATCACCACCCCCTTTTCTGAATCATTTTTGGCCACTATAGGTGTGGCAGGGTATACTCAGACATGAGTCCCTTTCTCACTGCACCATCAGGATTCAAGCAAGCCGGGCCGAAGACGGCTGAAATGCCAGAAACCGGTCCCCGGCAGCTTGTCTCCTTTCTGGTGAAGAATTGGCTTGGTAGTTTAGTCTGCCCTGTTCCCATGATGCACTGGGCCAGGGACAGACTGATTTGCATAAAGCCAGGTTCTGAGCTGGGATGGTGCAGTGAGATAAATAACGGTGATGGATCAAGCCCTGATCTTTGGACTGGGTAAGAGTGGTCTGCTTAATTCAGACACTCTGTTCATCACCACCCCCTTTTCTGAATCATTTTTGGCCACTATAGGTGTGGCAGGGTATACTCAGACATGAGTCCCTTTCTCACTGCACCATCAGGATTCAAGCAAGCCGGGCCGAAGACGGCTGAAATGCCAGAAACCGGTCCCCGGTAGCTTGTCTCCTTTCTGGTGAAGAATTGGCTTGGTAGTTTAGTCTGCCCTGTTCCCATGATGCACTGGGCCAGGGACAGACTGATTTGCATCACCACCCCCTTTTCTGAATCATGCCTTCCATCTAGTCGGCAGTTGTATCTTGGACAAGAAAGCCCTGCTGATCTGATTGCGGCTGACCTTGAGGAGAACAGACTCTAACCCACCGAGCCCTGCTGACGTCGTCGCGGCTCATCCTCGAATTTACGGAACGGAAACATCGGAGCCCTGCTGATGCTGTAGCGGCTCCCTCTCGAAGAGCAAGACCTGAACCATCGGAGCCCTGCTGACCTTGTCGCAGCACACTCTTTAGAACGAGAGACACTTGCTACCATCCAGAGCCCTGCGGACGCTGTCGCGGCTCCACCTGCCTACGAGTACGACGAAGTACTCCTGACCAAGCCCTGCTGACTTTGTCGCGGCTTGAAGAACTCTCCGGTCCGGCTGGACCATCGACGCTACCCTCACGAGCATCTGAAACCGAAGTGAGTAGGACAGCAAGTCCCTTCGCCAGCCCCCGTACCCCCCAGTTTGAGGATTGAGAACTGTGAGCAGGGTGCGTGGCGTGCCAGCTGGCCCTCTAAGACTGTCCCGTTTCCCCGTTCCTTTGCTACGAGACTTTTTGCGATCCCTCGATCTCCCTGTATTGATCCTCATTTTTATCTTGATAAAAGTTCATACTTGATAAAGATTCACTGTGTGGTGTCCGTTCGTAAGTGTGTTGTGTCGACAGTGTGTACGATCAGTCCTCCCCGGCGGGGACCCCCCTCGATAAGACTCGGCAGTAGTTGTGGGAGAGGAGGTCCCGGGTGGTTAGGAGAGTCATCTTGACCCCTGGGGTCACCGCCTTCCAACACAGGTCTAGCTGAGTTACTTTTCTTTCTCCCTCACGCCGATGCGCACCTAGAAAGGATAAGAGTGCCACTCTGGTAATTAAGGCACAACAATAAAATGCTTCCTACGTAATCCTTTTTGCAAGTAGGAGGCCTCATTGCCATTAGGGCTCCGCAGCCAAGCATTGCCCCAAGATGTACCGTTTTCTCCACCATAGTGCACTTTCAGCTCCTCACAGTGAGTCATGACAAATGCAGTAACAGTTACATGGAAATTAAAAACAAGCAATGGGAAGAGAAAAAGAGCTGCCCCACCCCTATCCCCACCTCATTTCTAAATCCCCGGCGGCATGTTCGAATAAAAAAATGTCTGAAGACATTTGAAGCTAAAGTGTTGTTTTTGGATCCATTTCACAGGGGAACAAATCGAGGAAAAAGAGGGTGAGAGCCATTTGTTGAAGTCATGGTTTTCTGCAAGTAAGCCGAGGAGCAAAGCGCCATGAGCAGCCACTGGAACAGAAGTGCTGCTCTCGTAAACAAGCCACGAAAGGGAACGTTAAAGTGATTGGACGGAGGCAGAGGGGAAAGCAACTTAATGACCCCTGACGGAGGAGGAAAAAAAAATAAGCCAAGCCAAGCCACCGAAGTTAAAAGTGATCGGACGGAGGCAGAGGGGAAAGCAACTTAATGACCCGTGATGGAGGAGACAGATGCTGCACGCATGCACGCGCATGTGCACTCAAGCTTCAGGCCAGCAGAACTCTGGTAGGTAGCACTTTTTTTACCCTTTACTAAAAGTCGAACAAGCGGCGCATGCGCTGCTCTAGGCTCGACCTAAAAACGGGCACCGTCCTGGCAAATCCGGAACGCCAGGTCACCCTACCTAAATAGGGTCTTGAAATTCACACAAGGAGAGGTAGGATATTCCGCTCTTTCTAATATATGCATGTATATACTAACATACACTCATGGAATTAGAGTGAGGACTACTTTTTGCCCTGAGGAACCCCCCCTCACTAGTTATCTAGCCCTTAGAGCCAGCAGAAACATGTCACCACTTTCAAAGGATGATGGGGCCATGGTACCCCTAACATCCAGTAACTTGTTTGTTCACATTTTAATCATACCTGAGGTATCACTTAAAAAAAGATATACCAGTGGTGGTATACCTTAAGGTAGTTTAAATGTAAACTGGATCTCTGTACTATCCACCAAAAGAATATATCTCAAGGACTCTCACATTAATTGGGGTCGAGTCCGTCCTGGTAGTACCATTTTACCTGGACCGGATGAGGTGGCCGATGATGAAGCATATGCCATTATGTGGGTGAGAGCACCTCATCTAAAATCTTTTTTTTTACCCAAAAGGGGTCCATTAACCTGGGGACAAGAAGTTGGAAATAGGAATTACCCATTATGTCAATAGATTCACCACACTTGTGATTTAGGATGTACACGCACCAGAGCAAATGTCCTCACTCACCATGAAGAGAGCTAATGGCTGAAGTGGGCTGACACTTTGCCCCATGATGTAGGATGTGGTAAGGGAAGAAGGAAAATGTGAAATACACTTGAACAAACCAACCTGAAGAGGACATTACGCCATGCCCAGGTATTGTAGAGTTGATGGCGTGTAGACCACGGCGCAGGGGAATCCAAGACAGATATGTACCAGGAAGGAGCGCGGGCTGGGACTGGCATGGAGGAGATGCTGGCATGCCGTGGCATGCAGTAGATAATGAAAGACCCTGGCATGAGAAAATGGCAGGCCTTGGCATGGAGGTGATAATGACAAGCCCTAGGCCAGACTAGATAGTGGCTGGCACTGGCACAAAAGAAGAGATGCCAGCCCAAACATAGAGGTGAAGACAGTAGGGTGTTCTGCAGCACCCCATGTCTGTCAGGGCTAGTGGAAAATATAGCATCCGATTATGAAATGACATGGGCGCGCGGGAAGGTCGGGTAGCAAGGTCAAAGCCCAACGGTTTTTTACGACTCTCACTCCACTGGTGACGCAGACCTCCGTGTAATATCCGCCCCGAACATCCTGAAGCGATGCAAGCGTTCTCGCTGTGCAAGCCCTTGCTTGTCTGGTGTTTCCGCATGGACTCTGGAATGTGTGAGGGAAGCAATATATTTGATTGTCAAACCCCGGCCCCTCCCCCCTCTCTCTGCCTCAGCTCAGTCTCCTCCATTACTGTGCGTGCCGAGGAGGGCACGTACGCGGCCAGCAGGGAGCAGTGAGTGAAAGGGGCAGAGAGGGGCGAGGAAAAGGAGGGGGTGGGGTGAACGGGCAGCCATTTGAGAGGGGAGGTGAGGGGAAGCGACAGCCATTGCAGGGGTTGGGTGGAAAGGACGACCCTGCAGCAACTAGGGGAGTATTAAAAGACAGGACGGGGGCATCTGTGGAAGAGTTGTTAGAATGAGATGGGCGCAGAGAAGGCAGATGCTCTCAGAAGGGTTTATTTACAGGAGGGCATGGGCAGGGCTTTAAGTGGGCCGGGTCCTGCCAGTGCTCAGCACCGGCTGCTTTTAAAAGCAGGTACCGAGACGGGTCACTAGCGGGCTCTCCATTTTCGCCCTCACTCTCAGAATGGAAAAAAAATCTTAACTCTGCAGCAGTTCACTGTTTTTGAGGTAACTTTTAATTTTTTGCAGTTCTATATTGCAAAACTGGAAGTGCTTTACATGAACACCAACAAGGACATATTCATTTAGTTTTTGGTAGGCACAGACAATTAAGTGATTTGCCTAGAAACACAAGATGTTGAGCAGATGCTGAGACTCAAACCCGCTTCCTCAGCTCCAAAGTTAGCAGCTCTAGCCACTATGCCACAACCTCTTGCGCAAAAATGAAAGCATTTTCAATATTATATACAACTAATCCATAGCTGTATGTATGCATGTAGTATATTTATCTTATGCAATTAACAACCTTTGACAAAGCCAATAGTCCTGGCTTGTTGTAGGTGTAATGTCACTTGTTGTATTATATTTGTGGAGGCAATAACAGAAGCAGCAAAATACCTGTCGGGTAGCATAATATGCTGAGCACAGATTTTTCCCAAAACCAAAACAGGGTCTGGGCTTCACTGGCAATAAGGACAAGCCTCACCATCAATTAACTATAAACCAAAAACAATACCAGTATTGCCTATCCAATTAAATTTGGACCAAAGATGATCACTCGAATCGCTGACTGAAACAGTGACTCTCAGAGAAAAGTTTTGTCCGAAATAAATCAAATGATTTTAATTGTTTTTACATCACATGTACCATATCAATGAGCAATTTTTTTGTTTTTTAGATAAACATTTAGATAACTCCACAAAAGTATGTCAAAACAACAAAATGAAACGAGTAAAAAAGACACTTTGAGGACAAATTGACAACTTACATTCAACATTCATACGGGACAACACACTGATATATATATACACATATAAACATTCAAAAAATCTATTTACAACATGATTTTTGAAAAGCATAGCATTGGAATTAAACAACTAAAGAGTTTTCATGTGCTTTAGAGTAAATCGAAAATTCCTAATGCTGGATAGAGAAGGTCTACGCGTTTCGATGACCCCTTGTTGTGGGGAAATCTCGTCAGGACCAAGAGCCTTTTGGTTGCTGGGTTCTCTTTTTGAAAGTGAGAATAGTGTTGCGCGTGACGCGCTCTAGATGGATATTGTTCTCATCAATTAGTGGTGGAAGTGGAGATATATAGTTGAAGCGTGGAAACGGGGCTGTTTCCCGGATCCGCACGGTGAAACGCCTTTTTGGATTGATTGATTCCTGTTAGTTTGTAGTATGATGAGTATAACTGGGGGTCCACGCTCTTCGGTCTCTGTCAAAGAATGCAGTTACCAGCACCATCCAGTCGATCGACTGGATGGTGCTGGTAACTGCATTCTTTGACAGAGACCGAAGAGCGTGGACCCCCAGCTATACTCATCATACTACAAACTAACAGGAATCAATCAATCCAGAAAGGCGTTTCACCGTGCGGATCCGGGAAACAGCCCCGTTTCCACGCTTCAACTATATATCTCCACTTCCACCACTAATTGATGAGAACAATATCCATCTAGAGCGCGTCACGCGCAACACTATTCTCACTTTCAAAAAGAGAACCCAGCAACCAAAAGGCTCTTGGTCCTGACGAGATTTCCCCACAACAAGGGGTCATCGAAACGCGTAGACCTTCTCTATCCAGCATTAGGAATTTTCGATTTACTCTAAAGCACATGAAAACTCTTTAGTTGTTTATTTCCAATGCTATGCTTTTCAAAAATCATGTTGTAAATAGATTTTTTGAATGTTTATATGTGTATATATATATCAGTGTGTTGTCCCGTATGAATGTTGAATGTAAGTTGTCAATTTGTCCTCAAAGTGTCTTTTTTACTCGTTTCATTTTGTTGTTTTGACATACTTTTGTGGAGTTATCTAAATGTTTATCTAAAAAACAAAAAAATTGCTCATTGATATGGTACATGTGATGTAAAAACAATTAAAATCATTTGATTTATTTCGGACAAAACTTTTCTCTGAGAGTCACTGTTTCAGTCAGCGATTCGAGTGATCATCTTTGGTCCAAGTTTAATTGGATAGGCAATACTGGTATTGTTTTTGGTTTATAGAGCACAGATTTTTAGCATAAAGGTGTGTGAGGTATTTTTGAGGTGGACTCTGCTGGGCGTATTGCAGTGGGGGTGCAGATGCTTTGACCCTCCAGGTAACCCGTGCCTGCGCGCTAGCCCCTCTGCATTGGAGCCTTGGTGACCGTATGGGGTAAGCTTGTACTTTCCTTTGTTAGCAGTGTCTGTGTAAGGGGGTGCATTGGGCTGAATGCAATACTGAGAGTGGTTCAATTGAGGCTAATGTCAGATTGGTGGGTTGGTGACCTGTGCAATCCCAGAGTAAGGGTGTTTAGGGCCAGATGTGCAAAGCAGTTTTTCAGTCACAAACGCTCCGATTCGGAGTTTGAATTAGAGAAACTGATTTTAGCAGCGTACTAAACTTATTTCAGTAGTTGTTACACTGTTACTGGGTTTAGAAATGGATAAGGAATCGCTATTTGGAAGAGGCGTGTTGTAGGTATCCCTTCCACATAGTGATTCCTTTCCATATATTCATTAATAGTTTAGGACCGAAATTGGGGTCATTGCCCATTACAAACGTGCTGACTGCCAAGCTGGGGTGGTAACCTATTCGTAGAAGGGAACGGGGTTCCTTGGGGACTCTCTCTCCTTTGTGAATGTGAAAAATAAGGTTCTTTTGTGGTAAGTAGTGGTTAATTGGACTACTGTAAACTCCCAAACAAACAATATTAAAAAAGTAAACTTTTCATTTTAAACATAATCATGTTTCCTATAACGAAACGCACTGGATTTTAAAAAACTTTACTGAAACGATATCACAGACAAGGTGATGTGCTGGCCCCAGCACACCACTATTCTTGTGATGTCATTCAATCATAGTGAGTCACTATTTTCGCCCAACCTCATTAATATTCATGAAGTATGTCGGATTCCGACCGGCTACAATTCCAATTTTTAAGAGCCGACCTATTAGTACATACGTTTGTTCCTAAAAACTTTACTGGTTGCCAACATACTGGTTGTGATTTGCAACTAGTATTTTGTAACCAGATATTAGTACATCTGGCCCAATATTTCTTGTCTACAGTAGGCCGGTGAAATTAGGTCTCTTTGTAATTGTAGTTTTCTCCGGGTTGCACTATCCTGGTAATCTTCTTTGTCTAAGTCACCTGTTCCCTTGTCTCCATGTACCAATTTCTCTGGCTCGTTACTCTGGTTTCTGCTCTGTTAGCACATGGTTTTACTGAAATGCTTGGAGGCTTTCTTGAGAGCCGTGATCACAACTTACTTGGCCGCTTAGCGCATTATGCGGTTATGGGTAGAATCATGTCTTTGATTGTGGATCTAACCAATGTAGGTTTTCTGTTTATGAGTGGAGTGGTATTTCAAATTGACACTGCCCCAAATAAATGTGAGTGGTTGTAAGATGAGGGTTATTTCATAGGGATAAGACTAATCTGTTGACCCTTCGCCCTGACAAGGAGTGTCAATTTTTCCAGCGGGGTGCTCAGCAAGGTTGGTATGGTGGGCTGAATCTCATTGGCATATGCCTAAAGGTTATGAGCTATGCCAATGCGGCCAAGCAGGGGTTCTGCTATGGGATAGATGGATGGAGGGCTTGGGCAGCCGAGATGCTTCTAACTGGTCTCCATCTAGTCACTAAAGTCAGGCAGAGTCTGCAGATACCAGCGTTTAGCAGACTTCACGGCATGTCCGATACACTTAGGGGTATATTCACAAGAACATGTGCTACACATCACTAAAAAATACTAACACAACTTTACACATCGCAGCCTATCGCGGGAAAATAACCCAGTGCCAACGAGGAATTCACAATAAGGCTGTACCATGCGATAGTCTGCCAAAACCGCGGTCAATGTCCGCGATACAACCACCTGGATGGAGATAAAAACACAAACCTCAACACAAAAAAATGTGCGATGAGCCTATTCACAATGAGGAAAGCAGGGATAAGCACCACCAGGCCTGCGACACACACGGCAGGCGGGAATAAGCACAACAAAAGCCTGAAAAAAACAAACAAACAGAAAACAACAGCCAAGCACAATGGAGGCAACCCGAGCCAGAATACAACCCCACAAGCCCCATTGGCAACAAAACATTGTACATGGCAGGCCATCTTGGACAAGATGAATGCAGCATGAGAGCGGAGGACAATGGAAGAAAACCAGACCATCCGGAATGATGCGAAACGCACACAATCAGAAACACGCCGACTACAAGAAGGCGGCAATGCACTCCGGAGGTGGGAAGCCAGCGCCACACCAGGAGCTGGATGACATGGAGGAAATGGTGTCCACCACATCAGTCTGGAGATGGTAGCAGTACTCGGGCACCGGAAACTGCCCAAAATAACAGACACAATAGCAACAGGGAGAGGAACCACATCCACAATTAAGCACAGCACAACAGCAGACAAACCATGCCCAAGAGTAACAACACCAACCAAGAGCACAAGTCACACAACCCGGAAATATCACACCACCAAACAAGCACAGAAGTGAAAACCACACTGCCTGAAAAGGAGAAGAGTGAGCCAAATCAGAGCTGAAGGAACATCTCACATACAATGCAGCACACACACATAGGAAGCAGAGCACCCAATATTGAACACAATGTGGTACAAACACCAAAATTTGCACAACCGAACACAGGACACAAGTGCACCCGCCTGTTGCCGGTAATCTGCCATACGCATTTGGCTAAGCTCGAAACAGGGACATGACAATGTACAAGTACAAACCCACAATCCTGATGGGCTAACAATGCACGTATGGCAGGGAGCCAGAGAGTCTGTGACACACACATTGGCATACAAATCAAGACACAACACAGTTGGAGACAAGTGAAAGTACGAAAACTTTATCAACAAGTGCGTCAGTACGGCCAAGAGAAGTGCCACGATATGCAGACCAATGCAGCAGCATGTCTTAATGAGGAACGTAGGAAAGTGCTCATGTCCACCTCGGGGGAGTCCATCATCAACACAAGTCAGTGCCAACCCACGTCGGTTGTCCGCGCATGGATCATAAGTCCAGGCCAATGCAGCCATGTCCACTGTTGTCTTGGGACATGTGACCAGATTCCCAACATGCAACCAGGAGTCGGGACACGTGCAATGGGTCACATCCAGTTGTGGCCGCAGGTAACTTGTTACTCGTCCATGAACGCAAGTGCAGCTGAGTAAGCCTACCTCTCCAATGAGCGATTGTCTTCCACCAGATCTGACATGTCATCGACATAATCCATCTGCTGACCCGGACAGATGTGCTGACTCCAACCACTGGACCCAATGTGCACCAAAGCCCAATTGGGTAGTGTCTGAATGTGCTCACTGCAAACGAGGACTTGTGCAATCTCCCAGGTCCAGTTTCCAGCCTGCATGCCAAACATCCATTCATGCCATAAACGGGCATCACAGTGACACTCCAGGTCATGGGCCGACAGGGGGCGCATACACACGTCGTAATCCATGTCAGCTACCGTTACCTTGGAGAGACAGACAGCCATGGACCACTTGAATATGCACGAGCGACAATGCAACACAGGCTGAAGGCAGGTGACGTCCGCAAGCTCAGCCGGTAACTGATCCGCAAGACTGCCAACGGCAGTGCCCTCAGTACATGCAGCAGACGTGCACGGTACAGGTCCACATGACTGGAGTCGAGCATGTGTCCGGGATGGTCTGTCAATGCGTCAATGGCTCTGTTTGAAGGGGCACTAGCATGCCCTGCGCCAGTCCTGAGGATGAAATGGCACAGCTCAGTGCAATGAGCAGTGTCTGTGTGCAACGGGTGCAGGACTGGGGTGGGGTGAGAGTACATGTGAAGGCCATTTCACGCACGTCAACTACAACCAAGGACTTCTGCGTGTGGGATGTGTACACATTGGTCTCACAACGGGCAGTGTGTAGTGTGGGAGTCGCAAGCAAATGCTATTGTATCTTTCAGGGGGTACTGGCCACATGCAAGTTCCTGCTCGGAGCTGCAGATGTGCTACCGCCTGAAAGTTCAGCGAAGGATCTTTCATCCCTAGAGTAAGTTTACCATGTGCATGCATATAGGAGCTGTACAGATGCCAGTCATGGGTGTGGTGGGATGTCTGCGACCCTGGGAACACAGTGACACTGGCCTTTGAAGGTGTGCGGCCACATGAGTGTAGGCCAATGGACCGGACATGGCGGACACAGGTGTACAGCCCATGGCTGGTTGTGATCGCGCTGCAAATGAGGCCAGGCAACTGACTCATGCATCCGCAGGGCTGATCCACATAACACTTGGCATGCATGTGCCAAGACCCCGAGCGGTCTCGCACTCCTACATGTCCACGTACGTGCGAGCCCACCCTCCTGGTGCATGCTACATTGCAAAATCGACTACTGTGGCCCTGGTGGTGACTACACCCCAACACAGAGACACACTTACCGCACTTCCTGCCCAAGGCCAGGTCCGAGCCACGCCCTGCTCCCCTTCTGAAGCAGCACACCCCTGCGCTGACCTGACGCTACAATCCTATACTTTGCAATGGAGAAATAATGCAATGCGTAGCTCGAAAACTTCAGTCCTCCTTCCTGCAGTCTCAGTTGGCACCAAGACACGCACACAGCGCTGCAGAGACTCACTTTCTTCCGGTGCACACGATGATCAGCCGATCAGCTCCGCAGTCCCAGGTTGCACGAAAGCCCACACACTGCTTCACTGAGACTTACTCCAACTCCGGTGCCCCGATATCTAGGCGCTCTTCACCAAAGCCTTTGGCCGCACCTCGACACCCTCACCGCGTTCGAGCCTCACTTCTCCTCCGGTGCACTTGATGACCAGTCGCTCTTCCCCAGCGCCTCCAGTGCACCCAGAAAAACACCCTGCGCGTCTGAGACTAACTCCACTTCTGATGCACACGTTGACCAGGTGCTCCTTACCAATGCCTCCTGTTCACCACCACACGCACCCTGGGCGTCCGAGACTGCCTTCACCTCCGATGCACACGCTGACCAGGCGCTCTTTACCAGTGCCTGCTGTGCACCACGACTTGCACCCTGCGTGTCCGAGTCTCACTACACCTCCGATGCACACGCTGATCATGCACTCTTCACAAATGCCTGCGGTGTACCACGACACGCACCCAGCGCGTCCAAGACTCACTTCACCTTCGATGCACACGTTGACCAAGCACTCATCAACAATGCCTCCTGTGCACCACGACACCCAGCCAATGCTTCAGAGTCTCACTTCTCCTCTGTGTGTCCAAGGTCACAGGGCACATCTTCTGAGGGTCTCAAGCTGCCACAACACGTGCCCACTGCGTCGCTTAAAACTTTTCTGGAAACTTTTATGTTCCTGTGTTTCCAAACTGGGAGCCAGCTCACCTCGGGCCCTTGGGGTAACAAGACACAGCACAAAGCACAGTCTTCTTCAAGCAGGGTGTCCCAGCGCACAAAGCACAGTCCCAACAGCCTCTTCCTTGATTAAAACAGCAAACTGCAGAACAGCCCCAGATCACAAAGCAGCAGTCTCTTCAGTTGTTCCTTCCTTAGCAGAGGTTCCTCTTGACCACGAAATGGGTCCAAGCCTTTTCAATCTCAATCCATTTCTATTCCAACGTTCAGGGGTCTCAGCTCTCATAGTTATACCCCTAAATGCCTTTGAAGTTCGTTGTGCTCAGGGGTCCCTGACCCCTGCCTAAATCCAGTTCTGGGTGTCTCCCTCCCAGTGTCAACTTTCTCCCTTTGATACTGGGGGTCTGGATCCTTAATCACTCAGCAGAAGATGGGTCAATAGTTTTATAGCAGAAACCCAGGCCTCTTCACCTCCTGTGGCTTCTTCTCCGTCTACTCTCCAGATGCAGGTCAGCATGGTGCCATCTCAACCCCTCCATGGGTCAAGACCTCCCCCAGCTCCCCTCATCTCTCAGATCCAGACAGTTAATCCACATTCAGCAGAGACTCGCAGAAATGCTTAAAGCACAAAACTCAGCCACTTTCTAAAAGAGTGATTTCTGAACCCACAGTGACAAAACCACTTTCATAGAAAGATGTGTTATAACACTGTGAGTTCATACATACTAAGCTTCACCTCTCCATTTTAAACTTATGGGAAAGTAGGCTAACAAACACAATACCCAGCCTTCCCCATTCTGTCCTATGGGCAGGATGGCCTTTCACCAGTAAAAAATGAAATGGAGTGTTTTTCACTGTCAGAACATAGCACACACCTCAGTATATGTTCCTGCCTTTTACTTACACTGCACCCTGCCTAAGGATTACCCGGGACCTACCACAGGGGTGCTCACTGTGTATTCAAAAGGGAAAGTAAGGCTTGACAAGTGCTTGCACTTGTCAGGACAACATGCTAACTTAGCAGACTGCATGCATGCCCTCCACTACAGGCCTGAGTTCCCTTCTCCGCGCACCGTTGCATTACTAGCCCTGCCACACACAGTGCACATTACTAGGGACTTTACTAGTAAGGCAAACATACCAATCATGACCAACCAATTACCATTATACTTTACACAGGGAACACTTGTGCTTCGACACTGCTCAGCAGTGGCAAAGTACCCAAAGCATCTAAGTTGGCAACTCTATGTCAGGAAAAAAGGTATAGGGGAAAGCAAAATGTTTAGGGAGCTTTAGCCAAAAAGGCCAAGTCCTACACCCCCTATCTTATTTGTTTTTAAGACGAAGAGATTCATCACAAAATGGCTCCCAGACAAGAAACATGGGTCACGCATGCCTGACTGTTTTGGATCTAGCTACCAACTCTGAAACCCTGAGAGCCCTATAAAATGTCAGTCTGAAGGCTGCAGTGAATAGGGTTGATTCATAGCTGTGCGTACAAACCAAAGGAAGGGTACCCAGGATTTTCCCAAGTTTGTCGCTAGAGCCCTACCAGTTGGTCACTGTTGATTCTAAGGCTTCTAAGGATTGCAGGGTGTCAAGGGCATGATGTAACGAAGCCGGTGAACCTGCACTAGAAAACCCCAAGTTCCACACATTTCCCCCCAACCAACTACAAATGAAGAGAACTAAAATAAAAAAATAAAAATAAAATAAAAACCCAAAACAAGGTTACAAGACATGAGAAAAAGTTGAGTTCAAATATAATTACAAAAGCTATAAGAAATCATTAGCAACATTTGTGAAATTCTTTTGTCTCTTTTGACAACAGAAAGGTGATTAAAGTTCTAAATGTGCCCATGTTCGAGTTTAGCAGCCTCATTGAAGAACTTTACAACCTTCAGTGGAGGTTCATATTTGGGCACACCCTGCTCCTTTCCAGAAACTCTACACTTAGCACATCACCAACATTTATTTGAGGAAACATGGTAGCCTTTCTTGCATTGCAATTTGTTTTTCGCCCTAAAAAAACCACCAAACATTTTAAAGACATCGACAAATCCATAAGGAATAATGGGGATGAAGCTCGACTTATGCACAGTAACACAATCAAGACTAAGATAAATCTTTTCCAGTTTTCCGGGACAGGATAATCGTTGGAAAGAAGAAGTTCTCTCTCTCAGTGCTTAATCTATAAAATAGTAAGTGACAGGGCCCTGGCCAGGAGGCCACCGCAGCTTGCACCACCCATTGCCCGTCATCGCTGCC
This sequence comes from Lissotriton vulgaris, assembly GCF_964263255.1. NCBI lineage: Eukaryota > Metazoa > Chordata > Amphibia > Caudata > Salamandridae > Lissotriton > Lissotriton vulgaris. The sequence goes on from NC_141697.1 coordinate 580,458,609, forward strand.
AATGACAGAACCAAAACAACTCTCTTGCTTGCAAGTGTTGTGTCCTGTAGATGGGAAGTGATCGCCCTAGGGGTATCAATCTGGGACCTACACTCCGGGGCATCTAATCCTAACTAGGCCTAACACGTGGCCCTAGAATAAACTCAGTCGGACACTGGGAATAACTTTGATGCTTGGTCTGCGCGCCTCTCTGAACGCCTGCGTGCGTGCAAGACCTCTTTTTATTATCAGGAGTCACATGACCAGCGCGCCCCACGCCCGGGACGCCAGGGGCGGACCTCCAGGAACATAACATTCCTCCTAAAATAAGGAAAAACCAAAACACAAACAAAACCACAACCACAAAAACATTTTCACTCCAGTCTCAGGGAACATTAGGACCGATACCTTCAGCGTCCCTTAAGCGCAGCACCACTTTACTGGCTGGTCTGCTCAGCTATATGCATATTTAAATGGGAACAGTCTTACGTGAAGAAGTCTCTTAACCAGCCGGAGGGGGTGGGATTGTCTCTCAATCGACGTTGCGACCCCCTGCGACTCAGCATTTCCGCTCCAGCCTCCGACTCGTGACTTGGCGCCTCTCTGTCGGCCCCCTCCGGATCTGGGGCCTCCTCAAGGGCCTCCGCGTCACCTCCCACTTCTTCACTGGAGGCCTGTGGATCGTTACTTTGTCTGACCTCGTGACTAGGTGTTGATTCGACATTTGGTGAATTAGTTGCAGTTTCAGTTTGTTCACCACCCTGCCGATGCTCTGACTCCGGGGCTGCGGAATGAAACAGTTTGAAGTGAGACACATTACGAGTCACCCTCTCTCGTCCTCGGATTGCTGTGAGACGGGTGCCTTTCACCCCAATCACTCGCCACGGCCTTTTCTCATAATTGAGTCTAAACTTGCCACTAGTGACGCGATTGCGAATAAGCACCACATCTCCTCGTCTGAACTGGGGTGGCACTGCCCGTCGTCTTTGGCTGATTTTGGCAAACGTGGTGTTTCTTCTCCTCGCAACCACCTCTTCATTTACCACTTCAGGTGACCACTGTGGATGATGAGGGATGGAGTCCGTTATCACTCTTCCTAGGAGAAGATGTGCTGGGGCAACCCCCGTTGTGGAGTGAGGGGTCTGGCGATAGCTTCGAAGAAACGTAAAGATGGCCATTTCCACGGACTGTCCCTTATCGTTAGCAATACGGATAACTTTGTTCAGTGTTCTCATAAACCTCTCGGCTTCCCCATTGGCTTGAGGCCACCGAGGTGTTATGCGCCTGTGGCGTGTCCCAAGAGATGACAAGTAGGTAGCCAAGTCCTGTCCTTGAAATGGCGGTCCATTGTCCGTTCGAAGTTCCTTCATGGCACCATGAGTGGCAATAATCTTTTCCATTTTGGGTATGACACAGTCTGCACTGGTACTTGTTACGATTTCCACTTCGGGGTACTTTGAATGGTCATCTATCATCACCAGAGTGTGCCTTCCATCCAGGAGACTGCCAAAATCCATACTGACCTGCTCCCAGGGTCCTAGTGGTCGGGGCTCCACAATAATGGGGGCTTCCTGGGAGGTTTCTCCCGTGACTTGGCAGGCAGTGCACGACCTCACCACGCTCTCCACCATGTCGTCCATGAGGGGGAACCATACTTTGGTTCGCAGCCGGGCCTTGGTCTTGACCATCCCCTGGTGACCTATGTGGGCTAGTCGTATCACTTGTCCCGTGAGAGCCGTTGGTATTACTAGGCGATGTCCTCGCAGTAGGCATCCTGCCGTATCTTCGTTAAGCTCAGCCCTGACATGGTACAAACTTTCCATAATTTTCTGAGCCTCCGGGGTGAGCGCCTTCCAGCTCTCCTTAGCTTTCTGCCAGTTGGCAGTCCGAAGGAGGTCCTTGGCCCGCTGTATGCAGGCGTCTTGAGCCGTGGCGCTCACGACGTCCTCCAGGGATATGGGACGCGGGCATGACCTGGCCACTACCCACTTCACATACGCTTCTGTTTCTTCCGCCTCATCCATCTCTTCTGGAGTCGCGGGCCTGGGATGTCGCGATAGGTAATCTGCCGGGTTCTTCGCTCCTGGTTGATACTCAATATTGCAGTTGTATTCCTGCAGTTGCAATATCCATTTTTCTATCCTTGGGGGTGGTTTCGATGAAGTCCCTGAGAACAGAGCCACCAGCGGCTTATGATCGGTCACCACCGTAAATGGCTTACCATAGACGTACAGGTGGAAGTGGCGACATCCCCAATGAATTGCGATGGCTTCTTTCTCAATCTGTGAATACCTTTGTTCAGTGTCCGTGAGGGACCTGCTGGCGAAGGCAACTGGTGTCCAGTCTATTTCATCTCTGGGCCTTTGCATCAGTACGGCCCCCAACCCCGCCGGTCCGTCATCTACCGCGATAAGTGTGCAGTTTCGCGGGTCAAAAAACGCCAGCGTGGTGTTGCTGGAGAGGGAGCTCTTGATGTCCTGGAACGCCTTCTCCTGTTCTGGTCCCCAGCTCCACGGAGTGGAGTCCTTAGTGAGCTCACGCAGCGGGAGGGTCAGGTTGGCCAGGTCCTTGATGAAACGACCACAGTAGTTTACCATGCCAAGAAAACTCCTGACTTCCGTGACCGTCGTGGGTGGTGGCGCATCCTTAATGTCTTTGACTTTGTCAGGATCGGGGTTGACGCCGTCAGCTGAGAAAACATACCCAAAGAACCCTAATTTGGTCCGTAAGAATTCACACTTGTCTCGGTGTAGCGTGAGTTCCGCACTGCGGAGCCTGCGGAATACTTGCGCCAACCGGTGATTGTGTTCTGGATTTGTTCGGGCATGCACCATGATGTCATCGTTGACATTTATCACTCCAGGTATGCCAGCAATCAGCTCCTGAATGACATTTTGGAAGACTTCAGCCGCACTGGAGATCCCAAAACTAAGTCTGGTGTATCTGCGAAGTCCAATATGGGTGGAGAAGGTTGTGATATTTCTTGACTCTTTGTCTAGCACCAGTTGGTGATACCCCGCACGAAGGTCAAGTTTGGAAAACCAACAGGCTCCAGCCATTTCCCCGATTAAGTCATCTATCGTGGGGGTGATATGGCGCTCCCTCTTAATGGCAGCATTTGGGAGGCGCATATCTACGCAGATCCGGACTGCTCCCGGCTGTTTCGGTTTCTGCGTGACCACGATGGGCGAAACCCAGGGGGTGGGGCCTGATACCTTCTCGATTATTCCGGCTGCTTCCAGCTTCTGCAGTTCTTCTTCCACTAGTGGCCGAAGGTGGAATGCAATGCGACGGTGTCGCAGGGCCACCGGTTGCACGGTGGGGTCCACGTGCAGATGTATTTCACGACCTTTGAGACACCCAATTCCCTCAAATAGATCTGGAAAGTCCATGATCAGCTGTTGCACCGACTCTTCATGTACTCCAAAGGCAAATTTGACCACCCCCAGGTCTTCGGCTGTTCTACAGCTCAGGAGCATGCCTTGACCTTCTTCCGACACGAAAATGTTGGCTCTTGTGACTTTGTCCCCATGGCGGACTGCCGCTTTGAACTTCCCACGGATCCGGAGCGGAATGTCTTGACCATAGGCATACACCGTGATGGGGGTGAGGCTGAGTCTCGGAGGTGTAGACATGTTGCTGTAGAGAGACGCACTCATAAGGTTTATAGATGCACCGGTGTCTACTACCACCATGATATCCTGATCCGCCACCTGGATGGAGCATTGGGGCAGTGTCCTGGTGCGTCTGGTGGCGGTGCCGATCATGTGCACCTTGTGTACGGACCGCTCCTCCTCGTCATCGTCATCCATGTCGCTGTTACTGGGCTCACCTTCTGCGACCGTGTGCACCGTCTGGCGTGGCTTGCGGAACCTCTTGGACCGACATACTTTTTCGAAGTGGTTCATCTTGCCACATCCTGAGCATCTCTTGCCCCGTGCTGGACACTCTGGTGCCGGGTGTCTCGGGCCTCCACAGTAACCGCATGACTGTCCTGATGCCCCACCTTGAGGGGGTGTCGCTCTTTTGGGCCATTTGGACGGTGTCTGGACCTGTATCTTATTGATCGGTTCCACCTTCACATTGGCTTGTAATGCAGCCTCCATGTGGGCCGCCCTGGCCTTGGACAGCTCCTTTGTGCGGCCAAGGGTGAGGATGTCGGGTAGAGGCTTCCCCGATTCTTCCAGGATTCTCTCTCGCAATTTTGCAGAAGCGCACCCTTGAATTATCTGTCCCCTGATCTCCTCCGTTACATCCTGGAACCCACAAGTTAGTGCCAGTTTCTTAAGTCTGGTGTGGTATGCATCCAGCGACTCTTCCGGCAGTTGCCGTGCTTGTCGGAAGATGAACCGTTCGTAGTCCTGGTTCGCCATTGGCTCAAAGTGTGCATTGAGAGCGTTAATCAGGGTATGATGAGTCTTGGGGGTCGCCTCTGTGAGGGTCCGAGCGATGGAATGAATGTCTTTGCCACCAAGGTGGAGAACCATGGCACGCTTCTGTTCCTTGTGGACCTTGGTGGCCTCGAAGAATATTAGGAGCCTGTCCACCCACTCCTTCCATTTCGGAGCGAGAGTGGAGGGCGCACCCTCCACCACAAACGGTTCAATGGGCGGAATGGTAGCCATCGCCCAGGACGCGCTTGATCAGGCCCGTGGCCGGCCGAGGTGAGGTCCGAAGAGGTACTTCGATGAGGCCGTCGACAACTGGGGTTTAGCACGGATGTGTCAATGCCCACCGGCAGTGCGGACGATGACCGCTGTGTGTCCCTCAGCGATCGCAGCGGAGCGCGTGCGACCGGCGCTCCGGCTTCGGACGGCAATGCAGCGCCTAGGGACGGGCAGACACCACGTCCCCTCGAGCAGCTAGGCAGGACCGGACGCCGTCCAGATCGCCTCGCCAGGCGTGCCGAGGTGCGATTCACGCACGTGCCACCGAGCACGGTGCGGCACCGGACGGGAAGATCCTGCGGGGGAAAGGCCTCGCGCGACCAATTGTGCTTCGATACGCAGCAGGGTAGCGTCGGGCAGCGCCGCTCACCTCCAAAGAGCCAAGGGGTAGAAGTCGTCGTCCCTCCAGGCGCGCTGTGTGGGGGTGTGTGTGTGGCAGCAAGGCACGAGCACCACGAGCGAATGGGAGCGCTCGCAGCCGCCTCACCCGAGAATGGGCACACACACGCCCGTAGCGAGGGGTCGGCAACCACCCTCGTCGCCAATTGTTGTGTCCTGTAGATGGGAAGTGATCGCCCTAGGGGTATCAATCTGGGACCTACACTCCGGGGCATCTAATCCTAACTAGGCCTAACACGTGGCCCTAGAATAAACTCAGTCGGACACTGGGAATAACTTTGTTGCTTGGTCTGCGCGCCTCTCTGAACGCCTGCGTGCGTGCAAGACCTTTTTTTATTATCAGGAGTCACATGACCAGCGCGCCCCACGCCCGGGACGCCAGGGGCGGACCTCCAGGAACATAACAGCAAGTGCAACAGTTGATATTATTCGAGCTGAGCAAAAAAAAATATAGGAATGGCTGGGGAGGTAGGTATTAGTCATTTTTAATGTATATTGTATTCATAACCATTGTTCTGCTCATCTCTAAATTAGATGTGCAGTATCACCATATGGCAGACTGTCATAACGTGGTGTTGACAGTTTGCCGGTGCCGATCCCAGAAACCAATTAAGCCCTGCTCTTTCCCTACAAAGCTCACTTCGCACCCGCTCATTTAGAGATGGGGGGACCGCCGGGTTTCCATGTATGAGCCATAGCTGCCTATGACTGTAGAAAGCCTTTAATGGCAGCACATCAACCTTGTGTCTGCTAGCCTCAGAGAGTGGGAAGGTCCGGTCATATTGAAATTAATTGTCCCATGTAACTGTACGCATACAGTAACCGGGGCAGGACTGGGAACAGCACTCAGCCCTGGCAGATTGCTTCTCCACCGGTCTTGGGAGCGGAGGAAGGGGGACTTGCTGCCAAACCGGCCCCCAGTGACAAAACCGGCACCCACCCCTCCAGCCCACCGGGGAAATACCTGGTGACCTCTACGGCCAGTCCGGCGCTGACAGCAACCCATAACTGTCATGCTTACCTGACCATGCTAACTCTTTTAAATTAGGGGTGCTCAATTCTGAGCAAAGACATCAAGGGCCCTTGGCACACCTGGCGAGGGTTTCGAACATTTGCTTGGTCAGTTCAAACTGTGGACTATTAAGAATGCTTTATGGAGGTCATCTGGTCTCGCTCCGTTAAGATCACCTCGGCACCTGCTTGTACTGCACTGTAAGTTAACAGACACGAGAATTATTCTAGAAGTCTCTGTATTAGGGCATACAAGTGTACACACTGATACTGGGTGTTCCCCTTGCTCCTGTAATATGTGGTTTAAGTTTTTCTTCATTAAATAATACTTCAGAGTCAACTGAAACTGGAAGATAGAGTTTTCTTCCACAAGACTTCTGAAACTCATATTTCCTCCCCGTGACAAAATATGGCAGGCACATCTAGCTTTGGGGGACTGCTTCTGCAAAACAAAAAAACAAGCACTGGCAAAACCAACTGGGCTGGCTTTGGCAAGGTAGGGTGATGGTTAATTACAATAATATGGAAAACCTATGTCACGAATATAAAAAAGGAAACTATGCCACCACCTAAATCTGGCCTCCATATTTTTGCAATACAATGTTTCAATTGAGAACACTTTCAATGATGTGGCTGTTTCGCTAGTTAGATTAATTGAAAAGCCTTTCTGTTGAGCCATATATTTTATTATTATTATTATTTGTGAAGGAGGCAAGCTTAAATCACGGCCTATGTATAATAATAAAGAAGCAATCATGGCCTAATCATCACTCATATTGCTGGCAGCTACAATGTTACAATGTCACTTTAACACTTTATAACAGCAACTACAACAAGCATTAGCAAAGCCAATAGGTTTCATCTATGCAAGACCTATTGGCTTTGTCAGGTCATTTTTTCTAGCGAACTTGCACACTGTGCTTCTGTGTATCACGGCTGATAGTAAAGAAAATGCTAGCGCTATGACATGGTCAACGCTGGCTGTGTCTCATAACGCTAATATTTTCTTTCCTTTAAAGCCATGTTGCACAGCAGCCAGCGCTCCTGTGCAGCATGTCTAAAAAACATTGATAAATCCAATAGATCTTGCATAAGCGAAACCTATTGGCTTTGTCATTGCCTGTTCTTTTTCTTGTTTTGTTTCTGTTTACTTAGTCTCTCAGGCTCCAGCTGTCCTTTCTCACCTACTTCAGCGAGGACGTACATTGAGGGGCAACAGTTCCAAGCAGACAGACATCTTGCCAGAGACAGGAGAAATCTGTCCAACAACAGATCTGCTGGAAGTGCAATGGGGAGGGGAGTCTAACCAGGGAGGGCTGAGTAACTCTTTTAGAACGAAACCCCTTGAAGAGAAGTTGTGAAATTTGCCACTTGAGCCCAAACAAGCATTTGCAATGCAATAGGTCTCGCATTATGAAAGTTTGAGCTATTGGTCTTGTAAATGACAATTTTTTAATTTATGTGTTGGTTTTGAAAATAGCTAAATTAATAGCTTTGTCATTTACAATGCCAATAGTTCTAACTTTCGCAAATGTGACACCTATAGCATTTGTAATGCAACATGTTTTGTATTTACGTGACTTAGATGTATTGATATTACAAATAACAATGGCTTTTAATTTTTTTAAATAATTAATACTTAAATAAAAGTGATTGTAGTTTATAATGGCAATAGCTTAAACTTTTGTAAATAACTTTTGTGAAGATTATGTTCAGTGTATTTTATTGTGATGAAAATCCAAGAACAGAAGTGAAATATTAACATCTTTTTATGACATTTGTAATAAAGCTTGAAACATTGAGGGAACATATTTGAACCAGTTGTTGTTGAATGGTTGCACAGATTGATGCTGTGATGGTGCGGAGTGATGCTGTGGTAGTGCTGAGTGATGCTGTGGTGGTGCTGCTGAGTGATGCTGTTGTGGTGCTGCTGAGTGATGCTGTTGTGGTGCTGCTGAGTGATGCTGTGGTGGTGCTGCTGAGTGATGCTGTGGTGCTGCGTTGAGTGATGCTGTGGTGTTGCACTGAGTGATGCTGTGGTGTTGCTCTGATTGATGCTGTGGTGTTGCGCTGAGTGATGCTGTGGTGTTGCACTGAGTGATGCTGTGGGGTTGCGCTGAGTGATGCTGTGGTGTTGCGCTGAGTGATGCTGTGGTGTTGCGCTGAGTGATGCTGTGGTGTTGCGCTGAGTGATAATGTGGGAGGAGGCACCGCTAGTGATTAATAGCTAAAACCCTGTAATACTATTGGGTTCCAAAATACTGACAATGCTTTCCCCACACGCATTGTCTGAACTCATTACTGCTTCAAGGAGGTCTGCGTGACTTAATCAGTGTGAGAAAGTCTATAAAACAGTCCATCTTTACAAGGGTCTGTTAGTGACAGGGATGGTATTCCCATCAAAACATGTATCCTGTATCAATGAAAAATAAATTGCACATTTAGGGACTGAGGGGGGTGCAGAAATTACCAGCTCTGGAATCCTCGATTAAGGCCAGTGAATGGACCTGTGCACAGTGATGGTGTTAGTTATTTCGCCCAGGATGAGGAATAACCTACGGACCTGGTTTTACAAGGTTAAAAACATGCCTGTGCGCCTTTTCCAGCTGCCACTTAGTTTGAGCGGGTGGTAAACGGGGGTGAGGGGTAGGTGCAGGTTATGATCAAATGTCAAGGAAGTCGTCCTGACCCAGAGAAGACTATGACAGGCGGGTGGAGCGTTCAATGCTCACTCGTTGCTCTAGGAGGGGAACAAAAAAAGCGGCCGCAAAATGAAATTAAAAGCGGCCGGGAAAGAGGGACAGACATAACGTAAGAAATCAAGAGGGTGTGTAGAGCGAAAATCGCAAAAAAATAAAAATCCACTGTGCAAAGGATAACGTGGGAAAGACAGAGTTGAGAGGTAATGCAATCTCGCCTTAAGTCAAAAAAAGTCAAAATTCAGTAATGACAAGTAGGCATGATCCAGTATAAGTGCTCCAGTACGATAAGCTGGAAACACATGGGAATTCCCAGGGCAAGGTAGTGCCTGAAAAGGCGATGTATTAAAAATAAGATGAAATAAGCTCAAAGTAACCAAATCCTAACAGTTTCTAATCTTGGGAGATCATGAAGTTTGAACCTACCCATCTGCCAGAGATGCCTAAATGTATATCTATATTCCTGTAAGTGAGCATATGACCAAGTGTGCCACTGTCCAGTATATACACCCAATAAAAGACTGAACGAAGTGTGGAAACAGCCCAAACTCGAAATGAAACCCCTCAGAATGGAGACACCATGGGCAGATACAGAAAACACTACGGACAAATCATAAACCCGCTCCATGTGTCTCTCGAGACGAATTCAAAATGGCACGAATAAAGAGATTAAGAAAACAGAAAGCAACAGGATTATACAGCGAAAGTTCCCGCACGAAAACCAAAAGGCTGTAAAACAAGGTTCGAGGACTGGGCGTAATCGAATACACCAGGGGTGGAGCTACGGTCCTATAGGAACCAAGCAGCTGGTTGGAGGGATAAATTGGCCCAGGGAGTGGCAGCCTGGCTCCCTGGCACTTGTGTGTGAAGTCACACAAGGAGAGCAGCAGCTGGGTTCGCATAGTTTCGGGGTGGCGTTTACCCCAATGCGCCACTGTGGGAACAGTTGCCCAAAGTAAAGGCTCTCCTACTGAGCAGAGTGAACCGCAATCAGGAGGAGATGCTCGTGCACACACAAACAGATTCTAACTCTCCTTGTAGCGAAGCGCCTGGTGGATGTCCGCAGCCAGCTGCCCCTTCCACCATTGCCCCTCCAACTCCATGGCATGGGAGAGGCGCAGCTCCGGGACCCACGTGCACTGCTTCGAACTGTGGGTTCAAGAAAGCAAATGAACCTGAATGCGAAAACAACGAGGACGCGAAAAGTCTGCAACAACCTCTTAAATGCCACTTAGTTTGCTTCCAATTAAAGGGACCCAATCGTATTTCAACAGCCTTCCTTACCCATCAGCTGCCAGTAATTGTGCAGCCTGCCGAATAATGGCAAAACTGTGAAAGAAAGGCTGATCTAACAAGACGTCAGCGCTTCGCGTGAAATGGATCCAAAAAAAAAAAGCCTTTGATGCAGCAGGGGGCGGAGAGCAGGGGGCGGAGCGGGAAGAGCTGCTGGCGAGGGAGGGAGATTGATGGGCAGGGGGGAAGCAGATCCCTTTGAAGCTGCTGCCTGCTTGTGGGGACTGGGAGGAAGGGTGACGAGAGTGAATGATTATGGGAGGAGAGATGCTGGCCTGAGGCAGAGCGCACCATATGGAGAGGGAGGGGGGTGGGCCGAGTGCAGGAGAAATGCTGCTGGCAGGGGGAATGCTCGGGCAAGCTCGTGCATGAGGAGCTTGTCACGTGATTCTTTTCTCATGAACTGTTTGAAATCCGCCTGTTAGGAATTTTTTGGATTGACAGTAATAGGTTCGAGTAAACTCGACCTAAAAAGACAAGATCTGCTGCACAGATAGAAGTCACTGCTGCGCCTTCTGCCAAGGCGCCCCCGCATAAGGGGAGCCAGCCTACGGCGAGACGCCTGACCCGCCCAAGGCATAGCTGCCATGGTTTCAGATTGCTATGTGTTACATTTTCATAATCTCAGTGTAAATATGAGTGACATTTCAATGACTATGAGTGACACTTTCTCACAAGCAAAATCAAGCAATGAAGATGAGGGAAATGTAGAAATATCACAAATTACACCCATTTGAGAAACGAGAAACTCAAAGAAGTTAGCTGCCGCAAAGTACCAGAAATGGAAGGGCCCACTAACCTAGTGCCATTGTTATCTGATTGTACTGTTAGGGGGTCAAACCTCAGGAGAGACTGTTTGGGGCACCCATTAGCCTAGGTCACAGCATGGCTGCGCAGGGCATGTCCGGCTGTACATTATTTCAAAACGAATGCAGTATAAACAAGCATTTGCAATGTAACAGGTCTCGCATTTACGAGACTTTGAGCTATTGATATTGTAAATATCAATAGCTTAAATTCTCGCAAATGGGAGACCTATTGAAAAGCAAATTTATTCTTGTTTCCAATCGCTCCATGCAACGCTTGCACTTAATAGAGGCCACGCCCCTTTCTTTAGATAAGCCGTGTCTAAAGAGAGGTGTGTGGCCGCCATTAAAGTGAAAGCACAGTATGGGGCATTTTTACCAAAAAAGCATTTGTTTGAAAACCAAATGCATTTTTTGTAAAAGCGCCCCAAATAGCGTTTAATTTTGATGGTGGCCGCGCCTCTTTCTGTAGACTCGGCTCATCTAAAGAAAGGGACGTGGAGTCAATTAAGTGCATGCGCAGCATGAGGTGCTTGGGAACAACCCCAAAAAATGATTTACAAAGCAATATGTCTTGCATTTGCAAGAGTTTAAGCTATTGTAATTTACAATGTCAAATGCTCAAACTCTCCTAAATGACCTATTGCATTGCAAAGAAGCGGCCGCCACTGTTCCGGCTGCTTGGATAGTTAAAGTTCACATGGCGCGCTGAATGTTGATGCAAAGCACGTTGTGACTGCAGTAGGACAAACCTCAATAAGAAAATAGTGCTTACGGACTAAATAATACAGACCATGTAACAACAGAAGTAAAAGGAGCAGTCTTACAAATGAAGACAAGGTGGTACTAAGGAGGGACTAACAAGCTAATTACTGAATCAGAAGCCAGCATTTACAAAGACACAAGTCAATGAAAAATGTAGGTGAGAGTGGGCGGAACGTCAAGTCCATACTCTAATACAGCATGCTTCCATGCTCTGCCCAGACGCGACCTAAAAATCAAAAGCTGAGCAGCCGACCGCCCTGGCTCGCCCGCCTATAACATGAGTCAGTTGGGCACCAGTGTCATGATGGCTCAGTCTAACTGTATAATACAGGCAATATTTGTCAAAGTCAGCGACGTGTTTACTTTAATAATAATATTGACTCTCACTCTGAGGCACTTACTGATGATTAGGGCTCCCGGTTTAATGGTATTTATTTTTTTGCCATTTCCGTCTGTATTTATCCATATTTCTTTTTTGCTAATTTTATCTGTATTAATCCATATTTATTTTGGGTTTTGTGGAAAAATTAAGCTGAAATTAGTAGATTTCCACATTTATTTAACCAATAAATATGCACTCATGCTTGAATGTCTGCCAGGTTTCAGTGCTGTGAACACCCACAGAATATAAATCAGTGAACTTATATGAAAATATGCACATTCCAGTATCAATGTTGTGCATATCTACTGTGGTCAAAGCTTCTTTACTAAAATTCCTTTTTTTTAACCCCCTTATCTATCAATCTACTCATCTATTGGCCTGGCAGCCATGGCAGACAGTATTTAGAATTACTCAAAGGCTACTAAATTTCCGTTTTTATCCACATTTAAAAATAAATACAGACAAGAAAATGAATGTTTTCTGTCTGTATGTATGTGTAAAAATCAGTAAAAATGGAAAATAGGGAGCCTTATTGATAATTCATGATGCAGATGACTCCTAGGTGGCCTGGCTGCTGGTGTCAAGTCCTGTGGGTTAGGGTCATGCACCCCCGGTCCTGTGATGTGATGCAGCCATGGCCCCGTCATACAACCTGTGAGCAGCTTTGACCTATATTTGCTGCACCCACACTCTTTTCACAGAGAGTGACCTGCCTCAGTGACTCCAACTGAGTCAGCTGCTCTTGGCAGAGTCGCACGTGCGGGAATCCCATCCAGATTGGAATCCATTATTTACCGCCTGCAGTGGTGAGTACAGCTCTAAGCCTGGCTTGCCCTGAAACAGCTCAGCTCTGAGATGACGGCAATCGAGTCCGCACTCATGGAATTCGATCTGACCACCTCATGATCCCCGTGGTTCTGTATGCCCCACGGTGCAAGCAGCGAGGCTGAACTGGAGCTGCGCGTTGACTTGCCCAAAAGAAGTGCAGCAGCCGGCCCAAACTAACTTAATTGACTGTCGGATGGGCCTGTGACTCACCCTGATGGCACTAGCCTATTAAACTGGATCTCTAAATTCACTCACTCACTGTCTGTCTTCTTACTAGTCAAGCCATCGGGCAGCACTGAATGTGACATCAGTTTAAGTTTTGAGCATGTGTCGGTCCAGGGGTGTGTCTCTGTTATTACAACTTAGATACATTGTAGCAGTACTCGCTGAGCTGTGAGCACTCAACAGGTCTTCAGCCAGCATCCTTAGTCTGCCGGGAGGAGCGCACACCGCGCTCAGTCACAGCAGCTCAAGTCGATGTGCATTATAGCAGCGCTCCGTTTGACAGCTGAGGAGACGCTATAATGCGTGATTTTCCATTTCAGTGCGTTGATGCGGACCACCACACTGAAATGCATTAGACTAACGCTTGATGCGTGGTACTTGGCTGGGCTATATTGGCAGCGGTGATTGGTCCTTAGGTGCATAGCGACCCTGAAGCAGTCATAAACACTTCCGGGTCCCCTCCGATCCAGTCTGCTCCGGGCCCCGCCCATAAAAGCAGCGGCTGAGCGGTGATGCTGTCTTTTTTTGCTCATTGCTCCTGCCGACGAGACTCTACCAGTCCCCGGGCACTAGAACAATTTATTTTTGTTTCTGTGTCTCGCATGTCTGTCTTTTTGTTTCCCTGCAGACAATCTCAGCGTCGACATGCTCACTATGCTCTGCATCTCGGCAGCGATATCAGCTGATCTTGGCATTGGGCCATTACCACTGGGAGCGGCACAGGCTTGAGTGATTACTTACCTGACCCATGGTGCATAGCACGCTGTGGCGGCTCCGGCGCAGAGGCCCAAGTGAGAGGGCAAGGGAGTTGGGGACTGCATTATTAGAACATAGGGAGGTGTCCCTGTGCACAGTGCTGTTTTTGGGGTTTATTGGAACAGTGGCTTTTTGCATAGTGAGTAGGGGACAGCCTTTTCCGTTGGCCCTGTATGTTTGTATACTACCCAAGCCTCCAACAGTTTATTGGGTCCCCCACTCTCCCCCTCGTTTACTTGTGTGCTTTTAGGCATTTGGGTTTGGGCATGGTTTTAAATAGGGTATTGTTTTATAGGTAGTCCCGTTTCTGTTGTGTCGTCAGGGTTCTCCACTTCTTAGCCAGAAGCTGGGTGGGGGGCACAGTGTGTGTTTTTTGTTTCAGTTTCACCCAGGGCATTCAGTGTGTGCAGGGATGCAAGGTAGGGCACAGAAGGGTGCGAAAACCACATGCATGGTGGAGCTTTTGGGAGCTATGATGAGCAGGATGGATGCCATGGCTGAGTTGAAGGGCCGTCCTTCTGCGGGGGCAGGGAGCAGAGGAGGGTCATTGGAAAGGCCTCGGCGGGCAAGAGTGGCCCCTCAAGCAGCAATCTATCCTGTACCAAAGAGAGCTAGGGGGCAGTCTGGTAGGATTGGGGAGAGAGCTCCCCCGAGGCGAGGCCTGGGGAGGAGGTAGAAGTTCCTTCTGGACAGAGTAAGGTGATCTCAGTGATGTGGTCCCTGGGGAGTGTGCCATCAGGACTGGGGATCCCGGGATTGCTGTTGGAGCAGGGCAGTGTGTCATCTGTGATGGGGTCAGGAGCTGGGGGGGGGGGGTTGTGCATAGTGGCAATGGCTGTTTGGCAGTGGGGGGTGACTTCAGCTGGTGTCCCAACCAGTCAGACTTAGTAGCCAATCTGGCCTGTGTCCTGCCGTGGCTTTTGAAATTTGGAATATTTTCCACCCCTGGTTGGGGTGGAGGTTATATGGCCACTGAGGGTGATGACTTGGAGAGGGCCAGGAGGCTGGTTGCACACTTAGAGGGGTCCGGGCCGCAAGGGGTCCATACAGGGTCTGCTGCTCCGGCTGGAGTAACAGGTGCCACACCAGGGGTCTTAGTGGGGAATCAGGTCACAGGGGTTGCTCAGGCAGTGGCCCTGGGACCATCAGATGTGAGAAAAACCCTTTTTGAATGAGCACAAGGCAGTACAGGAGTGGCGGCTCCAAAAGTACAGGATTCCCCAACTGCAGGTTCAACAACTCTGTGGCATAGTCTAGGTTTGGGGCAGGTACGGCAAGGGCTTGATCAGTTGGGCAGGCATAAACTCCAAAATAAGGATCTCTCCGCTATCTAAGGAGAACCTAACCCAGTAACCACTAATGACATCAATACGTCTTATGCCTCCTTTCAGGACTGGATCACTAAAGGACTCGACGCCCTCATACCTGCCAAATGGACTAGAGGACGCAGCACCCCCTCTAATCCATGGTATGATGAAAATCTGAAAATTCTTAGAAAGGAATGCAAAGTAGCTGAACGTAACTGGAGAAAGGACTATAAGGACAAGGATAAAGCTTTATACCTGACCAAACTTAAATCTTATCATAAAGCTATACGTGCGGCCCGCGCATCCTTCTATGCCAAGGAAATTGACTCCAGCTCCAACCCTACGAAAGCCATTTTTAAACTGGTTCAAAAGCTGCAAAACTGTGGCTATCCTGCCCCGGGTATCTCTTCCACTCAGCAGTGTTACGACCTCGCCACTTTCTTTATTGAAAAGGTGAGGAAAATTTATAACACCTTCTCACAGAACCCTTCTGACCTCACTAGTTCCTCCAACTCCTCCTTTACAGGCACCAGACTTACTTGTTTACCTGCAATCTCCCACGAGGATCTAGCTAAACTCTGTAGAAAGGTGAAATCTGGTGCCCCTTCAGATCCCATGAGACCGGCTCAATTTCTAGAGGCCCTAGACTTCTTTCTTCCACCCCTGACCACACTCCTCAACCTCTCCTTCTCCTCGGCAACCGTTCCCACATGCTGGAAACAAGCATGGGTCACCCCCATTATTAAAAAGCCGACCCTGGACCCCACAAAGCCAGAGAACTATAGGCCCAACTTGCTGCTCCCCTGGGTGGCCAAATTAGCAGAAGCCCATGCTAACTCCGTACTATCAGACCACATGGCCCAAAACAACATCTTGGACCCTTCCCAACACGGGTTCAGGCCAGGGCACAGTACGGAGTCCGCCCTTCTATCCACCACCGAACATCTTCGAGGGATACTAGATGCCGGTCAAAGTGCTGCGCTGATACTACTTGATCTCAGCGCAGCCTTTGACACGGTTTCCCATAGTATCCTGCTGAGTCGTTTGGAAAACATAGGGATCAGTGATCTGGCCCTCGAATGGTTCCGCTCGTTCCTATCGAACAGATCCTTCCGTGTCTCAGCACCCCCGTTCACCTCCCGATCACACTCTATCGGCAGAGGAGTCCCGCAGGGTTCGGCTCTCAGTCCATCCCTTTTTAACCTGTACGTGCAGCCTCTCGCGGCAGTGGCTAGAGAATGGGACCTCACGCTGGTGTCGTACGCCGACGACACACAGCTGGTAATTACCCTCACCGAGGCCCCCTCAACTTCTGCCACGAGATTCAGGGATGGACTGGCCGCAGTCGCCCACTGGATGACGGCTAACTGCTTACAATTGAACGCTGGGAAAACCGAGGTGCTGCTCCTGGGTAAGAACCCCAGCTGTTGGAGTGACCATTGGTGGCCCCCCTTGCTGGGCCCCAGCCCACCCTCTAAAGCTCTGGTAAAAAACCTGGGAGTTTGGTTGGACTCCTCACTGAGCTACCAAACTCACACCAAAAAAGTAGCAGCTACGTGTATCGGGCTACTGAGAAGACTTAATTCCATTCTAGGGTTCTTCGACCCCAAAACACGTCAACTCATAGTCCAATCCATCATCCTTTCCCGGTTAGACTATGCTAGCGTCCTATTGTTAGGCGCTTACAAAGCTGAGACAACCAGGCTTCAACGAATTCAGAATTCTGCAGCCAGGGCGATAGTTGGCCTTCCTAGAAGATGCTCTGTTAGAGCCACCATTCAAAGACTCTATTGGCTCCCAGTGGAAGCCCGAATCCAATTTAAGGCTCTTACCACTGCCTTTAAAATCATCAAAACTGATGGCCCTGAACTCCTCCCCCCGCTTCTAACACCCTACACCCCCCAGCGCAACCTCCGCTCCCTAGGTCAACATTTGGTAGTGGTCCCCCGCACGAAACTCTGCCGTGTTGGGGGTTGTTCTTTCAGGCTTCTGGGAGCAAAACTCTGGAACTCCCTTCCCCTGAGCATCCGCCGCCTTGACAATTTGTCCGCTTTTCGCAAGGCGATAAAAACTCACCTGTTCCCACTGCCCTAAGCCTTTGGCCTCCCAACCCCCTCTCAGTAGGTCATGCTATGGTTTCTCAGCGCCGGGACGCCCCGTTGCTGGGGCAGCTGTCGCGCTTCAACAAACTCATAACATAACATATCTTAGCCGAGGTGAAAGAAAAGATTTGGAAGTGGGCGTATGCTGATATTTTTCATTTACTCCAGGACATACTTGATAGGGAGGAATCAATACGGTGCAAAGAATGGGCTCATTCCAGGGACTGTGGCCACTGGCGATACAAGAAGAGGGTCGAGGAAGCATTAGTCAATTGGATTAAAGTGTTTTCCATTCATCAGGCAATCCTGGATGAGCATTTTAATGGTTTGGGCGCCCAACTAGTGTGCCACCAGAGCAGGATAGCATGCATGCACAATGAGTATGGTGGTGTGGGATGGGAGGAGTGCGACAGAGAGCTCAGGAGAGTTAAGGCAGCTAGCTGCACTTCGGAGTGGGATTATGGTTGCTACACATGAAGCACCCACACCCGGATGCAGCCTCCAGTCAGCCCTATTGTTCAGGTTCCTCCAGCAGCCCAGAAAGGGGGGTAGGGGGACATGTTGGGATTCTAATAAGTGTTCCTGTTCCAGACCTCTCAGGACATGGATATTCATGCACTCCTGCTCATTTTGCGGCCTGTCCTCACATCCCAAATCAAATGACTTCAAGAAGTCTAAGGATAGAGGGGCAAGAAGCAGGATTGATGATCCATTCCTAATCAAGGTCCGCTCCCCGGTGAATTGGATAGCAATGATCCCATGACTTAATATGTACTGTAGCCCAGTGGCAGCCCAAGTCCTGTTAGAAGATTTTAGGGATGGCGTTCCCGATTGCAAAAACTAGCAGTCCCTGAGGTCCAACTGGGAGGTGGCTGCCACTAAGATTGTCAAGGAGGTGGGCCTGGGGAGAGTGGCCTGCACATTTGAGTCAGTACCCCTCAAAGGTTTTGTTTGCTCTCCTTTAGGGTGGTGCCCAATAACGATCGGAGGGAGTTTAGGTTAATACATAACCTCCCTGCTCCTAAGGGTCAGTCTGTAAATAAAGCTATTGATGGGATCCTATCCTCTGCCAGACTTGCTTCATTGGACCAGGCGATTATGATGCTTCAGGAGTTTGGGCTGTGCACCCTCCTTGTCAAGTCAGACATAGAATAAGCCTTCTGACTTTCCCCTGTGCACCCTTAGGCTTTTCACTTGTCAGATTTTCTGTGTGAGGGGGCATATTATTTTGATAAACACATGCCTATGGGTTGCTCGGTCTCTTGCTCCTACTTCGAGAAGTTCAGTTCTTTCCTCAAGTGGGTGTTCAGGCAGAGAACAAGACGTCAGTGGGTCTTGCATTACTTGGATGATTTTTTCTTCCTGGTTTTGCCCGGCATGCCAGGATGCAACAACACGTTGCAGTCTTTCTGGGCATTGATGAGGGAGTTTGGGCTTCCTCTGGCAAGAGGCAAGACTGTGGGGCCATCAACGGTCACCTAGTTCCTGGGAATTGAATTGGACTCAGATGCTGGTGTGTCATGGCTCCCCATAGGAACGTTTTTGCCTTTTCCTTGTCTTGCAGGATTGTTTGGGTGCAAAGAAGGTCACGTTGCATTAGTGGCAGAAGGTGATTGGACAGCTTAATTTCACTTCATGGATCAATCCCATGGACTGCCCATTCTTGCGATCCATTGCACAGGTGATATTGGGCCTGAGGGAGAAGCAACACCACACCAGGTTGTCAAGTAAGGTGCCGCTGGACATAGCTATTTGGCTGGCAATCCTGTGGGACTTCAATGGCATGGTGGTGTGGCTCAGCCCTGCCAGGTCCAGTGAGGAACTAGGCCTTTTCACGGACCCGGCAGGCAGTGAGGGTTTTGGTGCCATCCGGGTCCCGACCTGGTGTACACAACACTGGCCTGCTGCCTGGGTGGAGTATGTTCTGGTTACCAACATAGCTTTCCTAGAGCTCTTTTCCATTCCAATGGTGTTGTTTATTTAGCCAGACCAGTTACGCAACCAGTCGGTCATATTTTGGTCAGAGAGCATGATGGTGGTTGAGTGCTTTAATTAACAAGCTGCCAAATGTAAGATGATCCTCAGGTTATTGAAGAAGATGGTGCTGCAATGCTTGAAACTTAATGTATTGTTTAGGGCCAAGCTTGTCCTGGGGGTATTGCTGATACCATATCTAATTTCAAGATGCAGGTCCCACCACCCAGAAGCAGCGGAGCCCCAACGCCTTTTCCAGACCATCTATGGTGGCTTGGTGCCCAAGCCTACTATACCTCATGCAGCTAATTTAGCCCCCAGGAGGAGGCAGGCCTATGATGGGTCATTCAGTGCGTACCATAGTTTCTTTGGAACGGGCTGGCCGGCATCTTCCTCAGTCCTGTCGTTGTCAGGGGCCCTAAGGGATAAGGGGTGATCTGCATCTTCCGCATGATGCTGCATGGTGGCAATTTCCTTTTTCTCTAGAAGTCTCTAGAAGTCTTGGCCACCCGGACGTAACCAGATCATTCATAGAGCAGAAGGTCTTGCAGGGATGGCAGCATTTGCAGGGGGACACGCTGGATGGCAGGTGCCTCATTAGTATCAGCAAGTTGGCAGCAGTCCTGAGAGTCCCGGGTAACATCTGTAGGTCCACTGAGGAGGCTCTCCTTTTCAGTGCAGCATTTACGCTGGCCTTCTATGGGGCTTTCAGAGTTGGAGAATTGGTGGCCAAGAACAAGAAAGATATGCAGGGAGGGATGCAGCTTTCTCATGTGAACATTTTGGAGGGTTCTTTGACGATTACGCTGCTGCACTCTAAGACAGACCAGGTTGGCAGGAGGGACAACATCATCTTGCACAAGGCACCGGGCAATGCCTTCTGTCCCGTGGACAACCTCAAATTATTTTTGGCTCATAGACCGAGTGGGGCAGGGTGTCCCCTTTCAGTGCATACAGATGGGTCCCCTTTGACAAGGTTTCAGTTCTCCAAGGTGCTTGGTTTGGCGATCATGGCTGCAGGATTTGACTCCACAGATTTTAGTTTTCATTCATTCAGGATTGTGGCAGCCACTGAGGTGATAGCAATGGGACAATCTCGTCAGGCGGTGCAGGGGATTGGCAGAAGTTCTTCTGAGTGTTGCTAGCACTATGTTAGGTTGCACATGCTGTAGGATTGCTGCTAGTGGTTGTTTATTTTCTTTCTCTCACAGTTTTCCAATACTGGGATGCAGGGGGGAAGTCCCACACCATCCCAAGGCCGCAATGGCATAGGGGGTTTTTGGTCACTGCCCACAAACACTCTGTCAAGCGTATTAATAGAAGATTGACAAGCTGTTTAGATTGCCCCATTTGAAGACTATCCCGCATGGGTGCGTTCAAGGGGAGCGTTTTTTTGTCCAGCATGGGGTTCACCTCTCTAAGGTGGGTAATGAGATTTTTCTTGAGAACATCCTAGCCTTATTCATAAATCGGTCATTTGAACATGGCCTTCTTGGGGGGAGGCTAGATAGTAGGGGAACTATGCTGGCCTGTGGCGGGTGATGTCATGATTAGTGGGGCACTTCCAGTCCGTAGAAGGCATCCTTTTACTTTGGATAGGTGGGGACGCCGTCTCACAGTGCCCTCCGGGTGGTGCTTGCAGCAAGTCCACTATAGGGTGTGGGGATGTGGGAGTACACACTTCCAACAGGCCATTATGGCCAATCCCCACAAGGGTGCATGAGCGCCAAGGCAGCACATGCCCTTGGGGGGGATAATGAGCGTGTAGGGGGTGCCGGAGGTAGGTAACCTGGAAGGCAGATGGGCCCTCTGCACAATCTTACTCCAGGATAGGAGGAAAGGGTTTGGGCTCCTCCCCTTAGAGAGGGGGCCTCACAGGTTGACCAGTCAGGATCTTACTCGTAGGCTCAATGCTGGATACGCAGGGACAAGGCTAGGTAAGTTTAGGAATGGCTATGTATTAGAATCTATGTTAAGGTTAGTCATCCATCAAAACTGTAAATAATACTGTATAGGGTTTATGCGTATCATCAAAACTGTAAATAATACTGTATAGGGTTTATGCGTATCATCAACACTGTAAATAATACTGTATAGGGTTTATGCGTATTCATTTTGTAAAGGGATATTGAGTGAACATTTTTTTAACGTGTGATGTTTTGTTGTCATAATAAATATGGCTGGGGTTTACGACCCCTAACCCAAAAAGTTTTACAAAAAGGAAAGTTGTCCTGTGCTGTCTTTGCGATGGGGGATGATGGGGGCACAAGGAGAGACAATCCGGGGGCCATTTAGTGGGAGAGGCGGGTCTCAGCGGTACCTGTCCATATCCAGACTTGTCAACAGATGGATATAAGGAAGGTTTACAGAGGATATAAGAGGTCAGTTTTTCTTCCTTTCGCCTGCTGATGCACAGAGGCAAACTTAAATAAGACATTGTGTAGAGAATTAGAGCATCTGTTAGGCTTCCAAGGTAATAAATGCTTCCCACACGCTTCCTGCAATATCCACTTCTATGTGCTGATAAAAGGGAATTATGTTTAATGCTGTGTTTATATGAAATGAGAGAGTTCTTTATGAATTCATTTTAGGAGAGCATACAGCGTGCTCTGTGTTAATGAAGGAAGCCAGTGAGCGTTAAAAGTAATAATAGTTTGTTTACACAAGTACCAGAATCTCCCTGTTTTACCGCCACAAATAACCACAATAAACCAGCTCAGTGTAACCATTTTTATCAATATTGAAAGGATGAAAGGCTGATCCTCGAACCTGCTTATTTTCACCCATATCTCCATCACTGCGGAGACTGCACGCTGTGTCCACCCTCACGTCTGTTGGGCTCAGGTCTAAGGCAGGGCTGTGCGTGGGGTGCTTGGGGGAGTGTATCTCTCTTGTGGGGAGGGTGTTGCCCATTGCTGGCAGTAAAAGCAAGACCTAGCTGTCATACCTGCAATTAAATCAAGCATTTGATCAGCTCAGGTGCGCAGAAAAAGACCCCTTCTCTTGTCTCAGGTCAGAGCGCGTCTCTCCAGTGCGTGGGGTTTGTTGTAAGGGCCGTGCGATGGAGACCTCCCTCCTTCAGAGTCAGAGATGTCACTGACCTCATGTTAGCGAGGCAACATTGGGCCTTCTCCCTAGGGATGCTATACTTTACTTTGGCGTGTAACAACAATTTAACACAAAACGTTAAATGTATGTTTATTTATACCGAGATTCGCACTGGTGTTTAGACATCTCGTAAACACTCCTTGTCAGTCAAGCAAATCCAAGTTAATGTTAATGTTACAACAAATGTCCTGTGCACACGTAATGCGAGGTGAATACAAACGTCAAACGTCATATTTATTTAAAGAACAATCCGTAGTAAAATGAAACAAGGTGGACACAGTTGAAAGTTTCTTTTTTTTAAAGTTTGTATTAGACCTTTCTTTCTGGAAGGGTGATCACAAAAGAAAGTAACCAGCCGACACGTGTTTTGTCATGCGGGCAAGAGTTTGTCCCCCTTTAAAGAAGCCCACAGCAGGAGGTAAGTATATGCGTTTTATTCACGAAGAGAACAGCAACTTCACAGATATGGCGGTGGGCTTCTTTAAAGGGGGACAAACTCTTTTGGATTGTTCAGCGGCCAGTCCTGCCGCATGGAAGCCCTGCCGTGCAAGCGGATCTGTGCTGGCGCCACTCGACGTCAGCATGATGAGACAGGAGCTGCGTGAAGGGGACTGGAAGGTGCACCTTCATGGATACGGGCCCGTGTCACCAACCCACTGAGGCAGTGGTTCCCAAACTTTTTTGACCCGTGGCTCCCTTGACCTAATTGGCAGCGGGCCGTGGCTCCCCACCATTTTTTTAACGGCGCACACTTTGGGAACCACTGCAGTAAACCTTTGTACTCTCTACCATTCCTATGTGATTTATCCATTTGTATCTCTTCCTTGAGCGACTTTACAACCTGTACATTTGCAATTTTTTATATTTGTCTCTTCCCTGTGTGACTTTACTACTTGTACATTTGCAATTTATTTCTGTTTATAACTCTTCCCTGTGTGACTTTATAACTTGTACATTTGCAATTTTTTCTGCTTGTATCTTTTATGTAACGCATGTAATCCTAAATCCTTATGTATCACAACTGGTTATTATGTAAAGCGCTCTGACACCTCACAGTAATGCTGCTTCCTTGCGAATAAAAACAATTGAGTACCCTTCCCTCAAAAAGTATTTGCCACAAAGAAATATTTGTAAGCTATATTTTCAAATATCTGTTTCTTTGAACACTTGCTATCACACTTATTCGAGGCTGTCCACCTCTAGTCGATACATCCAAACCGGAAGTGTACTGGCCCCACTGTAAAAATCCAACTCTATAACAGTAATTATTTACACAACCTTTGCTGTTTTGAAAGCTTTCTCCCACTCTATTTCTGCCGTGCTGTCAGCCGCAAGAAGGTGTTCGAAGCTATTTCTGCCTTCAATGTAATTCCGATTTATGACACAAGACGCACCCGGCTGGAACTCCTCAGGGCTGAAAGTGGAAAACGGAGAAGGGTCCGGGCTGGAGGGAACAGTGCTATGACGAGGCACTCCGGGAGTAGGGATAGAATAGAGGCCAATTTCATCTCTTCACGGAGAAACACCCCCCACCCACACGTCTTCCCCCCGGCTTCTTTTGTGCTTGCTTTTGCAAAAACACAATTTACTTATTTATCCGGAATGGATGTATGCTACACCTTTCTGCTGGCATTATGCTCCCGAATTGTCCCTCGTGTAATGACTCACTCCACCGTTGTCTCACACACTTGCTCGGTTGTATTCCAGAATACCGTTAACAAAAATATCGACTGACAGAAATATGTGGTCAGTCCGAAGGAAAGCATATACAGACGCCGCCACACTCCACGAAAGGGAAAGTAAAATGGAAAGCACCAGAGCTTTGTGTAACTTATATTTACTATCAATAAAAAAACACAATGCACAGGGTAAGACGTTCATTCAGGAACAAAGACCAGTGATTAAACTCTAAAACAAACCATACAGCAATGTCCACAGCAATCTCCGTTACCGCTTCGAGCTCTTAATTGAGCCATTTAAATGTAGAGGGCGAAGGCTGAGATCACGTTCAGCACAAAGGAGCCACATCCTGGGTGGCGCCGCGGCGCCCCTGGCTTCTCATCACGGCGCACCAGGGCGCCGCGGCGCACACTTTGGGAACCACCGCACTGAGGTGTTTATTTTGCTTTATTTTGGGACATTGCACAAGCCACTCACTGCAGTTTCATTCTCTCGCACTACATAGACCATCAAGCAGCAAGCCTGTTCACGCCCATGATGAAGATTCCTAACGAACATCAGGTGCTGGGAGTTCCGGTTTGTGCAAGCCTTTAAGAGCAGCCCGTGATCAAGTGCTTTAAGAGCACGAAACGCGTTGGGCATACAGAGGCTGACACCGCCATATCTGTGAAGTTGCTGTTCTCTTCGTGAATAAAACGCATATACTTACCTCCTGCTGTGGGCTTCTTTAAATGGCGACAAATTCTTTTGGAGATATATATATATACTACTATTATAAAGAGAGAACACAAACCTTTGAGCCAGGTAAACTCGGGAACCACAGCGTCAATCCACACACCCGATACATCATTGTAATCCTCAGGGTGTGCAGATGGACATAGGCTATATAAACTTAAAAAAAACGTTATATTTAAAAAAATGTACATAAAAAAAAGTAGTCCCTGAGAAGAAGCGCCGGCTGTTGTATACATTTATACATATGTATTTATATGAAGAGTTTTGCACTTTTGTACTTTTGTAATTTTCTACTTCTCCACCTTTTTAGAAATGTTGATACGGTTTTGATACTGTTTTGCTACTGTTTTTCTATTTTTCTATTTTCCTATTTTTCTACTCTTGTACATATATGATGAATTAATGGGACAATGGAGGTGAACGTTGTAAATAAGCATATGTAAATTAATGTGGGTTGTAAATATGAGATTTAGAATTGTGTATAGGTAGACCTATGAAATTGAAAGGTTACTATATATCGACAAGTGATTATCATAAACCCAGGTGTGGTTTATTGTTCTAGGTTCCTTCCATTTTAACTATTTATACTATTTATTATTATTAAAGTACGTAACATATACACATGAAATGATAGGGTAATCAATAACCCACTATTTTTCCATCTGGCAATATATATTTGCTTATCGTACTTGATATAATGACTGGTATTGCACTTTAGCTGGTTTAGCTTTCCTTTCTCATGCACTTTTTACAAATGTTGCACTTTACTCACTTAGCACTTTTTCATACGACCGCTTGTACATTGACGGATATAACCATATGCCTGAATTGTAGATATTAGAATTTCCCTGTTATTGTTTATTACTAAACAGATGTTTATCTGTTCTTTAAGCAAGGGATTTTTTTCTATTATACATAGGGTCAATGAGATACATGAGTGTCATAGGTGGATTTAACCGGTGAGAATTTATGAACCATGTATATCAATATCTGGATTTAACCAGTGATGTTTTTCTGTCTTTTGGTAATGTTCCATTGGATACACTGTCACTTTACTGTGGAAGTATGTTGTTTATTTCTATGAAGTCACATGACTCACTATGTCACTGTGAGGGGTTGGTCACTATGTGTAATTAGCATATAAAAAAGCATTGAGTTCGATGTACTAGTTGCAGCGTGAACAAGGGCACAACTTGCCAGAAACGCGTAGCTGCTTTCTGTTGTTCAATAAAAACAACTCTGCTGATGTGCTGTGGTCCGTCTCCTTCCTGTTTGCTGGTGTGCTGCGTGGCTGCTGAGACACCGAGAGATCCAGAGGAGTCACGTGCTATATATATATATATATATATATATATATATATATATATATATACTACTATTATAAAGAGAGAACACAAACCTTTGAGCCAGGTAAACTCGGGAACCACAGCGTCAATCCACACACCCGATACATCATTGTAATCCACAGGGTGTGCAGATGGACATAGGCTATATAAACTTAAAAAAAACGTTATATTTAAAAAAATGTACATAAAAAAAAGTAGTCCCTGAGAAGAAGCGCCGGCCGCGACCTGCGTGCTCACGTCAGGAGCGCGGGGAGAAGCGGCGTCCAGGAGCGCGAGGAGGAGTGGAGGACATGGTGCGGGGGAGGAGCGGTGACGACCGGTGGACAGGCGGTGAGGAGCAGCGGAGCGGTGAACTGAGGAGCGCGGGGGAGGAGCGGGGGATGAGGTAAGGCTCCAGGGACCCACGGACAATGTCGGAGCAGGCGGGGGTCGGGGCAGGCGGGGGACGGGGTGGGCGTTTGCCAGGGCTGCGGGCGGGGGTCCGGGCTGCAGGCGGGGGTCGGGAAAGCCAAGTGCGGGTCCGGGCTGCGGGTGGGGGTCGGGGAAGCCAAGTGCATCATTTACTGCTGGTGGGCGGGGGTCCGGGCTGCGGGCGGGAAAGCCAAGTGCGGGTCCGGGCTGCGGGCGGGGCTGGACAATGTTGGGGCGGGCGGGGGTCGGGGAAGCCTGATTGCTCCCGGACAAGGTCGGGACGGGCTGCTAGTATATATATATATATATATATATATATATATATACCCAATTAGCACCAAAAAAGTTGTATGGACACCAAAACGATAAATTCAAAAGAAAATTAGCTGGTCATTAGCAACAAAGAAACAAGGTATTGGCATTAGGACCAGTGTTACTGTTAAGGACCCATGGTCTCATTGTTATTGTGGCAAACACGTATAGGTAGAGAGAACTGTAAGGCTACCATAGATAATAAGAGAGGAAAGAAATATGGGGGGGGGGGGGCATGAAAGTGCAGCAATGAAAAAAGTGAAAATACCTGTAGACGGACAAAGGATGAAGGTCCTGTTAGAGGAAAGAAAAGGAAGTGAGTAAGAAAAGGGGGTAGGGCATGTGTCTTGTGAGATTCTATCCCCCATGTGTATATGTCATGGACACTCACCGTGTAACCGGCGATAATTCCGACCCGGCGTCTGGGTTAATTAAGTGCACAAAACCAGCGGGAATGTGTCAATGTAAACATGGGGACGGGCGGGTACATCCGTCTAAACCAGCAAAATGCCTGGGAGGGCAAAGGGAGCAAGACACAGGCAAGCGAAAGAGAAACCGCCTAAGCCATCTTGATTTCCGGTCACCGCGTGCAGGAGCCAATACCATCTTAATACCGCAAACGCCTCAGAAAGGGGCCAACGAGTGAGACGGCAAGACGGGCACACAAACCTGCAACCTGCAACGGGCAAAGGGAGAGCCCCTAAGAACCAGAACGAGCCAGAAAGGAAACGGAGCAACCAGGCTCGATACAGCCCTGTAGACGGAACCCACAGTGACCGCATCGACACCAACAAGTACCAAAACGTCCTAAGCAAAGGCAGAAGAAGAGTCACAGTGGAGGAAAGAGGAGCCCTTGAGTGCATTAAGGACCAGAGGGAACACAACAACGCGTACAGGCCCTAGTAACTCGCCCTTGCAGAACGAACAGAAGACATTGCAGCGCCAAGACCAAACAAGCAGGGTAAACAAAGCACAAAATGGCAGGCAGTGAAGACAAACAAACACAGAAACTCAAGAAAAACAGATTAGAGAACGGCGCAGAATCACCAATAAAAATGAAAGCGGACATTGCAAGCACCTTAGATAGCATCCTTAAAAAGCTAGCCAAAGTACATGACCTGGCCAAGTCCACAAAAAACACGACAGACAAGATCAAACTAGAACTGGCTGCAATAAGAGCAGACATCCATGTAACAAACAATAAAGTGGAAGCGGTAGAGCAAAGAGTAAGCGATATAGAGGACAGAGCTCAACTCACGGGCAAGGCAATTGGCAACATTGCTAAAGCTACAGCTGAGCTGTGCAGACAAACACCAGAGCTCAAAGACCGCAATAGGAAAGGCAACATAAGAATACTAGAAGTTCCTGAGGGAGAAGAGGATAAAGAAGGATCATGCATCAAGCTCATTCAAATGCTCATACCGGAACTAACAAAACTTCAATTTGAGAACCCCTTCGAACTTGACACAGCGTATAGGGTCCCTGACAGTAGACAAGCCAGCAGAGCAGGCCCTAGACCTATAATATGCAAACCTATTCGATCCAACCAAACGGACGCCATCTTCGGTGTAGCGAGAAAGAACCCCAACCTACTGTGGAACGGACATAAAATTATCCTTACGCAAGACTATTCGAAGCCAACAGTAGACATCAGAAAAGGCTTTCTTGCCCAGAGGGACAAGCTGAGAAGAGAAAACATAACCTTCTCCTTTGCAGGACCGACAAGATTCAGAATAACCAACAAGGGGGTCTCGCTAACTTTTGATGACCCAGGAGAACTCTCAAGATATCTAAGGGGCCCACCCATACAGGACATGAAAGCGTCAGCTCCCACGGCCAAAAGAGGGGCGTCTCTAAATCCACTCACGAACTAACCAATTGGCAGCTAGCCGAACCAGAGACTGAAACAAAGAAGATAGAGCACAATGAACAAGCTCCCACAACTGCTGCTAAGAACAACCCGCCAAAACCAGAGGGAGGCAACAAAATCTACCTCAGTTTACAAAGACTTGTCCATGGGACTGCATATCCTTTCAGAACCATATACTACCTCAGATCCAGAATCCCGGGGTCGGGACGGGGCAGTGGGGACCTTGTTGTCTCACGCCCACAGCACAATGTAGGAGGGGATGGGGGCGGGGAGGGGTGGCGGAGAGGAGGGTACCGTAGGAGGGGTAGGGGGGAAAGTTCGTCTTGTATGTCTTATGTTATGTATTGTCTGTCTTGTACGTCCTGTTCATGTCCTTGAAGCAACTAACACGAGCACCGCGGTAAGACCACAGTCAACACTAACAACACTAGACCACATACAAGGAAACGACTCTAAAACAAACCGGACGAGAGATAGACCTAGCAGGAGAAATCCGAGCATAGCGCACAGAAACACTAAAAATTACACAGTCTAGCATAACGACAATGTCGTCAGATCTCAAGATCATTTCCCTCAACGTCAAAGGCCTACACCACCCCATAAAAAGAAGAAAAGTACTAGACTACCTAGCCAAGACAAAAGGGGACATTATCCTACTACAGGAAACTAAACTCTCACTGGATGAAGCAAGCAAACTTAGGGCCAAATGGATAGGTGAGGTTGCTTGCTCGCCAGCAGTGGGTAAGAAGAGAGGGGTCATTACACTGACCAGCAGCAAATCAAAAATAAAAATAGAGAACGAACAGCATGACAAAGAGGGGAGACTACTAATCACGAGACTTAAGAGAGGGGAGGAGACAATACTGGTGACGAACGAATATGCACCAAACACCGACGACACACAATTCTGGGAGGAGGTAACAAAGGAACTAGAGTCCAACAGCTCACACAACATGACGATGGTGGTGGCGGGGGATTTCAATATGGCGCTAGATCAAACACTGGACAGACAATCAAAATCCCATACACGCATACCCACGTCACACAGGACTTTAACAAACCTCTACAGTAGATTTGACCAAGCTGACCCGGGGCGATTACAACACCCTGACACCAGGGATTACACCTTCTACTCTAACCCTCATAACTCATACAGTAGAATAGGCTACATTCTCATATCAGGAACACACACGCACCTGATCGAACACACAGAGATAGCAGCCAGAACAATATCAGACCATGCCTGCATTAGCCTACAACACACAGGAAGACACAACGAACACATAACACGCAGATGGCGACTTAACCCAACTACCATCACCAAACAAGAGGATAAGAGCAAAATTCAGAACGCCATTGACTATTATATCAAAACTAACGATACTCCAGAGGTAGACCCCAAAATACTGCGGGAAGCACTAAAAGCAATCATCAGAGGGGTACTAATAGAAATCAAGGCAAGAAGAGACAGAGTGGCGAAAGCCCAATTGTCCCAGCTGGAAAAAGAGATCAAAGGACTAGAATCCCAACACATAGCAGACACCTCAAACCAACAAATACTGACAGAACTGACAAAGAAAAAGTATGAGTTTAACAGAATCTTAAGCGAACAAGAAGGTCTGTGGATAAAGAAGTACAAAGAAATAAACCTATGCGAAGCTAACAAGGCTGGCAAAACCCTAACATCGTACCTCAAACGCAAGCAAAGACAACACTATATCACAACAATCACAGACAACAAAGATAAGTCCCACACCCGCCACAACGATAAAATACAGACCTTCGCAGAGTTCTACCAGGAATTGTATAGCAAAAACGAAAACATAGACAATGCAGGAACAAAGAGCTACCTTGAAAACCTTAGATTGGCTAATATATCGAAAGAAGAAGCAACAACATTAGGCCAAGACATCAAACCCCTCAAAGTTAGAACAGCCATTAAGAGCCTCAAAGATAACAAGGCACCAGGGCCAGACGGTTTCATAGCACCCTTCTACAAATCCTTTCAGGACCAGCTAACACCAATCCTAACAAGAGTCTTCAACCACTGTGGTGATGAAGGGGAAGTGACAGAGACAATGACACAAGCAAACATCATAGTCATCCCCAAAGAAGGCAAAGATCCACAATGGCCAAAAAACTACCGGCCAATCTCTCTCATCAACCTAGATTGCTAACTTTACGCCAAAATACTAGCAACAAGACTTAACAGACTACTTCCACAGCTTATTGGTCATACGCAGGTAGGCTACATGAAAACAAGAATGTCTAGCGACAACACAAGACTCCTCTGCCAAATCACTGAGCACTGCTGGAACTCTTACAATCCGGCAGTTGGGATCACGTTGGATGCAGAAAAGGCCTTTGACAGAGTCTCCTGGCACTTCAATGAACAATGCATGCAGGCATATAACCTGGGAGACAAATAAACAAAGAAGGTCATGGCCCTATACAAGAACCCCAAAGCACAAATCGCCATCAATGGTATGACATCGACCTCCTTCGACCTACAAAGAAGGACCAGGCAAGGTTGCCCATTATCCCCACTGTTATTTCTGCTAGCCCTAGAACCACTGATCAGAGACATCCTAGCTAATGAAGAAATAGCTGGCATAAAAGTAAACAAGACCACAGCCAAATTAGCTGCCTACGCAGAAGACTTACTTATAGCAACAGAGGATCCCGCCAAATCAATACCTGCACTCATACACACCATAGACATTTACGCCTCACACTCCGGGTATAAACTAAACAGGGAGAAATCGTAATGTATGCCTCTGAACATACATACAAATAAGGACGTTCTAGGCAACTCAGGACTAGCTTGGAAAACAAGATCCATCAAATACCTGGGTATCACCTTCGGGAGGAGCTTTAAAAATACCCTAGAACAAAACGAGAAAATCACGCTCGATAAGATAAAAGGGCTGCTAGATAAATGGTTGCCCAAATACATCACTTGGTGGGGCAGAATAGAAACAGTCAAGATGATGATCTCCCCTATTGTCAACTACCTAATCAGCATGCTGTCCCTAGCGCTGTCAAACGACTTCTACAAAAAATAGATCAAATTATCAACAAATTCATCTGGAGGGACAAGAAACCCAGAATAAGCCTAAAAAAATTGAGACAAAAAAAGGAGCTAGGTGGCCTGAACGTGGCTGACCCTAGAACATTCCAGCTAGCCGCGGTGGCCAAACAGGGAATGCACTGGATACTACACAATCAACCTTACTCCCCGGCCTGGCTATCGCTAGAAAAAGCCCTCCTCAACAACAGTGACCCTCTCACCCTTCTAACAGCCAACAAAAAAGAATTAAAAGGAAACCCTATATTAAAAATAACAAAACAGGCACTCTTAAAAGTAGACCAAAAACTAGAGACGAGCATCAAAAACTCCCTATGGGTATCAATCTGGTCAAACCCCAAAATCAAATACAGAGGCAGACCCCTCGACATAGCCACCTGGAAAGAAACAGGACTCTCGCATCCTGCTCAGTTAGAAGAGAAGGGCTCACCACTAACCTTCAACAACATGAAAGAAAAGCACACCCTCCCTGACGTAGAACTATACAATTTTCTGGCAATCAAAGCGGCCATCTCAAATGCGAACTTACACAAGCTGACCCCCTCAATATTCCAATACATGGAAAACATAAACAAGACAGGTCATCAGATATCACAACTATATAAACTACTCCGCCCAACATCCACAAAACTCAACGCCAAAAGCACAGAATACTGGGAAAAACAGACCAGATAAAACTAACAGAACAAGAACTACAGTCTATATGAAAGGCCCCCACACACAACATAATATCGCCAGTATTAGCCCAAACAAAATTCTGGTTGCTGCACCAGGCATATTGGACTCCAACTAAACTAGCTAAACTAGGCCTTAGGGAGAACAACATTTGCTGGAACTGTGATAGAGAATCAGGAGACCTAGCCCACCTTATCTTCCACTGCAGTAAAGTCACCAAATTCTGGAAAAAGGTATTCGCCTATATCAATAAGGTTCTAGGATGCACCCTTAAAAAAGAATTTAGCACCATAGTCACAGCAAACCTCAACCCAGACGTGCACTCACTACAAGACAGACACCTTCTAGATTTCCTCTTGACCAGTGCAACAAAAACAGTAATAGCCAAGTGGAAAGACACCTCCAAGGCCACCTTTAAAGGATGGCTGAACTGGGTGACGTTCCTAAGAGGGGCTGACTTAACGGCACTAAGACACACACCCTGGAGAAAGGCCAACAGAGAGATGTGGACACCTTTAGACAACTTCATTGACCCCTACAAACCACCATAGACAGTGTAGAGAAAAACACAAAGTGAACAACCCACAGTGCTGACGGTCGACCCACTGCAGCGAGATGTACGCTTGCACGTTATATGTTCATGTTATGTCAAGCACGAGCCTGACAAAATATATTATTAAAACACACGTATGCCACAGTAAAAAGCAGAACGCCCCAAGGGCTATATGTATATGTATGTGTATATGAACTTTCTACCAAACGATATTCATGTAGCATGCTATTGCCAATGACACAGCAAATCAGGCAGAGGCCGAGAAAGACATGTACCATCAAACGCTTTTTTTTTGTATGTAACTCAAAGATACCAAAGTTAACAGCGAAATGTCATAAATGTTAAATGTATATGTGTATGTTGTTAAAAAATAATAATAATTAAAAAAAAAAAAAGAATCTTAACACTGAAAGCATTGAGGGATGGCCACCCTTTCATGGACTGAGTTAAATGGAAAAAATCTTACCTTTGATACGGCACCGGAAAGACAGGTTCTATCTTCCGTTGCGAGCTGGAGAGTGAGTGTGGTGCCGTAGGGTAGTATCTATAATGTTGGGTGGGCAGGGAAGTCCTAACACGCCGTTGTTAATGTTAATGTTATGGGGGATTTATAAACCGCGCGGCTACTCCGAGGAGTGTTGGGTGGGCGGGGAAGTCCTAACACGCCGTTGTTAATGTTAATGTTATGGGGGATTTATAAACCGTGCGGCTACTCCGAGGAGTGTCCCAGCGCTGAGAAAGTCCCCCTTGGAAAGAGAAACCCTAGTCACTCGCAATCCTACACAGCTTCATTACTGATGGAACAGCCAGGTCTTAAGTAGGCGTCAGAAGCTAAGAAGCTCAGGTTCTTGTCTAAGGGACAGAGATAAAACTGGAGTAAACAGAGATAAAATTATTTGCTCAGGTTCACCCATGAGGACAAGTGGGGGTAGCCAGAATTGAAATCTCTAAAACTATTGGTAGTTAACCCTACAAACCCAATATGTGGCATAACGGTCAGAGCTGCCGACTTTGGAGCTGGGGAACCAGGTTTGAGGCTGGACGTCGGCGGAACATCCTGTGACTCTCAACAAATCCCTTAATCTCCATGTGCCTAAAAAGCACAATTAAAATGTGTGTCCTTGCGTGCAAAAAACATGTGTTCTTTTGTAATGTAACTGGTGCTCATATAGAGCATCCTATAAACTTGGGAGGAAGTAGAGAGTTCTAGTCCAGGATACAGACTCCTCTGAAATCATGTAGTGTAAATTAGAGCATACTGTTCCGCACTGACTAGGCAAATTCACACCTGCGGTCTGAGCTCAGGAACAAGTTCCCTCTCCCACCCGAAGGTGCCATGCTTTATCATTGGGCTTGCTCCTCGATGGACTGGCACTGCAATCCTCAAAGGGCATCGCGAGAGGACACTTTACTGGAGATCTCTTAATCGCAAATGAGGGACTGGAAAGTGAGTGAGTTCCAGAAGGTGAGTGAGAAGATTGGAGCGAGTACGTTAAAATCAACTAAAGGCCTGGTGAGGCTATTACTTTAATCGGAGTCCAGGCGTGTATGTTGAATTAAAAACAGTGCAGGAGATTACAAACACAACTGCCCCAGAACTATTGTGAACAAGGCCCGTAAATGGGAATAGCAATAACCACAGGGAATCAATTCTTGCACCTTATCAAAGACACTATCCACCAAAGTTGACATTCACTCAATCATCTAACCTGATTACATACTTTCTGATACATTCACTCAATCATCTAACCTGATTAAAAAGTACATCAGAAACGATGGCCAATTTCAAACAGTACCGACACCAAGATTGAACAACCCCTATTCACCTTCAAATGCACTAGCAACACTAGAAACCATGTGATACACACGAGACTATGATGCATGAATGCCCCAACACCATTACTACCAGCTAGGGCTGTCCCCCCCCCCTGCCCCCCTCCCCCCATTGCCGGGACACTTTCCATGTTTCCACTGCAGTGTTTGTCATTTGACACAGACCACCAAAGAAATTGATCTGGGCCTGAGAGACAAGTGGAAGCTTCTCAAACATACTAACTGCCAGACCAGGAACTGCATTTACCATATATCATGGCCGTGTGGCTTGCGGTATATAGGGAAGACAAATAGACCTATTGAAACTAGGATTAATGAACACCGCAGCAATGTCAGATGCTGCCGTCTCACAACTAAACTTAGTACCCATTTCATCACGGTTACCACATTCCAGATGACATGAGCGGGATAGTACTAGAAACCATTGAAGGGGACAACATCCCGAACAGGCTCTTTGAAAGAGAACAGCAATGGGTCTTCAAGATGCAGTACCGGACTTAATGAGGAGATCCCCTGGTCTGAAATTAATTAAGATCTAAGGGATGCCCATCTATCTGTCTGT
This sequence comes from Lissotriton vulgaris, assembly GCF_964263255.1. Lineage (NCBI taxonomy): Eukaryota > Metazoa > Chordata > Amphibia > Caudata > Salamandridae > Lissotriton > Lissotriton vulgaris. Next base: position 580,493,975 of record NC_141697.1, read on the forward strand.
CCTAGGCATTTTTATATAACGATTGAGCTCTGGATCCCTATCCTATCCCTGGCCTTTGTACCTTAGCAGCTACTGCGGTGGAACTTATATATATGGTGTAGGGTGACCAACTGACATGGGTGCAAATTCAGGGCAGTGAGTGTAAAAAGACAAAGGGTCAAAATTCAGGACAAACATTCAGGACAGAAGGTCAGAATTCAGGACAAAAATTTGGGACAAAAGGTACATTTTACAGACACATCAAAGGAGGTCACACAATATTACATAAGTAAACAGATAACCAACACAAGCACAAGTCAAAATAAGCTTATATTAGGTTGAAAGAGCCTTGCACTGCATCTGTAGTGTGCCGGAGTGTAACTTAAATACCTGCGTTTGCATATTGGAGGCACCTGGGTAACATTATCCAAAATGAATCCTCCACCCCCCCAGAGCTTGGCCCCTGGTGAGGTGACAGGAGCCTGTAAACAAAAACAGTTTGCCATGCCCTGGGCTCTGCAGGAGCAGTGGCAGCTGGTTACATTTGAAAGTGGTGAGCGTAAAAGTTTGTGATGGGTGCCCAGTGGCGAGCGCAACGAGCGAGCCTGAACCTCATTAGGAGGGGTGGGGAGTGGGGGGGTTCGTCCCTGAGAGAAGTTTGAAAAAAGAGTGGGCAAATGGTGCCTTTCCAAGAATATTTGAGAAAGCAAGAAGGTTAATAAAGCAATTGTGAAAGTGTAGTTATCACATATTTAAAGAGATTTCATGTGATAATGACATAGGAAACTGCTTATTCAGTATAACCACATAGCTGTCTGACATGGCTGCCCATCTCTCTCTGCCCTGGCTCCTCTCGAGTCCCAGCCTCTATCTTCGGACCTGCCAGGCCCTACTGTTTTTGTGCTCTCCCTTATCTCCACCTAGTTCCCAGTCAGTCAATGCCTTGTGCTGCCTGTGTTCCCTCGGTTCCAGCACATTGTTTGTGTGCTAGACGTTTCCTGTGCTATCGTTCGACACCTTTGCATTGCTCATATGCTCCCTCTCCTCCTGATGCTCTCTGTCTCTGGACCATGAATCTCCTGTGGTATCCTTCGACTCCAGTGCTTTAGTCCTGCAATCCCTCCCCCCTGTGCTCTCTCCTTCACTGCACCCCCAGCCTCCTGAAATCTCAAATCTCAGGTCCAGAACATTACGGTTAAGTGAATTCTCCAGATCATTCTAGAATACTCTGTTCACAACAGACACACACTAACTTTTGTACAAGCAAAGAACTATCCAGAGAACTGTCAATCCGACAAACCTACAGAACCATTCCTACAGTGACATCATTGATCCACATAATCCTTAAAATTCTTTGTTCACATCTCCCTTACTCCACACATGCATTCTATTTTGTGATTGGCTGGGTTTGCGATCGCAAAAATGCCTCCTACGTGATGCCTTTACACACCTTTTGCAAGTGGGATACGCTAGATGCACTGTGGGATAGGCTACCTTACATCATTCCTTATGTTAGCCTGTCTTCTTTATGTAGCCTCACAAAAGAAGGCAACAGAATTATAGGCAACAACAACATCAAAATATAAAGAAGAGTAAAATAAGTAAAAGCAACATAACTAAAGAAACCGGGCAGTGAGTACTCTAGCTTCTCATTACGCATGCCAACTTAAGCATTCTACAGTCTTACTTCTATTCGGTAAGATAGCTGAGCACATGCTGCAGTGATTTACATAATAACCTGCAAGTAATACGTCAGACACTTTGCTGGTGCCTTTCAGTGTTTCACCCTTTCATGGATCATAAAATGACGATTAGTGGAGTAATATAAGCTATATTGCGCAAAGCTCATGACGCAATTCCATATGTGGTGCAAGCTATATAACACCAGGCCATATGTCGCGGGTACATGGCTTCCACCTACTATTTTCACTGGGTGGACTCCATCCCCCCCGCCAAGATGTTGGGCCCTATAGAAATATGTAGAACTTGTCCCGGGGTAATTTTCAGACACCGGGACATGTTCAGCAGCACCCGTAAGTTGTCTGTTTCATTATGAGCAGCAACAGGCAGGGAGTGAGGGTGCTTTTTTTCACCTCCAGCTGGGCCGAAGTTAAAGGGCCATCAGGCCTCCTTTTGTCTGAATATCCTGACTGAAGGCGGCCTGGAACCTCACACTTAAAAGTAAATCCCACGGAGGGGTAAGAGAGGCACTCTGCTTGTTATCTCTTCTCAGGTACTTAATAGAGGCAGATTTTGCCTTTGTTCAGTCCCTGTATATAACAGATGCATGCACTGTAAGAATATCAGGTGTGTTGGTCTGTCTCACTATTTACACAAACAATTTCAATAACACTATTTTATTTATTTTATAGCGCTACGAAACACAATGCAGGGTGTAAGTGCTCTTTACTTAACATACACATTATACATTGACAATAAATCATGTGCATGTGTAAATCAATGTACAAGCTGAGTTGCATGAGACAGAGGGCCATATGTATGAACACATTTTCCCATAGACACAGAATGAGTTAAACCCTTTGATACATCTGGCCCAGGGTTCCAAGGTGTAGGAGTCACATGTCATTCATAGCTCACTGTGCTATATTACAAGGATCCAATTTATGAACTGCAGGTAACAAAAGGATCTCTGTGTTAAAAGTAGTAACCCAATTTACTATCTACATAAAATAAAAATCTGTCTCCTGCTAGAAAATATGTTTTTGGACTTTGGAGTTTGAGAGGCTAACGTTGCAGTGGAAGGAGCCTCTTCCAGAATTGCATTAGATTGCTCTTTCCATATCTCCTGCTCCTCAGATATTCTACTTTACCTTCAAGGCAGATGTCATCTCTATCGTTAAGAGTTTCCTTTAATATTTGCAGGCAAAATTCTCAATCCTCATGGTGCTTGAGTGGCAGACAGATGGCAATACAAATGTAATTTGCAGTTTTTCTACCGTAGACATGGTATGGCTATTCACAAATATTGAAGGAATTATGAAGTTACGGTCATGGAATAAGTAGCCAAAAGTGGGACAAAAATAATGCGTTGAAATGTTCTAACAGGATACATTTAGAATACAGGCAAAAAGCGTGTCGAAATGGGGTGGCAAAAACCCTACAGCAATCAGGGAAGCCTTCTAACGCAAGCCGCATCAAAGAACTGAGGTTTGGCAGCAATAACCAATACAGGAGATAATGGCATATGGAAGCTGCTGATCGTTCATTAATAAAGCTAGTCTGTTTTTCAGCTTGAAATGATCACTGCACATCTGGCTTCAATTTATTTTACTTTCATCATGGTTTCCCCCCCGCAATAAAGTTAAAAGTAAAAGTTAAGGTTTGTGCTGCAAGGTTGGTTAAGTATTTATCTTTTTAATTGGAAAAAACAACATTTTTAAAAAGAGAATCATAAAATGTAGCCTTCAGGTAGACTAGCCTGTGTAGATTTCCATTTACAAATGTCAAATTGTTACGATCGATCCGTGAGAAGAGCAGTGAGTGCAAGAGGAGGCCCAGCAAATGCGGTCACTGACCCATTATCATTCTGTATGTGATAATTAGGCCGACATACAGAATGATAATGGGCCTGATAGCAGTCTGTGCCAGGTCGGGGAAGGGCTGCTGCAGACCACTGATCACAGCAGGAGCACGAGATGGCCCCTGCAGTGAGAGTTACAGGACTCTCAGACTGCTTGCAGGGGGCAGCTGAAATTACGGACAAAAGGCGTCCGTGAAAGAAGTCTTCAAGGACAACGGGCAAGAGGCCCAAATTACGGGCAGTCCGTGAAATTTACAGACGGTTGGTCACCCTAATATGGTGTACGTATGCATTTATGCCACCCAGAGGATCTCTTAGGGTTGTTTGGATTAGACTGATTTATGTTTCCAACAGATTATTCCCTGGTCCACCTTCTCTCCAAACAATTCTTAGGCCCCCCTTGTTTCATTATGTATCAACAATTTTTTTCCAAAGTATGGTTTCAGCAATCGCACTATTGAGCGACTGCACACTGTCCTGGCATGAGGAATGTGGGTTTAAATACCTCCAAAACTAATACTTGTCATGCCAACCAGCCACAATGCTGGGCTTGTTTAGCCCGTTGGGCCACTGTTTGGAAATATCAGATGGTAATATCAGATATCCCAGGATGCTTGTTTCCAGTTCAGGGAGGACCTGGCCTGGCAGTTCGGGCTGCACTGTTCACATTGGGCGCAGGGTCAAGACTGATTTGCATATGGTTGGGTCCAAACTGGAATGGAATGGTGAGAAAAAAAATGATGGATTTAGGCCCAGATGTCTGTACTGGGGTGAATGTATGGCATTGTTCTGCATTCTGTCCATCAATTTTTCTTTTTGCATTTGTCACCCCGAGTGGGACGGGTATGCTCAGACGTGAGTCCCGTGCTCTCCATGCCACTGGAGTCAAGTTATCCCGGCTGATGAGGGCTGAAAGCCCGAAACTGGTCCTAGGATGCTTGTTTCCAGTTCAGAGAGGACCTGGCCTGGCAGTTTGAGCTGGAATGTTCCCATTGGGCGCAGGGCCAAGACTGATTTGCATATGGCTGAGTCCAAACGGGAATGGCTGGCATGGTGAGCAAAAAAACAGTGGATTTAGGCCCCGATCTCTGTGCTGGGGCAAATGTATGACATTGTTCTGCATTCTGTCCATCAATTGTTCTTTTTTCATTTGTTACCCGGAGTGGGACGGGTATGCTCAGACATGAGTCCCGTGCTCTCCATGCCACTGGAGTCAAGCTATCCTGGCTGATGAGAGTTGAAAGCTCGAAACCAGTCCTGGGATGCTTGTTTCCAGTTCAGGGAGGATCTGGCCTGGCAGTTCGGGCTGGACTGTTCCCATTGGATGCAGGGTCAAGACTGATTTGCATATGGCTGGGTCCAAACTGGAATGGTATGGTGAGCAAAAAACGATGGATTTAGGCCCAGCTCTTTGTACTGGGGTGAATGTATGACATTGTTCTGCATTCTGTCCATCAATTCTTCTTTTTGCATTTGTCACCCCGAGTGGGACGGGTATGCTCAGACGTCAGTCCCGTGCTCTCCATGCCACTGGAGTCAAGCTATCCTGGCTGATGGGGGCTGAAAGCCCGAAACCGGTCCTAAGATGCTTGTTTCCAGTTCAGCGAGGACCTGGCCTGGCAGTTCGGGCTGGACTGTTACCATTGGGCTCAGGGCCAAGACTGATATGCATATGGCTGGTCCAAACTGGAATGACTTGGTGAGCAAGCAAAAAAACGATGGATTTAGGCCCAGATCTCTGTACTGGGGTGAATGTATGACATTGTTCTGCATTCTGTCCATCAATTGTTCTTTGTGCATTAATATACATTGGGCATCTGTTTGAAAATGTCCAGAAAAAATATGATGCAGCAAACTTACAACAGTACCCATATCTTCAAAATAATCACTATACATAGATTCAGGACCACTAAAAGATGTTCTAGAAGAATCCCCACTGGAATACAGGCTTTTTGCAGCACCAGTACATACACACCATTCCCCTAATGTACAGAGCACTTATTAATAATACAAAGACTGCTCTTGCAGCCCACAAAGAGAGATGCAAAAGGAGCCTTGGCACAATGGAGGAGGGGACTGGGCTGAAGCATGTATGTGCCCAAGGTAGGTGAAGACAAAGATAAGATTATTACTGGTCCAGGTCATTGCTTAATTTGTGCCAGTATTTTCCGGTACTCAGCACCAGCGCTTATTTCTATTCAACAGCACATATTTATCCACCCCATGGAGATACTGTGTGTCTATTTTTCTACCAAATTAATCAGTGAAGCATTTAGCGATTTAATATGCTTTTTTTAAACTGATAATGCTAGCACATAGATGCTGCTGTCACTGTAATTTGGAAGCAGTGGCAGGAGCTGTGGGCGGTGCCAGCTGGAATTGCTCCCGAGAAATACTTTGGACCCTGGCACTGGTCCAAGTAAAGTATTGCATTGTGTATATTATACATTGGAACAGCTTGTACTGTTTGAAATGATAAATGACGTTACATGTGTATGGGGTTGTCACAAAACCGGAATTTTCTCTTGGCATCTGCAGTGGTTCTACCATACTCTGGTACAGGTGTGTTTTCTTCTATTTAGCCATAATGGTAGCTAGGCACGACATACCACACAGTTGAGATAGCTGCACAGCCCACAGTTATGGACTGGGGAACAACTTCGGTTGGTGCAAGTCGACTGAAAAACTATTTATGAAGCTTGAGGCTGCCCTAAAAAGTTTGAGAGGATGTGGGGCTAATGCAGGGAACATCAGGGCCTAGTGGTGGGAATGGACTGGGGTATAACCCTGTCTATGAAAACAACTGCATTGAGATGGTATTGTCAGTCATATCCTAGCATGGGCTGAAATTGTAAGCAGGGGCAGTGCATCCATTGGGGCGTGGGGGCGTAGCCCCCCCCCCGCCCGCAGCTCCCTCGGCGTCTTTGAACTTAAGTAAACTGAATCAGTTTACTTAAGTTCAAAGACGCCGAGGGAGAACTGACAATCATGTCAGTCAGCATGACGTCGGACCGCCCACCCCTTCAGAGTCGGAAGGGGGTGGGCGGTCTGGCGTCATGTTGACTGACATGATTGTCACCAGGGGCAACAGGCAGCATCACAAGTGCGCATGAGTGGGGACGAAGTGCGAATTTTTTGCCCGTGCCCAGTCATGCGCACTTGTGTTTTCACTTGTTTGCGCATGCCCATTAGGAGCCCTTTGGCCTCCTAATGGGTGGGCAGCGGGCGAAGATTAACCATGCCCTAAGCCAATCCTGGCGCTGCTGGCAGCGCCAGGATTGCCTGAGAGAGGCTGCCAGTCCACTCCAGGGCCATTTGTGAAGGCGCCAAGCCAGGGGAGCAGAGGTGGCGCGGACCGGCTGTAAGGTAAGTTTGTTTTACTTTTTATATTTAATTCCCTGGCTGGCACCCACCCCTGCACGACCCCCCCCCGTGAGACGCAACTGTTAGCTAGTATTTAGGAATGCTCAAAGTTTTAATTCCAAACCCATGTTTTTGTTTACCGTTCCGTGTACATGGTTCCACTGTAGCAGTTGTTGCTGGTGTGTATATGGCGGAGTTCCAGCGCAGCCTCAATGCAGCTGACCGTATGATCTTGAGCAAGTACAAGGGTTCGGCAGAACAATCTGCATTGGAGGTGGCTGAACCTAGACAGTACAGTCAGTGACAAGCATGTATATATGTAGGAGCACCAGAGGGATATGGTGCTGCGATGGTGATGGTTTCTTGCTCTTTCCCTTGTCACAGTGATAGCTGGTGGAAACACAGCCAATAGGCACCAGACGAGAGTCTTTCTACCATGTCACTCACTTATTGTTTTCGAGTCATTCCCATTGCTTTCAGTTGACTTTATTTTATTTGAAAAATGTGAGTTTTGGTCCTTGCGACTGGCGAGGCCTTGCAGTAATGTACACACTGTTTATGTCTGTTGAAGTTTTCACACTTGTGGCAACGGCCCATTACTGTCCCTGGATTATGAAGATAGGTGATCAAGAAACACATTTGAATCTGAAAAGGGTTATCAAATGATCCCAGGTTAGTTGAAATGCTGAGCTCTCTTTCTGTAAGCACAGCTCCTATGGGAAGGTGCTGCCACTCCAAAGTAGATCCATGCTGGTGAGTACAGACCTCACATGTATGTGGGTACTTGTACAGTACAAACCAACTTCTAACACCCAGGATCTGGAACAGATTCCCTGAATCCACCAGGAGCGCCCGACCCTGTCCCCCAGTTTATGAAGCGCTGAGGATACGCCTCTGTGAAGAACAAGATCACAGGAGCCGTGGCAGCCCATGCATAGAAGCCAATGCCGAGGCTCGAACCTGTTTTCCCAGCTCCAAAGTCGGCAGCTCTGACCGTGAGGCCACAACCTCTTCCCTGAGGTAAGGCAATGTGAATTAGGTGAATGAGTGGGAGTATATAGGTTGATGAGAATGTATGGTTGAGTTATGTTATGTTATGTTAATGGGTGTCTTATATAGCGCTCGGCTACTCCAAGGAGTGTCCCGGCGCTTTCTGACCCATAGCTGAAAAGAAAGATAAAAGAAACAAGAAACAGACCGGTTATTGACTGTAAAGCCAGGTTTTCAGGGCCTTTCTAAAGGCCAACAGATTAGAAGTGCGGCGAAGATCCAAGGGGAGGGAGTTCCACAGCTTGGGGGCGAGATGTTTAAAAGAACGACCACCTATCCTGGCTTTTCTAATGGATGGGACAGTTGCCAGGCCAAGAAATTCAGATCTGAGAGATCTAGTGGGCTTATAAAACGAAAGCCGTTTCTGAATGTAGTAGGCCCCAACCGTATGGAGTGCCTTATGGGCCAACGTAAGTGCCTTGAAAGCAATCCGCTTCCTGACAGGAAGCCAGTGAAGGGAGAGAAGCAACTCCGATGCCCTAGCATGGCGGGGGAGGCCAAAAATGGCCCTCGCCGCGGAGTTTTGGACCACTTGAAGTTTTTGCAGAAGGTAGTCGGGAAGACCCAGGTAAAGGACATTAGATTAGTCGAGCCTAGAATGTGTATAAGTTATTAAGTAAACAGCAAATGGTTGAGGGTGTCGATGGGATTATATATTTCAGTGGGGAAATGAGTATGTATGGATGGATGGATATATGCGAGTTGATGAGAAATTGTACTGAACATACGCTGGAAATATTGGTGACGTTTTGAAGGGATTCTGGTCAGTCTCTGGCCTCTTGACTGGGATGCCTAAGGGTAGCCATGCGCTCTACAAAAGAGTATTCATTTATTCATTCATTGACTCTTAGCTGGGTATGATGGCTCATTGGACTAATGCATCCACTAAGCCTTCTGAATAGGCTGATGGTCTGTATTTGTGAGCCCACGGTTTGAACTCCGGCGCTCCACTCAGACTTTTATCCTCCTAAGGTCGATGAAAAAGAAAAGTATTGAGTTGTGTAAAAATGAACATCTGTGTCCAACCTCTCTTCCCAGCCAACTCTCTGAGAAAATTAAGCATCAGGTTTGCTCGCTATGCTCAATCGCGTGGTGCAATGCTGTGTATGGACTTCTGCCTCACCACTTTTTGAAACCACCAGCCACCACTGATTGTAAGTAGTGGAAACCAATAAGATGTAATGCATGCTAAACATTAGTACGATGGGCGAAGAACTGTACTTGATGTGATCCATGAATATAACGTTTGCCTATACCATTAAAAATGAATGAAGACATTTTTTTTAAATAAACACACACTTTGAACCAACTGTCACTGAAGAGAAAGAAACAGTTTTTAGATGTATGTGAACAATGTACGCTGACTTTGTGCAGTCACTCAAAGTGAAGGGAGCCAATGGGTAAAGGGCTCTGCCCCTTTTGTATGCTGTGGTGAAGCGGGAACCAAATGTGAATGACAATTTACCAGCCCAATGGATGAAGGTTGATGACCAAAAGTCCTGCTGTGTATGTATATCAGTGTGCTAACAATAGAGGGGTTTGGCCCTTAATCAGTAAGGTTGAGCCAAATAATCATAAACAACAACAAAAAGCCAATCCTGATATTCTTTTAGTCAAATTCTTTTAAAATAGGTCACACGTAAAGCGACTCAATGTGACCACCCAAAAGTGTTCTTTTTTTCATTTCAAAATATTTTATTAAAAATAAATTTTACATATACAAAAACAAACAGTTTGTCTTATTTCTTGGCAGTTTTGACAAATGTGTACTGTTGGCTTAGTGGAGCCCGAGAGAGAAGAAAAGAAGAGAGAAGGAGAGGAGGGTGGGTGCTTACTGCCTCAGGTGGGCGTCAAGGGCTTCCCACATGTTTTCGGTGCCCTTTTGTAACATGCACACACCACTTTGCCCTTGTAACACACTGTTGCTACCTCTCACATGTTTTTACCTTTGATACTTGCACAAGTGCCACCTTTGCCTACGCAACGCTTGTTCTTGTGCCTGAGTATCTAGCACTTATTGCAGTATTATACCTCAAATTATACTTTGTTTTCTCTTATAACTGCACACTTGTCACTTTTCCTCTTGTGCACTTTTGACTATCTCATGTATTTTTGGTTGCTCACAATTTTTACTACCTCATGTATTTTGTTTGCTCACAATTGTCACTATTACCTTTTCTACCTCATGTATTTTTGGTTGCTCTCAATTTTTTCTACCTCATGTATTTTGTTTGCTCGCAATTGTCACTATTACCTTATGTAACGTAATGTATGCTTTTGTAATCTGATCTTTTGTAATGTCTCTCATTATGTTTCATTTCTGTTCCTAATGTGAAGCGCTCCGACGCCTTCGGGTAAAGTCCGCGCTATATAAAAATGCATAAATAAATAAAAAATAAATAAATAAATTCCCTGGCAGTATGGTTCACCGCCTGGTGCTCTCAGGGCATGGTGGGCAGTCCGCCATACACTTCACCCCCTATGTGTGTTATCAAAAACAGCCACCAGAGGGCAGCGGGACACCATGGATGTTCCCCAGAGACTCTTGGAGAGCCCCCGCCCTTACATAGTGCTGGTGCTATTATTTTGTATTTTTTTATGTATTTATTTATTTAATGCGATTTTATATAGCGCGAACTTTACCCAAAGGTGTCAGAGCGCTTTACATAAGAACCAGTTACGAAACATAAGGTCCGCGCGTATTTGCAACCGGTGCAACAGCTGTGCACAGGCCGTGTCTTCTGGTGGAGTGCTGGCCCTCTGCTGACTCGGTACAGATTTCCGCAACACCAGTTGCATAGTACGATGTTTCTAATGCGGTTCTTCTTCTCTCCTTGGCGCCAGCTCTCACAATGCTCCCAGCACACTGGCAGACAGACTCATCCAACTGCAGGCTGCTCCAGCTCTGCTCTGTGCCACGCGCCTCTCAGCTGTCAGATATTTCACACGGAGATCCCCTCCACGGCGCAGCTCTCCTCAGCATGACAAGTCTCTCCTCACAGCTGGAATTCCTGGCACCGCCATTCAGCTCTGAATAACTTCCGCAGTGTCCCACTCCTTCTCAGAACCTACACTTTCTGTCTGCTTCAGAGTTTAAAGTTCCTCCTCAGTCAGTAGACGAATGCTGTCTCCATCCAGGCTTGTGGATTCTAAAAATGCAGATTTTCCACAGTTTTAATGTAAAGAAAATCATGATTTTATTAAAAAAGGCACGGAGGCTAATATTATGCATATCCCTTTTATTCCTGCCCAAACACAGCAGCAACAACACTATAGAACTTAGAATATCACCAAACATTCCAGAACTAGAACATGTATAATAGTCCAAGCAAAGCAGCCATCTTCCTCTTTTGTGACTGCGAATGTGTAAAACAATAAATAACAAGTCCATAAATAAATTCCACCGACTTCAAACTTCCTTAAACTCTTCTTCGACTTCTTCTTTCCATCCTTGAACATCTTCTCCATCCACTTCTTCAGCTTCATCCTTCAAAATAAATCAAACAAAATTAATTACAGGGCGGGCACAGCGGAGGGATAATATTAGCCTCCGTGCCTTTTTTAATAAAATCATGATTTTCTTTACATTAAAACTGTGGAAAATCTGCATTTTATGTCAAAGGCCCGGAGGCCAACATTATGCATGTTCAAAGTTCTTCCAAAACCTTACTTAAAACATTTTCCACAGGCTTAAAGTAAAACTTACGAAAAGTCGAGTCATTTGACCAATCTGCTGCCTTCAAAATTCCGCCCAAATTAAAACCTTTAACAAAGGCCTTACTAGCCATAGCCCCTCTCACCGAATGGGACCCGAAGACACTAGTATCCACCCCTGCCTTGACCATCACATTTCTCACCCATCTCGCCAAAGTAGGAGTAGACACAGCCTTATACGGATTAACATAAGAAATCAATAACTGTTTACAATCTGTTTTTCTCAAAGCAGAAGTCCTCTTTTCATACTCCTTCAGGCACTTAACCACACACAAAACACTCTCTCCCTCTAAAAGAGGATAAAAAATTGTTCTTGACATAGTTTTCGTCCTTCTCTTAACCTCAAAACACACTCCCTCTGGTTGATAAAACCTAGAATTAACATCCAAAGCCCTAACATCTGACACCCTCCTAAACGAAACCAGACACAACAGCATTGTCATCTTCCAAGTCAAGAATTTCAAATCCAAACCTGAATTTGACCCCCAACTTTCAAGCTCCCTCAACACCAAAGTGACGTCCCAAAGTGAATCATACTTAGCCTTCGGTGGAATAACCACCCTAACACTTTTAACCAATCTCCTGACCAGAACATGCTGTCCAACCGGAACTCCATCCACCAGACCATGCCCTGCTGAAATAGCAGATCTACTTAGATTAACTGAATTATACGCCAAACCACTACAAAAAAGACCTGACAAATAATTTGCTACCTCTACCACAGGAGCTGAAATGGGATCCAAATCCCTCTCAACACACCAACCATTCCACTTTCTCCACGCTGACTCATACACCCTAGATGTCCCTCTAGACCATGACTTTGAGACAAGCTCCTCAGCCTCTTTTGATAAACCCTGCACTTGCCAAACTCTCCTGAAATCAACCAAGCCATCAACTTCAGTTGTCCTGTGACCACCAGGTCGTGAAAGTTCCCCTGAACATCCAACAATATGTCCCTGCAATCTGGCAGAATTATCGGGTCCTCCACCAACAAATCCATCACATCCGGGAACCACACCTGAGCTTTCCAGAAAGGAGTTACCAGAACCAACTCTGACTCCTCCCTTCTGACCTTGTTCAATACCCTCTGAATCATAGAAAAAGGGGGGAACGCATAACACCTTCCCTCCTTCCAAGTCTGCAGAAAAGCATCCACTCCCTTTGCTTCCGGATCCGGCCTCCAACTGTAAAACTCCTTCAACTGAGTGTTCAACCTGTCTGCAAACAGGTCCACACTCAAAGGTCCCCACATTCTCTCCAGACTCAAAAACACTTCTCTCTTCAACCTCCAAGAGCTCGCATCCTTCAGGTATCTTGAATACCAATCCGCTTCTACGTTGCTCAACCCGGGTATGTACTGAGCCTGAACCACAATCTCCCTCTCCAGACAAAATTTCCAAAAATCCTTTGCAAGTTCCGCCAATCCTTTTGACCGAGGACCACCCATCTTGTTTACATACTGGACTGCCGACAAATTGTCCATTTTCAGAAGAACACAACATTTCACTCTGTTCTTCACAAAACTTTTTATAGCGAAGGAACCTGCCAGCAACTCCAAACAATTTATGTGCATTAGTCCTTCCTCTTTCGACCATTGCCCCCCTGTTGACGTCTCTCCACATCTCGCTCCCCATCCGCTCAAACTCGCATCCGACTCTATCTCCACCTCTGGCATTGACCCAAATATCGCTCGACCGTTCCAAGCATCCAGACTCATCAACCACCACTCCAACTCCTCCTGAGACTCCTGATCTATCACAAGTTTCTGAGAATACCTCACATCCTTCCTTAAATATCTTGCCTTCAACCTCTGTAACGCACGATAATGCAGGGGAGCAGGGAATATCGCCTGAATTGAAGAGGACAGAAGACCCAACAGGCGCGCTAACTGCCTCAAAGTAATCCAGTCTGCCAACTTCACTCTCCTCACTTCTTTCCTGATCTTCCTCACCTTCTCCATTGGCAACCTCAACACACAATCCAACGTCCGTATCTGAAAACCTAAAAAGGTCATCACCTGTTTTGGATCCACACACGACTTCTCCTTGTTCACTACAAACCCCAGATCCTCTATTACTCTCACTGCAAATTCCGTATGTTCCTTTGCCAACTTCCTCTCTTCTGCCATTATCAAGATATCGTCCAAATAGACTATCAGGCGAACTCCTCTGGACCTCAACCAAGCCGCAATCGGCCTCATCACCTTGGTGAAGCACCACGGAGCTGATGTCAAACCGAAAGGGAGACTCTTGAACCTCCAACGCCTTCCCAACCACCTGAACTGAAGGAAATCCCTTTGATCCTGACACATAGGAATTGTTAAGTAAGCATCCTTTAAATCCAGTCTCGTTAACCAATCCCCCTTTCTCAACAAATCCCTTAGCATATGAATCCCCTCCATTTTGAAATGGTTGTAAACAACCCAATCGTTCAATTCTTTCAAATTGATTACCGGTCTCATCCTCTTGTCCTTTTTCTCTACAAGAAATAAGTTGCTTATAAAGCAACCTGGAACTTCTTTTGCAAGTTCTATTGCACCCTTTTTTTCCAACTCTAATACTTCTTTGGTTACCAACCTTTCCATTTCTACTGAAAACCTTAATATCTTTGGAACCCTTGTTTGAACCGGGATACTGATAAAGTCTATCCTGTAACCAGACACAGTTTCCAAAACCCATGGATCCTGTGTTATTTCCTGCCATCTGGAAACAAACTGGGCTAGTCTGCCGCCCAATTTTACTTCCGTAAATAAATGGTCTTGTAAGAGACTTACCTGAAAGTCCTCTTTGTCTCCTATCCGACCTTGGACCTCTTCCTCTCCCCCTCTGTCTTTGTGGGAAGAAACTTCCTTGATCGGACCTTGTATATCCTCCTCCACTTCCATAGCCAAACCCATATCCGTAACCTGAACCAAAGGGCCTGTTTCCTCTACCATAAAATCCTCTGGTAAATCCAAAACTTCGGCCGGGGAACCGACCCCTTGTCCTCCCGGCCGAACCAAAAACACGTCTCATATCCTTCTGAGCCTTCTGCAAAGAATTAAATGTTCCTACGTACTTTGCCATATCTTTGACAAAGTCGTCACCGAACAGCAGCCCATCGCTCTGTTCCCCCAACTCCTTGCCAGCCAAGTCTGCAAGTTTCGGGTCGATCTTGAATAAGATACTTTTCCTCCTCTCCTGACAGAGAGCTGCATTGGCATTTCCTAACAAACAAATTGAACGTTGCACCCACTGACGCATTTCACTTACGTCAACACCAGTATTGTTACTATGTGCTTCTTCGCACAAATCAAAAATCTTTGTTAATGGACCCAGAATGTCCAGCATTCGATCTTGACAACTTTTCAGGCCTTTGTCCAAGCCTCTTCTAGGGTCTCTCCCCCCTTTGTTATTAATAAATGACAGCATCTTTTGGTCCAATTCCGGTGTGAATGCCACTTTACTATTAAGGGATGGCCTCGGGCACTCAGACCTCAGTCGAGTCCTTATCTCCTTTGGCATCTCCTTTCTTATCCAATAACGAATATATTTAGCAACATGCTCTACTGGGGACCACTGAGGTGACAATGGGTGCTGAATCAGCAATGGATCAAACATTTGATCCCCTTGAGGGTCAACAAAATCCTCATACTCCAACTTAATCTCATCTAACTTCCTTCTTTTAACCTTCACTTCCTCTACATCTGAATCCTCCAAACTTGAGCTACAAGTAAGCTCCACATCCCCACTAGTAGAGCTACTATCGCACGCCACAGAGCTGTGGCCTTTTCTTTGTGCCTTTATAGCACTCACTTTGGCCTTTATAGCCTTTTCCTTTTGCTCTCTATTATCCTTCTCCTTAGAAGCCTTTCCTTTAATCACATTCTTTCTCTTCTCCTTTCTCTTAGATGCACCACCAGAAGTACCTGCCACAACCTGCACTTCTTCAGATGTATAAAAACCATCCTCTTCTCCTGACCTTTGGTTTTTCTCTCCCTCTTTACATCTTTTCCCAATAGTGCTTTCTATCTTCTTTTCCATGGAAGCACTAAACTCGCCAAACATCTTTTCCATGTATTCTTTCATTTTCTCCACGAAACCTGACTCCTCATTCTCCATTTTAAACTATTCCTCCCTAAAGGAATACTATCCAATACTCAAAAAATTCACAAATCTAAACTCCAATATACCTCCACCTCAAAGCGACACACTCTACTTGAACCGATGAACTTCGTCTGACTGAAACCGACAGTAACCAGTCAGACGATTAAAACATCCCAAAACATGGCCGAACGTTTTCCTTTCCAGAAACCCGGACGTTTCCCAAACACACAAAATGGCCGCCGCACGTAACGTCAGTACGGCGGCCCCTACAGTACACACTTCTCAAGCCTCTGCGCGAGCTCAGCGCGAGCCTCCAAACGCGTCAGAACCCCTGCCGGTCATCATTTCTGATGCGCTCGAGCACGTCTCTCGTCACGCGACGCGCCCCACACAAGCAAGGAACCCAAGGACTCACGCGCTCACCAACCGTCAACAGCCGAACCGAACAAACGGTAAATTCACTCCCCTTCGGCTAATAAACACACGTTTAAGCTCCAATCAAACCACGGGGCTGCCCCTCAGCGCTGCAGCGCGAAGCGGTGGGGAAAGACTCACACCCGCTTCAATCTCACTTTAAACACTCATTAACAATACATTTCGCCTTAAACTTGACTCAAACATCCTAACCAAACAAACCCTATTTATTTCTGGGTATAAACATCAATCATTTTCCACTAAATCGAATCTAAACAACAGCACTAAAAAGGTGTACTTATCTTATGTTCGAGCAGCAACAAAAGAGGAAGATGGCTGCTTTGCTTGGACTATTATACATGTTCTAGTTCTGGAATGTTTGGTGATATTCTAAGTTCTATAGTGTTGTTGCTGCTGTGTTTGGGCAGGAATAAAAGGGATATGCATAATATTAGCCTCCGGGCCTTTGACATAAAATCCCTGTGAGGTCAGTCCAGTTCTGCACAGATCATTCGAGCATTTGGCATAGAATATAGCAAACGGGCCATGGGCCCAGTGGAAGCAATGAAAAATTGTTCCCTGGCTCCTCGTTACGTAGTAAAAACAAGCATTGGAAAATCAATCGTTCTCGCATTTGTATGAGTTAAAGCTATGGCGTTAAAAATGGCAATGTCTTTTACCGATGTGTTATGGAGTGTATGTATGTGGTGGAATTATCTGGCTGGGTTTGGATTAGTTAGTTGTGTAATTGTGTGGCGTGGAATTGTGTGGTGTAATTATGTAGCATGGTGTGATGTGGAATTAATAGGATAGTAATTATGTGAAATTGAGTGTTTTGGGAATCATGTGATGTGAGATTGTGTTTTATGGAGTGCAATTATGTTTGATGGTATTGTGTGTTGTGGGGTGGTATGTACTGGAGTTTAATTATGTGGTGTGCTGTTGAAGTTTGTGGCACGATGTAGAATTGTGTGGTGTGTATTGGATGTATGTGGTGTATTGTGTAATTGTATTGATGAGTCGTATTAGGTGGTTTGGTCTCAAATTGTGTGCTATGGAGTGGAAATGTGTGGAATTGAATTATGTTGCGTGGAAATGTTCGGATAGCTTTGCGTTGAGTGGAGTGCATGTATGTAGTGTCGATTGGAATGTGGGTTGAATTGGAATTGTTTGGTGCGTGGATTGTGTGGTGTTGCGTGGAATTATGTGGCATGGCATGCAGTGGTATTATGAGGATAGTAATTATGTGGCATTGAGTGTACAGGAGTTATGTGGAGTGGGATTGTGTGTTATGGAGTAATTATGTGGTATCGAGTGTACTGGTATTATGTGTTGTGTGATTGTGTGTTATGGAGTGTAACATTCCATTCTGTTTGATGTCGGCAGGGTGACGTGAGGATAAAAGGCCAGACATAGGCCAGAGAAAACAATCACAGCCCTCGAAACTGGCAAGGAAAGCAGGAAAACTATATATGTCAGTGTCACTGTAAACATACCACAAGTTTACTGCTTCAGTAAACCATAAAATGTTTGGCTAATTTAATTTAAATAGAGGTGCCTTCCTCTCAGGGTGATGCTGGATTGGCAAGCACTCCCAACACCGCACCCACGTGCAAGACGATGCAGACAGCTGAATAGGGTTTTGTTGTACAATTAATTAGCTATGCAGCACATCCTGGGGTGCCACAACATCTACTGCTACTGAAAGTACATTCAGAGAGCCATGCCCATGAGCGAGTCTGTCTGCAAGATAGGAAACAAGGTTGTGTGTTACGATGTGCAAAATAGATGGAGGTGTGTTACGTAAATATAGCAGTGCACGCGGGGTAACCCCCTGTGACAGCACATTATTAACCACCTACCAATAGCTTGACACACCATACTAACGAGGTGCCAAGTCCGTGAATGAAACACTGCATTAAAATACTGCTCTTACCCTCAGTAACAGGACCAGTGTCTGGAAGGTATCCCACTTATCCGAACACGAGAAGAGAGCTGAATTCAGAACATGCATTATATAAGCCATTACGAGCGTGTAACTTCTAATGCTGAAAAACAGGCAATAGTGTCATGGGGGTTGGGCCTTGCATTTACACTGTGTTAAGTTAGCATGAGCTTATTAGAAGATTAAACGCCATTTTCCTTTCGGCTGCCTTTGCACACGGCACATCTTGTTATAAATGTTTAGCGTCTAGAGGACTGTTTTGCTTCACACAAGAATAATATGTTTTTCTATAATAACAGCTTGGCTTGGGAAGCTTTGTCTGAACAGTGAGTGCCGAGGCCTTCAAGGTTATTTCAAGACAGTGGTTGTTGTTCGGTCTGATCAGCGCACGTTCTAGACATATATATGCAGCTGTGGCCACCTCTGATTTTGGCGCGTTTAATAATGCACTGCGAAGGAATGCTCAAACACACTTTGGAGAACATTCGCATGCAGAGAGCTGGTGTAGCAAATGATGTGATCCATTTCTACTAGGACCAGAGGTATGGGGCCGCCCTTGTGAACCCAAGAGACCTTCTGTAGATATAAAATAACCTAATACCAAGGGAGTGTGAAATCTAGGTATAATCTAGTCTATTTCCATTTAGCATTTTAACATGCTTTCTCCTTTTGTATTTTATGGAATAGTAACTATGCTGATAATCTTGTTGCTTATAATATGTCTGCTTGTATTAGCTAAGATACTGCGCTTGAGAACACGGCATTAGAAATAAATATTTCAAACTTGCATGTGTCTTCATTTACTCCCCGTTTTGGACTAACATGAGAGTATAACGAAAGAGTGTTCATGTGTTCCACATTGCCTGAGGTATTCTAAGTTCCATGTTCTGGGTTGTCTAATCATTGGGGGTATGAAAGAACCAATGAGACACTGATTGCTAGTCTGGTAGGGGATTTTGGCTACTAAGGTGAGTTTTGGCACACCCTAATTCACTGAGGTTCCAAGTCTCTATTCCCAGTTCTGTGTAGTAGCAGAATCCCTGCTACAATAGATAGTGGTAACTAGAAGCATAAACACATAAAAACATTTTATATTGTAACGATTTTCCAGGCTATTTGTGTTCATTTAACTTTACTGTGTTTTCTGGTAGTGTTTTTACATATAAAAGAAGTTAATGTTTTGCACGTGCTACGTATACCTGGTTAGGTGTGCTGTCCCCGCCCACGGCAGAGTTTCCAAATTGAAGCCTGAAAGTTATGGGTACTTTGTTTGTCTATGGGATTCTGTACCTTGCGCCATTGTGCTCCAGACAGTGCTGAGATCTCCTTGTGTGTGAGTGCCAGGAATCAACCCTCCTGCAGCAGCTGAACCTGCTCTCCCAGCCTCTGGGAGGTTTGCTGATCCTTCCTCCTCCCCCTCGTCCATGGCCAGGCTGCAACTGCGAGCCTGAAAGTGGCAAAGGCGGGTGTTGTGCTGCAACTGGAGTTGAGATAGATGGGGGAGGGAGGGGGAACAATAGCGTCTGCAGATTTTTTAAATTAAGACAGTGCCAGCTTTGCACGCCATCTGTGCATTGGGTGAGAGGGGGGCCAAGCATATTTAAAAGTAATAGCCTTTAAAATGAAAGTGCTTGGGGCACTTCATTAAAACAAAGCACGTTGTGCCTACAGTCAGAGAAACTCAATAAAGAAAATAGTGCTTACAAGACTAAATAACACATACCATGCAACAACTGAAGTAAAAGGGCCAGTAGCCATGGGAGCTTACAAATGAAGACAAGGCGGTATTAAGGAGGGACTAACAAGCCTATTTACGAATCAGAAGCCAGCATTTACAAAGGACAATTACACAAGCCAATGACAAATATGGGCGTAGAGTAGGCCGGGCTTCTATTCCATACTCCAGTAGAGCAAGTATTGCAAAGCAGCAAATGCACGCTGACTCTAGGCTCGACTGAATAAACCAGTAATCAGGCCTCACTGGGGCTCAGTGCCACTGGATTAGGGTGATCAGACTTTAAAAAGCAAAAACCGGGACATGCCAGAAATAAAAGTAGGATTAAAGCCTTTGGTCTTACTTCTGTGTCTGGCCTGTCCTGGGTAATGCATAGCCTTCTAAATGTGTGCCCACATGCATACATATATACATATATGTATAAATACATATACATTTACACATGTGTGTATATATACCTATATGTTTATATATACACGTGTGTCCATATTTATGCACACATATGTATACACACACACATTCATAAGGCGGCGTTTACTAACATTAGCTAGGGTAGGACCTCCACTCGGTCCCCTGTCCTCCTCCCCACCCTGTCCCCTTTGCAGTGAGCATGCAGCCGACCCGCACTGCAGGGAATAAGCAGATACATTATTTCAGACATTAGAGGGGCCCAGTGGAAAGAGAGCATAGGTTTCTATTCTGCTTTGCAGAATGACTTGACTTTTGTCCCAAAAACCGGGACATGTATTTAAAATTTAAAAAAGTGTCTGGATGCTGGGACAGTCCTCTGAACACCAACACTGTCTGGGCAAACCCAGGACGTCCGGTCACCCTACACTGGATCTGCTGCACATTTAATACCCTCACTCCTGGCAGGAACACATCTAGAAGCAGACAATGTGGTGAAGTAACCACTCAGGACACCAGGTGGGAATTAAACACTGTTTATTGTGAGGCTCAACTGTAAACCAGGACTGTAGCTACCAGTGGTGCAGCCAGTGGTATGCACCGGGGTCCAGAGGTGAGTAGGGGCCCACCTACAACAGCCCCTTGAGAGGGCACCGACTAGCATAGGAGCTGGGAATGTAGGTGCAGGGGATGCTGCAGCACCCCCAAAATATCTATGCTGGAGTTCTGAAGGTGAATGAGCATTAATGGTGAATTTTGTTTTTATTTTGTCACATTTGCTGTGCCTTAAAGACAGAGGGTAAATGTAAGTCTAGCCTTCAACAAATTCCTGCTCATTATTTTAATGTAGAGAATGGTATTTACTTAACTATCTTTCTCTTTCTGCAAAGTGTGAGGATTTTGTAAAGTGAACTATGTGACAATCTTGCTGGCGTGAAAGGAAAGGCTGTAGAATTTTGTTTTCTTATAACATACAACAACATTTAAATACCAATAAATGAACTGTACAAATATTTCAAAATAAGTAAAAAGTTAGGAAAGCTTAAATGAAGCCCCTTTTTTTCTAATTGTGAAGTATGATGGAAACAAATATTTTAATAGGATTAAAACTAATCAAGACACTTTAATTGGTGATGTGCAAATGACAAATATTTGCTGAAACCCAATTTCCACACATTATTGTCTGTGCACTGTATAGTTTTTATTGATAAAACTGTATATCTGTGCAAATCTAGTGATAATTTCATTGGAAAACGCGCTGTCTGTAAATGACAGTGGCTACCACATGGTGATTTAGTACTATATATGCAACACTGTGCTCCTAAATGTAATTGTAGCTCCATACTACACCCGTACCACACTCCTGCTGAATGGGCGTAGCTCATTTGTGACACTTGTTCTCATGTAATGCTTGTGTTTTTTTTAGAGTGCCTATGAGTTCAGTGATGGTGGAGAAGTGTGGCTCACTGGTTAGAGGACGCAGACCCTAATGCAGAGGTCAGACCCGGGACCAGGGTTCAAATCCCGACGCGGCAGGATCTTGAGCTAAAAAATGTCCACGGACTCGATAATTCTCGCCTCGGTGCCTACTCGAAAGTTTGGGTTCACACTCTGCAACTCTGGGCAATAGCTTGCTTAATCTCCACTATGGCCCCACCGCGATGGGATGCCTGGCTGAGCAGTGCATATGCTCACTTTTGTAAATGCAGCGTGTGCTATTCGGCTCTGGCTGCCTGCTGCCAGCAGAGGTCAAGGCTTCTGAAGACAAGAGAGTTATAGTAATCACTGCGTTCAGCCTGATAGAGGGAGGACAGATGATGGTTGTTGGACCCAGCAGTGTCTGCTTTGCTGAAGGGATGCCCACAGCCAGGCTGAACTACAGTCCCCGTCAAGGGCAGGTGATTACACTCGCTATGTAGCCTGTGCTCACCCATGGACAGCTTCTCACTGAGCAGTCAGTCTCACTACGGAGGCAATGTGTAAAGCAAAGGCACAGCAGCCACTCGCGATAAATGCACTGAGTGTCACAAAAGAGACTCCACACTGGATGCATGCAAAAATGTTTATTTTCAACACTCATATTCAATCATTATAACATGACCATCATTTACTTCTGAATCACAGGCGGTCCGCACTCAATTACTCCTATTGCCCTATGCTCCAGGAAGTAAGACAACTAACCCCACTTCCCGAACACTGGGTGCCACATGGCTGAAGTCATACTTAGTCTGGGTCCTCTGGAAGCATGTGAGAAAATGTAGCAGTTTTAATTGGGAGGTAGACGTAAACAAGGGAGAGGTTAGCAGCCACTCGGGAAGTTCACCCACAGATCTCAAAACAAAAAGAAGTCACTCAGTGTCTTGACCCGCATCCGAACTATCTCAGAAGCGTTTCTTCGCCTCAGTCAATCTCTCTCACTACTACCTGGCAGAGGGGCCAGGTGTGGAAAAGACAGCTGGTCCACCGCGATGAGGGTCAACAAGGCAACAAACAAAGAATGGGGAGTAACACAGGGGAGCCTATTGATAAGATGACGCACCGCGATCAGTACATTATGATTAAGGTTGTGTCCAGGCGATCCAGGCACAGCAACTGGTGAGCATTGGGATGAGTCACACAGACACTTCAGATTTCAAACACGATGAGTTACAAATTCTGCACCTCCTTGGAAAGGAGGCACAATGACCAGTGCATGTTGAGATGGGTTGCACCAGGCAATTCCGGTCACACACACAGCGAAGATTTGCAATTCCATACCTTTCTGTAAATGAGGGACAACATCCGGTGCATTATGATACAGGTCACACCAGACCAGTATGATCACACGCAAACAGATGCAAGTTCAGCAGAGGCGCATGAGGTAGAATGAGGCACTACTCTGGGTACACCTCCATCTCCGAAGGTCGCACCCGTGAATAGGATACTGCACGCAATGAGCATGCAGTTGGCGTGTCGCACAAGAGAAATGCGGCACGATAGGCGAAATGGGTAATGCGAGGTTCCGAAACCGGTGAATATGCTCACCACCACTAGACACTTATGAGTGTTGTGGTCTCCGAAGTACGGGAATAACATGCCTTAGGCAAGATTTCTGGGCTCCGCAGAAGACAATCTGATCTCCAGACACATGTCTTAGGTCCACGCTCACTGCACGCTACCAGTTTAGGTGGACACTTGAGAGGGCACCACTCTCCAGATGTCACAGGTAGATGATGTCGGTCCCTCAGGGGACATCTTTGATGTCCCTGAGATTTCCAAGAGAACAGGAGGCCTGCGGTCCGGCCCTTGGAGAGCGCACTTCAGGGCACCACACTTCAGCAGGTCCTCGACCCAGGCAAGTCTCTATTCGGACAGTTATCCTACATGCGCATAACAGAGTCCTCTGACAGTGTGCACCACGGAGTTTGAGTTCTCTGGTTCCACGCCCCCACAAGTGCCTCTCACCCTTTGGTGAAGGATAGCACCCATAGTTATACTGTTGTGTGTCTTTGAAGTTGGGGTAGTTTAGGGGGATTTCCCTTTGAACCGGATGTCTCCCCTAAATTGTAGGCCTCTCTGGCTTTGGCATTGGAATCAAGATCTCTATCTTTAGTGGGGCCATGATCCGGCCCCTAGAGGTTAAGTGTCACAACCTCTATCTTCAATCTATCCCATTCTGCCCCAAATGGCAGAGGTCTGCAGTTCCCATGGGATGCCCAAGTTTTATGGCTGCCGATTGGGGAATATATACATGTGCTCCCTCCCGACCTCTGGTGTCCACTGTAGCAAGACACCACGACCCCCAAGACTCTTGGAGCATGTAAATGTCCATAGTCTATAGGTGGGATTTTTAAGCAAGCTATGCCAAAAAAACCTTTACCAATGGAAAGGGTTTGGCACTGCGAATCTATTGATATGAAACATCACGAGGCTGCTCCACTGCAATCCACCACTGCAATGCGAAGTATTGTCAACCACTTCCCCACATTAACTCATGGGCAGAGCGGGCCTCATAGGCAGTGAAAACACACATAGGTATTCCTCCCTACCTGGGAGAATGTGCGCTATTGCTCACCACGAACTGCGGTGGCAGGAGGAACACATAGTTCCCAGCACCAGTGGTTCCAGTGCACCCGCCTGAGTGTGCACAGCAAACTGGACATGGGTTTAACTAATACGCATGTCTGTTTGAATGAGCTAGCCTGCGTTTGGAAGGCGGCACATGCAATCACGCGCACCATATGACAATGACAATGACATATCGGCCCCTGTTTCAAAATAGTGAATTAGCGCCACTTCCCAACACAGATAGGAAGGGCGCATGCACTTTCACACTGCAGTTGCAGTGTGAAAGTGCCCAAATCCTGGACGCCACATAAAAGAACCAGCAAAACCCAGGTGCAAAGGCAAAAAAGTTCAGGGAACCGCTACCCGATGAGTATCAGGTCCAACAGTGGTGGTTTGTAAAAGAACATAAACTTGCTTAGGACAGAGGGCTGGAACTGGAAAAATAACTTTTTTTGAGCGTTGTTTGTTATAATTTTTGCAAAAAGTGCACACATATATCTAAAAGAGCTTATTGGGGTCGGGAATGCACAATTTTTCCTTATTAATACCAGAAGTAGGAAGAGTTGTCCTTCTGAGACCCGTGGAAACCGGACAGAATTTCAGTAAACAAGATGTTGCACTCCTCACGAGTGAAAACTCGAGTAACTGTTATACATAGTATTGTGGTAGAGGTGGGGGAGTCAACACATTAACAGGGAGAGCTGAGCCAAGGGTCTGTCTTGGCTCTGAGAGCCTTTCTTAACTCCCAGGCATGATTTGAGCCATGGGAAATGTGGGCTGCTGACATGATGTGCGATGAAACCTTGCACATGTATTTTCTTTTGAACTTGAGGACATAATGCTATAAAACAAAAAAAAGTTTTGGTTTAGAGTATTTCTATGAATGTACACATTTTTATTTATGATCACTTAAAGCACTCTCAGAGCAAAGGTGAAGCTATGGTTATAGCATAATTTTTCATGTATTCACAACAAAGAAACTTGATAATTTGTTCATCAAAGTGCGATTTTTATTTCTCTTTTTCGTTTATTCAGAAGAGTGACATTCCTTTGCTGTAATTACTTATTTGAAAGAATGTGATCCCGATGGGAGCAAGAGAACATAAGCAGTGCTCATCAGGAGACTGTTTACCTTCTTTTGTGGGACTGCTTTTGCCACCTCTGAGGCTAGGCGTTGCAAAAGAAGTGCCAGGGATAGCAGAAAGCAAGCCAGGTCTTGCAGCTGCGACCCCTGCTAACACCAAAATGATGTCCATCTACCTGTTTCCCCTGCACTATCTATTTCTGTGTGCTTTAGGTCTGACCAAAAGATTGTTTTAGCTGTCTCACCAATCTAATGTTTACTCAGAAATAATACATTATCTTCCTTAGAGAAAATTGACTTTGGCTAAACCCACTTCAGTTATTCATCAGAGTGTTATCCACATATTGGTTCAGCCCTTCATAACGGAATGAATATAATTGGGCAATGGATCACCCTTCTTCAGCCATTGTCTTTGTTGCCAAGGTTTGACTCGGCCTAGTAGACAACCACTGGTCATTGGGGTGTAAGGTAGTCTGAATAACAGCATGTTGCTTGCTTACTCTGCTACTCTGCATGCAGAGGAGTCCGACCTCAGGAGATATTTCCTTTAGTTCATCTCTCAGCAGTTCACCTGCAACCTCAGACTAGTGCTAATTGAATAATGAAAGCACCAAAAGCTTCGCTACTATTGCTACTGGACCACAAGTTTCTTATGCAGAGCACCAGGCATCACTGCTGCAAGCTTCAAAACCATGCCACCATCTTGAAATGGTATTCTGCATACTCTATCATTTTTACTATTCCAAGATGGCAGGCCAGTATTAATCTTCACTTTTTACTTTTCTATTAAAGCACATGTCCTCCTCATTTAGTTAGCATATTTTGTCTTTTGATGTTCTTTCTTTATGTTAGCATATGCTTGCACTACAAAGAACACCACACCTTGTTTTTAGAAGGCAAGTGGGACTTTTGTTGTATGCAAAGACTCTTTCCCACAAAAGTCCACAAGGATAAGAACTCACCTTAACCTGCTGTCTGGTCCAAGTGTGGCACAGGGAAGATTAGATATCCTCATTGAACATTCAGACTTCTGTGTAGCATCCTTCAGGAGCTTTGAAGTGCACCAGTTCTCTGATGCACCAGATACCTGTGCCTCCTATGCCACCATCTGTGCCAACTCTGCTCCTTCCTGCTGAGTAGTGCAACTGCCTGTGACCAGTGTGCTTGTGTGAGTGCAGGATAGCCACCATGTTTTGAAAGCGCATTGTGAAGGATATACCTGTGTGAATTCAGTATTAACACTGTCTTTTGTGACTGCGGGGTAAGTGGTCCAAATGTTGAAAGTTGTGCCTTTGCGAGTGCAGAGCAAGGCATATGCCTGTGTGAGTGGAGTGTGGGCGGTGTAACTATGTGAGGGCAGCAATGTGAATGTGGGGTCCCTGTATGTTATGTCTTTATGCACATGCACCTTACAAGGGCAAAACATATTGGCTTTAGTAGTGTTTAGTAGTGTTTTTTAGAGTTATGGCTTTGACTTCAAAAATGCAGTACAGGGATGAGAACTACAATAGTTATATTTCTTGGAGCTGAGGGAGTTTTTAGTTACGACCCTGAGGAGACAGGAAGGAATCGTCAGCATAGTGGGGGGGGGGGGGGGGGGGGGGGACAGAAAGTGGCAGTTGGTGTTGTTTTCTGGTGGCGGTTGTCCCGCAAGATTTCAGGACTTCACTTAAGTTAGGTTGGTTAATATAGGCTAAGCAGGCAGAAAGGGAAGGTCTTAGCGAACCCACACCAGAAGTCCTGGAGGTAAATTGTTACGCATTAACATCCAGTTTAGCACAGGTTCATTACTTCACTGCTATACAGAAGACGAAGTTTAAAGTGTGACAATAAGATCTACAATAGGTCAGTTTGTCAAAGTTGTGGGGTATGTATACAGGATTGGGGCTAGGGGAGGGGGTATGGAATGAAGGTTATTGAATGTATAGTGAGGTTTTAGTTCTGTAAGGCCTTCGGCCAAGAATGCTGATGTGAAACGCACCTGTTTCAATAAAACAGCCTTTTCCGCACATACATAAATCGGAAGTCTGAAGGTGCTCCATTTTACCCAAATATGAAACACTGCTGCTGACCGCGTGACCAGCAGGGGAAAATGGGCGGGGCAGCACTTTAGTCCCACCCCGCTAGCTCCAGCCAACACCTATGGGGCGCCCCTCCCCGCGTCCACCTCTCACCGGCCTGCGGGAGGGTCTACCTGTGGGAGGGGCGACCCCGCTATTTATGCCACGGTGGCCGAGGCTCGGCCTCTCTCCTTCCCGTTCACCCGCGGAATGAAATAGGGCAACTTGAGGCTCAGGCTAGATCACCACCTTTCTTGACGGGTGGCCCCACCCAATATCCTCATCATCCACCTGGGGAGGATCGACTTAGTCACAATAGGGAGGAGGGCTCTGATTCAGGCCATGCAGAGGGATTTGATAGCAGTAAGCAGCAAGTTGGGAGCTACTGAGCTGCTTTGGTCAGAAATTGTCCCTCGCAAGGCTTGGAGGGGAGCTAGATCACCGGTGGCGATAGAGCAGTCCCACAGGAGGGTTAACAGATCTATGCATAAGTTTATGGAAAAGAGAGGCCTGGGGTTCATTAGGCATGCACTCATACAGGAAAGAACCGAAGGGTATTGTGAGCAGGATGGGGTGCACTTGTCCAGGTCGGGTATGGATGTTTTACTTCTAGATTTACACGAGGCTCTGACAGTGGCAGGTTGTAAGTAGCGTAAGGGGTGGGGGGCTCTGTCATCGACGGGGGCCTCCTCCAGAGCTGTGGCGGAGTTACAGGGCGATCCGGAAGCAGACGGGTACAGTAAGGGTACCTCTGCGGCAGAAGGGTACCTCTGCCTGGCACAGTAAGGGTGCCTGAGCCAAGGACCAGGAGCCAAAGGAGGTTTCGGGAAACCACCACGGCACCCCGTTAGTCCTTCGGGCGGTCGGGGGTGTGCCACACCGCTCTGCCCTGACAGGGGGGGCGGGAGTATAACGAAGATGGTAATGTGCTGCACCATCAGAGCATCGACTCGCCGTGCAAGATGGCTCCTTAGGCATGCGGGACAGCGAGGGGCTGCCTGCTTTGGATCGCCCGTAAGATGACCCACCTTTGACGTCATACCTGTGTTGTATGAAATAAACCTGCAGCAGTTCTTTCCCACAAATATGTCTCCAGAGTTTTTTTTGGGTGGGAATTGTGTGTATGCACAAGCGGGCGGGAGCGAATGGCGGTGTGGGCACTATGCCGCTGACCGCGTGACCCGCAGGGGAACATGGGTGGGGCAGCGCTTTAGTCCCACCCGGCTAGCTCCAGCCAACACCTATGGGGCGCCCCTCCCTGCGTCTACCTCTCACCGGCCTGGGGGAGGGTCTACCTGTGGGAGGCGCGACCCCGCTATTTATGCCACGGTGGCTGAGGCTCGGCCTCTCTCCTTCCCGTTCACCCGCGGCTCAAGCGCTGTTCCCACCCTGAACCCTGACCCAGCAGCTTGAGCGGCCGAGCAAAGTATTAGAATGTTGTAATGTTCTTCTTTGTGTTGCAGGTGGAGTTACAGGGCGATCTGGAAGCAGACGGGTACAGTAAGGGTACCTCTGCGGCAGAAGGGTACAGTAATGGTACCTCTGCCTGGCACAGTAAGGGTGCCTGAGCCAAGGACCAGGAGCTGAAGGAGGTTCCGGGAAACCGCGACGGCGCCCCGTTAGTCCTTTGGGCGGTCGGGGGGCCTGAACCGATCGGGGATGTGCCACACCGCTCCGCCCTGACAGGGGGGGCGGGAGTATAACGAAGATAGTAATGTGCTGCACCGTCAGAGCATCGACTCGCCGTGCAAGATGGCTCCTTAGGCATGCGGGACAGCGAGGGGCTGCCTGCTTTGGATCGCCCGTAAGATGACCCACCTTTGACGTCATACCTGTGTTGTATGAAAAAAACCTGCAGCAGTTCTTTCCCTCAAATATGACTCCAGAGTTTCTTTTGGGTGGGAATTGTGTGTATGTACAAGCGGGCGGGAGCGAATGGCGGTGTGGGCACTATGAGATTATCAAACTCACCTGTGAGTGGGGAAGAAATGTAAATAAACCGTGGCCATTGCATCCCAGTAACGTTATTAATAAAGGTGAGAGTGACCCGAGCGCAGGGGTTATGGGACAGAGACGGGGCTTGGTATAGATTAGAAATGATGGGCTAGTAGCTAAAGATTGAAAGATACCACTCAGCGCTCTCCCTCAAAGCCTTTTGAGGGACCTCTGATATTTCGTTCAGGCTGGCTGCCTCACAACAGTGGCGTAACATAAAACGGTGCAGCCTCTCCCAGATACTTTTTGAAGTTAGGCTGAATCGGGACCCCCTGATGGGCTATGCCACCTCCCCTGCAGCATACGCCGCAGGCACAACTGCCATGTTTCCCAGGTCCATGCATGATGTTCTGTTTCAGTCCCGGTTTTTCTTTGAATTGTGAGACTTGAAGTAAAGTCCTGTTTTATAATGAAATAAACTAGACTACAAAACCCACAATTTAAAGAAAACACCTGGACTGGTGCAGCGCATCACGCGTGGGCCTTGGAAACGTGTCAGAGCTGCGCAGAGGCTGCAGGGGCCTGGGTTACACCCCTGCCTCACAGATATGCAGTCATTGGGCAGAGTGTTGGTGGGAGGAGAAAGGGCGGGGTGGACGGGTGGTGCTCCAGCCCACAGCAGGGGCCAGCGCTGTGCTCCTGCAGCCGAGGGGTTCGCGAGGATTCCGAGGGAGGCGAAGGAGGTGTGGGCGATTGGCACAGAGAGATTAAAAATAGGATAGACAAGGAAATGCGACAACATAACGCAAGAAGTAGTGCCAGAACAGATTGTGAGAGGGAGGAGTAAACATGGGGGGCAGGATACAGTGAGGGGGAGCCGGAAGAAAGGAGGTGGGAGGGGGAGGACAGGCAATGAAGACAGAGAATCCGAGTGGAGGACGGTGTGAGGCCCAGAATGTAGGTGGGGAAAATAAAAACATGCATTGAAAAAAACAACATAAACATTTCCTCTCTAAAGAACTGTGGTGCCTGTGGAATCCAGCAAGTGAAAGCGGGAGAGATGGGGGACGACAAAGGGGAAATAGCATAAAGTCAGCAAAAGTCAATGGATGGCAGGGAGATCCACTGAGAGCTGGGGACGAAGGATGGTGCTAGAAGCAGTTTAATATAGCGCAAACTAGGCCCAAAGGCACTGGAGCGCTTTACATGAGCAGCAGATATATTGCGCAAGGTCAGACTAATTTTAGGCAGTGGGGGAATTAAGTGATTTGCCCAGAATCACAGGTTGTCGAACCGACGCTAGGACTCGAGCCTGGTTTCCCCGTACCAAAGTCAGCAGTTCTGGCCCTAACGCCACATCCATGCCCCTTACATATGATAGGACTTTAAGATGGGAGTGTGGTGGCCTTTTGGGGGTAGGGCAGGAGGGCCAATGCCCTGATACAATCTTCATGCCTCCCCGTTTGTGTCTTCCCAACTACAAAGTGCTACTAGGGTGGCCTACAGACCTGTATTTGGCATGTTTGTCCCTCAATTGTGGGTAATGTTCTGCTGCACTGATGCACTGCAGGACCACCATTCTCACTCTTTCAGCCCTCTATGAGCTATAAAAATGGAGTTAGGAAGGGGGAGCTACAGCTCAGGACGAGTCCTGCACAATGCAGCTTCAGGAGCACGTGCAGCTATAGAGATTCAAATCCAGCCAGCTGCCATGGAACAGGCATGAATGTGTGAATGAAACCGGTGCTGGGGTCCTGCCCTGGAAATATGCTTTTGGTCATTTTTTCTTTCATGAAGCATGTTTCACAGTCCTCCCATATTGTCTGATCAGTGCCCCGAGGACACAGGGACAGTGTGAGCCCAGGTATGTAAAAGTAGGAGACAGAGACTACAGCACATGGTTACTTGCATTTTGGTGGCGAGGAGGTTGGAACTAAAAAACAATATGAATAGTAATTACTCTCGATAAGCTCCCTATCCATCTAAGGTATATCTTTTAAGTTGTCCTGATTTAGAGGAAGGGGATGTAAAAGGAAAACCCCAAAATGCACTTTGTGAACCATAATCACCCTTCTCTCCAACAAATGTCTTCTCATGACTCTGTGCCAGTAAAGTGTCTCCAAGCACAGAAAGAGTCCTGCAGAGTAATAATGGAAAGTGGTCTCTCCTAGATCCAATCCTGTCCAGGCACCAGTGACTGAATAGAACACATACAAAGCTCCACTTTGAGCCCAAGATGGCGTCCACCACACTATGATCCCCTTTCTATGTCTGGGTGGAAGAGGGACACCCAGCAGCCCACAATTTTTTAAGATTGGTCTCTGCTCCCAGGAAGGCTTTCTGAGAGGTTAGCTTTGAAGACTATTTCAGCAGGTTGACTGGGAAGCATAATTGATATAATAGTAGATAACTGACTATTATATATTATACACTATAATATTTATATCGCCCACAAAGCAATACATGGAACAAGACCACTTTTCATCAGGAATAAAATCGCCAAATATATACACCAAAGGAACCTCCACTCCAAATTGACCGCCTAAAAACACAAGCATAAATAAAAAAAACATGGGTGGTACATCTTTCTCTGTTCAAGCAGCCAAACTATGGAATTCATAACCCCTAAACATAAGATCCATGGATAACTATCATATCTTCAGAAGAAAACTCAAGAGTTGGTTCTTTCCTACAAAACCTCCATACTCAAAACACGGGCCTAGTGGCTTAGTGGACTTATGCATCCACTCCAGGAGCCTGTGTTTGACCTCATGATCACTGGTTTAAATCCTGGCGGGTCCACTCATCCTTCTGCGGTTGATAAAATGAGTAAACACTGGCAAACAAAGCAAAGTGAGCTAAAGAATGATGATGGATTCAACCCAGATCTGTGCCTGGGGGGGAGTGTCTGAAAAGTTTCAGTGCTCCGTCCATCATCTCCTTGTGTTTGCTTTGTTCGCCATAAGTTGGCAGGGTATGCCCAGACGTGGGTCCCTTGCTCACTTTGCCACTGGATTCAAACTAGCCTGTCTGATGAGGGGTGTTACCCCGAAACTGGTCCCAGAATGCTTGTTTCTGGTCCAGGGAGGACCTAGCCTGGCAGTTCGGACTGGACTGTTCCCATGAGGCACAGGGTCATGACTGATTTGCATATGGCTGGGTCCGAACTGGGGTGGCGAAGTGAGCTAAAGAACGATGATGGATTCAACCCCGATCTGTGACTGGGGGTGAGTGTCTGAAAACGTTTAGCACTCTGTCCATCATCTCCTTGTGTTTGCTTTGATAAAATGAGTACCATTAGGTTGGGTAACAATAAACATCTGTTATTCAGCGCCAAGATATCATCGGGTGAACGTGCGCTTTACAAATACACATGTTATGTAAGCTTGTGTATGCAAACTTTTATAATTTTATGATTTTATGTATGTATATAGCTATGCAAATTTCTTTGAACAAATGTATATACTACTTATGGCTCAAAATATACAGATATTCTTATAGGTCTGGTTAACAAATGTATATATTATGCTTGGTTTGGACTTAATAAATTTCATGGCCTGCATCATGCAAGTCTGACCCTGAAGAGGGGCTGGAATAGGTTTCCATGGGCAAATAGTAAGTGTCCTAGGTGAGGGTCGGAGGAAGCAAACTTCATATGCATTGTGTGGTTGTGTGTGATGATATGCCCCTGTTGGTTGCAAGTCAGGCAGACAGTGTCAGAGGTAATGGTCTGTCTGTCCCCATTGGACCCTGTTCGGTGTATACTAGACATAGGGTACTTTACTAAGAAGACGAAGGGCCTGATGAGATTTCTAAACTTAGCCCTCATTCTAGCAAAGCGTTGCATAACCATGGAATGTAAATCAGCCACAGCAACCCCTCTGCACCAATGGTGGGCTGAAAAGCATAAATGGGCAGTAGCTGAATTAGTGGTTCATAGAATGTTGCACACAAGGAGAAGAACGAAGAGCCACTAAACCGCTGGTATATCTACCTGGAGAAACTAGAGGCAAACTCCCCACATGAAGGTACCATCCCCCTGTTTAAACAGCTGGGTGGAATAGAGGAGGCACTCAGCTCACCCAGATACTCGCTCCGCGGAAGGAGCATGGGGGCAGGGTGGTGTGGGAACTGAACGTTGCTCGAGGTGCTACACCAGTGTCGCTGGACAGGAGGGATTCCTGGTACAGGACTGGGAAATTGGCAGGGCATTAGGAGAAGCGGAGGGGGAGAAGGGCTGATTATACACACACATAGTTCAGGTTGTTGATTACTTTTTTCTTTTGTACTGGACATTTTGAAACATGAATGTATTTGTTGCAGTTGCCTTCTTTCCTGAATATGCTAACACAAGTGCTTACCCCAGTTGGGTCTGCTTGCTCCTCCATGGTCAGCAGGGATTATGTCGGAGGAGCACGAGGCCTAATCAGGTTATATTGGGTATTGTCATGAACAAACATGGACAACATGTAACTGACTTCCCTACTCCATTCAGGAGTATTGTTACAGTAAGCAATATATGGATTTGGTATACGTGCAAAAATGCAATACCTGTATATAAAAAAAATAAAATCGAAGGTATATATTACTTAAGGTTGAAATATATATTTTATGCTTGACATATATATAAGTCACTGCATGGTTTACATATAGGTTAGTTGGTTATATGCTTATGGGGCTCTCTGTTTTTATTTTATTTTATTAATCACAATGTGTGATAAGTTATATAGGTTATTTGTTTATATGCTTATGGGTCTCTGGTTTATTTTATCTATCACAATATGTAAATATGATCATACCAATTGCATTTATAAGTGCTTCACTATTGAAATATTTGAAGGAAAATATTAAATAAATAAATAAACGTAAATAAGTAAACAAATAAAAAAGAAATTAAAAAGACATACATTTACCAAAAAGAAAAACTACATAAATACATAAATTAGCTTTAAGTACAGCAACACTGAAAAGTCTGAGTTTCTAAATATGTACCCATACATGTACATATGGGACTTTATAATTATACAACTTTATATCTCTTTATTATTTTCATATACATGTATGCCTTTTTATGTAGTTATGTTTCTAGATATTTATTACTTTTCTCCCACTGTAGAAAAAACCTCCAACTCACTACTTTATGTCTAATCCTATACCTCTTACAATTTGGCGTCTGCCTTCTCATCCCAAACCTCATTTTATTTTACTAATATGATCTCCCAAAAAAAATTGTAAATTGATACTTGTATAGCGCACTACTCACCAGCAAGGGTCTCAAGGCGCTTGTACGAATACTGCTGTGGATCCCATCCTGGCTTTCCCTGTGAGGCGTCCACTCCTGGTCACCCCCAAGGTGGAGGCCAGGCATCCTTAGCGTTGTGGGGGCCGTTGTGGAGATTAAGCAAGCTATTGCCCAGAGTTGCAGAGTGGGATTTCATGATTGGAATAGGCACTGAGGCGAGAATTATCAGGTCCGTGGAATTTTGAGCCCAAGACCCGCTGAGGCGGAGAATTGAACCCTGGTCCCAGGCCAGACCTCTGCATCAGGGTCTACCGCTCTAATCATTGAGCCACACTTCTCCACAAGAACCCTGTATTGACACTTCCCTCCTGTATCCCTCGTTTTACTCATCCCAAAACTCATTTTACTATGATGATCTCCCTAATACCCCCTTCTAGACTCTTCCCTCCTCTATCCCTCCACCATCCTGTTCAATCCAACTCATAGACTTACATGTCCACCACTCAATTTAACAATTTATATTTTCCTATACTAATCCACCACTAATCCACTTTGGCTTCCGGAGTAGCGTGCCAAAAAGTGCCTTAACACCTCTTCATGGATGCGAAGCGCTATATAAATACAATTACAATATAGTGGCAATTCCTTGGGAAGGGTAGTCCCTAGGCCTGCTATCCCAGTTGTGTGCTAATGAGTTAGCTAGAAACTGTGGAAGCTGGCAATGTGGCTTTAATAGCAACTGCCCCATTTGGCCAAGTTGTGTGCTTTTAGGCAGTCACATTTTAAATGTATTCCTCTGCTTCCTTTTTTTATCAGATTTGGATTATTTTGAATCAATCTAAAAGCTGATTTTAAGATTGTGGTTAAAAAATAAAACTGAAGTTATTATTATTTGGGGAGGAGATGCAATGTCATGGTCTATTCACAAAAGTGTAATATGGAGGTACAGTTTTAGGCTTTGAAGTAAGTAGTATCGTGTCTCCTACTTTAAGAAACTGTTTGATAAGGGCCATATTATACTTTCACTCTGCCACTGTCCACTAATCTGACCGTATGTGAGCTGTGGAAGCATTTGACCGGTAAGAGAGGTATAGTCTGTATAAAGATAGGGCAACGAAAAAGATGCCAAGACTGTGGATAGATGGGACAGTGAACAGATGCTAGGGCAGAGGGGAGATGTAAATGAAATGAGATACAGAGGATGTAGAGCAATATGATAGTGATGAGATACAGGGCTCTGTGGAGAAATATTGAGGACTAGGAGCAACGGTGGAGCTGTCGAGAGAAAGGGCAGTGATAGGATTAGGCCAGGGACAGATAAGGCAGCGAAGAGTTTGCAGAATATATAGTGATAGTTTCAGAGTTACTGAGTCTGTAGAGAGATGTCACAGTGAAGTTAATTTGTGGTCATTGGGAGGAATTGAGCCTAAAACTACCACAATACATTATGCTGTAAAATAAAACCCCAGAACAGGAGCATTGTGTCCTTGGTAATATGTGTCACGCTAGTACAAGTTTAGCTATTTGACTTGAAACATCACAGCATTTAGTACAGTTTGCTCAGATCTTGAAAATGATAAACAGATGGCTGCCAACAGATCTCAAAAGTCTGGTCTGATGTATACATGTTGGGACTTGCACAACCCCTTATTGTAATGTGGTCATTGAAACTACATGCCACAGCATGCAGAGGGCTATATAAATAAAAGTATATACGTTTGCATGAACATAAACTGTACACAATTTCCAATTATGTATGGATCCAGTATTTGTAAAGCGTGAACTAATCACCCCTAGACGTCTCAAGGTGCTTGGGCCATTGGGGAGATTAAGTGAGCTTTTGCTCAGAGTCACAGGGTGCTGAGCTGAGCTGCGCTAGCGCCAGGGATCGAACCGTGAGTGTCGCAAAATATATATGATTAGCCATACAAATCATGTGTGTGCACTTCAAAAGATATCATGCTTAAATAGATCACATCAACATGAGGCCTGGAGCTCAAAAGGGCTTCCTATCTGACCTTGACTGGACAAGCTTCAACAAGCTATTCTGTACCCCCTTAGAGGTCACCTTGCTTGTCCTGACTACCTGATATTTCTTATGCTGGTTGTGCAAGTTGCTTACACAGTGAGTTCAGAGCCAGTCTTTCTGGTCTGCCCATATCTGGCTGTTTATAATTTGCATAGTGCAGACATTGCACATCATGTTAGCCATATTTGGCCTGGTGCCTTATTCTAATTCCGCTGACATGACAGTTCATACTGTACATAACACCTAGAACTTGTCACTCTGTGAAGAAGCGGTCTGAGAGCCCCTAAGGTGGCAGATCTGACTTCTTCCTTGCTAATTGGCAATGATGCATGCTTTTGGTACCAATAAATACATTTCACTCTGTTTCTGAGCAAACCTGCTATGTCTAGTGAGTTTCATTCATTTTCTCCTGGGAGGGTGCCAGTATTTCCCCATCAGTGAGCCCCGTTCTCCAGGGTCAGCAGCTCAGGCCACTTCACCACACCCCTCTTTTTGGTGTGACCTCACCAATTTTGTACATGGCTCCTTGTATGCATCCCTTTAAAAATCATGTCTAGAGACACTACTAGGAGGTGGAATGAGGAAGAAGAGAGGAGAAGAAAGAGTATGCTGAAAGAAAGAGAAAACGGATTAAACGACTGAGGTAAATTCACACTTTAGTGTAATTTACTATTTTTGGGATATTCCCAAACTACAAGTTTAATTTTACTAATAGTTATTTTATGACTGCGGAGACTACGCACTCATGGCTAAGACTCCATACATAAAAAGAAAGACCTGTCCAATCATTTTGTGTGCATGTTCTCAGCCCTGACAGCAGAGTCTTCGCAGCCGTACATTTATTATTAGTAAAATTAAATGATTTAAAGTGCTTTGCACTTTTCATCATTATGTTCTACTACTCTCAGGGCTGGGTTTTCGAAATATACAGAGAAACCACCATGTTGCACATCATAGATGATGCCCTCTTGACCACAGATGAAGATGCCTTCAATATGTCAACTATCCCACCCTCACTGCACTGGGATACACCAGTAATGTCCTTCATTGGTTATCCTCCTTCCTTTCTAACCAACACCAATTTGTTCAATGGGCACCTCCAGGTCACAAAACATCCCTATCGCATGTGTAGTCCACCAGGGTTCCATACTCCAGTCATCTTCAACCTTTACATGGAGTTGCTTGGTGCTCTACTCACATATAACAGCAACACGATTTACCATTGTGCCAATAATAACCGAGCTGTACTTGAAAGTCTACTCTGCTTTAGACATCCAATGCCTCAAATGCTGCTTGCTACGCATCCAGACATGGAAACCCAATGCCTACCTGAAGCTCAACCCAATCAGGACAGAGTTCCTTTTATTTGTCAAGAAGAACAAACAAGATACTGTACTAACCTGGCTCAACTGATTGCTTCCAACCCCAACCCTCACTGAATGCTAAATCACATGGACTCACCCTGGACGCCAACCTCTCCCTCAAAGAACACAGTTTGGGGAAAAACACAAAGATGGCCTGCTACCAGTTCTCTCTTCTTAAGAAAGTCAAACAGTGTGTTCCAGAAAGAGAGCTCAGAACTGCGTTCCAAGACCTTGTACTCTTGCATCTGGATGGTGGTAATGCTCTAATCCATGGACTCCCAAACTCCATACTGAAACCCGTTAGGAGCATTCTACCTCTCATCCAGGGCATGAAGAAATATGAACATATTACCTCTACCCTGATGGAACTCCATTGGCTCCCCTTGTCAACCTGCACCATCTTCAAAACTATCCTATCTTCACCATGTAACTATGCAATCCTGGACTGCTCGATAGCATGAAGCCTACCCTCACTTTAGCTCTTTCCTCCTTCACTAGCCTCTTTGCCAAGCATATCTTCTTCCAGGCCGTCTGCATTGTGAGTAGGGCCATTTGTGGTGTTGGACTGAGTTTTCTACAACACAAAATATGCACCTACCAACTAGGTCAGATCCTCAGATTGAGACTCTTACTGCTTATGACCATACTCATGTCTAGAAAGTCCTGAATCAGTGGTACCTCCATAGTGATAAAGACAGACAACTCCTGAAACTCTATCTGGGATTCTCTATGTGGCTGTCAAGTAGTGGTGCCTGTGGCGCCCAACAGACACGCGCATTGGAGATCCTTATTGAGACCCCCGGGACCGCACTGATCCTTTGTACACAGTTGCTCAACTCTAACCACTGACCTTGGGGCCTCATCTGATGGGGCTGCGCTGAGTTGGTGCATGTGCGGCACTACCTTCCGAAGGGTAGGCGGAGCCCAGCGTTGCCCGCGTCACTCCAAATCAGTTCACGGCATCTCTCGGCTGCAGCAGGCACAGGCTCAGAAAGGCTGGAAAGCGCCCGATCTCTTTCCATGCAAAGTGCTCGTTTGGAGTGCAGTACAAGCGGGTGATCAGGCACAGTCCACTGTGAACAAAAAAGGGCACCCAATCTCTCTACCAACAAGTGTGCATTTTGAGTACAACACAAGAGGATTATCGGGCACAATCTGCAGCGAGCCAAGTGCAGTTGCCAGACTCACGATGACCAGATCCTACAGCAGTGGGGAAGCCCTTGATGACCCTCGGGCTTCGAAACAGAAGTCGAGCCAACAAGGCCTTGGAGAATACGTTCTAGGTAGCACAGACGAAGGTAGGAGGCAGCATGCCAGCACAACAAGGCATGTAGGAGTTCCTCCTGCAACAAGCAATCGGCTTCCTCTCTGGAGTATTTTTGTGGTGTATTCAGTGTGTTGCTGTGTGATTGTGTTGCACCAACGCTTTAGACATTGCCTCTGATGATAAGCCTGACTGCACTGCGCCAAGCCACCAGAGACTGAGCACAGTGTACAGAGAGCGAGCACAGTCAGTGAGCCTGACCACTACAAAGGGGCTTGCGTGGGTATTCTACCTAAGAAAATTTTGGAAAAAATTGAAAAAATGGTGCATTCTACAACACAAGTTTCGTGATATTTTCAATTGTATTAGCTTTTAAAATATAGTAAATGAAAAACGTACAGTGCACCAGGATACCCAGTCATACCCACAGGCATTCTGACGGAGAATACAAAAAATAAGATGTCAAACATGAAACATGAATTTTAAATATAACATGAGTGCACACATTCGGTGCAGAGACAAAATATCAAGTCAGAAATATCGAGTTGCACAAATATCGAGTAATAAATATCATGGGTCAGAAATATCGACAGCAAGAATATTGTGGTTAAGAATATCGATTTAAGGTAAGTAATATATTATATTACATTTATTGATTCATATTTATTTATCAATATTTGTTTAATTGAGATGTTATAGTGTTAAATGTGTAAAGTAAATTATTATTAATTAATTAGTAATTGGTTGATAATTAATTTTAATTAAATAATTGGTAATTAACTATGGCAATTGTGTAAATAATTTCAGGTGTGTGTTGTGGTGTTATAAGTGTAAAGGGTGGGAAGTAATTTATTCATTAATAATTGGTTGTTAATTAATTGTAATTAATTAATTGGTTATTGATTTTGGTAATTTTGTAATTAATTCTAGGTGTGTGTTGTGATGTTTATAGGTGTAAAGGGTAGGAAGTAATGTATTTTTAATTTATGAATTAATTGGTTGTTAAATATTTTCATTGATTAATTTGTAATTATTTAGGTAATTGTGTAATTAATTTTAGGTGTGTGTTGTGGTTTTTATAGGTGTAGAGGGTGGGAAGTAATGCATTTTTAATTGATGAATTAATAATTGGTTGTTAATTGATTTTAAATAATTAATTTGCAATAAAGTATGGTAATTGTGTAATTAACTTTAGTTGTGTGTTGTGGTGTTTATAGGAGTAAAGGGTGGTAAGTAATTTCTGTTTAATTAATTAATATATAGTTGTTAATTAATGGTAATTATATGATATTTATTTTGGGTAATTGTTTACTTTTGTGTGTGTTGTTTTTACTTTTAATGGGGTAAAGGGTGGGTATTAAATTAAATGTTGTTATTTAATATTAGTTGTTAATAGTAATAGTTTTACATTTTAAAAGAAGTTTTAATTGTGTTTTATTATTTGATAGTTTAATTTAGGTGTGTGTTGTGGATATATAGTGTTAAAGTTTGCGTAGTTATTGTTTATTCGTTTTTTTATCACTAATATTTTTTAATTGATTATTAATTAATCTAATGATGTCAATAAATGTAATTAAAAATGTTGAAGTGTTTTGTTATTGGTGTGGTGTTATAGGGTAGGAAATAAAATAAATACATTTATGTTTTAATTAATGTTTTTGTTTGTAAATATTTTCGAGTTTAAAATAATTTTTTTTTGTAAATGTATTTATTTTATTTTATATAATATTTATAGGTTTTTGTTATACGTAATTAATTTTTAGTACGTGTTCTTTTTCTGTTTATATTTTTGATAAATATATATATTTTAAATATTGTTTATAATTTTTTTTATTTTGCTTATTTTTTAATAAAACATGTTTTAAAGTGTTTGAGTGTGAATAGTAATTTTTTTCTCAGCTATCCAGCACGTTACCTACTGTTGCATTCACTGGAGTGGGGGTAGAAATATCTATCTTTCCGCTAACCTGCACTTTCCCTACTGTTGCACTCACTGGAGTTTGAACAGTAATTTTTACCTCTCCCCTATCCAACACTTTCCCTACTATTGCACTCTATGGAATGGGAATATTAATTTTTACCCCTCCGCTATCCAACACTTTCCCTACTGTTGCACTCAATGGAGTGGGAATACATTTTTTAACCCCTCCACTATCCAACACTTATCCTACCGTTGCATTCAGTGGAGTTGGAATACTAATTTGTACCCCTCCGCTATCTAACATTTCCCCTACTCATGCCCTCTTTGGAGTTTGGATAGTAGTTTTTGGCCTTCCGTTGCCCAACACTTTCCCTACTGTAGCTCTCACTGGAGTTGGAATAGTAAATTGTACCCCTTTGCTATACAAAACATTCCCTACTGTTGCACTCACTGGAGTGGGAATAGTAATTGTTTCCCCTCCTCTATCCAACACTTTCCCTACTATTGATCGCACTGGAGTTGGAATAGTAATTTTTACCTCTCTGCTATCCAAGACTTTCCCTACTGTTGTACTCTTTGGAGTCGGAATAGTAATTTTTACCCCCCCCCCCGCTATCCACCACTTTCCTACTGAAAAGATAAAATATTTATATTTATATTTATATTTATTTAATATTTTGCCTGTAAAGATTGTTTATATGCAACATGGTGCAAGGGTGTCTGCGCTGGCGCTAGGCAGCTACTTTAGTTCCACCGTTAGGGGAATCGGAGAGGTGCGCCACAATCTTATAAATAAGGCGCATCCCTGCGTTTTAAAACTGACGGAGCGCGGCGTTACCAATTTTGGCATAACAACACACTCTGCCAGTTTCTACTAAATATGCCCCTGAGTCTGATAGCATACCCATGAAAATTACTCACATCAAGGAGAGTGTAGTCTTTGCTGCACCTTATCAGCCCTCAAAAGCACATATGATATGCCTCTTTCCAGAAAATTCCACAGGTCTGGCACACAACTATCTCCCTGACTCCCAGGATTCTGGAGATGTCAATAAACCCCAAAGAAAGAAGCAGGCTTCTCATTCTCTACCTTCAAGATCCATTAGACTACCTCAAAGATGTATCAAGCATGTGGCACCTGCTTTATCTCAAACATGGATGGCCTAGTCATGTACTGAGTTAAAAGAAAGGGTGGGCAGAAAAGGCCAAGGCGTTACTAGATCGGCATTCGATTAGGGCTGAAGGTGTGCAGGAAAGAAGTATTGGAACCCAGGAAGTAGGAGCAAACAATCTTTCACTGGGCACCTAGTGAGAAGCATGACCAGAACAAGCGTGGACCAGCAAAAGAGCAGAACAATTATACTAAGTAGATATAAAAGTAGTTTGTACTAGACACATCCAACACCATCTTCCCGGTGGCATTCGACACCATCTCCCCCCCACCCCCGTTGCGCATGCTTCAGCGCCTGCGGGAGGTGTGAGTCATGGGAAAGGCCCTGCTGCTTCTCCACTCTTTTATGTCAGGCAGATCTCACATCGTTAGCTGCGGGGGGCTTTAGAGCAAAGGCCTTTGGTCTTCCCTGTGGAGTCCCCGAGGGATCGTCATTGAGCCCCACTCTTTTTAACCTCTAAGGAAGCGCATCTCCTTTAAGGCTCTGAGCATGGTAGATATGGCCGTGCACAGTAAAGTTTCGCCACATTTGAAAACCCTGTCCCAATGGGATACTCCTGGGAGGACCTTGAGATCCTCCACACGGGAAAAACTGGTGTCTCCTAGATTTCGCAGGTGCAGATGGGCGGCCGCTCCTTTTCTGTAGCAGCCACCAAGCTTTTGAATTCCTTGCCCACCTTCATCTCCAATGTGTACTCTTTACAATTTTCAGAAAACTTGTGAGAACATGGCTATTTTCATCTTAGATGGCTGCAAGTGCGCTTCCCTCCTCCGCCTGCCCAACGCCTTGACACCTTCAGGTATAAGTGTGCTTTATAAATATTATTAAAAGAAAGAAAAAAAAGATATGGGACAGAATTTCAATCATGCTGGGGTAATTGGAGTGAATTCGGTAATTCCATGTTACTCTTTGTCAAAGAAATACCGATAATATCCTAATTACTCCTCTTCACGTAATTAAGAGTAATTTGGGGGGAAAAACCCTAACACACGAGTATATTTAGCGAGAGGTGGTTTGTGATTGCTATTTGTGTTCTGTTGCATTTAGTGCTATTTCTTAGAGCAAAATGCATCCTTGTGTTCAAATCGCGCTAAACGCAGAATTACTCTAATTCAAGTGTAATCCTGCTGAATTTTTAGGTACCTCCACTTGATTACGCTACACTGAATTGCGAGTTATGCCCACCCTAACTTTGTACCCACCAGTCCAAAACTGTGCTGTTCCTTACATTCAACCTGATGATAGATGGCCCTATATCACTATAACTGTGGTCCCAAAAGGCTCTTGCATGCTCAGTGTCATTGACTTTAAAACAAGTCTGGTGAATGTCACCACGTGGCAAGGGGTCTTCAGACAACAATGTAAAATAGCAGTTAAAAAACAACCTGTCAACTTGAAGAACAATTTCACAGTGTGAGGAGGGGATGGGGCCTTGTAGGGGGCGTGGCCTCATGCCATGAAGTACATACGTGGCACTTTTTAACCTCACGCCGCCCACACCCCTCCTCCCAAAAAAATAAAAGCTTGCTGAGGCTGGTGCCGATGTCCTGAGGTGTTTTTACTCCCCTTAATAGACATCTGCAGTTCAAAGCCTCGGAAAACGAGCTGGAAAACCATTATTTACAGTGTTTTGCATTTTATTCTCCCTTCCACGTGTGATATCGGCTCCTCGCCGGGAGACTGTGTGATGGGAGCAGATACCATGTGTCACGTGGTGGCACCGTGTGAGTTGCCAGGTATAGTTAGAGGAATTCCTAGAGCAGTGACCTGGCCTACAAAATCAAAAGATGTGTGACATCACAAGAGGGACTTTCAGTCTGCCCTGGGTTTTCAGCTAACGTGACATTTGGGGCTGTGATTTAGTTTTTCCTGTTATAAGCATGCACCTGAGAACTCAATGTGGTTAATGCCGTTGACTGAATTTCAGGGTTGGCTCAATTCACTCTCTTGGCAAGCGGTGCGCAAAATTGCAAAGATGAAAGCTCCGCAACACAGTTTTAAAAAACCTTACCATCTTTGGAGTGTGAGGTTGGTGATTTTTTTTTTAGAAATGGGGGCATAAGGTGATTTGTGCAACAGCAGGCAAATGTTTCCTCTGAGCTCAAATCATGAGACGGTGGTTGTTGCTCAACAGCCGCTCATGGTTATTTCCAACCACAGGAAGTCTCACCCTAATGGGTGGGACTTCCTGCTGTGGAGACTCACATGCATGACTGCTGAGCAGCAGCCATTTTCCCAATGCCTCTTAGGCTGATAGACTGACTCGAGTATCAGCCAGTACAAAAAGACCCACTGGCAGCCACTCTTCTGAT
Organism: Lissotriton vulgaris; assembly: GCF_964263255.1. NCBI lineage: Eukaryota > Metazoa > Chordata > Amphibia > Caudata > Salamandridae > Lissotriton > Lissotriton vulgaris. The sequence goes on from NC_141697.1 coordinate 580,538,639, forward strand.
TTCTTGCAGCTGGACATCTTGCAGGATCTTTGCCCTTCATCTGGGCTGCTGGGCACTTCTTGATACAGTGGTTGAGCGGTCAAGTGAAGCTAAACTTCAGATCAAGCAAAGGCGAGAGTCTACGCCATCCGCTCCAAAGGGTATCGTTTATTTGCTTCATCCAGCTTTGCTATCAAATTTATCAATTTACCACACCAAATCTTGACATAGTGCCAGTTGACAGCTCTTTGATCGTGGGGAGAAAATGATGTTAATCATCCACTGTGATGAAAGACGTATAGAATAATGGACGGGTGACAGAAAATGACAGGGATTTTTTCACCAAGGTGTTCTGAATGAGAGCAAAGCTCGAGTTGTCCAAGATGTCATTCAGGACCTCGAGATGCAAAATATCCCCTTAATTCACTTTTTACCCATCTATAATTTTATGTTATGTATGCACCTGCAGAAAAGTAATGACGGAGTCAATATGGCTCTCCCCTCTGTCCCAAATTAAAAAAATACATCACGTCCTCACCTCCAATCACCACCAATCTCTGTGCCTTCCCTTCCCTCACCTTCAGACCGTATGTTCCCTGCACACCCACACTGCTCTGACAGGCTCTCAAAGAGCCCAGACAGAACAGTCTGGAATTCCATTATAATGTAGCAACAGCAGCTACCAAGTTTAGTTGCCCACCGTTGCTACGTCATAGCAGTGAAAATTGGATTTAAAAGCTAGTTATTCATGCTAATGGGTCTCTGTGAGAGCCATGCATAACATATAGAATTATTGATGGGTAACAGTGACTCATTTATTTATTTGAAAGGTTTTATTTAGCACTGGCTAGACCTGGAGGTATCAGAGTGCTTTACATGAGTATCAGACCATAGTTGCAGGTTACATTGTTACCAAGGTTACTCAGTTATTGGTGCATAGCCACATAGTTACATGTTGGGTCGAGACAAACAATATGGACATATACGTAAGGGAAAAAGCTGGCAAGGGGAGAGATTCAGGGGAGAGGGGGTAGGAGCAGGGGAAGTAGAGAGTGAACGAAGGAGGGAAAGAGGACGGGGAGAGAGAGACACACAGCAAGAAAGAAGAGAGGGAGGGTGACGTGGGCACAAACCGGTAGACGAGTTATAGCTGCGTCCAAAGTACAGTAAGCTGTGATCCCAGGGGAAGTGGTATCATTCCCCCAACTCTGTTGTGAGAGCCTCCCTTTAAGCAGTGGACTCTCTCAGAGGGGTATCTAAGACTCCAAGGCCTACCTACTGGATCCTTCCCCGAAAAGGGGAGAGGGAGTGCTTTGGCAAGGGGCGCCGTACCATACCTCAACTGTGAGTGGCTCCCTTGGTGCAGTGGACTCTCTCAGAGGGATCACTGAGACTCCAGAGTATAAATAATTGGATCTTTCCCCAACAAGGGGAGAAGGAGTGCTTAGTTAAAAGGTGCAAGGGACAGGGGGCTAGGCGACTTAGCAGGCAAGGGGAGAGATTCAAGGGAGAGGGGTTAGGAGCAGAGGAAGTAAACAAAGAAGGAAAGAAGGAAAACGGAGGGGGAAGGTGAGGGTGAGAGACAGAGCATGAAAGAGGAGGGAGGGTGAATTGGGCACAAACCGGTAAATGGGTAAAAACCACGTCCAAGGCCCGGTAAGCTGTGATCCCAGGGGAAGTGGTATCATTCCCACATCTATGCTGCGTGAGGCTCCCTTTATGCAGTTGACTCTCCCAGATGGGTCTCTGAGAATCCAAGGCCTAACTACTGGAGCCTTCCCCAATAAGGGGAGAGGGAGTGATTTGGCAAGGGGCGCCGTACCATACCTCAACTGTGAGTGGCTCCCTTGGTGCAGTGGACTCTCTCAGAGGGATCACTGAGACTCCAGAGTATAAATAATTGGATCTTTCCCCAACAAGGGGAGAAGGAGTGCTTAGTTAAAAGGTGCAAGGGACAGGGGGCTAGGCGACGTAGCAGGCAAGGGGAGAGATTCAAGGGAGAGGGGTTAGGAGCAGAGGAAGTAAACAAAGAAGGAAAGAAGGAAAACGGAGGGGGAAGGTGAGGGTGAGAGACAGAGCATGAAAGAGGAGGGAGGGTGAATTGGGCACAAACCGGTAAATGGGTAAAAACCACGTCAAAGGCCCGGTAAGCTGTGATCCCAGGGGAAGTGGTATCATTCCCACACTGCATGGTGCAGTGGGGGGTGCTTCTGTATTCTCTTAGGAACTCACGGAGTTGCTTCTGTGGGCCGGCCTGTTCTACCAAGGCTATGCGGAACATCTTGTTTAAAGTACGCATAAACCTTTCGACGTCGCTGTTTGCTTGTGGACATTGAGACGTAACCCGGGGGTGATGTATTCCTCGTTGCTTTAGGAAGGTAGCCAACTTTGTCCCTTGAAATGGCAGCCTGTTGTCACTGCGGATCTCATGGGGAAATCCAAACATGGCGAACACTCTTTCCAGGACAGGGCCTACATTGCTGAATGCAGCTGATGTTATCGGTTCTACCAGGGGGTATTTGGAGAATGCATCCACCAGCACTAGAGGGTGTTTCCCTCTGGGGAAGCTTCCGAAGTCTACACTCACTGTAGACCATGGGGCGGTGCATGCTTCTTCTGAAATTATCGGTGTCGGCCTTTCCGGGGCGCTTGTCAGTTGGCACAGTGGGCATTGGCAGACAAAATCTTCGACCATTCTCTCTTGTTCCGGAAACCACACCTTTTCCCTCATTCGTGCTTTCATCTTTGTTGCTGCTTGATGGCCTCCGTGAGCTAGTTGAGTCGCTCGGTGTTTCAGGGCTTGAGGTATCAGTAGATTCAACCCTCGTAGCAGGAGTCTGTCTTCTGTGGTGCTGAGTTAATTCCTTATCCGCCATATTTTTTGGAGATTTTCCCAGTCTTCCGGAGCCCAGGAGTTGGCTTGTCGTAGGTAATACGTCCACGCCCCTTCTTGGACGGCTCAGAGAGTTTGCACATACACGGCGTCTGTTGTGGCTGCTTCTTTGATGCAGTCAAGAGTCATGGTCTGTGGACATGCAGCTGCCGATACCATGTGGATGTACTGTTCGGTCCCTTCAGTGTCCTCTTGTATGTCTTGCGGTACGGGTGCCTTGGCAGGAAGTCTGCGGGGTTTTTGGCCCCTGGCCGGTAAACTACCTCCATCTCATATGACTGTAGCTGGACTGCCCATCGCTCATTTCTGGGTGGGGGTGAGGTGCAGTCCCTTTGAAGAGAGAAACGAGGGGCTGATGGTTGGTGACCATGGTGAAAGGCTGTCCTGTTAAATGTAGGCTATATGCCCACTTTATGGCTAGCACCTCCCGCTCGATCTGAGCATATCTCGTCTCAGTGGGAGTGAGTGACTTGCTGGCAAACGCTAGGGCTGCCCATCGGCCGGGTTCATGTTCTTGGGCCAGTACTGCCCCTAGTCCTACTGGGCTAGCATCAACAAGTACTTCAGTCTTTTTTGCCGGATCGAAGTACGCCAACGTTGCTTCTTTCTAGAGTTCGTCTTTTATTCCCTGGAACGCCTCTTCCTCTTTCTGACTCCATTGTCACTTGGTGTCCATCCGGGTGAGGGCCCTGAGCGGTTCTGCTCGGGTTGCTAGTCCTGGGATGAATCTCCCACAGTATGTAGCCATACCTGGGAAACTTCGGCGGTTGTTGTCAGAGCGGGGGCGTTCTTGATTGCTTGGAACTTCCTCAGGTCTACTTGGATGCCTTCCTGGTTGAACACGTACCCAAAGAATTCCAGGGATGGTTGGAAGAACTGACATTTATCTTTGTGAAGCGTGGCCTCGTGCTCGCTTAGGCGTTTCAAGGTGTTTCGGAGGTGCTTGTGGTGATCGGCTGCGGTTGCTGAGTGAAACAAGATATCGTAGCTGACGTCTAATACCCCTGGCAAACCTGATAGCATTTCCCATATTGTGTTTTGGAACACTTCTGCCGCCGAGGATATTCCAAAGTTTAGCCGTTTGTTCCTCCTTAACCCTAGGTGGGTGCTGAACGTAGTGATGTAACGGCTTTCTTCTGACAGTGGTTGCTGGTGGTATCCTGCATTCAAATCGATTTTTTGAGAACCACTTTGATCCGTCGACATCTGCGATGATGTCGTCCATCGTTGGTGTGATGTTACGCTCTCACTTGATGGCTTTATTAGGTAGTCTCATATCGATGGAGAGGCGTATTGCTCCTGGTTGCTTCGGTTTTTTCACAATGACCATCGGGGACACCCACGGCATTGGCCCTGAGACTTTTTTGATGACGCCTTGCTCTTCCAGGGTCTCTATTTCTTTCTCCACCAGTGGCCTTAGATGGAATGGTATTCTTCTGTGTCGTAAGGCAACTGGGGTGACTGTCTCCTCGATGTGTAAGTTGATGGGGTCACTCTTGATGCACCCTAGCCCCTGGAATAGTTAGGGAAATTGGCTGAGTAGTTCCTCTACTTGATGAGTTTGGACTCGCCTGATTTTAATTATATTCAGGACTTGAAAATGGATACCTCCAACAGAGGGAAAAAACAATTGAAACCTAAAACAAAGAAGCTTTTTGATGCTTTGATAGATGATTTCCAGCTAGTTGATGCATGGCGCTTTTTAAATCAAACTGGTTGTAAATATACTTGTTCTTCACGCCAATATCCAACTGCATTTCGTATAGATTTTTTGTTGTTGTCACACTCTCTGATTCTTAGAGATGCAGATATTGGTGCTAATGCTTTCTCTTACCATTCTTACGTTCAAGTATGTATAGATTTTGGTTGTCACGCTCTCTGATTCTTAGAGATGCAGATATTGGTGCTAATGCTTTCTCTGACCATTCTTACGTTCAAGTATGTATAGATTTGGGTCTTTCTAAAAAGCGTAGGTCCAAGTGGCAGATAGACTGCCTTTTTTTGCAAGATCCAGTTTGGATTGATGAATTCAGATGTTGGGTAAAAGATTACTTTTCCATTAATGAAGGGACCGCTGACATGTTTTCTGTCTGGGGGGTTTTAAGGCTGCAGCCAGTGTGCAGATGATTGCCACCACTGGTAAGAAAACTAGGGAACGCTTAGATAGAATAGCACAACTTCAGCAGTCATTAATCCATGCTGCTAATCCGGTCTGCTCTTTAAATTGGACTCAGCTGGAGCAGGCTAGGAAGGCTTTAAGAGATTTTTATTTTAGAAGAAATAAACAGCTTCCAGACTTACTCTCAGAAGGTCTATGAAGAAAGTCAAATGGTGGGTAAGATGCTCGTCTGGTCAACTCGGGCTCGACAAGAATCTGCTTGCATTGTAGAAATAATAGATCCTCAATCTAATACAGTAGTTAATGATAGAGCTGATATTCCTTGAATATTTCTGAATCACTTTCAACAAATTTATACCACTAAGCATTCGGTTAATTTTGAGTTGATTGAGGAGTATTTTGCTTCACTTCAAGTTCCTAAAATATCGCAGAACGTAGTGACGATGCTGCAGATGAAAATTACAGAAGCCGAGTTAGGGGCAGCTATTAAATCTTTGGCGGGAGCAAAAGCTTGTGACAAGGACTGGTTCCAGAGTGAATTTTATAAATGTTTTGTGAGGGAGTTGACCCCTTTTTTGGTAAAGTTATTTGATTATATTAAAATGGATGGGGCAGTGTCTTCTGAATTTAAAAAAGAAATAGTAGTTAGCTTTGTAAACAAGCATTTACAATGCAATGGTCTCAGCTTTGTTAAAGTTAGAGCTATTGGCATTGCAAATGGCATTTTTTTCGGGGTTTTTTAAACAGAAATAAATGGTATTGTCATTTACAATGGCAATAGGTGAGCATTAGAGAGTAGTAGAGAGTATTAGCGGACAGAGCCACACACACACTGCGCCACACACACACAGAGCCACACACACACATACACGAGCCACATACACACACACACAGAGCCACAAACGCATACAGAGCTCCACACACACACAGAGCGCCACACACACACACAGAGCGCCACACACACAGAGCGCCACACACACACATAGAGTGCCACACACACACACAGAGTGCCACACACACACAGAGTGCCACACACACACAGATCACCACGCACACACACAGAGCGCCACACACACACACACACAGAGCGCCACACACACACACACAGAGCGCCACACACACACATAGAGTGCCACACACACACAGAGAGTGCCACACACACACAGAGTGCCACACACACACAGAGCACCACGCACACACACAGAGCGCCACACACACACACACACACACACAGAGCGCCACACACACACACACACACACACACAGAGTGCCTCACACACAGAGCGCCACACACACACAGAGCGCCACACACACACAGAGCTACACACACAGAGCCACACACACAGAGAGCCACACACACACACAGAGCCACAAATACAGAGAGCCACACACACAGGGAGCCGCACACATAGAGCCACACACAGAGAGCCACATACAGAGAGCCACACACAGAGAGCCACACACAACTCTCTGCCCAGTAACGCCCTAGGCAACAGAGGCACGAAAAACCGATCACAAGCAGGGAACAGAGGCACAAGCAGGGAACAGAGGCACAAGCAGGTAACAGAGGCACGAACAGGGAACAGAGGCATGAACAGGGAACAGAGGCACGAAAACCGGATCACAAGCAGGGAACAGAGGCACGAGCAGGGAACAGAGGCACGAGCAGGGAACAGAGGCACGAGCAGGGAACAGAGGCACAAAAACCTGATCACAAGCAGGGAACAGAGGCACGAGCAGGGAACAGAGGTTCGAGCAGGGACCAGAGGCAGGAGCAGGTAACAGAGGCACGAGCAGGGAACAGAGGCACGAGCAGGGAACAGAGGCACACGCAGGGAACAGAGGCACAAGCAGGGAACAGAGGCACGAGCAGCGAACAAAGGCATGAGCAGGGAACAGAGGCACGAGCAGGGAACACACAGAAGCCAAGATTTTTTTATTTCAGCCAGACCTCTTAGGGAACAACACGAGGACATTGTATAATTAATGACATCAGTGCTCAAAGGTCATTCAGTATGCCAGTAACAGGAAAGAATATGTGATGTCTCTGAAAGATACGAATCCTAGGGAATGCTGGAATCGTTCTGCCATCATTGATTTCCCTGACCTTTAAACTTCTGCACCTTGAATGAAAGTGCTACACGAGTCGCCACCTCTAACTCCACCTCCCCCATCCCATGGATCAGTCTGAAGTTACAGTAACAGGGCTGGTGTTTCTAATTAGGCAGCGACATGGTGGAAAGTGAAATGAAGGTCAGGTGCGGTATTAACCAATGATTACTAGATCCGACAGGGCTGCGACTGCTCCGGGCATTATGTAGACACGGGACTGCCCGTCTTCTCCTGCAGGTACAGCGGTAGAACACTAAATGCGGAGGTGACTTTCAGATACAGGAAACAGAGTGAGAATAGCTGTCCTTACAAGTATAAAAGGAAACGCGAATGATGCTAGAACAAAAGGGTTCCCTCCTTTTTCCTACACAACATGAAATGCATTTGAAAACGAGGGCATTTACGAATTGGCTGGAATCCCATTGGCGTCAATCTTTTTTTACGTTTTTAATAAAACTTTTATTGGCATTTGTGCTTCATACAATGCAACAGCTTCATCTGCATCTCAAGCCCACAATAGTGGCTGCAACAGGATCAGCAATCTCAGTATGGTAGAGGTTCGATGCAACGTTTCTGCTCCACACATACATATACACCACACGACAACGTTGTGCACAGAACTGGCTGTACTCACGACGCAGTATCCGGGGTGTAGAAATCCACGGGGATCCCAACCAGAAATGGGAGCCTATCCCCGTAGTACACACGCCTACCATTTTAAAACCTCCCATCATGAATATAGAAAGCGGTCTGGACGCGGTTAAGAATTTAACTTCCTCGCGCCAGTGCTTCAACAGCAAATCAGGCATAGAAAATAATAAGATTTCTCCTAATTGGATTGTAGGAGGACTCGAAAAATATATAGTGGTATAGCCACACTCAAAACTCTCGCATTCGGAGGACTCCACGCCTACCCCAAACAAGAGAGAAGTGCTCCACAAGACCTCGTTTCTCCGAGGCGAGGCAGAAATGCCTCAGAGAAACACACGGTCATTTTGCGATTCGGGGTGTGTTTTTAGCAGTTGAGTGACGGATGACGTCACTGCTTAAAAACTGCAAAAAACACGCCCCCAAACGGAGTGATGCCCCTCTCCTCCAATGGCTGGCCTCCGTTTAGGAAGCCAACCAATGGAGAAGAGGGGCGGGTTCAAGCCCCCATACTGCCAAAACATAAAATTTCGGACTCAGCCCACTGCTTACGCAGTGGGACGCTAGTCCGAGACCTAAAAAGGGTAAACCCTCCAATAATTTGAATTCTTACCGTCCAATCAGTTTATTGAATATCAATTATAAAATTTTTATGAAGATTTGGGCGCAGCGTTTTACCTCTGTAGCTAAGGAAGTGATTCATAGTGATCAAACGGGGTTTATTGCAGGCCATATGATGTCGACCAATACCCGCTTTTTGATTCAAGCTCTTGATTTTTTTAATATGAATAGGAGGACTCCTGCCTGGATCACTGAAATATTATCGACAGTCACATTATCGACTTGCTAAAATATCGTTGAAAAATTATCGACGACAAAAATATCGACTTTCTATACTTATTGCACAAACTACAAAAATATCGAGTCAAAAATATCGACTCTTTAGAATATCGAGAACATAAATATCGCCTTAATAAATATCGACTACAAATATATCGTTTTACATGAAATTACCCCTAACAATACAAAAATATCGACAACTAAAATATAGACTACTAAAATATCGGTTTCAGAAAAATATCGAGTTCATTTTTGTACCCTTTCATGTCTAAAATACCATATTAATCATCAATAAAAGTCATTGCTCTATACAAAAAACATTTTACATATAATACCTGTTACTTTTATAACATTCCTATTTATCTACATTTGCTATACATTCTATAAAATGCGTTCTATCATTTTCAAAATATTCTTTGCATTTAACAAACATTTTCATTACTTATTTTCACTTAAAAATCTATTTCATTTCACAACTAACCTGCTTTAATGCGGAAATCACCACATACCACCATTCTCAAATCAACAAACACACCAATTAACAACAAAAAAAACAAACTAGCCTATACAATGCTTCATTACATCCTACAACCAATCAAATCAAAGCACACAAAATACACATACTATAAAAGGGATACATGCATTCTACCATTTGTTGCTGCTAACTCTATAGAAAGTAGATGCCAACACTCTGAAGATTTTGTTCCTGAAGAAACATCTTTAAAGATCCAACTCACTAGCTAATTATTCAAGTAAGTAACAGTGCATTATTTAGAAATCTAATTTAGAAGTATACTATTTTACTTATATCTCCTAACTCTTGCACTTATTTTATTTTTATCTCCTCCAACATTTCTGATAGAAACTACTCCAAATAAATTCCTAATACATGGTCATATTTCTTCACCTGGAAAATCAGATAGTAAGTATATATTAATGCTCTGTTATACACCAACTGCTGTTTTTAAACACTATTTCACAAGATTCATTCTTTATTTTAAACATTATATTTACAGATATTCTGAGATTTTCCTATTTCTACACTACAAATGTATAAAAATACACTAATTAAACATGTAAGTATATATGTTTTTGTTATTAAACACCCAATATTAAAAATGCAATTTTCTAAAAAACATATCTTGCATATTACATCTTCCCTACAGATCCTATAAAAACATCCAACATCAACTATACCAACAGACAAGACTACCCTTGTAAAAAATGTAAGTATACTTGTAATTTGTCTAAATTGTCCGAAAAAAACGGAAACTATGTTCTTAACACCATGTTATATATTTTATATTTCCTCTACAGATATTCTGAATACATCATACATCTATTCTACAGATCCTATAAAAACATCCAACACCAACTATACCAAAAGACAAGACTACCCTTGTAAAAAATGTAAGTATACTTGTAATTTGTCTAAAACTTCCGAAAAAAACGCAAAATATGTTCTTAACACCATGTTATATATTTTATATTTCCTCTACAGATATTCTGAATACATCATACAGCTATTCTACCTACAGCAAAGAAAACTACTTATTTAGAAGTTAGTATACTTTTAAATATTTCCCATTTCCCAACGGTTCAAAATAATATTTATAATAATTTACATTTATTTATTCTATCTACTCTACAGATCTGAACTTTACTACCTTGATGTACTCCACCAAATACTACAACTCAACTATTTAAACAAGTAAGTATATGTAATGTGTACATCAAATGTACTACTAAGCAAAATTGACAACTGCTTTTTCCTAGGAAAAACTTTTGTTATGTGTAAACATTAACTTAGCATTTCTATATTTTCATACCAACAGTAAATAAAGAAATACATACAAGAAAATCCTTCAAAATACAGTTCTGCATTTGTGATTACTACTTTTAGTACCTTTAAGTATAAATACATCATTAATGATGTTTGCACCACAAAGTGACATATATGATTTTTGATTTTGTTTCTTTCTACTCTTTCCTAGAACAAGTAAAACAAAATGACAGAAGGTGCAGAATTTGTTATGTCACAAAAAAATAAATGACTATTATGTTATATGGGCTATGTGTATAATCAGGAAAGACAAAGTGGTAGAAAAGTTTTTTGGAAGTGTACCAAATATTACTCCAACAAATGTTATGGGAGGGCTACTACTGAGGAAACTAATGTGTTATTTACCATGGAACACAATCATCCCCCAAATGTCACAGAAATTGAAATAAGAGATGCTTTAGAAAGTATTAAAACTGCTAGCACACAAAGTGATAAACCAACAACACAAATCCTTAAGGAAGAACTGTTAAAAGTCCCAGCCCATGCTTCAGGTCAACTACCCTCTATTGACTCCCTGAAACGCACAATTGCACGCACTAAAAGACTCACTAGCACAACCCAACCCAACCCAAATACTTTTGAGGAAATTATTATTTCACCAGAAATGGGCATCACACACAATAAAGACAAATGTATCCTTTTTGACAATGAAAGCAGTACAAACAGAATCATTATGTTTGCAACTGCAAGTAATTTAAGAAAAATCCAACAGTGTCCCCAATGGATGATGGATGGAACATTTAAACCATGCCCAAAACCTTTTTATCAACTATATTCCATCCACGGTTTATACCATAACTCTAACATACCTTTCATTTACTGTTTGCTACCCAACAAACAGCAAAACACTTATACAGAAATATTAAATGTTCTCAAAACAGAAATCAATAATTATTTTCCCGAAAAAATAATTATTGATTTCGAATTAGCTATGATTAATAGCATTTTGAGAACATTTCCCCACACAGCAATCCAGGGTTGCTATTATCATTTTTATCAAAGCATATGGAGGCATCTCCAAAAATCAACTTTAAGTATACTATACTCAACAGATAGCACCTTTGCCTATCAAGTTAAAAAATTGATAGCCCTGGCCTACGTTCCTGTTACCGATGTAGCGGAACACTACAATTTATTAATTGACAGCACATATTACAAGAGGAATGAAGATAAACTAACACCATTACTGGACTATTTCGAAGATGCTTGGATGGGAAGGTTGCACAGATCTGGACATCGACGCCAACCCAAATTCCAAATCCCTTGGTGGAATGTCTATCATAGTACTTTAAACCAAGAGGCTAAAACAAACAACAGTGTAGAAGGGTGGCATAATGCTTTCCAAGCAACCACAAGCAGAGGCAACCCCACATTCCATAACCTTCTAGAAGCTTTGAAAAAAGAACAAAGCTATCAAGAACTAAGAATGGAACAATCTGTGTCCCAAATTGGTCCAAAACTCACTAAACAAACTAAACAAATGTTCCGACTACTGCAAAGTCAAGTCACACTATACCCTACAACTAGAGGATTAGAATACCTGTCAATAATAGCTAAAAGTCTACTATAAAAATGTCTACAAAATATACTAATGTCTTCTTACAATAATGGTAAAATTACAAATCATAAACATTTGTAAACAATTATAAAAAATACATATTTGTTTAACAAACTTATCAAAATTTGGAACATTATTTCTGAACAAATATGCAATTTTTATAATTACATCACACATACACATTACATAAACATCGACATTTCCCACCCAATAAAAAATGTACTTTAAATACTTACAATTTTTGTAGATGAAAAAGACGTAATCCAGCAAAATACAATCCATACAATCCATTCCAATATAGGACAATTCCAATATGGGAAACCCTCAAAAACCCGAAAATTAAGTAAAAAAGAAATAAACGCTCCAGGAAATCCCGAAAACAGTAGTGTGGACACTTTAGTATTTAAAGTGATATACACACAACTTTTAAAAAACGGTCACGCATATCAATGTATCAATCCAATTCGAAACCCTCCGAAAAACCGAAAAATGTTAAAAATGTATAAAATCCGCTCCTGGCAAACACGAAAAATAGGAGATACATGTCAAAATATAACCATAATAAGTCATACATTAGTTTCTCCTGAAAAAAACACGCTTCCTTCCATGTAGTTTTCATGCGAGGAACAGGAACCTGTAAAATAACAGACATAACGAAACCCACCCACAAATAGCCCATAACATTTGTAAATACACTCACAATTAACAGTAACCATGTAAGAAGACATTTCCGAACACTTAAAATAACACTAGAACTAAAACATGCACGACGCATCTATAACGACGACATTTCACCTAAACGCTACTTAAACAATTCATACATACACACAAAAACACTACACAGTTCGAATATACTTTCAAACATTACAACTCAATTATAATTTGTATGTAAAAATAACCTTACCTCTCTCCACGCGAAGCAACTCCCAACCGCGAGCTTCTCCAGTCCTGAATGAAGCGCAATAACCTTACGCGGTAAAAAAGTAGTCCCCTTAAACCATTTTTGAAAAGGTATCATAAACAATACAATGTTATAGTTAAAAAATATAATACATACACATTGTTATTTTAACAAATTAATACACTAGAGTCATTATAATTTAACATGTTTAAAAAATACAAATATGTTTAATATTAATTAATATATAGTAATTATTATATATTAATAATATTAAAAAATGATGTAAGACTTGGAATAAAAGATGTAAATATTTTCTTATTGTGTACATTGATAGGAATAACTTTGTGTTTGTTTTTAACTAAACATTAAAATTGTTTATGGTAATAAATAATAATAATAAATAATATAACTTATTTATTGTTATTAATATCAAAATTATAACCATGTAATATATAAACAATGACCTGAAATAATGTATTTTTTTTTCTCTGAATGTATGTTTTTCTGAAAAGAATAAATAAAGGATTATGTTTAGTAATTAATAATTATAATAATAAATATATTTGTTATTATTTTTATTAATTATGACAAAATGTTTTATAATAATTTATAAGTATTATAAAAGTATATAATTGCATAAATAATCTTTTGGCAATACCAGATATTATTATTAAGCATATTGTTCCCCTATACTGTTATAAAGTTTACAACATAATATATTTATATGTTTCATTTAAAAACAACATTGTCTGAAATATGTAAAAACAAATGTTTTAATTTGTATTTCAATTATTTCTTGAGCAAATGTAATAATTGTCATGTTACTTTATAAAAATGTAAATGTTAAAAATATATATTTAATAATATTAATATATAATATTAACATTATTAAATATAAATGGAAGAAGCTTAAAAAACTTGTTTTGTATTTAATTCAATATAAATACTTGTAACTCAAAGTTAATGATGAAAATATGTTATCTTTACTGAAAAAATGTTGTTAACTAATTTTGTTTGATAATTTACAACATGTATATAAATGATAATGTGTTATTCTGCGAATACTACATTTCAAAATAATGTTATGTTATTTTTGTTTGTGATTGTATTGTAGTACACATTAAAAATCAAAAATGTTTAATAAAGTTTTGTGAAAACATCCATTTTGCATTATTTTTTAATATTATAAGACAGTAATCTAAAAATGTATGCAAACGTGCTGGACATTGACCAATTTAATATTTCCTATTGCTACTCCAGTCAAGCTAATATCATGGAAGGTGCTGGACACTGACCAATAATTATTTACTATTCCTACTCCAGTCAAGCTAATATCAGGGAAGGTGGTGGACACTGACCAATGATTAATTACTAATCCAACTCCAGTGTAGCTAATATCAGTGAAGGTGCTGGACACTAACCAATTAATAATTACTATTCCAACTCCAGTCTAGCTACTATCAGGGAAGGTGCTAATACATATATTTTTTAGATAAATTAAAAAAAAAAATAATTTAATGTAATATTTTTATTTTTAATTTCATTTAATAGCTTTAATTATTTTTTTTACCCTGTACGCCTGAACCCCAAAAACCCAAAACTGACCCTGAACACTACAAATACCCCTTTACCCAAAAACACAAAACTGACCCTGAACCCTAAAAAAAACCCTTTACCCAAAAAATGAAAACTGACCCTGAACCCAAACAATACCCCTTTACCCAAGAACTGAAAACTGACCCTGTACCCTAAAAATAACCCTTTACCCAAAAACTGAAAACTGACCCTGAACCCTTAAAAAACCCCTTAACCCAAAAACTGAAAACTGACCCTGAACCCAAAAAATACCCCTTTACCCAAGAACTGAAAACTGACCCTGAACCCTAAAAATACCCCTTTACCCAAAAACTGAAAACTGACCCTGAACCCTTAAAAAACCCCTTAACCCAAGAACTAAAAACTGACCCTGAACTCAAAAAATACCCCTTTCCCCAAGAACTGAAAACTGACCCAGAACCCTACAAATACCCCTTTACCCAAAAACTGAAAACTGACCCTGAACCCTTAAAAAAACCCTTAACCCAAAAACTAAAAACTGACCCTGAACCCAAAAACATACCCCTTTACCCAAGAACTGAAAACTGACCCAGAACCCTACAAATACCCTTTTACCCAAAAACTGAAAACAGACCCTGAACCCTTAAAAAACCCCTTAACCCAAAAACTAAAAACTGACCCTGAACCCAAAAACATACCCCTTTACCCAAGAACTGAAAACTGACCCAGAACCCTAAAAATAACCCTTTACCCAAAAACTGAAAACTGACCCTGAACCCTTAAAAAACCCCTTAACCCAAAAACTGAAAACTGACCCTGAACCCAAAAAATACCCCTTTACCCAAGAACTGAAAACTGACCCTGAACCCTAAAAATACCCCTTTACCCAAAAACTGAAAACTGACCCTGAACCCTTGAAAAAACCCTTAACCCAAGAACTAAAAACTGACCCTGAACCCAAAAAATACCCCTTTACCCAAGAACTGAAAATTGACCCAGAACCCTACAAATACCCCTTTACCCAAAAACTGAAAACTGACCCTGAACCCTTAAAAAACCCTTAACCCAAAAACTAAAAACTGACCCTGAACCCAAAAACATACCCCTTTACCCAAGAACTGAAAACTGACCCAGAACCCTACAAATACCCCTTTACCCAAAAACTGAAAACTGACCCTGAACCCAAAAAATACCCCTTTACCCAAGAACTGAAAACTGACCCTGAACCCTATAAATACCCCTTTACCCACGAACTGAAAACTGACCCTGAACCCTTTAAAAACACCTTAACCCACAAACTGAAAACTGACCCTGAACCCAAAAAAATACACCTTTACCCAAGAACTGAAAACTGACCCTGAACCCTTAGAAAACCCCTTAACCCACAAACTGAAAACTGACCCTGAACCCAAAAACTACCCCTTTACCCAAGAACTGAAAACTGACCCAGAACGCTTAAAAAACCCCTTTACCCACAAACTGAAAACTGTCCCTGAACCCAAAATATACCCCTTGACCCAAGAACTGAAAACTAACCCTGAACCCCAAAAATACACCTTTACCCAATAACTGAAAACTGACCCTGAACCCTTAAAAAACCTCTTTACACACAAACTGAAAACTGACCCTGAACCCAAACAATACCCCTTTACCTAAGAATTGAAAACTGAACCTGAACCCTAAAAAGACTCCTTTACATAACATTAATTATTATTATTTAATTACCAATTAATTAATAATTATCAATAACAATAAAGTAAATATATTAGCACATTAGCTGTAATCAATATAATTTATTAATTAATATTAATTATTCCCAATTAATTAATTAACAATAACACAAAATTATAGATAATAAAAAAATTACTCTAATTAATGTAATTAACTAATTACAATTAATTAATTACCAATTAATTAATTTTAAACATATGTAAAAAATATTAATAATTAATTAACTAATTAATATTAATTATTACCAATTAATTAATAATTAAAAAAATTAACAAACATATATTAATTAATTAATTATTATTAAATTCCTTCCCACCCTATTCCCCTATAAACCCACAACCCGCTCCTAAACATTAACTACAATTTATATGAATATTAATAAAAAAAAAATAACATTTTTTCTACATATTTTTGATATTTTTAACTTTGACTATTTATCGATATTTTGTCTGATCGATATTTTTGAGTCGATATTTTTGTAATCAATATTTTTTTAACATTTTTTAAGTCGATATTTTGACGAACGATAATTTTGATATCGATATTTTATTACTATCGATATTTTTTACTCGATATTTTGTCCATTCGATATTATGGAGTCGATATTATGTCTAGTTACCCTCCTGCCTGTATCATGGTGGTAGACGCAGAAAAGGCCTTTGATTTAGTTAATTGGGATTTATTATTTTATGCACTTTCTAGGTTTGGTATTCCACCATCTGTAATAACGATGATTAAAAATATTTACCAGGGGGCACAGGCTCAGATTATAGTCAACGGTGATCAAGCAGGGTTACTAAAGATAAATCGTGGGACCAAACAAGGCTGTCCCTTATCACCACTTTTGTTTACTTTTTTTATCGAACCTCTTGCTATTAGATTACGAGCCAACAAGAATATTGGGGCCCCAAGCGAAGGAATGGCAAAATTTAAACTTTTTGCTGATGACGCTATTTTATATCTAGAGCCAGAAAAGTTACATTTACAGTCAACATTGGTGGAATTCCGGAAATTCGAAGAAAGAAGGGGCTATAAAATTAATCCTTCCAAAACTGAAATTTTAATGCTAAATTCTGGGCCGGCATGCCTTCCAGAAGAATTAAAACAACAAGTAAGAAAAACTGATCCCATTAGGTATTTGGGAATATACGTCACAGGTCAATGGTCAATATGGGGAATTGGTCAAGAATAATTATGAAGCCAACAGTATCAAGATTCAGAATTTGTTGAATAAATGGTCTAATCTTCCTTTGACTTTGATCAGGGATAACCATTACAAATACCAGGGTAAATTAGCGATCCAGTAAAAGACAGGGTCCACGAAAGGCAAGGGTAGTGAGAACAAAAGGGAGGGGGTCAGCGTGTTGAAGAGTCCCACAAGGAAGAGATAGCAGAAAAGGAAATTTATACGTTGTAGAGTCACTCAGGAGAGAGATGCATGGGGATGTATTTGACAGAGGGGTTCTGTGTGACATCAAATAGACAACGAGAGCAATATATCGCTTTGTTTTTATTTATTTTGAGCCATGTTGCACAGCAGCTCGTGCTGCTGTGCAACATCCTTATAAAAACATCAACAAAGCCAAATAGCTCTGTGCAAGCCATTTGGCGTTGTTATTTAAAGATATTGTACAGCAGTGTGAGCTGCTGTGCAACATGGCTCAAAGAGAACAAAATCAAAGCGCTACAGTGCAGCCAGCATTGACCACGTAGAAGCGCTTTTTTGGTTCACTTTAAGCCATATTGATCAGCAGCCTGCACTGCTCTGCGACATCTTCAAAAAACTTTGACAACGCCAGTAGGCCTCGCATAGTCGAAACCTACTGGCTGTACAAATGCTTGTTTTTGTTTTTAAGAGATTTCGCAACTACAGCGCATAAGCTGTCTAGGTGAAACCTCAAAAGGGTGGCAGTGACCCTTGTGAAAGCATATACAATGGGTCCATGACTGCTGTTTGGCTAGCAATACTGAGGGTTTGATGGCCCCTTAGCCTTCTGGGCTACCACTGCACCTGCTGCGCCATTGAAAGCTGCACTCCTAAGATCGAGAAAGAGAAGGCCCACTCAGTCTGCCACTCCAGGGCCGCCACCTAACACCGAGCCTTCACGGTGCTCGGTTGTGTATCAATGCATCACAGAGCGGTGCAATTTGTCATGGACAGTCGCTCCAACTGACCAGTGCAAATGAGAGTGACCCCATTGGTGCATCCGGTCAATTGCACAAATGCCGTTTTTGCGTCAGTTGATCGACGCAAAGGTTGATGAAAAACTGCACCGCACAATTGCAAAATGTAAGTAATCTGGCCACGGTCTCCCGATTCACTCTGGAAAGTTACACACCCACAGGCGCGATCTGCTTTTCACCCATTCTTACAAGCAACATAGTAGGAAGAGCAAACACACTTTAAGAGGGTTTATTTCCATGATCATGTCCAATGTAAGAAAATATGCTAAACTGCCTCAGAGAGCGTACAGTGGCGATATTGTAACAGTAAGATGCAAGATGCTGCCACCGCCCTTGGTAGGCGGTCTCCTTGTGCCTGTGGTCAGACAGAATGGATGCATGTTACACTTAATTTCCTGCAATGACAATTACAGTTAAAGAATGGCACGGTCTACCAACTCTTGGTGAGATCCTGAGCCGCCATGATGTGCAGGAACGGCGCAAAACACCTGGGCGCACCCGGCCTGAAGCAGTACTAAAATGGCCGCTCACAGTTCCTAATGTTAACTATATAATGAGCTCACACGTTAGCTTAATTTGTCTATAGGCGCAGGAATAATTGCTGTTAACCAAATAAATAGTATTCCTGTCATCAATTCCTCAAGAATAAACGTCTGAGAAGGCCATGCCAGAAATGGTACTGTTCCCTGGGTTTGTGGTTACTCCTATAAACTATCGTCTTGGCTGCAGGCTAAAAGTATCATGGATTACGTCTCGTTCCAGTGACTCCAGATGAAATATCACCCCAAGCTGAACGAAAGTACGGGCGCATTTTATGTGCACAAATGTAGCTATTCACCTCATGCGCATCATGTCTGTCATTCGGCCACGATTGATTTATTTTGAAGTACATTCACGTGCATGAGTGCCAAACAGGAAGGGAGGGAGGTGGAGTGGGCGGGATGGGGCTAGGAAGAAAGGGCCTGCAAACAAATGCACTTTTAAGGATTGCTAGATTAAAAATTAAAGTACCTCTACAAGTGGCAGCCAGTGGAAGGGCACTGGCCGTAGAGACAGTAAACTGTACTTGGTCCTAGCTCCACAGACGTTGAGCGGACGGGAAAAACCAAAGAGAAAGTGAAAGCATCAAGAGGCTCTGACCAATGACAAGCAAGGAAATCAAAACAGCATGGCAACCTACTAATGGTAGGTAACAGTAAGTATGAGGTGGGCTGTAAGCCCTGTTTTAGGTTTTTTGAGTGCGTGCAAGACGAAATCCAAAAAAACAGCTCATACACTCGCCCTTTCAAGATGGCTCATGCGCTAGCGCAATATTGTCTGACTGTCTGAAAAGCCAATCCACACTCTTTATGAAGCACTTACGACAGCATATTTTGTCGTTTTGGACCATTCTGAATCAAAAGTGTTCCTATTATTCAGCTCAGTAGTCTTCTTTTTGTCAGTCTCAGAAAGATGAAATTAAGAGATATCCTCGTAAGGTTCCTAACAGTGTCCTGGCGGTTACATATAGACCACAGTAAAATGCCATATACTGGCACTTGTGCTGTTTACATATGCATGAATGCATGTGAATTCAGAAAAAAAGGATCAACAGAATTATTTTTAATTAAACCAATGCCATGATTCGATACTCTATTCTTTTTTTGTTTCATTTTTACTCTTCATGTGGAGCCACAATTTAGGAATGACTTCAGGGGAGGAGTGAAAAACACACAACCCAGTTTATTTACTATTTTAGGATAAGGCAAACACATCATTTTCAGATTATTTCAATCATTTCCTAGTCTTTGCCGTTTAGTGACCTTGGGATGGGACCTTGTACTTCTTATCTTTGGTTGTATTGGGTGTGTGGCAGGACACACCACTCTTCATTTGTGGGTGGGAGGGGTGCAGTGTCATTAGCTTCCATCCCAAGTGACATCACACCCTTCTATGCACACTTTAAACTGCTCATGCAATGCTTACTTTTGAAGTCAGTGGAGCGAGAGGGGGCTACAGACCCACCTCAAGCATTACATTACAAACAAAAGCTTTTTCAATTGTGAATGGGCTCTAGGTGGGCAAGGTGCAAAATATTTTTCCAAATAGTCGTTTTCCCTGTTAGGGTAGTATCCTTTCTTTCAGGGGCACCGTGTTTTTTTACCTGGTGCAAAATATTTTTCCAAATAGTCGTTTTCCCTGTTTGAGTAGTATCCTTTCTTTCGGGGGCCCGTGTTTTTTTACCCGGTGCAAAATATTTTTCCAAATAGTCATTTTCCCTGTTAGGGTAGTATCCTTTTTTTCAGGGGCCCCGTGTTTTTTCCAGAGTAGGTCCTCTGGGTGAACCTGACCTACCTCCCTCCCTCTAGAACCAGGTCTATAAACAACCCTCAGGTGTAATTCTCTCCAGATCCCAGGCACAGCCCAGGTTGTCACCAGGAGGCAGGAAAGCTTATATGCTTGGAGTTAGGGGCGGGTACACTCAAGGGTGGTGAAGGTACAGGGTGATGGATGGCGGTGGTGCCGGACCCCTGATGGTCTGGACCTAAGACACAGTATCCATGCAGTGCTGTGCAGGTTTTTTGTGCCGCCCCTGGGTGGGGTGACCAGACGCCCCGTATTTTCCCAGACAGTTCGGGTTTACAGTAGGCTGTCCCGGTGTCCCGACACTTTTCTTAACTTTAAATACATGTCCCGGTTTTGAGGACAAAGGTCAAGTCATTCTGCAAAGCAAAATTGAAATGTATGATCTCCTTTCTCAGGTGCCTCTGAAGACTGAAAAATCTAATTAATGTATCTGTTTGTGTCAGGTAGTATAGGAGGAGGTCGGCTGAATGATCCCAGCAGAGGGGAGAAACGGTGGGGAGGAGGAGAAGAGGGATGAGGGTGGAGGTCCTACCATAGATGATGTGAAGTAAATGTAGCTGTGTAAAGGTGTATAAAGATGTGCATCTCTCTCTCTCTCTATCCATCTATCTATTTATCTATCTATATATGCACACACACACACATACTTACAAGCCTTGCATATGTGTCTGTGTATGTTATTTTATAATATATATATATATATATATATATATATATATATATATATATATATATATATATATATATATATATATATATATATATATATATATATATATATATATATATATATATATCCATCCCTACTAATATAATAAAGAGAGAGCCCGAACCTTTGAGGCGGGTAAGCTCAGGAACCAGAGCGCCAATCAGAACACCCAATACAGCATTGGAAAGGACAGTTTCAGCAGATGGACATAGGCTATACAGCAGCCCACCATATACATTAGAAGGGGAAAGAACGTTAGGGGCAAAGTAGTCCGTTGTGGGCCTGTGCGTTGTGCTGGGGGCGTGTGCATACAGAGATGGGCGTGTGCATTTGGCAAAAGCCTGCGGTATTATACAGCTTGCGATAAGCGTTCTGTGTGGGACTAGTGTTCTAACACGAGTGGGCATGCCCTTCAGCATTGTTGGGGGCTTGTGCCATCGGAGACGCCGGAAGCATTCAGAAGCAGGAGTTGTGGCGTTTGCCGTTGACACGATGTGGGGTGCCTAAGTGCACCGCACCGTGTTTGGGGAGTGCTTGTATTTTGCGGCGATCAGGGCGTCGGCTGGAGCGGACACACACGTTCACATATTGCAGCCAGGACAACAAACAGAAGAGCACACGCTCACCTTCAGCGGTACCGAACGATGGCTTCTGAGCGGACGCACAGGCATGTTTTGAAATAAAGGCAAGTTTTAAAATAAATTTGCCTTGCCTATTCAGACCATTGCAGACATTCTATTTCATCCCCGGACAACATTGGGACGGGCCGCTAGTATATATACATATATATATATACATATATCCAACGCTGCAGGAGCCCAAATTCAAGTGAGGCCACACGAGTTGAAATAAATCCCATTTATTGATCGAGTGCTCGCCAGCAAGCACCTTGGCAGAGAACACGACATCAAATTGTTACTCGAGCCAGACGCGTTTCAGGAAAAGTCCTTTCATCAGTGGCTGTAGAGTTATGAACAGCGCTGTTGCTCTTGCTCATTTTCAACACCTGCCGCAGTGTGCATTGTCTCATAGACATCTGGGTGTTGTAGTGCATTTCATTAAACCAAGTGGGTGCGCTGTCTTCAAAATTGAAATTAGAATTTTTCCTGATGTACACAGTCCTGCAAGGGTCCTGCCCCGCTTTCTAGCAGTCGATCGGGATAAAGCACACACCAACCTGCCCTGGTAGTAGCTTTTACTCGTTCCGTTTCTGGCACCACAGTGTGCACCCCGGATCTGCTATTGCCGCAGCGGGCCTCTCCTAACGACCGGGACCGGTTGCTTCAACATCCAACGCTGCAGGAACCCAAATTCAGCGGAGGGCACACGAGTTGAAATAAATCCCCTTTATTGATCGAGTGCTCGCCAGCAAGCACCTTGACAGAGAACACAACATCAAATTGTTACTCGAGCCAGACGCGTTTCCGGAAAAGTCGGTTCATCAGTGGCTTTAGAGTTATGAACAGCGCTGTTGCTCTCGCTCATTTTCAACACCTGCCGCAGTGTGCATTGTCTCATAGACTTCTGGGTGTTGTAGTGCATTTCATTAAACCAAGTGGGTGCGCTGTCTTCAAAATTGAAATTTGAATATTTGCTGATGTACACAGTCCTGCAAGGGTCCTGCCCCGCTTTGTAGCAGACGATCGGGATAAAGCACACACCAACCTGCCCTGGTAGAAGCACATATTTACAAGGCTATGCAAAAACGGGACAGACCAGATATAGAAGCAAGCTTAAAGGCTTTAGTCCTACTTTTATATCTGGCCTGTCCCGGGTTCTACTTCTCAAAATCTGGTCTCCCTACCCCTGGACTCTGAGTGTGCAATAGGTGCAGCAGTGCTTAATTTGAGCCGGTGGTTTGCAGTGCTGGCAGTGGCACATAATTGTTAACACCGGTGTGTGTAACAATGTGCCACGTGGTGGCGCTGTCAGGCTAATTTAGAGATGCCCATAATGACCATCCATTATTAATTCACTATACATTTAAAATGACTGTTACCTGATGCCCAAGCCATTCTTATAGCTTTCGGAGCTTGAAATAGTTCGAATTGACCTCCTAATGAATGCCCGGCACTTATTATTATTATTATTAATTTTATTATTATTACAATAATTTTTTATTATGAGTGTGCACTACCACGCCTGAGTAACCTGAAATTGCATCAGTATGTGCACCTGTATCGACATTTACACCTGTACCGATCGGTACACCTGTGCATGCACATGTACGTGTTGTTCTCGTGTCGCTGTGTGCACCTGTACGCACGCGTATGTGGTAGGGATGTGTCACCTGTGTACTGTTGTTTCAGACAGCGTGGGCACGTGTCTCTGGATCAGCAGCTGCATGCGCCAGTATCAGCGTTTACACAGCCGTGCCGGTAAATATGCAATTCACACCAGTCGTCATCACCCTTCAAAAACCTGAAACAAGCAAGACTCTGTCTTTCTTCCACATCTGTCCAGCACTTGCACTGACTCCGGAATGTGTGGCGTGAGCTGGGCTCAAGCTGGAAATACAGGCAAAACTTAGGCTGGAGCGGCCTCTAGCGTCCGACTGCAGTATATCTGAACACTAGGACGAAGAACGTAAGCCCAATCAACTGCTGCACAGCCTTCCTTCCTGGGTGGTTCGGATGTGTCCATAATCATCTTCACAGCACTGGAGCTGTGCTATATCTCTACAGTAGCTGCCTGCCTTACTTCCGTCCGCCTCGCGACCTTGCTCTTTAGCCGACACCGACCACAAACAATACAACACTTAATTTAATTTCGGCAGCTAAACACAGGAACTTGTCACTTTGCATCCCAGGGACTTGGGCGGGCCAGTTTTAATTTTGGCACACGAAGGGGCCTATTTACAGTGAGTGACGTGACGGAGTGCGTCATTAGCCTCCCTGGCTTAACGGGGAACTCTGCCACTTCAGAAACACAGCGCTGCACCATATTTACGGAAATATGGTGCATCCCTGCGTTTCCCCCAGTGCTGGCACTATACGTTGCAGCCTAGCGCCAACGTAGTGTCTGCGTTCAGGGCAAGATTGTTTATGTGCAGGAAGGTCTCCCTTCCTGTATATAAACAATCTTTAAATGACATTTTGTTACTTTTATGTGTGCTGCTTAAGGCAGCCCACATAGAGGTTGCAAAATGGCATTTTTTTTTTTATTGTTTATGTGCAGGAATGGACACATTCCTGGATGTAATGACACTCACGCACGCATACAACCTGGGGGCGGGTCAGCACTCGGGTATAAATAAATGGGCGCGAGACCGCTTGTAGTCTTCGGCCCCTAATGTGCAGCTAGTGTCTGGTGTGTACTTTGTGCAAGTGTTCAGTTAGGCCCCACTTTGCGGCATAGGCCTTCATTTCCCCTGCTCACTACACTGGCGACGAGGCGAGTACTCTGCCCACGCCTCGCCCCCGTGGACGCGCTTGCCGTGTCCCGCGGTGCTGCTGGGGCCGCGCTCGCTCTGCCTGCGGCCGTAGCCGTAGTCCCTCGCGGCCGGTCTGGCCCTACCTGGTGACGGCGGTGTCTTCGCGCCTACTGCGGCGCATGAGGTGAGCCCTGTCTGCGGCCCTGCTCCGCCTCCCTGCCTGCTCTGGCGTCGCCCATCGTGAGGCCCTGCTCCACCTCCCTGCTGACCTTGCGCTCCAGCCCGTCTGCGCCTGGGTGAGAGCTCACGCGGCGACGCGATCGGCGTCATTCGGAGGGACTGGATTGGCCCTCGCCGTCTCCCCGCTCACCGCTCACGCATCTCGCGGACGCAGAGGGTTTGCCCTGCGGATGCTCACGCATCTCGTGGAGCTCCCGATTTGGCCGTTTGGAGGGTGGGGCACACCCAGAGGCACATACCCCGGCCGTCAGGACCTCGGAGGAGCCTGTAAAGCAGGCAGATCCACAGGAAAGGGCAGACACCAGCCCCAGGGGATGAGTGCAACCCAACATTTTGCAGCCACAGTAAGACGCAACGTGCCACCACTTCACACCTGCGTCATGCGCGTAGCCCACACGCCATCAGTGACCGGAAATGAATCAGCAAGCCACAGGAGGGGCGGCAGCCGCCGGAACAGCCCAACGGGCCCCAACCCCGCCACCTTTACCACCACAAAATGCCGGGCCAGCACCTGCAGGGCCAACAGCTCAGGCCCCTGCAGTCAACGTCATGTCTACCACGCCTGGTCATGCCATGACAACCCCGCTCCCGCCATTCAGTGAACTATCGGATCCTGCCACAGCGGCCGCGCGGTGGCGCCTCTGGCTTGGACGCTTGGAACATTACTTTGTAGGCGTCAGAGAAACGGATAGCAAAGTCAAACGCTCGCTCCTAAGGGGTACGTCAGATCTCCCTCGAGGATCCCGGACCATGCGGTGACGCACCCCAGACAGCATTCCGGTTGGAAGAGGACGAGGAGGATGACGTCTTCTTCGTTCCTTCGTTGGTCAGGATGGATCCAGGAAAAGGCCGCCACCGATGTGCGAAGTTGAGATAGGTGGCTCCCCAGTACAGGCATCGATCGACACAGGAGCGTCTGTAAATGTAATGGACAACGCTCAATACGAACAACTACAGCCTCGACCACCGCTCATGCCCTCGAAAGCCAGAATCTACACATATGACAGTAATGGACCCCTGCCTCTACGCAGAGTCATAGACGTGCTTGTGTCATGCAATGGCCAAAAAGTAAACACAAAATTCCATGTGACCGGTGGCAAACGCGGCACGGTGCTCAGCTGCCACACCGCAGAAGACCTCCAGCTGGTATTTTTCGCTAACCAAGTTCATGAACGACACGCGGACGCCATGCTGAAAGATTTCCTGACACTCTTCCAGGGCCTGGGCCGCCTGCGAAGAAAGGTTTTTAAGCTACACATCGACCGCACAGTGGGGCCGACAGCCCTGCGACATCGGAGAGTGCCGTTCCACCTGCGGCCGCAGGTGGAAGAGGAGTTGACGAAGCTCGAAAAGATGGGGGTAATCGAAAAAGTATCTGGGGCCTACCCCATGGGTATCACCCCTCGTCGTGGCGCCCAAGCCCAAACAGCCAGGCGCGATAAGATTGTGCGTGGACATGCGCCTCCCCAACAAGGCAGTCAAGAGGAGCGGACTTAAATGGGGCCAAGTGGTTCTCTAAGTTGGACTTAAACGCGGGCTACCACCAGCTGGAGCTCCATCCTGACAGCCGTAATATCACGACATTTTCGACCCATGTCGGCCTCCGCAGGTACACGCGCCTAAGCTTTGGCGTGTCATCAGCAGCCGAAGTCTTCCAAAACGCAATCAAGGAGACGCTGTCAGGACTGCCAGGAGTCATCAATCTAACTGATGATATTCTAATCTTCTCCAAGACTCTAGAGAAGCACCATGGACACCTGAGGGCCACACTTCAGCGGCTGGCGGACCAGGGACTCACACTGCACCGAGAAAAGTGCTAATTCTACAACGAATCGGTGGAATTCTTTGGCTACATCTTTTCTTGCGACGGACTCAGAGTAGACCAGAAGAAAGCCAAAGGCCATTCGGTCAGCGCCCAAGCCGACGTCAGCAACCGAAGTCCGCAGTTTCCTTGGGATGGCCACATACTGTGGCCGATTCATCCCCAATCTGGCGTCCCTATCAGAACCCCTGTGCACACTCACCAAAGCAGGGCAGCCGTGGGCCTGGTCCGCGAGGGAAGATAACGCATTCCAAGCCGTAAAAGAAGCCCTGATAGATGACAAAGTGATGGCATACTTCAGGCCACATTGACAGACAGAGACAGAGGTCGTTCGTGGATGCCAGCCCGGTAGGGCTGGGGGCGGTACTAATGCAGAAAACGGAAGATCACGTGTGGGTGCCCACAGCATACGCCAGCCGGGCATTAACTGCAACCGAGATGCGCTACGCACAGATTGAAAGGGAGGCTCTCGCCATAAAGTGGGCATGCCAACACTTTCACCTATATCTCTTCGGGCATGAATTTACAGTTGTGACGGACCACAAACCGCAGGTTCCGCTGTTCGCGGGGACGGCCAGGCTTGCACCACACAGGATCGAGAGGTGGGCCGTCCAGCTCCAGACATACAGATTTGAAGTCATTTTCCGCCCCGGAGCGGACAACCCAGCGGACTTCCTCTCGCGGCATCCGGGACATGATTCCAACACATCAGAACATGAGGAGGTGGAAGAGTTTGTCAGAGTGCTGTCGCAAGACGCGTGCCCCAAAGCCCTCACACTGGAAGAGATTGGAGCGGCCACAGACCAGGACGAGTGTCTCCGCAGAGTGAAACAGACGCTGGAAAATCGTAGCTGGAAACATTTTCTGGACGGGGCCAGCGCCCTCACAGCAGAGGAGCAGACATTCCTTCAACAAATGTGGCGAGCGCAGTGTGAACTCAGCACGGGACCCCACGGAGTGGTCCTGCGAGGGGCCACTATCGTCATTCCCTCGAGCCTACATAGGGAGGTAGTCCGCCTCGCCCATCAAGGCCACCAAGGCGTAGCCTAGACGAAAGCGCGACTGCGGGAAAGGGTGTGGTTTCCAGGCATGGAGAGCGCGGTGGAGGAGGAGATTCGCAACTGCCACTCGTGTGTCATCACAAGTCAGGAGCCAGCACCACATCCAGTTATCACTGAAGACTCCTGTGACACTCCCTGGTCCAAGATAAGCATTGATTTCGGGTCATTTCCAGATGGACGGCAAGCCCTGGTACTAATTGACTCATGCTCTCGGTTTCCAGTGGTAGAAGTGATCCCTTCCACCGCCTTCAATCATGTCAAACCAGCCCTAGATCGAACATTCACCATGCTCGGTTTCCCAGACGAGATAAGATCAGACAATGGGCCACCATTTCAGGGTGCCGAGTTCAAAGCATATCTAACCAGACGAGGTATACATCACCGAAAGATCACGCCACAATGGCCTCAGGCCAATGGAGAGGTCAAACGGTTCATGAGGACAATGAACCGGGCACTAAAGATCGGTGTAGAAAGAGGCGAAGTGCCAGAAGAGTGCTCGTCGCAGTTTCTAATTGCGCACAGGCAGACCCCACATTGTACCACCAAGTGCGCCCCAGCTCACGTCATGTTCCGAAAACCGCCAAGGGATTGTGTACCAACAAGCCCAGCGTGGCAGGCCCCAGAGCTAAATCACGAAGAAGCCCAGGACCGGAGATGACGCACAAATGAGAGAGCAAGCAGAACAAGAAGAGCAGGAGTCAGACTGTTGGCAGTAGGGGACAAGGTGGTCCTAAAGACGCGCCAAATATCAAACAACATTTGAACCCGAGGTGTGGGAGATCGTGAACATTCATGGCACCATGGTGTCAGCATCCCGTGGGTCAAGAGTAGTGACACGCAATGTGTCGTGGTTCAAGCGTACACCCACATAGGAGGCGGCACAGGAACAGATGTCGGAAGATGGGGAGGGCGGTGAAGACAACTTTGCTCCTCCCGAAGAGTCAGCCAGTCAAAGAGAGAGAGAACCATCACCACCCAGAAAAAACACAGAGCCAAATACCATCCAGGCCAGTCCCGAAAAAGTAACAGCAGACCCGGCAAGAGAAGGAGTGACTGAAGGGCAGAGGAGCCGGAGGTACAACCTACGCCCAAACCCGACTCCCAGTCAAAGATTCCAGGACTATGCATGGACTCTACGTGTTGCCAAGAACTCGAAATAAGAATGGACTATCCATCTGTAAGTTTGGAGGGATGTAATGACGGAGCCACACGGCCCGTCCACTCACGCACGCACGCATACAACCTGGGGGCGGGTCAGCCCTCGGGTATAAATAATTGGGCGCGAGACCGCTCGTGGTCTTCGGCCCCTAATATGCAGCTAGTGTCTGGTGTGTACTTTGTGCAAGTGTTCAGTTAGGCCACACTTTGCGGCATAGGCCTTCATTGCCCCTGCTCACTACACTGTACATGAACAATCATTGGCCTTTTGCTTTTTTTGTGTGGCTGCACAATGCAGCACACATGAAAACAGCAAAAACGAGGAGAAATTGAACATTTCTACTCGTTGCGCCAGGGTAAGACCAGGTTTTCCCTGGTCTTAATTCTGGAGCTGCCTCCCTTGTAAATAGGAGGCAGCGTCAAAATCAATGGGTGTTGTGGTGAGACGCCCACAGCAACAACCACTGCCCTCCCCTTTCACACTAAGCATAACGTGAAAAGGGGCCTTATTTACAAGGCAGCATTAGGCTACGTTAAGTGGCTTAACGCTGCCTTGTAAATAAGTGAGGCCCTATCGCCATCACTACGTCACTGAAAGTGACGTTGTGATGGCGATAGGAGCTTGTAAATATGCCCCTAGGTATTCCCTGGTCTTAATTTTGGCACTGCCTCCTATTTACTCCACCCTTGTAAATATGGGGCAGCGTCAAAATCAATGGGTGTTGAGTTGGAACACCCAGCGCAACAGAGATTGCCCTTCCCTTTCACGCTAAATACAGCGTGAAAGTGTGCCTTATTTACAAGGCTGATTCAGAAAAGGGGGTGATGATGAACAGAGGGTCTGAATTAAGCAGACCACTCTCACCCAGTCCAAAGATCAGGGCTTGATCCATCACCGTTTTTTAGCTCACTGCACCATCCCAGCTCAGAACTTGGCTATATGCAAATTAGTCTGACCCTGGCCCAGTGCATCATGGGAACAGGACAGACCAAACTACCAAGCCAATTCTTATACTGGGAAGGAAACAAGCTTCCGGGGACCGGTTTCTGGCATTTCAGCCGTCTTCGGCCCGGCTTGCTTGAATCCTGATGGTGCAATGAGCAAGGGACTCACATCTGAGTTGTCAGGTCTTTCGTGGTTGCTCCTCAGGATTGGATCGATGCTATAAAGGGGCCCACCTCTAGATCATCCCAAGTCTGGCTGTCAAGGTCACAGACTATTAAGGAGATCAAGCGGGGGAAAATGTAGGTCCGGAGGGGAACTGCTGGGCAACTGGAACCGAAAACCTGTAGATACAGAAAGCAAGGGATGAGTGGTATGATAACCCTCAGCTTGGAGACTCACTATTACTATACTACACGTATACCTCACCTGTTAATCCTACAGGTGTTCAGGAACGAAGGAGTGATATAAAGGGCTTCTTCTAAATCCCCTGGTTTCCTACTATAAGACACAACAAAAGAAAGCATGAAAAACCCCAGTCCCACTCCCTTCCTGTGGCCCGATGTATACAGACAGATAAGTTGTAACTACACCTACCCAGAACTGGGAATGAAGATAACCAGAATGCCCGGGACCTATACTCAGTCTATAACACTCCTATTCGGTATTTTCCTGTTTATTATGAAGGATTCCCTCTCCGAGGATATGTATGAGTACAACGTTAATTGAGTAGCACTGGAAGCTAAAGTGTCAACCCCAATATGATGCATACATCTCCTATATTGTTTGTTCACCAAGTAAGTTTCTGGTATAACAGTAACAAATAATAAACCCAGCATAAAGTAAAACGCAGCGTCTATACAGATCCTTCTCTGTAAGCGCAAACAGTAAAGTGACTTTCCAGAAATGAACAAGCGGCACCTAAGCCCAGGTGTCCAGCAATGACCGGAGCAATGCGCTCCCCGTAAGAAGTTCTGTAGCCAATAAATCGAACACCAGGCTTCGCAGAAAATGCACTGAAACAAGCACACCACTTGACTATATGAAAACCTGATCCAAGGTTCTTCGCTCTCGATATGGGCGCTTCCTAAGCCCCACCACAGTAATCCATAGTCCAGGTGTAAGAGAAGACCGGCAATCCGCTCTCGTTGCGGGCGCTTCCTAAGCCCCACCTCAATAATCCACAAATACGGTATAGCGATAACCAGCTTACCGCAGACCACCTCCAAGAAACGCCAGCTAGAATTCAGGAAACACAAGCAGGAATTCTGCTCGCCAAGCAAAATAATCGGCAGCGCTTCCCTGGGAAAACGCCATGATATCCTTTCCGGTCGCACAGCGTCATTCTAGCGCGCCGCGCGAAGGATCATGGGAATTGTAGTTTTTTACTCCATACAGAGTCGCATAGCAGTCAGTGATTTACCAGCGGCCGGGGAAACCTGACAGTACACCCCCTCTCACAACATTCACTGACTGCCACCAGGTTTACCAGGATGAGACAAATGGAATTGCCTCACCAATCTGGGAGCATGAATAGCGCCAACAGGTTCCCAAGAGTCCTCCTCAGGGCCATAACCCTTCCAAGAAACCAAGTACTGGAGTTTACCTCTCACTCTACGAGCGTCCAAGATGCACCTCACCTCGTACTCCACCTCCTGTTGTACATTCACAGGCGCCGGGGCCTTAGAACTAGGACCCCGAGCAGGTTTGAGCAGGGAGACATGGAACACCGGGTGTATCCGGAAATGCGATGGAAGTCTCAATTTCACCGCCACAGGGTTGACATGGCGAATCACTTGGTAAGGGCCAATGAACCTAGGGTTGAAGACACTATACCTTCGGAAATGGATATTTCGAGTGGACAACCACACCCAATCCCCTTTCTTGTACACTGGGCAGCACCTACGGTGTTTGTCAGCCTGAGTCTTATACTGTTTCTTCGCTTTCTCAAGATTCCTTCTAGCTTGCAGTACTGTTTTCCGCAACTGCACCAATCTGGACTGTAACTGCGGAATCTGGGCTTCAGTGACCGGCACACTCAATGGGGAAAATCTGGGATGAAACCCATAAGTACAGAAGAATGGGGTGTACAAAGTAGAGGAATGGACTGCATCATTGTAGGCTACCTCAGCCGACCACAACCAGTCCACCCATGCCTCAGTAGTGGTATCAACAAAACATCGTAGGTATTGTTTGAGGGTCTGGTTTAACCTTTCGGTCTGCCCATCCGTTTGGGGATGAAAACTGGTGGACAAGGAAGAGGCGATGCCTAATCGATCACACCAGACCTTCCAAAATTTTGCGGTGAATTGTGCTCCCCTGTCTGAAACTATAACCTTAGGAAGTCCATGCAACCTGATGACATGAAGGAGTAGGAAATGGGCAAGCTGGCTAGCTGTGGGAACCCCTTTACAGGCTATAAAGTGACCCATCTTGGTTAAATAATCCACAACTACCACTATAGCGGTCATCCCGTGATCTTTAGGGAGACCCACCACGAAATCCACCGAAAAGCTCTCCCAAGGACTCACAGGAGTGGGCATGGTTTGCAACAGCCCTTGTGCAGGTCTATGATCGCTCTTAGCCTGTGAACAGATGTCACATCGTTGAACCCAAGCAAACACATCAGGCCGGATGGTTGGCCACCAATAGGTGTGAAGCAGTTTCTCCAAGGTTTTCTTCCCTCCAGTGTGTCCAGCACACGGTAGATCGTGGCACCATTTGAAGGCTTGTTGTCTCAAGGCTAGTGTGGGGAGAAGCAACTGAGACCCTTTTCTAGGCAACCCCTGACGAACTTTCCATTCGGGATGTAGACGGATCCATGTCTTCCAAGCGAAGGTTTGAATTCCTCTTTTGACTTTGTGGAGAAACTCTTCAGTGTGTATTACTCCTACCACTTTTTTAGGTTCAATGATGCTGGTCTCTGGTGAAGCCATCAAAGCTGGGTGACTTTCCTGGCGCGTGAGAGCATCCGCCTTCCGATTGTCGCATCCCGGACGGAAGGTAACCACGAAACTAAATTCAGAAAAGAAAAGCATCCATCTAAGTTGTCTGGGGGTGAGATGGCGAGCGGCTCGCATAAACTGCAAGTTTCGGTGGTCGGTGTATACTGTGATTTGTTGAGAGGCGCCCATCAGCCAATGCCTCCATTCAGTGAATGCGTCCTTAATTGCTAACAGTTCCTTCTCAGCAATTGTATAGTTGCGTTCTGCGGTGTTTAACTTGCGAGACATGAACGCGATGGGATG
The DNA here is from genome assembly GCF_964263255.1 of Lissotriton vulgaris. Taxonomy (NCBI): domain Eukaryota; kingdom Metazoa; phylum Chordata; class Amphibia; order Caudata; family Salamandridae; genus Lissotriton; species Lissotriton vulgaris. The sequence goes on from NC_141697.1 coordinate 580,571,904, forward strand.
GAGATAACCTGTACTCTCACTCCTTTGCGAGAGAACGGCCCCCACAGCTAGTTCTGACGCGTCAGCCTCTACCACAAATGGGAGTTTTGGATTAGCATGGATTAAGATCGGTGCCGACGTGAAAGCGGTTTTCAATCGCTCAAAGGCAGTTTGTTCATCGACGCCCCACACAAAGGGGGTGTTCTTCCGGGTCAACTTCGTGAGTGGGGTTACCATGTCCGAAAAGTGCGAGATGAACCTCCGGTAGAAGTTTGCAAATCCAAGGAGTTTTTGGATGTCTTTAACACAGTTGGGTCGAGGCCACTCCACAATGGTTCGTACCTTCCTTTCTGCCATTATTTGTCCTGATGGTGTGAGCATGACCCCTAGGAATTCAACAGTATTAACGTGAAACTCACATTTCGTTAGCTTGCAGTATAGTTGATTTTGCTTTAATGCCTCAAGCACCTGACACACATGTTTTTGATGTTCTGGTTCATCGTTGGAATATATCAAAATGTCGTCAATGTAGACGACTACAAAGATATCTAGGAATTCTCTCAGCACCTCATTGAGGAAAAATTGGAAGGAGGCAGGGGCGTTGCAAAGCCCAAAGGGCATCACCAGGTACTCAAAGAGCCCATACCTCGTTTTGAATGCGGTCTTCCATTCATCGCCGGATCGCATACGCACTAAGTGGTATGCTCCTCTTAGGTCCAATTTCGTATAGATCTTAGCCGATCTCACTTGCTCCAATAATACCGGTATCAATGGGAGTGGGTATTGATTCTTGGTGGTGATGGCATTTAATGCCCTATAGTCAATACAGCAGCGTAATTCCCCATTAGCCTTTGGAATGAAGAAAAGTGGGGAAGCTGCTGGAGACCTAGAAGGTCTAATAAAACCCAAAGCAAGGAGGTTATCCAAATATTCCCGGAGATGTTTTGTTTCGGGTTGAGACAAGGCATATATTCGGCCACATGGAATGACCGACCCAGGCGTTAAGTCGATACGGCAGTCGTATTCCCTATGAGGAGGGAGCACTTCTGCTTTCACCTTACTGAATACCTCCCCATATTCCTGGTAACAACTGGGTAATACCACCTCCTTTTCCGCGGCGGTAGAGACCATATGAGTAACAGCCAGCACGCTAGAGGGTCGGAGATTCTCTCTGATGCAGTGGTTCTGGCAATAAGGGGAGGAGTACTCCACAGTCTGCTCCTTCCACTTAATGGAGGGTTCATGTTTCTTCAGCCAAGGGAGTCCCAATATCACTCCATAGGTAGGAGCCTGAATGAGGTTGAACGAGAGATGTTCCATGTGGTAACCCCCATACCACAACTCGTACTCCGGTGTATGTTGGGTGATAGGACCGGATTCCAACACATGACCGTCTACAGCAAACACTTCTTCAGGGACAGTTTTAGCGACAGGAGTTACCCCCAATTTCCGGGCTTCTGCCAAATCCATAAAGCAACCTGTCGCTCCTGAGTCTACCATGGCTCGGATATTCTTGGGATTTTGGTCAATCCATAATTCTATGTCCACATAGAACAGCTGGTTTCCAACTAAGACCTCCTCTGTTACTGAAGGGATGAAGTGTGCGCTCGAGTTCCTCCCTTCCTTTGAACTCAAGCGGTGGAGTTTTCCGATTCCTTATCTACGGTGGAGACCACTCCTTGTCCTGTACGATAGCGTCCTCCCTTCGGCTTCACTGGACATTCACGCAGGAAGTGTCCTTTTTTCCCACAGTAAAGACAGAGCCCGAATTTGCGGCGATGTTCTCTTTCACTCGATGTGAGGGATGCATGTACTACTCCTATTTCCATGGGTTCCGATTTTCCCTCAGACTTATCCCCACTAGCTGGTTTGTCCCCTAACAACAGGGGTCTGTCTTTTCTTCCAAGCTCTCCTTTTCTCTCTCTTAACCTGTGGTCCAAACGCAAGGCCAAGTCAATAAAGGCAGCACACGTGGTAGGCTGGGGCTCAACTTGGGCTATGGCATCCTTTAAGTTGTCTGTGAGTCCTTGGTAGAACAGAACCATCTGTTTGGCCTCAGGCCAATCAGTTTCCGCTATTAATCTCCTAAAGTGATTCAGGTATGTTACTAAATCGGAATTGCCCTGCTTGAGGACAAGCAACTCCTTATCGGCGGAAAATGTTTCTGCTCTCCTATCAAACGTTTTCTCAAATTCAGTACGAAACAAATCCCAATCATAAAGGATCGCGTCGTTATTCTTGACGATAGGGACCGCCCACTGAGCTGCTTCACCACCCAAATAGGAAATAAGAAAAGAAACCCTGGATTGATTAGTAAGAAAACATTTGGGCTTACAGGTGAAGTGTAACATCACCTGGGTCATGAATACCTGCACCTTCTTTCTATGTCCCAGAAATCTTTCTGGGGGAGCTAAGGGAACAGGGGAAGGCATTTCAACCACTACTGAGGCAGGCGGAGGGGCAGGGTTCCCTGCATCAAAAGGGTTTCGTTGCAAGGCATCCATCCGTGCCTGTAACACAGCGGTTTCCTGGCGGGAGGCGGCTAGTTCCACCTGCACTAAGCCTAGTGCGGCCAGTACCTCATCTAAGGTGGCCATCCCTTGGATCAATTCAACCGGGAGGAGCAAAACTCTTGGGCCGATTATTCTGTCAGGTCTTTCGTGGTTGCTCCTCAGGATTGGATCGATGCTATAAAGGGGCCCACCTCTAGATCATCCCAAGTCTGGCTGTCAAGGTCACAGACTATTAAGGAGATCAAGCGGGGGAAAATGTAGGTCCGGAGGGGAACTGCTGGGCAACTGGAACCGAAAACCTGTAGATACAGAAAGCAAGGGATGAGTGGTATGATAACCCTCAGCTTGGAGACTCACTATTACTATACTACACGTATACCTCACCTGTTAATCCTACAGGTGTTCAGGAACGAAGGAGTGATATAAAGGGCTTCTTCTAAATCCCCTGGTTTCCTACTATAAGACACAACAAAAGAAAGCATGAAAAACCCCAGTCCCACTCCCTTCCTGTGGCCCGATGTATACAGACAGATAAGTTGTAACTACACCTACCCAGAACTGGGAATGAAGATAACCAGAATGCCCGGGACCTATACTCAGTCTATAACACTCCTATTCGGTATTTTCCTGTTTATTATGAAGGATTCCCTCTCCGAGGATATGTATGAGTACAACGTTAATTGAGTAGCACTGGAAGCTAAAGTGTCAACCCCAATATGATGCATACATCTCCTATATTGTTTGCTCACCAAGTAAGTTTCTGGTATAACAGTAACAAATAATAAACCCAGCATAAAGTAAAACGCAGCGTCTATACAGATCCTTCTCTGTAAGCGCAAACAGTAAAGTGACTTTCCAGAAATGAACAAGCGGCACCTAAGCCCAGGTGTCCAGCAATGACCGGAGCAATGCGCTCCCCGTAAGAAGTTCTGTAGCCAATAAATCGAACACCAGGCTTCGCAGAAAATGCACTGAAACAAGCACACCACTTGACTATATGAAAACCTGATCCAAGGTTCTTCGCTCTCGATATGGGCGCTTCCTAAGCCCCACCACAGTAATCCATAGTCCAGGTGTAAGAGAAGACCGGCAATCCGCTCTCGTTGCGGGCGCTTCCTAAGCCCCACCTCAATAATCCACAAATACGGTATAGCGATAACCAGCTTACCGCAGACCACCTCCAAGAAACGCCAGCTAGAATTCAGGAAACACAAGCAGGAATTCTGCTCGCCAAGCAAAATAATCGGCAGCGCTTCCCTGGGAAAACGCCATGATATCCTTTCCGGTTGCACAGCGTCATTCTAGCGCGCCGCGCGAAGGATCATGGGAATTGTAGTTTTTTACTCCATACAGAGTCGCATAGCAGTCAGTGATTTACCAGCGGCCGGGGAAACCTGACATGAGTATACCCTTCCACGCTTATGGTGGACAAAAATGATTCAGAAAAGGGGGTGATGATGAACAGAGTGTCTGAATTAAGCAGACCACTCTTACCCAGTCCAAAGATCAGGGCTTGATCCATCACCGTTTTTTAGCTCACTGCACCATCCCAGCTCAGAACTTGGCTATATGCAAATTAGTCTGACCCTGGCCCAGTGCATCATGGGAACAGGACAGACCAAACTACCAAGCCAATTCTTATACTGGGAAGGAAACAAGCTTCCGGGGACCGGTTTCTGGCATTTCAGCTGTCTTCGGCCCGGCTTGCTTGAATCCTGATGGTGCAATGAGCAAGGGACTCACATCTGAGTATACCCTTCCACACTTATGGTGGACAAAAATGATTCAGAAAAGGGGGTGATGATGAACAGAGTGTCTGAATTAAGCAGACCACTCTTACCCAGTCCAAAGATCAGGGCTTGATCCATCACCGTTTTTTAGCTCACTGCACCATCCCAGCTCAGAACTTGGCTATATGCAAATTAGTCTGACCCTGGCCCAGTGCATCATGGGAACAGGACAGACCAAACTACCAAGCCAATTCTTACACTGGGAAGGAAACAAGCTTCCGGGGACCGGTTTCTGGCATTTCAGCCGTCTTCGGCCCAGCTTGCTTGAATCCTGATGGTGCAATGAGCAAGGGACTCACATCTGAGTATACCCTTCCACGCTTATGGTGGACAAAAATGATTCAGAAAAGGGGGTGATGATGAACAGAGTGTCTGAATTAAGCAGACCACTCTTACCCAGTCCAAAGATCAGGGCTTGATCCATCACCGTTTTTTAGCTCACTGCACCATCCCAGCTCAGAACTTGGCTATATGCAAATTAGTCTGACCCTGGCCCAGTGCATCATGGGAACAGGACAGACCAAACTAGATAAATAACGGTGATGGATCAATCGTTTTTGGCCACTATAGGTGTGGCAGGGTATACTCAGACATGAGTCCCTTTCTCACTGCACCATCAGGATTCAAGCAAGCCGGGCCGAAGACGGCTGAAATGCCAGAAACCGGTCCCCGGTAGCTTGTCTCCTTTCTGGTGAAGAATTGGCTTGGTAGTTTAGTCTGCCCTGTTCCCATGATGCACTGGGCCAGGGACAGACTGATTTGCATATAGCCAGGTTCTGAGCTGGGATGGTGCAGTGAGATAAATAACGGTGATGGATCAAGCCCTGATCTTTGGACTGGGTAAGAGTGGTCTGCTTAATTCAGACACTCTGTTCATCACCACCACCCTTTCTGAATCGTTTTTGGCCACTATAGGTGTGGCAGGGTATACTCAGACATGAGTCCCTTTCTCACTGCACCATCAGGATTCAAGCAAGCCGGGCCGAAGATGGCTGAAATGCCAGAAACCGGTCCCCGGTAGCTTGTCTCCTTTCTGGTGAAGAATTGGCTTGGTAGTTTAGTCTGCCCTGTTCCCATGATGCACTGGGCCAGGGACAGACTGATTTGCATATAGCCAGGTTCTGAGCTGGGATGGTGCAGTGAGATAAATAACGGTGATGGATCAAGCCCTGATCTTTGGACTGGGTAAGAGTGGTCTGCTTAATTCAGACACTCTGTTCATCACCACCCCCTTTTCTGAATCGTTTTTGGCCAATATAGGTGTGGCAGGGTATACTCAGACATGAGTCCCTTTCTCACTGCACCATCAGGATTCAAGCAAGCCGGGCCGAAGACGGCTGAAATGCCAGAAACCGGTCCCCGGTAGCTTGTCTTATTTCTGGTGAAGAATTGGCTTGGTAGTTTAGTCTTCCCTGTTCCCATGATGCACTGGGCCAGGGACAGACTGATTTGCATATAGCCAGGTTCTGAGCTGGGATGGTGCAGTGAGATAAATAACGGTGATGGATCAAGCCCTGATCTTTGGACTGGGTAAGAGTGGTCTGCTTAATTCAGACACTCTGTTCATCACCACCCCCTTTTCTGAATCGTTTTTGCCCACTATAGGTGTGGCAGGGTATACTCAGTCATGAGTCCCTTTCTCACTGCACCATCAGGATTCAAGCAAGCCGGGCCGAAGACGGCTGAAATGCCAGAAACCGGTCCCCGGTAGCTTGTCTCCTTTCTGGTGAAGAATTGGCTTGGTAGTTTAGTCTGCCCTGTTCCCATGATGCACTGGGCCAGGGACAGACTGATTTGCATATAGCCAGGTTCTGAGCTGGGATGGTGCAGTGAGATAAATAACGGTGATGGATCAAGCCCTGATCTTTGGACTGGGTAATAGTGGTCTGCTTAATTCAGACACTCTGTTCATCACCACCCCCTTTTCTGAATTATTTACAAGGCAGCATTAAGCCATGTTAAGTGGCTTAACGTTGCCTTGTAAATAAGGCGAGTCCCCTATCGCCATCACAACGTCACTTAGTATGCTTTAGTAGTTGGCATGCTCCTGTAGGCAGTGGATAGAAAGGACAACAGCCTCGCGGGTCAAGCTCACTGCTTCACTTCCACTGCCAAAACATATCATGTCCTACAGCACTATCCTGTGCCCCCACACTAATCTAACTCTACATTTAAACATACTGCTTCACACAACCGCAGCACCGGCAACGCACATCTACCGACATCATCACACTACCAACCCACAACAGTACAGTAGACTCCTACGTAAAAGATACCACTGATGGTCAGCTCAATCTACCATGCTCCATTAGGGTGACCTGATTTTCAAATGAAAAAAAACATAGGGAAACAGTTCAGGCATAGAGATAGGACTACATACATGGACCCAGAAAGGCAGGATCCAGTCCATATTTTCAGCAATAACCACTGAAAATTGTATAAGTTCCGTTTAAAGTGACTTATGCAAAGTTGTTATGTGGATTCCCTGAAAATCAGTCATGAATCTACCTCTCGTAGGACGACATTGGATGCTAACAGCACCCAGTTTTGTAAAAGGACAACATTGGCATAGGCCTATAAAATAGACTGTCTACATGGTAATACAAGCTTTTGCAAAGCCGGTAGGCCTTGGTTCAATGTGCTAAGGCATGAAGCATTAGAAATTAGAGCAAAACAGACACACGGGAGCCAGAAGGAGCAGGCACAGGGGGCTGTAATTGTAAAGTAATCCTTCATGAAGTTCAATACAAGCACTCAAGTGAAGGTGAAAGCATTTACTCAAAGAACCAATAGCTTTAGATGAGCGATGACACTCCATTGGGTGACCCATTTCTCAAGCCAACGAGTGATATAAGCTGGGCAAAAAAAGCAGATGGTTGAAAGAGGCAGACTCAAAACCCATTCTCTGTATAAGCAGTAGGTCTTCTTGACAGATGAGCTGTCAAATCCCAGGAGGGAATGTTCTAGGAGCAGCCTGAGAGGAATCACTGCATGATGCAATGGAATGTTTTACATGTGTGGCCCTAACAGAAAAAGCTCTTTAGTGACCAGGAGCGTCTCCTCCATGAGGGCTGAGGAGTGTCGCCCCACTGCCCACATAAAATGGTCTTATAAATGCCATTTTATGTTTCTGCTTCTCGCACGGTGAGAAACCAAAAGGGTTTGGTTGGGGGCGGTCGGGTGGGCGGCCCTGCTTCAGGGCAGGGGAGGAGTGGCTTGCCAACTGTTGTGGGCGCTGACTGTTTGGTCGGCCCTGGGCCGACTAAACAAGTCAGAAGCACTCTGCCCTTTTCTCCATGTACGGTACAAAATGACTGTTCCCATGAGGCACAGGGTCAGACTGATTTGCATATAGCCATGTCTGAACTGGGGTGGCAGAGTGGGCTAAAGAACGGTGATGGATTAAACCCAGATCTTTTGACTGATTCAGATGCTCCATCCATCACCACCCCCTTTTGTACCGCTTTTATCCATGTAGGCTGCATGCAGGCACATGGAGAAAATGGCCTCCCCATAGACGCCTGTGCAGTCAGCGACCCAGCCAATCACAACGCTGCCATTGCAGCGTTGTGACCAGCTTAGGGGAGGGAGACAGCCTGCCTGCCTGCCTGCCTCCTGTGTGGAGGAGAGGACACAGGACGACGGGGGGACGGGACCAGGCTTCAAAGGTAAGTTACATTTTTAAAATTTATTTAAAATTAACCCCCTACGCAACTCCTTCCCCGCCCAATGTCCCCCCCCCCCCCCCCCCCCCCCCACCCGCGAGTCATGCCGGCCGTGACAGTAAGTGACAGAGTATTTCTGTGACAGTTAAGCTGATTGGAGCTGCTAACTAATCTCTACTGAAGAGAATGTCATGAATGGAATGTAGTTCCAGGATAGAGTTTCTTTAGAATAATACCTACCTGGGATATTCCATGTTAGTTTAGGTTAACTGCCCCAGGAACATCAGTCCTTGCACACGTTCAGATCCCTGTCCCTTCAGTGTGGCACTCGGAGGTGAGATGGGTTTGTCTACACAGGATAGACCACAACCCAACAGGGTCCTTCCAATAAATGGCACAGAATGCATGTTTATACCTTTCCTTACAGTTTCTGACAGAGAAGCCAGTGACTAGGACACAGTCCTGAGGCTTGTGAATGATGTAGGGTGGTGAGAACTGTTGAGGGAATCAAGAAGGCCCAGTATTGTAGAGTGGATAACATCAAGGAATGGCTCCATTTCTCAAAGGCGAGCATTACCAATTGACAGGTTGTGACTTCGTAGAATGCAGTCCTTTTAAACAAGTGACTCAATATTCCTGGGGTTGCAGATGTTGCCCAGTATTTACTGCAACTAACTATGCTACAGCTTATAGAATGACATATTTCTTGAAAAGAGTAATCCCTCTTGCACTTTTGTTTTTCAGTTATCCAAAAAGACAAAGATTGCAATCTCCAAAACTAGTGGAAAATGTTCTTTATTATTCATCTATTCAAGCCAACACGTGTTTCGTCATTGGTGACTTCATCAGGGCTCGAAAAAACGGATGCACAATAGTTGCATTTAATAAACTCCCCACAAAAGTGAAACAGTCATAATAAAAGAAAAGAGAAAAAAGGAAAAAGAACAGAAGACTCTGCTGGCAAAGTACTGAGTCTTGTGTGACCCTCCTCGAGTACATAGATACCAAAAACCTTGCGTGTCACAACAAACAAGCTCACACCACATGTAGTTTGGAGTAAGCAGAACCTGCCAACCACGCTTCTAAATGCCTGTGATCACAACAGAACATGATATAGACTGGAGTGTAATCTAACACAATCAACAAAGCACGAAATGTATTGCATAAAACATATTCCTCTAAAGAATTGGAGGATTATTACACCCTGAAAACATAAACATGAGGCAGGCAACACCTCGTGACCATGCAAATGTGTGTACATTTTGCCGACATCATCACGCTCACCTCTACATAAAGGGATAACCCAGCACATCTAACAATAGCACCACCTATCATTCCAAAGTATCTAAAAAGACATGTGCCACAACACACCCTGAGGAACCTTATCCAGTAATACTATAATGATGATTCAATACGATCCCAATGGTTTCTTAAGTCATAAAGGACTTACCAATTGTACAATAAGCACATACATCCAACCATGAATATATAAAGTTATGGTTTAAGTTGTGTACAATTGCCTCTCTTTTTAATCATTTCTTATTTTCTAATGAGCACCATTTGTGATTTTTGTTTTAGTTTTGGTCTTGGGTGTAGTGTAATATGTGCTCACCATAAGTTTATACGGGTAGTTATAGTTAGGCAGGTCTTTTTTTATAGGAAATGGCTTTTTTGATTTGCTAATAACGTTGGTGCCATTTGACGAATCTTTACAAAACGTTCCAAAAAAGTGCTCACTGTAGCACAACTTCTTCATGAAAGTTTAGAGGTGATCCGTCAAGTGAAAGCCGAGAAAAAAGGGGGTCCAGAAACGCAAAATCCCCATGCAGTTTCCATAGGGATTTTTGGAACGCTCTACAGCCAAAACGTTGAAAGGAATTACATCAGATATGGCAGGAAGTTAGATCTTGGTTCAGAAAGTGTAATTTGGTGAAAATCCATTCAGTAGTTTTTGAGAAATTAAGGTAGAAAAATATTTGTATTTGTGAACGGTTAGGTTCGAGGGACTCTCATGAGAGTCCCACAAGCATAACTTAAAAAAATAGAGTGTTCTTATTGGCCTAGGGGCTTTATTCCCTAGGGGCACCTCACTCCCTTGGAATAAGGGTCCTGCAGGAGCAAGCACTCAGATTGGTGAGCAGCAACATGAAAGCAAATCTTGCAGCGATCATTACAGGACTCAAGGATTTAGTCCCCTGCCCTGTAAATGGTTAAAAAACATTATAAGAAGGCAGGGTTGGGATACCCTGCCCCACTAGTCTTTGTGGGGGGGCAAAAAAATGTTTTTGCATGCGATCCCGCGGTTCTCCCACAGGGTTACAGTAAAAGAAATGTGAAACAATATGACAGTCATCATTCATTCGATCATTAAAATTACCCCAAGAGTGGGTCAGGAACCAGGGGTCAAAATGTATACATTTATTTGGGGAGAGGAGGTGTCTGGTTTGCCCCTCCCTGAACTGATTTTGGCCCCATGGATTCCAACTCTGGGGCCTGCCCAAATTTGGAGAGGGTAATAGGGGCGTGGCCTCATAAGGCCCCGAGAACACCATCCCTCGGGGTCAACATATATATTTGAACGGGAGGGTGGAGCACAGCCCAACCTCTGAGCCTCTAAAGGCCCCTGGGACACAACTCCAGGGCACCAGGGCCAAATCATATATTTAAAGGGGAGAGTGGCAAGTAGCTCCCCTCCTTGGGTCTTGAAAGGCCCGGGGTTCCCATCTCCTGGGGCCCGCTCCTCTATTGTGTCCTGGGGAGCCCACCCCCGGGACACAGTTTCCCTGGCCGCAAGAGCGGTGCAAGGCAAAACTTGTCTGCTCCCACCCAGTGGGAGCTGCAAAAATGCTCCTGTCGGGTGAGAGCATACATTTCCCCCCTGCCCGTGCTCTTGCGGGTGGGGAAACAGAGATTGCTCCCGCCCAGTGGCAACATAAAAAAACATGTTGGGAGCCGGCAGGGCTACGGAAGCCATGTGGCTCTGCTCACGGCCCCCAACATTGTGGATGCCCTGGGTGAGTCCTGGATCACCCACCTAAGGCTACGGGGGTTGGGGTCCCAAGGGCAAGTATTGACTCAGGGAGGGGTCCTGCGTGCCCCCTTCTCCTTAAAAAAATGCAGCCCTGCGGGATGAGGATCCCCTGGCCTGTAAAGGGTCTAGGAGGGGGGTTGCACACCCACCTCTGCTGAAAAACAATACAGCCTGGGCCTATAAAGGCTTGAGTGGGGGGGCACACATCCCTCTCTTGTATTATTTTGAAAAAAAGAATTGCCAGCTCTCGCCAGCACCCAGGTTGAGTGCCGGCAGGGAAGCTGATGGGGCCGCTAAGGCCCTTGGGGTACCCTGCGACCCCAAACAAAAAATAGGTATCTGGTTGTCTCAAGTGGGCAGGGGGACACTGAAAATATTTTAAAAAAAGAAAAAGATGAAAGATAAATGAGCAGCAGGAGTTGATAATTTATTATGCACGGTTCAAGCAAGGAGCACCCCATAATTCCCTATGAGATTTTTTCATGCTTGTGGTGCACCTAGAAGAGGCAGGGATGCCACCAAACATTCATTTATTGCTGCGGGCGGGGGGGTCTGCAGGGAGTGAAGCAGCCTCCAAGCAGTATTAAAAAACATAGGAAGTCATTGAATCCATGAACCAAGAATAACCTATCAAATTCATGAAAAACACTCCTAGCTGGAGCTCTGTGTTCTTCAGCCGGAGTGCAAGGGTCTCTCGTGGTTGTTTTTATGAGTGTGTTTTGTGGGCCGACATTTTTTAAAAGAAAGACTCAGAGACATTTCTCAGCCCACAAAATGCAAAAAGAAAATCGATGTTAAAAAAGTCTCACAAACACGTTGATTTTATTTTTTTAATTAACACCATTCTAAGCATTTTTATAAGAATCACTTTTATTAAACACCGTTTTGTGTGAATTACTTAAATATACAATTGCTAAAAAATATTGGTGATTTTTGAAGAAATATGATGCATCTGCTTTATATATTGATGTGCTCACCCCTTGATAAAGTCAGTAGCCCCAACAAAGTCAGTGAGTCTTGCAAGATCAACCGTACTCTGTGCATGCCAGAAGGCCACACGCAGTGTGGGGTTGGCTGAACGCAATGGGACAGAAGGAGGGTCTGGCTGCAGGCCACGTCCTGCAGCCAAAGCCATGCCACCACCGGTCTTCGGAAGTGCACGGCATGGGGTTGCTTGCCTGCAAGGGTTTAGATGCACGGACTGGCCCCAGGTCAGGCCATACGGCCAACCTCATGCTGCACAAGGCCGAAGGCCATGTGTGGCATAGGCTCGGCTGCCTGTGAGGGGTTGGATGCATGGTCTGGCCAACCTTTCAGCCATGCATGGCATGGGTTTGCTTGACTGCAGGGTTGGGCGCAGGGCCTGGTCACAGGCCAGGCCTTGTGGCTAACCTCTCACTGCACACGGTCAAAGGACATGAGTAGCATTTGTTGGTTTCCTGTGAGGGGTTGGACACAGGCTATCTATCTATCCATCTATCTATCTATCTATCTATCTATCTATCTATACACACACACAAAATGTCTTAGCCTTTACAACTTGAAAGGCACACGCACTCCAGCTTTTGGAGTAAACCAGCTCATTTCTTAATTTCAAGGCAAGTACACTCCTCAATGCATTTTGACAACCCATGTTGTCTTTATGACAAGTAACAACTCATAAGTGACAAATGTCATGCATGTTAGTGACAATAAACAGGGTACTGTGGACATAGATTGCAAAGCAAAATAACGACATCTTGGAGTGGTTTGAAAACCAAGCAGCTTTTGCCCACCTTTTGACCCGATTGATGTATTTGAGAAAGGTGTTATCGAAGATTTGAAAAACCCAGGTTTGCAGGAACATATAGGGGGTTCATCCTGTCCAAATAACACTATATTGCAATAACTGAATTATAATGAGTTTGTAATCAGAAACTCTCACAAGGGGGATAATGCTGTAATTATTTTCAAAGAGAAACACCTGGTAGAGGGTCACAGACAACTAGCTGACTTATCATGTTACAAACCATGTAATGTGACTCAGATTGATCTGTCCAATAAAACATACTGGGAGAAATTAGTGGCTTGGCGGGAACCAGGACTTCTCGAATGGGAATAGTATCAATTCTTATTATATAAGATACAACTTTTATATTAGCTTCCAAAGATCCACAAGACCCAACCAATCCCCCTAATCTATTGGTAGTCTCCTTGAAAATACCTCTCATATGTGGACTATTTCCTTAGGCCCTTTGTGGAGACTCAAGGCACCTCCCGGCCCCCACAGGCTCCCCGCCTATTGCGGGAGCCAGCATTACTCTTGCACACAGGGATCTGCTGGAAATGCAGCTCCGTGCATGCAAGAGCAATCTTTTTATCTCTTTCCCTTGCTCGACCAAAACGAGAAACTAACCCTAGGAAATATTAAAGGGCTACTGGATTCCTGGTCGCCCAAATTCATCACATGGCGGGGAAGAATAGACACTATAAAGATGATGATCATGCTAGTGGTCAACTACCTGGCTGGAATGCTCCCCCTCACACTCACAGACGAATTCCACTGCAAGATAGACGAAATGATACAAAGTTCCTATAGCTAGACAAGAAACCTAGAATAAGCCTACAAAAACTAAAACCAGAGAAGAGACTAGGAGGGCTAAACGTGGCAGACTTCAAGACATTCCAGACGGCTTTCATAGCAAGACAGGGGCTGTACTGGATCCTACCAAACCAGAAATACACACCAATCTAGCCCACCATTGAGAAGGCCATACTAAACAATACCGACCCAATAACACTCCTCAACGTGAACAAACAGGCACAAAAGAATAGCCCTATACTTAAAAACACAAGATACGCGCTACTTAAGGCAGACCAGAAACTCGAACACAGCATTAAAAACTCGAACTGGGAATCTCTATGGGCAAACTCAAAGATAAAGTATAGGGGGAACCCCCTGGACATAGAATACTGGAAAAGACTCTGGTTCTCATACCCGACCCATCTGGAAGACGGGGGAAAACCATGCACTTTTAACACCCTAAAAACACGACATAACCTACCGGACATAGTGTTGTGAATGTATCTAGGACCCTAATTAGATATTCCCGATTTATGCTCTTGTGTGGTTATAATAAATCATATCCCTATAAAGGCATAAGAATAATATCCATATTAAGTCACAGCCAATATAGTCCAAATACGGCAAGGCTACTTCCATAGACTCCTTGAAAGTACAACGCGTTCTTAAACAAACCAAGCCTCCAGCAGCCCGGGAAATTCCCCTGCTTCTGTTTTGATTTGTCCTAGAACTCCTGAGAGTCCTGAAAGAACTGCCAGTTCTTAGTGACGTCTTATGTCCAACCTTACGTCAAACTTGGCACCTTCCAGGTATAAATATACCAGCATCTGCCTTAAGCAAGGACACAGTGGTTTGGAGCAGATTGGCTATATACTTGCCCGACGCCCAGCTGATACGAGTGCAGAAGAAAGCCGACCCTCCCTGCTGACGCACTGAGAGAGACGCTGTCTTTTCTCCTGCCGAGAAAATCCAGCTCCAGTGTTTCCCTGACACCCTCGCGGGTTTCTGGGAGATCGAGTCCTGAGAGAGAGATACAAGACCTCCTTCATGCTATACCCAAGGTACGGAACTGATTAGACCCATAGAGAATTCTTGATTCAGATACTTGGCAAAAACTGTAACTCATGTGCTCCTTCCCTGTACTAGGCTTAGGTTAGGTACACTGGGGTAGGCGTATCTTAGAAACACCAGTTGAGTACGTTTAGTCATTATTTTATCATTGTAGGTATTTTATCCATTTTAAGTATCTTATGGCTTAGAAACCATATAAATGCTTTTACAGTATTATTTCATAATACTCCTTTTACTGTACGCACTTTACTTTATGACAAGTATTGCAATTGTGGCAATTCATTTCTCTTGCATGAGAAAGAAGACTGCTCAATAAATAACCCTTTTTATTGAAAACGCCCGTCTCTCTATTTCTCTGCATTCCTGGTGAAACGAAGCATGCACGATTGACTGAGTAAAATAGCTATCTATTTTTCCGCGACTCTAGAGATATATTCCTTATTGCAGAGGGAACAAAGTTGTCATGTGATATGGTTGTCAGGAGCTAATCCCTTCTTGTCTATTCAGGAAAGCTAAACACCTTCTTGTTTACTCGAGAAAGTTTCTAGTGACCTCTGAGCTAGCTGGCACACACAATTAAGTCTAACATATTCAATAGAGACCTAGTCGACCTCAGTCCTACGTCTAAGCTATCGTTTATGTTATTCCAATGCGCAGAGCCCATTGGGAAAATAGGAACTACACTACATGGCGCCCAACGTTTGGTAAGGCGATAATTTAACGCTAGATACTAGAGTAACTCAGTCGTGCTTTTCATACAGACCCCTTTTCCCGTAAAAACTCCAATAGACATCTGGAGTGGGTAAAAGGCTAATATCCGCCAAAACTTAGTAGGAAGAGATTCCTATGTATTAGTTTTTGGTTTAGTCAATGTTGAAGGATACAGTGTTCCAAAATATTGTGCACCTAATCTTTGTTTCCTTGAAACTTATTCTGCAAACTTTCTGTCAGCAAAATGACAGAGAGTGAAGACGAAAGGGATAGAGCTAGACTAGCAGCTCAACTTTTGACGGAAGACACAAGTCTCCAACAAGATGAACTGGATGCAATACTCATCCCGGTAAATGTAAGGAAAACCTTAACTATAAAACTTATAGAAAACAGAGTATCATCAAGAGGTGGTACAGTAATATTTGTTGTCGAGGCACATGAATATCGGCAGACAGAGGTATTCTATTCATGGATAAATTTTACAGCAGCAAATGCTGTAACACACGAGTTCCACTACTACAAAGTAGGGGAACCTCCAGCGGAATACGTTCCTTTCGAGGAAGTTGAAATTCCACTAACTTACCAAGAGCATGAGCTCTGGTTTAATGGCGCCCTAAAACATCAAAATCACATTACCAGGCTCGGTCCACTGGGTAGACCATGAGCCACATGGCCGGTTCTAGCCAGCTATACACCACATCCTGACATTGAAGAAATGTCAGACAGAGAACTTTTAATTCAACTAAAACAATTAATTAAAATACATAGACAATTGGTACAATATGTCATGCGGACTTTAACAGTCCAACCAGCGATAAAAATTCCACAGCACACCCCTCACCAGGGGAACACAAATAAAATTACACCACAGAATATTCAAACAGTCATTGGTAAAATACCCGCAAAACGGGAACAAATTCCGTTCTGGTTAGCTCAGAAAATTACTCAGATAGAGGCAGTATTTCCTGATACTAGCCCTCACGAAAAACACAGAATTCTGAAAATCTGCCTACCAATGGGGATTGCACCACATGTGGAGGACTGTGACACTTGGGGAACAGTCTTTGCTTCAATCTACACAAAAACACATGGTGTTCCGTCTATGGCGGTTATACCAGATGTACTAAGACAGATTCAAAATGAATACGGTCCAGAGCCTGCTTTAAATCTAGGTATGAAATTACTGAAAGACTTTAAGCAAGTCTCGGCTATACTACTAGCCAACATAAAAGGAGAAGCAGCATCCGTGGCAATCTGCCAAAAACTAAAAGAAACAGATATAGCAGACCAACCTTTTGAAATTGCCAGAATAATTGAAAAATCCTATGAAGAATTAGGTAGAGACAGTTTGGGTGGGAAACCACTAAAACTAACTGAAAATCCTGAAAAGACTTTCATTAAAAATAATCTTAATTCTCAAAAAAAGAACTGGGAGGGTACTAAGCAAACAAATCCCAGAGAAAAACATTTTCAGACCAGAGGAAGGTCTCCCCAGCGAAGAGAGAGATCTCCAGAAGGGGGAGGGGGGGGGCAAGTCTCCGCAACGGGACCCCTCTGATAAAAGATATAACCTTGGAAATAGGGAACATTTGAGAAAACCTGACAGATATCAAGATATTGATACACGTCCCTCTCGATCTTTTCAGACTTCCTCACAGAAATCGGAAAGAAGAGGACGGTCAGTACATAAAGAAGAGCGCATCAAGTCCAAAGACAAAGAAGCTGCTCATCAAAGTAAAAAATTACAATTTCCCAAAAAGAAGGTAGCCAGTATTAAAATAAAACATGCCGAGGATCCTGAGGACACAACTAAAGAACGGAGAGTGGGCCCAAACAATGCTAGACAGTGCAGCAGAAGTGACAATAGCTCGCAAGATCCTGATGAATCTTCTGGAGACAGTGGGCACGAATGAATACATTCAAGTGGAAACTGCAGACACCCGAGTTAGCGTGCCCCATAAACTATATGAAATAACATTACATATAGAGGGAGATAAAACTAGGAAAACAAAAGGTCTCGTCTGGGAAAACCTATCTAAAGGCTATGATATCCTTCTAGCAGAAAAAGACTGGCCACCAGAGTTTGTCAGGGAATGCCCACATGGCGAAGAAATGATTATGCCTGCCTTCTCAAATCACATTCCAATACATAAAAAATACACATATGCAAGAAAATGGGCAGTGGCCCAAGCCCCTGCATTATATAAAAATCATGTAGGATGGGATGATGATTCTCCTCACCATAAAATCCAGTTAAAAAATCGACCAACTGCTCAGAGGCAGTATCCTGTTAAAAAAGAAGCTAAAAAACAAGTCACGGAGATCTTAGATCAACTTGAATATCAGGGGGTGATTGAAGCATGCACCTCCCAAATGAACAATCCTTTGTTTCCTGTCTCCAAGCCAGACGATTCATTTCGTCTAGTTTTGGACTACAGACACCTAAACTCTTGTTGTAAAACGTTTGCAGTACAAAATTCGCACAGTGCAGCACTAATGAATAATATCGTGCGCAAAAAATATAAAACGACATTAGATATTTCAAATGTTTTTTTCTGTCAAAACATTGCACCAGAAAGCAGGTATTTGACCGCTTTCTCCAGCATGGGGGCCCAAAAGCAATTTTGTCGTCTCCCACAAGGATTCAAGAACAGCCCAGGATTATTTTCAGCTAAGGTAACAGAGTTACTACAAATATATGATGACTAGCAGCCCGTCCCGACGTTGTCCGGGTAGGAATTACTGCCGGCCAGTAGTATATTGTTTTGTAGGATTTTGTTTAGATAGCATTTCTTATCTGTGACAGGCCTGTGAAACGCTCCGATTCACAGTGCCCTGCTGATGCACTTAAGAGTGCGCGTTCAGTAGTGTGTGAACTCGAGTTTCCCTATTTTATTTTTCCTTGCAATATTATATAGCGCGAACTCGACAACATGGCATGAGCACAATTTACATTACAGAAGAACACATTCATTTGTGGTAGGCACGGGGAGACAAAGCGATTTGCCTGGAATCACAGGATGTTGAGCTGATGCCGAGATTCGAACGTAGCTCCCCAGCTCTAAAGTTCGCAATTCTAGAACTTGTGGTGGGAGGTGTGTCTAAAATTGTATGTCGGTGCTGGCCATCAATGAGAGAGACCAGTGCATTTTTCAAATGGGTGGTGAAAAAATATGAGTATGTTGCTGGAGATGTGGGCCGCCGTGCCACCAATGTACTTACCAGGGGAGGGTAAACACCCATTATTCCGCAACTTTCTTTCCGCATACCATCACTCCGCATACTTTCATTACGAAAGTACCATGACTCCGCAATGCTATTATAACGCATGGCATTACATTTTATATGCTTTTACCACGCATACATTTACAACGAAATTCGTTGTAAATGCAAGAATGGTAAAAGCATGTTTTTTTTTAATGTTTGGATAAGGTAAGTATGGGTATAGGGGTATATGTTTTGGGCTACTGAGGTATATGTTTTGGGGTGTTTGGGTATTTTAAGGGTTCAGATATAGTTTTGGGTTATGAAGTACAGGGGTAGTTTTAGGGTTTAGGGATAGGTATGGGTTTGGGGGTACAGGGGTATTTTTAGGGTTCAGGGCTACGTTTGGGTTTTGGGGTATAGGGGTATTTTTAGGGTTCAGGGGTAGGTGTGGGTTTTGGGGTACAGGGGCATTTTAAGGGTTATGGGGTAGGTTTGGGATTTGGGGTACAGGGTTATTTTTAGGGTTCAGGGCTAGGTTTTGTTTTTTGGGTACAGGGGTATTTTTAGGGTTCAGGGGTAGGTTTGGGTTTTGGGGTACAGGGGTATTTTAAGGGTTCAGGGCTAGGTTTGGGTTTTGGGGTACAGGGGTATTTTAGGGTTCAGGGGTAGGTTTGGGTTTTGGGGTACCGTGGTATTTTAAGGGTTCAGGGCTAGGTTTGGGTTTTAGGGTACAGGGGTATTTTAAGGGTTCAGGGCTAGGTTTGGGTTTTGGGGTACAGGGG
Organism: Lissotriton vulgaris; assembly: GCF_964263255.1. Classification (NCBI taxonomy): domain Eukaryota; kingdom Metazoa; phylum Chordata; class Amphibia; order Caudata; family Salamandridae; genus Lissotriton; species Lissotriton vulgaris. The sequence continues at coordinate 580,591,216 of NC_141697.1, forward strand.
TATTTTAGGGTTCAGGGGTAAGTTTGAGTTTTGGGGTACAGTGGTATTTTTAGGGTTCAGGGCTAGGTTTGGGTTTTGGGGTACAGGGGTATTTTTAGGGTTCAGGGGTAGGTTTGGGTTTTGAGGTACAGGGGTATTTATAGGGTTCAGGGCTAGGTTTGGGTGTTGGGGTACAGGGGTATTTTTAGGGTTTAGGGATAGGTTTGGGTTTTAGGGTACAGGGTATATTTATAGGGTTAAGATGGGTTAGTGTTTAAGGGTGTTGGGGTATTTTAAGGAGTACGGGTGGGTTATGATTATGGGGTGCAGGAGTATTTAAAGGGAGCAGGGTGGGATTAGCACACGATATGAGACATGGCATGAAGGGCGGAAGGTACCACATGCCCCCAACGTTTGTCAAACCCCCAGCACACGCCCGAAGCACAACGCAGACACGCCCACAAGGGACTACTTTTCTGGCACGGTTCTTTTACCTTTTAAATGTATATGGTGGGCGTCTGCATAGCCTATGTCCTTCTGCTGCAACTGCCCTTTCCAACGCTGTATTGGGTGTTGTGATTGGTGCTGTGGTTCCTGAGATTACCCACCTTAAAGGTTTGGGCTCTCTCTTTATTATATTAGTATGGATATGGATGAGGCATTATCCTATGTCGATGACATCTATCTTACAGATAATGACCTGGAGACACACTTGAAAAGAGTGAACACCATCATACTTGGGTTACGCATCTGAAGGGTACAAATTTAACTTTAAAAAATCACGGATTGCCCACCGGACAGTCCTATTCTTAGGATAGCAATTATCAAGTGAAGGCAAAAGCCTAGCGGACAACTTCTTAGAAAAGTGTGCAGTACTCCAATCAATCAATCAATCAATGACACTTGTAAAGCGCGCTACATACCCGTAGGGTCTCAAGGCGCTGGGGGGGGGGGGGGTGCTGCTACTGCTCGAACAGCCAGGTCTTCAGCTTCTTCCTGAAGGAGAGGTGGTCTTGGGTCAGGCGCAGGTCGGTCGGGAGGGAGTTCCAGGTCTTGGCAGCCAGGTAGGAGAAGGATCTTCCTCCTGTAGTCGCTCTTCGGATGCGGGGGACGGCGGCGAGGGCGTGGTTGGCTGATCGGAGGTGGCGTTTGGGAGCGTAGAAGTTGACTCGGCTGTTGAGGTAGCTCGGGCCTTGGTCGTGTAGGGCTTTGTGTGCGTGGGTGAGGAGGCGGAAGGTGATTCTTTTGTTGACGGGGAGCCAGTGAAGGTCTCTCAGATGTCCGGAGATGTGACTGGTTCGTGGGATGTCGAGGATGAGTCTGGCTGAGGCGTTCTGGATCCGCTGGAGTCTCTTCTGGAGCTTGGCGGTGGTACCGGCGTAGAGGGCGTTGCCGTAGTCCAGTCGGCTGGTGACGAGGGCCTGGGTGACGGTCTTCCTGGTCTCGGTGGGGATCCACCAGAAGATCTTCCGTAGCATGCGTAGGATGTTGAAGCACGCCGAGGAGACGTTGTTGACTTGCCTGGTCATGGAGAGGGAGGAGTCCAGGATGAAGCCCAGGTTGCGTGCATGGTCTGTCGGTTTGGGTGCGGTGCCCAGGGCGGGAGGCCACCAGGAGTCGTCCCAGGCGGAGGGTGAGGGGCCCAGGATGAGGACCTCCGTCTTGTCCGAGTTCAGTTTCAGGCGGCTGGTCGTCATCCACTCGGCTACCTCTTTCATCCCTTCGTGCAGGTTGGCTCTGGCGGCGGTGGGGCCGTTGGTCAGGGAGAGGATCAGCTGGGTGTCGTCGGCGTAGGAGATTATGCTGAGGTTGTGTTTGCGTACGATGGCCGCGAGGGGGCTCATGTAGACGTTGAAGAGGGTGGGGCTCAGAGATGATCCTTGAGGGACGCCGCAGATGACTTCGGAGGCCTCTGACTTGTACGGTGGTAGGCGGACTCTCTGTGTTCTTCCGTCGAGGAAGGAGATGATCCATTCCAGCGCCTTGTCCTGGATTCCGATGTTGCTGAGGCGCCGTACTAGGGTGCGGTGGCAGACCGTGTCGAATGCCGCGGAGAGGTCTAGGAGGATGAGGGCCGCTGTTTCTCCATTGTCCATCAGGGCTCGGATGTCATCGGTGGCGGCGATGAGGGCGGTCTCGGTGCTGTGATTGGCTCGGAAGCCGGACTGTGAGGGGTCGAGGGATCCGTTCGTCTCGAGGAAGGCGGCCATCTGCTTGTTGACGGTCTTCTCGATGACTTTGGCTGGAAACGGGAGGAGCGAGATGGGGCGGTAGTTCTTGAGGTCGGTGGGGTCCGCTGTTGGTTTCTTGAGTAGAGCGCTGAGTTCGGCGTGTTTCCAGCTCTCAGGGAAGATGGTGGTGTCGAAGGATGTGTTGATGATGTCTCGCAGGTGGGGTGCGATGACAGCATCGGCCTTGTTGAAGACGTGGTGAGGGCAGGGGTCGGTCGGTGATCCGGAGTGGATGGAGTTCATCGTGCGGATGGTGTCTTCGGTGCTGATCGGGGTCCAGGCGTGGAGGGTGGTGGTGGGGGGTGGTTGTTCGGTCATGGTGTGCGTTGGTTGGTTGTTGAAGCTGTTGTGTATGTCCGCGATTTTGTTGTGGAAGTATGAAGCGAGGGAGTTGCAGAGGTCTTGCGATGGGGTGATGTCGTTGTTTCCTGCGCTGGGGTTGGAAAGCTCTTTCACGATGTTGAAGAGTTCCTTGCAGTTGTGTGCGTTGTTGTCCAACCTGTCCTTGAATGCTGTTTTCTTGGCGGCGCGGATCAGCTGGTGGTGTTTCCGGGTGGCGAGCTTGAAGGAGGTCCTGTTGTCCGGTGTCGGTTCCCTTCTCCAGACTTTCTCGAGGGCTCGGCAGTTCTTCTTGGAGCTCTTGAGTTCGTCGGTGAACCATGGAGCCTTCTTGCTGCCGGGTCTGCTAGGCGGGGTCCTCAGTGGGGCGAGTTCGTCCGCGCAGTTGCTGATCCACTTCGTGAGGTTGTCGGCAGCCTGGCTGGGGTCCGCTGAGCTGGCAGGAGGGTGCTGGCTCAGGGAGGTGGCGAGCTGGTCTGCTGTGATCTTGTTCCAGCTTCTGCGGGCGGCCTGTTGTTGGTGGTGGTGGGTCGTCGTTCTCTTGAAGGTGAAGTGGACGCAGCTGTGGTCCGTCCATTGAAGCTCTGTGGCGTGGCTGAAGTCGATGTCTGTGCTGGAAGAGAAGACTGCGTCGAGTGTGTGTCCGGCGAGGTGGGTGGGGGTGGACACCAGTTGCTTGAGTCCCAGGTTGGCGAGGTTGTCGAGCAGGGTGCTGGTGTTGCGGTCGTTGTTGTTCTCCAGATGGAAGTTGAGGTCTCCCAGGAGGATGTAGTCAGCGGAGGGGAGGGCATGCGGGCTGACGAAGTCGGCGATGTCCTCGCTGAATTGTGTGCGTGGTCCAGGGGGTCGGTACATCAGGGTGCCTCTGAGGGTGGTGTTCGGGTTGGTGTGGATCTGGAAATGCAGGTGTTCGGCGCTGGTCAGGGTGTTGTCGGTGCTGGTCGTGAGACGGATGGTGTTCCTGTGGATGATGGCGATGCCTCCTCCCATCTGGTTGGCGTTTCGGTCCCTCCGGACGATCTTGTAGCCCTCTGGGATAGCGATGGCGATGTCGGGAGCTGAAGAGGCGTTCATCCAGGTCTCCGTGAGGAAGGCCACGTCAGGGGCTGTGGCGTCTAGAAGGTTCCAGAGTTCGATGGCGTGTCTGTGGACGGAGCGGGTGTTGAGCAGGATGCACTTGAGGTGGGTGCTGCTGGTGTTCGACTTGGCGGGTGCTGGTGCGAGGCTGGTCCGGATGCAGGAGAACTTGCAGGCGTGGCAGCTGAAAGGTCCGTGGGTACGTCGCGGGGTGGCTTGATGGCATTCTGGGAGTCGGCCGGTGTTGAGTGCGGTGAGGGTGGCGGCGGAGTACGTCAGGCGGGTCGGTCGGGCTCTTCGGGGGCCAGGGGTCCTGGCACTGGGCGTGGTCCAGGCGCGGACGGGCGTAGACGGGCTTACCTTTGGCGCGCCTTCGGCGCACAATCGGCGCGCCCGCTGCGCGTTCGCACGGTCGCCATTTAAGGCGAAGTGCGCGGGTGGGCGGAGCAGCTGGGTGGCGGGAGCGGGGAGGGAACAGGAGAGAAAAGGGGCGGGGCTAATGGCGGTGGCGGGAAGCGGGAGCAGGGAGGGAGAGCGGAGGGCGGCGAGGTAGGCGGGCAACAGGAAGGAGACAGGCACAAAGCACAATGGAGGTCAAAACACGAAGAGGAAACGGCACAGAAAAATACAGGCAACAATTCAGGTCAAAACGGGGGAAAAACAGTTAAGCAGACGATCTCACGGCACACAAAGAAAACAAGCACAAATTTCGGGCAAAAACGGGCGAAAACCAACGGGGAGCGCTCAAGGCGGCAGCGAGGCCGGCGCTGAGGCAGAGGCAGGCACTGGGGGCACACGCAGCAGCTGGTGGCCGTGCGGCGCGGGGGTGTCCCACAAGTGGGTCACACTCACCTGCGTCGCACGGTCGCCATTTAAGGCCAAGTGCGCGGGTGGGCGGAGCAGCTGGGAGGCGGGAGCGGGGAGGGAACAGAAGAGAAAAGGGGCGGGGCTAATGGCGGTGGTGGGAAGCGGGAGCGGGGAGGGAGAGCGAAGGGCGGTGAGGTAGGCGGGCAAACAGGAAGGAGACAGGCACAAAGCACAATGGAGGTCAAAACACGAAGAGGAAACGGCACAGAAAAAAAAAGGCAACAATTCAGGTCAAAACGGGGGAAAAACAGTTAAGCAGACGATCTCACGGCACACAAAGAAAACAAGCACAAATTTCGGGCAAAAACGGGCGAAAACCAACGGGGAGCGCTCAAGGCGGCAGCGAGGCCGGCGCTGAGGCAGAGGCAGGCACTGGGGGCACACGCAGCAGCTGGTGGCCGTGCGGCGCGGGGGTGTCCCACAAGCTCCAAAAACGCTGAAAAACTTACAATCAATTCTAGGTTTCCTGAACTTCGGAAGAACTTACATTCTAAATTATGCAGAGAGGTTTAAACCACTCTATGAATTAATAAAACCTGATTTTAAACCAACTAATTGGACTCAGAAACATACAGACATTTTAAGATCATTACAAACAGACATGTTAACTAAAACAAAACTGCAAACACGCGCAAACGAACGTAACCTTGTAATCCGAGGCATCCCAGGAAGATGCGGATTTACATACCTGACCTCCAATGAGGGAGAAACGGTACCAATAGCTTACAAATCACACATGTACACACAAGCTGAAATGAAATTCAGTTCTACTGAAAAAATTCTAACTGCGGTACAAACTGCTGTAGCAAAAGAAAGAGCCCTCGCACAAGGTAAACGTATAATAATCGTTACACCTGTACCTGCTTTAGAAGCAGTAACAAGAGCAAGCATTCCAAATGCTAAAGCATTACATCTGAGATGGATACAATGGGTTAATTCTCTTGCTGCACCAGATATAGTATACCAATTTGATCCTAACTTAAAAACCCAAGAATTTCTCCAATACGAATACGAATGTCCTCTGCCGACTGAGATTCTGCCTCTGGAACATTACGGCTGTATAATATATACAGACGGTTCAGCACAACCCGCAGTTGGGGGTAAACAAGCATATAGTGCTGCGTGCGCGATTTTTAAAGGTCGATGGCACAAAGGAAAATTTAGACCATTGGTCACTAAAACTCAATCAGTCGGAGATTGTACAGCTCAGCGAGCTGAACTACAGGCTTTTAAAATGGCGCTTGGAAATACTGATTGCGAATTCCCCACACTTATAGTGTGCGATTCGTATTACTGCATCCAGTCCTACAATGATTACTTGCAGAACTGGGTTCAAAATGGTTTCAAACATGCAAAAGGTGGCACAATCAAACATAAAATGCTTTGGGAACAAATAGTTCTTTTGCAGAAAGAACTACAAAAGACTCACGTGATACATACACTGAGTCATCAACGTGATGGCGTTCACGTTGCAGGGAATTCATTGGCTGATGAAGCCGCGAAGGCAGCTGTGCAAACGGCTTCCGTAGCTGCAATCACCCGGTCAAAAACAAAAATAGACGCGATATAATGCTAGCTGTCAGTGCTTCAGTAAAAGACAGTGGTAAGACACTCCCGAAAGGCTTTCCAGTAAAGTACTCATACAAAACTGATGCGAACAATGTTCCTTTTGCTGTGATCCCTGGAGTGGGGGAAAGGGCAATTCCAAACATGGAACACAGGTTAGGACTAATCTTAGCGGCACACAAAGGGCTCGCCTCTGCACATGCAGGTGTTTCCGCCACATTATCATTATTAAAACAGAGATACTGGTGGCCACGCATGAGAAAACAGACTAGAAACTATGTTTTAGAATGTGAAATATGCCAAAAAATGAAAGTTTCAACAGTGAAATGACCTGCGCAGACGCCCCTTCTAATCTCATACAAACCATTAGCATGTGTTTACTTGGACCACTGTCGTCCCTTACAAAGGGATGGAAACTATAAATATATCATGGTCGCAGTGGATTCCTGCACGAGATTCATTTGGATTTGGCCCCAGCGCTTGGCTGACGCCAGAACTGTTATAAAAGATTTGCGAGTCTTTATCGGCACATACGCAATTGGCATGCTACATTCTGACCAGGGTCCTGCGTTTACCTCTCGAGCTTACAAAGAGGCCATGACCAGCATGGGCATTGCATTGGGGTACTCTAGTCCATTCCATCCTGAGGGAAATGCGGTAGTGGAGAGAAAAAACCGTGACATAAAGCAATCTATAACAGCGAGGGTATTAGGTTCGGGTGATGGGTGGGTCAAACATCTAATAAGTGTCCAACATAGTCTTAACAATCTGCCAAGAAATTCTCTGGGTGGAATCACTCTGTATGAACTTTTGTTTGGTACAAGAATGATTATCGAAGACCTCAATAGTCAGACTTCAGTGGTAGAACAAAAAACTTTTGATATCAAAGATCGTTTGGCTGTTTTACAGAACTTGAATGAAACAAGAAGAAGTCTAAGTAACACAAAACTAAAGTCAACAACCACTGAAGAGAAACCACCTGTCCCAGCAAGACCTGTCTGGATTCCAAAGATTGGGGATCTGGTCAGAAAAAAAATCGCAGTGAAGAAGGAATTTGGGCCTTCTTACAGAAAAGCAGTACCTGTCTTAGCTATCAGAGGAACAAGATCAGTGGTACTACCGCCCCTTGCTGGTAAAAAGGAGAACCGAGTTGTATCAATCGACCTGGTAAAACCACAACCATGTGGCCAATAATAAGTAGTAGGCCCAGTGGACTCCCAAGAAGTAGCAGAAGAACAAACCTTGCTACAATCCAAGAGGGTCAAACTGAGAGACTAATCACATTTGATAAACCTGCAGTGAATAAAAAAGGACTATGCAACAAAGCCATGGAACTTGTGCCTCTTGAAACCAAAATAGCAACAGTTCGTCAAGAAACACCTGTCTACAATGATGTAGCCTCGGACCATTCTAATATGAAAAAGGAAGAAGCAACTGCAAAGATTAATAACAATCCTGATGCCATCCAAACAATTGACAGAACTGCATCTGGCTACTTTATCAATTTCGATGACTTTTCCGATGATCCAAGTGAACATGGAGACAAGCCAGCAAACAAAACTTTCAAAGACAAAATTACAGAACTCTTTCATCAACTTAGAGACATGTATCTTATTTCACCATGGATTGAACTGTGGATTGTGTTAGGTGTACTTTTCCTCCTGCTCTGGCTCATCTTAGTTTTAGGCCTGGGAAGAATTATTGATGGAAAATACAGTACAATGGACACAGCAAGTCAGATCATCAACTTGGTTCTAAAACCTCACAGATCCTCTCACGTTGAAAAAAGAGAACTATCATCAGTCAACATCACAGCCATTCCTATACCTGGTGGTGTAGCATGGGACAATACTGATTACGAAATCTATGGCCCGGTTGAGCTCTTGAAATATCCACATCAGTTCAAGATTTCTTTAAGTGACTTTGTATCACCTTGTACTTTCTCTGATGATTGGGACTTTGAAAATATAAATAATATGATGTCAGATTTAGAAATGTCAGCAAAATTTACAGAACATGATTATTTACAGGGTTCATCGAATTATGAAGAAATGTATTGCTTCAATCACTTTGGGCATCATTGTTTGCATAAATCTGCTAATCCTAGAAATGTGTTCAGTCATAATCAATGGGAACATTGTCCAACTCCACCAAAAGGTAGTTCGAAAACATTTTATGCAAAATTCCCATACTTCTCAGGGTTTAATGTCACTGATCCAGAAACGTTTTTTTTTAAAATTATGAATAAGACAGGGATGAAAAACATGTTGACAGACACTAAACTGATTTATTCAAAAAATTCTATGAAAAAATGTCAACATTTGGTTTTGAATTTTGGAAAAACAACATTGAGACAAAAACTGTCTGGGGTACAAAAGAATGGCAGGTACAAGGTTTAGAATCATTTTTCAGAGCCTGCATGATCCCAGAACAAATAATGTTCCTGAATGACACCATTCAACAAACAACATGTCTTGGCATAGCCAAGATAAAAGATTTAAATAACCCGTCTATACCAAAGCCTATGCCTGATAGAAACAGCACTACAGATGAGGGGTTAGACGTGTCCCATATTTTAAAACAAAACAGAACAAATCCTGATTGGAGAAAGTGGTTGATCTGGCCCACAGACACTAATAACTGTCAAGATAGATTCCTGAACAAAATACAGGGGTTCAAACAGAATAGGCCAGACCCAAGATATTTCCAGAGACAACATCCAGGGATAGCTACAACATACAGTGTAGGAAAACTATGCCTCGAATGGCTACAGAGATCCACACTTCCCGAAATTAAGCCACACTTAACTTTACTTAAAGAAGGTGCTGACTTGCGAGATTTCTTACTGGGACCTCGCAAACAGCGTCAAAAACGTTTCATATACGCCGGTATATACGCAGCTTACAATGAAGCTTGGAAAATAACACAAATTGAAACTGCAGAAAAAATACGAGAAATTGATCATATAAATTTGGAAAAATCACTTTCTGTAGTGGACAATGGGTTAACGACTCTGTCCTCCAGAATGTATTCACTGGACAGCATTGTATCTTCTGCTATTCATATAATAGAACAGGATATGCTAATGTTGCAACATGGCCAGTCCCAATTACGTTCTATTGTAGTTAGGCTGGACGTTACAAAATTTGCGTTCAGTAAAGGAAAGTTTAAGCCCCAGGGACCATCACTTCCCTGGTGTTTATTTTTTATAAATTTAGGGAGGGGGGCCATGCGGCTCCCCTCCTGTGGCCATTAAAGGCCACGGGGACCAACACCTTCCTAGGCTAAAATACAGAATAGGAAGGGGGGTGCACAGGCGCTCTGCTTTGGGATCATTGGAGCCCCGGGGATCACCACCTCCTAGGGACTTTAACAGTAAATTGGAGAGGGGTTGTGTGGACCCCACTCCTTAACCAAGTAGGGCCTCGGCGACCACCTCCTCCCCTAGGCCAAAAATAAAAACTAGAGGCAGCCCATGCGCCCCCCCCTCCTGGGCTGTATTCAGGCTCAGGTACCACCACCTCCCCGGGCAGTCAAGTGGGCAGGAAAACAGATTAAAGAATTGCGCCCACATGCTAGGAGCCGCATTTTTGTCTGCTCCTTCTGTGTGCGAGCAATGCTGCTCCCTCTGGAGGCGGGGAGCTGGCAGGGACCACTGGGGTATTGACGCTCCCCCATAGTCCCCATCATAGCACACTGGATGCCCTGGGTGGGCTCCTGGGCACCCAGGATGACGCTGGGCCCTGAGGATGGGGGTTCGCAAGGCCTTCCCTCCCCATTGAGTTTTAGCTGGGCCCCTCCCTTTGTATAAATTTAAAAAAAGAGAGAGCATGGTTCTCCCTTTTAACTACCCTGAGTATGCCAAATGCCCAAAATCATCTGCAAGCTTCGCTCGTTTGGCCCCGCCCTGTTTCCATTAGTACTATGCAAAGGTCTACCCCCCTTTTCCCACACTGATGGACAGTTTACCAAAAGGCCCCTGTGCACGTTCCTTGCCGATTTTGGTGACGCCTTCTTGAGGCAGAAGAATACGAGGACATGTCCACCAAACAAACAAGCACATACTTCATATAGTTGAGAGGAAGTACCTATGTTTTGGGGAGATTCTCCTCCTTGTAGTCTCATTGTGTTCTCTTGACGAGGATTCATGTTATCATAGATTTGTGAATGAATAATCTGCAGTAACAAACACAACTGAAATTACAAGCACACAAGGTCACTGGAGGCATTACCTCATGGTCCTTTACGCAGCGCAAGTGAAGAATATGCAGTAGATGTTTACCCAAAAAGGTAACACTAACTAAGTAACCAGTAAAAAATACTCCAGTTAGGATGACACTCCCACGTTGCCAAGAAACATTGTTCCCACTGATACTGAGGAAATGCGGTCCTTATATTAATAATAATCCAGGATTTGTAAAGCGAGGCAAATTACCCGTCAGGGTCTCAAGGCTATGAATTATAGGCACAGGTAGATTAAGTGATTTGCCCAGAACCACAAGATGTTGATGCCGGTACTTGAAGCTTGTTCCCACTGGCTCTGTAGTCAGCAGCTTGGGCCGTTACACCACATCATCAGTCATACCCTAAGTAAAGTGCCTGTGCATCCTCTTTAACCATGGTCAAATTGGCATTTTCCGGCATGCTATATTTAACTTGCTTATAAGTCCTTACTGTATGCTACAATGTGTCCTCAGGGTCTGGAAGATAAATGCCACTAGTGGACCTCAGCACCTATTATGCCATCCACTATAGTGGCCATGCAAACATGGCTTCAGGCCTACTATTGTAACCTGGCTGTGGCAGTGTATAAACTACAATTTGACCTTCAAAATAAACCCTTTTGAAAGGTCAAAACCTCCCTTTTAAATATTAATAAGTCACTTCTCTGTAGGCCTAGTAGCTGGAGCGTGGCCAAGATGATGGCGGAGGCGGACATGTCGCTCAGAGCCCTGCGGTGGGCCCATCAATTATCTGTCACTTAGGCCCCCCCATCACAAGTCCTCCACCACTGTTATTGTGGTGGAACGAACCAGGTACCATCTGCAGCCTGACACGACATTCCCTGCTGACAGCAGCCGCTGAACTGGGGTGCGACTTGAAAGGCCTGGCTACATAGCAGGTAAAGCAAGTGAAGCTTATGCCACGCCGCAATGCCCCACTGCTAGACCTAAAGATATTTAGCAACCCTTCTGCACTTATTTATTCTCTCTGGAGTCAGATCCCCAGAGCTCAACCCCTAATTCTCCCCCTGCTGCGTCCTCTTCATATTCCGGCAATCAAGACACTATTGCTTAGAGTTTGTCATTTCCCCTGATGCTCTTTCAATCAATGATCGCACCCTCCAGTGTTTAATGCACTGTCGAGTTTTACTGTTTTCATTATATACTGCAATCTCCACTGTGTAAACTGCCATGACACTGTTCTGCTATTTGATGTAGTAGTGCATGTCTCATGATGTCCGCATTATGTTTGTAAAAAATGATCAATAAAGTTTTTTTAAATCTAAATTCATTTTTAGAAATTATCACTTCGTGTAAATGCACAACCATGTAGTGATATAGTATGGTGAAACGCTTCCACCCTTTAAATAAATTCATTTTGGCATTCATAAAAAAGCATGTCCCTTCCTAATCGCTAACCCAGTTTGTGGTTCAGTAATAGGTTACTGAATCACAAAATGGGTTTGGTACATAACAAAAGACATTTTTCTGGTTGTAAACGGCGCGATTATGCTAATTGGGCTGCTTGCGACTGGAAAAAACCTTAGGGCCAGATGTATGACCGTTTTGCGAGTCGCTAATCAGTAGCACTCCAAATTTCGAATAGAAAATGGACAATAAGTGATGTCCGACAGGCATTTGCAAATCAGAAATAGCAATGCGACCGATTACCAACTCGCAAAAAATCATGACCGGATTTTGCGAGTCCCAAATAGCAATTACCTATTTGCGAGTTGCAAAACAGCAAGTACAAACAAGTCGCAAATTGCGAGTAGTCACAAAATGGCCCTTTTGCACATGGAGTTTACCACAAATCTAAAACAGGTGTCAACAGGGCTCCACCTAAAAAAACAGGCCCTGAATGTATTAAAGACATTTCAACAACGGCTGCTCTGTACGTTATAATAAGGAGGATGCGGATCTTGTCTGCTCAGCAGAGGAGGCAGAGACAGGAGAAGATTTTCAGTCAGACTGACCATGTTTGAGAAGGTAGAAGAAGAAATTCATGAGGGATATAGGATGAGTAGCAATGTGATCCTGGAGCTAATAGCCTCTTTAAAGCCACACCTTGAGAGCAGTACTGTTGGACCCGGCCTCGTGGCGTGGCCCTCGTTGACCCCCATAACCCAGAACGACGGACAGAACTAATTCCAGTCTACCCAGAACTATACAAGAGACTCCTACATCGGACCTGAAACGACCTCCAAACCACGTGCCTGCACCTATGCACGTGACCGGCAGACTCCATGTTTGGCCACCCCCGCCAGCCGGCCGCCTTCTTCCCTTTCGGCAGCCTCTGGCCGCTCCCGGCTACAGCTAGGCGTGCGTGTCCAGCGCGCCCGACTCGCACAGGGGGGTGAATGACTCACCAAGTACCCGAAACCAAGGCTTCCATCACACCTCCGGCCCCCTCCAGAGGAACTGGTTGTCCTCACACCTCCGACCCATCCCTGGAGGCTGGTTTCGATCGCACCTTTTGGCTTCCTAGTGAGCTGGCTCCAGTCCTTGATGGGCGTCTGGGATTCCCTGAACGCATGGTCCAAAAGCATCAAAGACACCGCCGCCCAGACAATCAGGCGCCTGGCCCTCGGACCTCCGGCCCCCTGCCTCTGAGGGTCCGGACATCAAAGAGCTCCTGGACTATAAGACAGCCTGCCTTCCATCCAGTCGGCAGTTGTATCTTGGACAAGAAAGCCCTGCTCACGCTGTCGGGGCCCCCCCTCTCGAAGAGACAGACCTGAACCATCGGAGCCCTGCTGACCTTGTCGCGGCCCACTCTTGAGAACGAGAGACACTTGCTACCATCCAGAGCCCTGCGGGCGCTGTCGCCTCTCCACCTGCCTACGAGTACGATGAAGTACTCCTGGCCAAGCCCTGCTGACCTCGTCGAGGCTTGAAGAACTCTCTGGTCCGGCTGGACCATCGACGCTACCCTCACGACCATCTGAAACCGAAGTGAGTAGGACAGCAAGTCCCATCGCCAGCCCCCGTACCCCCCAGTTCGAGGATTGAGAACTGTGCGCAGGGTGCGTAGCGTGCCAGCTGGCCCTCTAAGACTGTCCCGCTTCCCCGTTCCCTTGCTACGAGACTTTCGCGATCCCTCGATCTCTCTGTATTGATCGTCATTTTTATCCTGATAAAGCTCATACTTGATAAAGATTCACGGTGTGGTGTCCGTTCGTAAGTGTGGTGTGTCGACAGTGTATACGATCAGTCCTCCCCGGCGGGGACTCCCCCTCGATAAGACTCGGCCGTATTTGTGGGAGAGGAGGTGCCGTGTGGTTAGGAGAGTCATCTTGACCCCTGGGGTCATCGCCTTCCAACATTGGTGGCAGCGGCGGGATACGAACCTACGTCTAAAATCGTACCACTGATACACTACCTGAACCCACACGCAGCAAACGCACAAGAAAGAAAGAGCAATGATGACGTCCACAGAATCTGGTGTGAAGACGACATTCGATAAAGACCTTTTGGAATACTACACCCATAGAGAGCTAAAGCAGTTCTGCAGAGAACTGAGTATCCAGAGTACCGGACTAAGTACTAAGGAAGATTTCCAGAAAGCGCTAACCGCTTGGGTAGAGTCCGGAGCACCCCTCCCCCCGACCGAAGACGACGAGGGAGGGAGGCCACAGATCGAACCTGGTACACCGGCCGGTGAGAGAATCCAGCAACCGACCCGGAGCCCAGCAACCGGGAGAGATTGGTCCTCGGAAGAGACGGCCGACCGAGAACGTGACCGAAGCCATGAGCTCGAACTGGCGCGCCTCAAATTGGAGGGCGAGCTCAAACTTGCAGAAAAAAAGTTGGCGGTTGAGCAGTTGCGGCTCCATGGAGAGCTAGAGGAAAAGAAGCTCCAGAGGGAGTATGAAGGTCGGAAACTTCAGCTCGAGCACGAGCGCAGCCTCAAGGAGCTCGAATTGAAAGCCAGAGCAGAAGCAACCGGATCACCGGGACTTGGAGAGCAGGTGGTCCCTAAAGAAACAAAGGTGCACATCCCCAAAGACGTCGTGAAGGAGTTTTACAAAGGGGACGACATCCAGCAATGGTTCAAGGCCTACGAGGTTGCCATGTCCGCCCACGGGTCCCCGAGAAGGACTGGGGGGTCGGCCTGTGGAGCCGCTTCCTCAGCGAGGGAAGAGACACCTGCTGGACCTACCGACCGCACACATGAACGCCTACCCCCACATGAAAGACGCTCTCCTATTCCGCTACGGCCTAACGCCAGAAATGTATCGCCAGCGGTTTAGGGAGTGCAAGAAGATTCCTGGCACCACCTGGGTAGACTATGTGAACTATTACATCCGGGCCCTCGATGGGTGGATCAAGGGCAGCAATGTGACCACCTTCGAAGGCCTAGTCGACCTAGTCGCTTACGAGCACCTGTCCGCCAATTGCTTTATGGAACTAAGACAGCATCTCCTGGACAGCAGGCTCGCCAACCCTCGGAAACTGGCTGTTGAAGCCGATCGCTGAGTGGCCACCCGAGTCCAGAAAGGGCCCGGGGGAGACCCCCACGGAACGACCAAGGATCTTCCCGCCAGCGAGGTGGGGGAGGTCGAGGCAAACAGCAAGGATCCCAGTCAGGGCCCCAGCGTAGTCCCCCCAGAAACCAAGCCCCACGCTCTCCTCCCGCGATGAGAGCCGCCCCGAGTGCAGGACCCCCGGGGCTTCGCCCCATCTCCACATGCTACAAGTGTCAGCAACCCGGGCACTATGCCGGTGATCCCCGATGTCCCATGACCCCGAAATCCACTCCCACTGGCCCCTCCACCAGACAGATATCCTCAGTGGCCCTAGAAGAAGAAGAGATAGACGAGCAGGGGAGGTGGGAGCCCGCAGCCATGGTCTTAGCCTCCCTGGGGAATAGCGAGATGATCCCAGGAGATTACCTGCCCGACAACACAGAAAAATATCGCCAGACAGTTAAAGTTAACGAACGCAGCGTAGGAGCCCTTAGGGACACAGGAGCCAGCATCACGTCTGTTAGATACACGCTAGTCCCCGAGTCCATGATCATCCCCCACACCTCCTGTAGAGTGATAGCAGCAGATAATTCCGTCCGCACCTGCAGGATAGCCCAGGTCCGTTTGAGTGGGAGGGAGTTTCGGGCGACCTACGGGTAGCGGTCCGCACGGACATGCCTGTAGACTGCCTCCTGGGGAATGACTTAGAAAGTTCCCTGTGGAAAGAGGTCGAAAGAAGGACCCATTTAGAAATGTTGGGTCTGCCCCAATGGGCTTGTGTGAGCACCCGAGCCATGACCGCCAGAATGTCCAACCCCGGGAACGAAGAGCCCGAGTTCCCCAGTGCAGCCCCTGATGTCCCAGAGGAAAGCGAGCACCCCACGGTCCTCGACCAGCCCTCCATCGAAGGAAGCGAATCCGACGAAGGTCCCCTCGGACCCGCCGTCGAGCCAGTCCCCACCCTAGCAGATATCCCTGAGTTGGCCCAGTGGCGCCAAGAAGGAGGACTGTCCCGAGAGGAGTTCTGCCGAGAGCAGATCTCCTGCCCTGCCCTTGAGGGGTTCCGGCAACAGGCCGCAGCCCAGGCCGCTGGGCACCAGTCCGGCTCCCATTACCTTTATTGGGAGAACGGCCTACTTTACAGTGAACAGAAGACCGCCGAACTAGGGTCAGTCCGCGTGATGGTGGTACCCCTACATTTCCGCGGCCTCCTCCTCAACCTAGCCCACGATGTGCCCCTGGCGGGACACCAGGGCCAAGATAAAACCTTCCAACGGCTAGTGACCCATTTCTACTGGCCCCGCATGCGGGCGATGTGGAACACCACTGTAAGTCCTGCCCCACGTGTCAGGCTAGCGGCAAAAGCGGAGGCAAGCGCAAGGCTCCCCTCCAGCCCTTTCCAGTTGTCAGTACCCCCTTCGAGAGGGTGGGGATCGACATCGTCGGACCTCTGGACCCCCGGACCTCCTTAGGTCACCAGTTCATTTTGGTTCTGGTCGATCACGCCACCCGATACCCCGAAGCCATCCCCCTCCGGACCGTGACGGCCCCGGTCGTGGGCCGGGCCCTCATGGGGATCTTCTCCCGGGTGGGGTTCCCCCGGGAAGTGGTGAGCGACCGAGGCACAAACTTTATCTCCCGGTACATGAAGTCCCTTTGGCAACAGTGTGGGGTGTCGTACAGGTTCACCACCCCATGCCATCCCCAGGGTAACGGCCTGGTTGAGCGGTTCAACCGCACCCTGAAAGGGATGATCATGGGTCTCGAGGAGCCCTTGCGACGCAAGTGGGACGTCCTCCTGCCCTGCCTCCTGTTCGCATACCGAGAGTTTCCCCAGAAAGCCTTGGGTTTCAGCCCTTTCGAGCTGCTCTATGGGCACCCCGTCCGGGGTCCCCTCAGCCTAGTCAAGGAAGGCTGGGAGACAGCCCCCCCGAGCATACCCCCCAATGTGTTCTCCTAAGTCCTGGCCCTCCGGAACCAGACGCGGAAGTTTCGCGAGCTGGCCAAGGCCAACGTGGAGGCCAGCCAAGAGGAGATGAAACGCTGGTACGACCAGAATGCCACTCTGGTCGAGTTTCAACCCGGCCAACAGGTTTGGGTCATGTCCCCAGTGGAACCTTGTGCCTTGCAGGACAAGTGGACTGGACCCTTTAAGGTGATAGAGCACAAGAGCCAGGTCACCTACCTCGTTGATACGAAATCAGCCAGGAACACCCTGAAAGTCTTACACGTGAACCGGCTCAAACCCCACTTTGTGCGTTCTGAGTTGGGATTACTCCTTGCCACCGACGATGGAGAGGAAGAGGAAACGGACCCTCTACCCGATCTCCTGTGTGCAAAGGATCAAGATGGCTCCGTAGAGGGAGTGAGTCTCTCCTCCACCCTCACCCCCTTGCAGCGTGAAGAATGTCGCCACTTGTTGGGACAATTCTCAGACCTCTTCTCCCTCACCCCCGGCTTCACCAGTTGGTGCGTCCACGACGTGGACACCGGGGACAGCCCTCCGGTACGACACAGAGCCTACCGAGTCCCTGACCGAGTTCGAGCCTGCATCAAGGCCGAAGTCGACAAAATGTTGGGCCTAGGAGTGGTGGAAGCCTCCGACAGCCCATGGGCTAGCCCCGTGGTCCTGGTTCCGAAGGCAGCCGCCCCCGGCACCGCCCCTGAGCTAAGGTTCTGCGTAGACTACCGCAGACTCAACGCAGTCATCCGAACCAACGCACACCCCATCCCCCGAGCCGACGAACTCATTGACCGCCTAGGGTCGGCTCAGTATCTCAGTACCTTCGATCTCACCAGTGGCTACTGGCAGATCGGCCTCACGGAGAGGGCCCAAGAAAGGTCTGCTTTCCCCACTCCGGATGGCCATTTCCACTTCAGAGTGATGCCCTTCGGCACGAAAAACGCCCCCGCCACCTTCCAGCGACTGGTCAATCAGGTCCTGGTAGGGTTGAAAAGCTTCAGCGCAGCATATCTCGACGACATTGCGGTGTTCAGTGCTCACTGGTCGGAGCACCTGCACCACCTCTGGGAGGTGTTAGACGCCCTGCGTCGAGCCGGGCTCACCATTAAAGCTAGCAAGTGCCAGATAGGACAAAGCTCCATGGTATACCTCGGGCACCAGGTCGGAAGCGGCCTCGTAGCCCCCTTCCAACCCAAGATAGACGCTATCACTGCCTGGGAGACCCCCACAACCCAGACCGAGGTGCAGGCCTTCCTAGGACTCACAGGGTACTACCGTAGATTCATCAAGGGGTACGGGAGTATTGTAGGCCCCCTCACAGAGTTGACAGCCAAGGCCAAGGCCAACCCCAAGAAGGTTAGTTGGATCCCCGCCTGTCAGAAGGCATTCGAGGAATTGAAACAGGCCATGTGCACCGCTCCAGTACTACAGGCCCCTGACTACTCCAGAGAGTTCGTGGTCCAGACCGACGCCTCAGAACTAACTAAAGTCCTGGATGGGAGGCGAGCCGAGTGTGCTCCTCTGAGCTTCTGGGCAATTGGTATTACATTTAACACTCGGCAGCCCTGCCGAGGGAGGAAGCACCATCTCACAACGAACGGAGAGGCTGTGATTAGGAACTTTTCCTGGCGACATGCAGCACGGTGAGCCAAGCCTTCAACCTGCCACAATCCTACTTAAGGACTAAAACATGGTGTAATCTTGTGAAAAGCGCTTGGGACCCACTTAGGGAAAATAATGAATAGCTCGAAGGACTAGATGTCCCACAATGCAATATTGGTAATATGTTAATGCAGCTTGGATCACGAGGCCAGCCACCAATAAAAACATGCAAATTTAAACGAGCACTCACCGCGCCTTTTCATTTTCACGTGCAGGAGCCATTGCACAAGAAGTACACATACAATAGCCTTTGAAAAAGAGGTTTTCCTTGAAACGCGTCAGGCTCAGTCAAATGAACATTGCAGCAGGCTGAAACTAAAGTCCTGGATGGGAGGCGAGCCGAGTGTGCTCCTCTGAGCTTCTGGGCAATTGGTATTACATTTAACACTCGGCAGCCCTGCCGAGGGAGGAAGCACCATCTCACAACGAACGGAGAGGCTGTGATTAGGAACTTTTCCTGGCGACATGCAGCACGGTGAGCCAAGTCTTCAACCTGCCACAATCCTACTTAAGGACTAAAACATGGTGTAATCTTGTGAAAAGCGCTTGGGACCCACTTAGGGAAAATAATGAATAGCTCGAAGGACTAGATGTCCCACAATGCAATATTGGTAATATGTTAATGCAGCTGGGATCACGAGGCCAGCCACCAATAAAAACATGCAAATTTAAACGAGCACTCACCGCGCCTTTTCATTTTCACGTGCAGGAGCCATTGCACAAGAAGTACACAGACAATAGCCTTTGAAAAAGAGGTTTTCCTTGAAACGCGTCAGGCTCAGTCAAATGAACATTGCAGCAGGCTGAAACTAAAGTCCTGGATGGGAGGCGAGCCGAGTGTGCTCCTCTGAGCTTCTGGGCAATTGGTATTACATATATATATATATATAAGATATTTTGCTTATTCTTAATTCATCGAATAGCCTTTAGCCTAATCAGCCAAGTCCAACTGAGAAATTTGGCCACCCCACACACTAAGGTTGTGCTAGCATCAGCCTTAAGTATTCCAAGTGCAACAGAGTGGTCCCTGGTTCCAAGCAACAGGCACACAGGTTTGAGCCATTTCTGTCTAGGTTTTGTATAGGCTGGGCATACAAAAAACACTTGAGCAATGTTTTCAATAACACCTTCACAGGTTGGACAATCAGCTGGAGTTTGATGCAGTGGCTTCCACTTGCTAGTACGGTCGTGAAGAGGAAGAGTGCCCATCCTGAACTGGATAAAAAGGGATCTATCTCTAGGCTTCGTGATAAAATCTAGATAGGGCTCCAGACGAAATTAAATTCCCCCATTTATTCAGCAAGACTTCACTTTAGCTGTTCCTCTGTGTTGGCGTGAGTGGTTTTCCTTTCAGAGAGGGATCGAGTGCTTTCCAGACATGGGAGCATGAAGGGGCAGATGCATCAAGCTATGGTATTGTGATTCCTTAATAGCGCTTTGTAAGGAATCGCTATTAAGGAATAGCAATTCCTTATACATGTACGTTTCGTTCAAATATTAGCGACTCCTACACATTCCCTAATAGCGAATCGCAATTAGCAATTCGCTATTAGGGAATGCTTTCCCATTCATTCCTATGGGCCTAGAGGCCCATAGGAAATAGGTCATCACAAACTGCGAATGTAATTCCAATGGTGCAAGGGGGCCATAAGGACCCCCTGATGCACCCCCAAAAACGGTATTTGTGCACATGTGGCACACACACATGCCCTGAGGGCATGTGTGTGTGCCACATGGGATTTAGAAAAATGCACTTGTGTGCATTTTTCTAAGGAATTGCAAATTAGCAATAACTTGAAGTTGATGGTAATTTGCTATTCCTTAATGCAAAGTCGCATTCTGAGAATACATTTTGCTTTGCATTTAGGGAATCGCAAATCGGATTCCCTAACTGCATTTGCAAAATAGGTCATCGCAAAAATTGTGATTGCCTATTTTGCTAATGCATTTTGGATTGATGCATCCAAAAATACTTTTTACCAGTCGCAAACAAGCCGATTCTGTGAATCGTTTGCGACCGGTAACAGGCTTGATGCATGTGCCCCGAAATCCGCAGGACCTTTCTAGGCAGCAGTCATGAGCGCCCCCGTAACACAGGGTAGAAACTCTGCCACAATGTTACTGGCATTGGGCATCATTTATATGTTGGTAAGCAGTCCACCGGTCTGCTAAGGAGGCCGAGGTCAAAACCCATTAATAAAACTTTTATGACATTTTTCTTGTCGAAATAAAGACGAAATGAATGAATTAATAAAACTTTCTTAATCAAGAAAATCATTTAGTAAACAATATCATCGCTTTCAGATGCTTTATGGGTTTTTCTTCCGCCATCTTTACCTGGTTGTAAATATGATCTTTAATATTCTGTACTTCAAACCCTTAAATATTTATAGATATTTTATCTTTTATTAAACCTTTATTACCTCTATTTGTACATATCCTAATTAAGAACTCAGAGAATTTTAGTAAGAAAATTGCACAAACCATTACAATTAAGGCTTCCGGTTTTCCAATTAAACAGATTTTTACAGAGGCAAAACTATTTTTCCTTTGTCTGTATTTATAAATTAGAAACATGAAAATACTGACAAATTGTGAGGCGCAACCCAGGGTTACCTCCCCACGCACCTCTTTCTGATCTACACCACCACGGCCCGTTTAAGACGAGCTGCTCACATTGCACGTCAGCAGGTGTTGCATGTTAAGGGGCTGGGGGGCACAGCAAGAAGTGTGAGTACTTGACGTTTAAAGCAGTACTGTGTTCATCCTAGAATGCCTAATAACCAAGCGCAGGGTGTTAATATGTGCATTAGCAGTCTGGCTCACTGTTAGAAAGCTGCAGGCGCCATCCGGCGGGGCCTGCTGGGGTCAGAGCTAATAAGGTAGCCTGCGAATACCAATCAGTGGCAGCAAGGCACAGGCCTGTTAGCAGGTAGCTGTGTTCTCAGCGGCAGATGCCAGGCATTCAGGAATTAAAAAATGAACATACCGGCTGGGTACAAACATGATGGGGACCACATTTAAAGAAAACATGAAATTCTTTCTTTTTTTTAGCTGTTTGCGTGTGGAATGCCAGCTGCTTCGCTGCAATTCGCTCTATTAGGCGAGAAGTGTGAATCATTGTTTCTTTCCTTTTTAGCTATTGCCTTTGTAAAATAAATTTATGTTACATCCTGGTAAGGAATTCCAGAAGACTTAGATAGGTTACAGATGATACGTTTATTCTTCTTAGATGGTTAGATAGGTTTTCCAGTATATAAGTAATCAAAGCCCCACCAGGAGCATCCTCTCTGCTGCTCCGCCCAGGATCCAACTGACAGTCCACTCACAGCATGCCAAACATTCCAATGACATCACATTCACACTAACATTCCACTCACACTGGCTGAACAGCAGAGGCAGAGAAACAGGAAAGATGTAAGGTTAAAACCTTGGAGAGCAGAGGCAGAGAAACAGGAAAGATGTAAGGTTAAAACCTTAGATATAACAATTTCCCATTTGCTTTCACGCATTCTTCATTTCTCTTCTAATTGTCCTCAACAAAGTAGCACTTGCTCTTTGCATCACTAAGGGTTAGAACAGGTTGCAAGTAAGTTTGAGGAGAGATTTTGTATTGCAGTGTGTATTTGATGCCATCACAATAACAAATATTTCAAACATTGCCAAAAGAGAGGCTGCATTCATCATCACTCCCTCTTAGAACGCGATGCTTAACGTTACCTCCTTAATGGGCCCTAGATGTCTGTACAACAAAATGCACATTTAAAAAAAAAAAATAGAATGTTCTGTCTTTCAGTGTTTTCAATTTTGTTTGGTAACTTTTTAATCCCTTCGCCACGGGGCTAATTCCCCCGCGGCGCAGGGGGAGGGGGGCCGCGCACGGCGCCGCGGTACTGATGACGAGCCCAGGCTCGTCATGCAGCACGGTGCTCGTGTGCTGGTGACGAGCCTGGGCTCGTCATGAGCGGGCCCGCGCAATGGAACGCTCAGCACAGCGGGGGAATTATCCCCGCGTGTGAGCGTTCCACGGCTCATGACGAGCCCAGGCTCGTCACCAGCACACGAGCACCGTGCTGCATGACGAGCCTGGGCTCTTCATCAGCACAGAAGTGGTTAATGCGTGCAGTCTTTAAAATATCTTCATAGCCCCTCTCTCACATGTATTAGATGTATTTTATCACGCCTCTCTGTAAGAAACTGGCTATATATACTGCACCAAAGTGAGGTACAGTGAGTATAGAGTCCAAAGGTCTCCATATTTTTGGCAGAGGCTAAAGTTAGATAGAACCTGGGGCTGTGCCTGGCCTCCACCAACAAGGTGGCCCAACTCAGTAAAGTACACCACAGTGCCCTGCCCTATCTAGCATTTGGATGCCTTGATAGTTAGGCCTGCAGTTTGCATGGCTTTTAAAACCTCCCCAAGGTGGAGTAGGTGGTCCTGCCAGGTGGAACTAAAGACAGCAATATCATCAAGATAAGCTGCACTAAAGGACTCCAACCCAGCAAGGACTTGATTCACCAACCTCTGGTAGGTGGCAGGGGCATTCTTTAAAGCAAAGGGCATCACAGTGAACTGATAGTGCCCATCATGTGTGGAGAGCGCTGTTTTCTCCTTTGCTCCTAGGGCCGTGCCAATCTGCCAGTACCTTGCAGTTAAGTCAAAGGTACTTTGAAATTTGGCTGCCCCCAATTTGTCTATCAACTCATCTGCTCTTGGGATCGGGTGAGCATCTGTCTTGGTGACATAATTAAGCCCTCTATAGTCCACCCAAAATCGCATTTCTCTCTTTCCACCCTGTGGATGAGGTTTGGGGACCAGAACCAATGGGCTGGCCTAAGGGCTCTCAGAGAGTTCAATAACCCCTGGCTCCAGCATTTTGCTGACTTCAGCTTTGATGCTTTCCTTGACTTGTTCAGGCTGTCAATAGATTTTGTTCTTGACAGGTGCACTGTCACCAGTGTCCACATCATGGGTACACCAGTTTGTCAGACCAGGGGTCAGGGAAAAGAGACTAGCAGACTGTTGCAAGGTTTGCTTGCAGTCAGTCTGCTGTTGGGCAATAGGGTGTCTGAAAAGACAACTCCATCTACTGACCCATCTTTTGGGCTGTAGGAGAGGAGATCGGGGAGAGGTTCACTCTCTGCTTCCTGTTCCTCATCAGTCACCATCAGCATGGTGATGTCAGCCCTGACATGGTAGAGCTTAAGGCTGTTCACATGGATAACTATTTTGGGTGTCCTGCATGTGCCCAGGCCAACTAAGTAAGTGACCTCACTCTTTTTCTCTAGGATAGGGTAAGGGCCACTCCATCTATCTTGGAGTGCCCTTGGTGCCACTGGCTCCAAAACCCACACCTGCTGCCCAGGTTGAGATTCAACCAGTGCAGCTTTTTGGTCTTACCAGTGCTTCTGAAGCTCCTGGCTGGCCTCAAGATTATTGGATGCCTTTTCCATGTACTCATCAATTCTGGACCTTAGGCCAAGCACATAGTTCACAATGTCTTTCTTGGGTTCTTGGAGAAGCCTCTCCCAACCCTCTTTCACAAGACAGAGTGGTCCCCTCACAGACCAAACAGAAGTTCAAAAGGGGAAACCCTACTCCCTTCTGTGGCACTTCTCTGTAAGTGAAAAGCAGGCATGGCAACAGGACATCCCATCTCCTCTTGAGCTTTTCAGGGAGTTCCATGATAATACCTTACGATGTCTTGTTGAATCTCTCAACAAGGCCATTGATTTGTGGGTGATATGGTGTAGTAAACTTGTACTGCACTCCACACTCCTTCCACATGTGTTTCAGGTAAGCAGACATGACGTTAGAACCTCTATCTGAAACCACCTCCTTAGGAAACCCTACCCTGGTGAAGACACCAATGAGGGCCTTGGCTGCTGCAAGAGCTGTAGTAGTCCTAAGTGGAATTGCTTCATGGTACCTAGTAGCATGATCCACTACCACTAGAATGAATTTGTTCCCTGAGGCTGTGGTAGATTCAAGTGGACCCACTATGTCTACACCTACCCTTTCAAAGGAAACCCCCACCACAGGCAGTGGTATCAGAGGAGCCTTTGGGTGGCCACCTGTCTTGCCACTGGCCGGACAGGTAACATAGGAGTGGACAAACTCTTTCACCTTTTGGTGCATATGCGGCCTGTAAAAGTGGCTAACTAGCCTTTCCCAAGTTTTGGTTTGGCCCAGATGTCCAGCTAGGGGATGTCATGAGCTAAAGTTAGGAGGAACTTCCTGTACTTCTGGTACACTACCACCCTCCTGGTGGCTCCATGATTGGGGTTTCTTGCCTCAGTTTATAGTAATCCCTCTTCCCAATAAGCTCTGTGGGTACCACTGACATCTCCCTTTGCTTCTGAAACAGCTTGCTGCCTCAGGCTTTCAAGCGTGGGACAGTCTTGCTGACCCTGGCACAGCTCTTCCCTAGTGGGTCCCCTTGTGCCCAAGAGTTCAACCTGGTAAGGGTCAAGATCCATAGGCTCAGTCCCCTCTGGGGTGTCTGAGTCCTCTCCCTGAGGAGAGGGGTCCTGATTTGTTTGCTGTACAGAAGCTGGTTCCCCCAATCTTCTTACCTTTTCTCTTGGTGGGTTGGGCCATACTTTCAGGCTCCAATCCTACTTTTTCACCCTGCCTTTTGCTCTGTGCTCTCGTTTGTACACACATCAATTCAGGGATACCCAGCGTTGCTGCTTGGGTTTTTAATTCAACCTCAGCCAGGCTGAGGTTTCCAGGTCATTGCCAGGCAGACATGCAGCTGGTAGCTCTGGGGAGACCTCTACCTGTTTCAGGCCAGTAAACCCCCCAGCCTAATGTCACCGTAGCCATTGCGTGATTAGTGGTAACGCTGTCTGCATTGGTGACAGGGTAAGTACGCTCAATCAAATATTGCTTAGGGGAAACCAGTGTATCTCTCACCATAGTGACAATGGCACCTGTATCCCTCAGAGCTTCTATCCTAGTTCCATTGATCCAAGAGTACTGTAAGTATTTCTTTGCGTTGGGTGGCCACACAGCTACACTGGCAAACTCAACTTCCCCCTCTGAAACTAGAACTGCTTCGGTCTGCGTCCTGATTTGCTCTGGGCACACTGTGGATCCCATCTGTAGACTTGCTACCACAGAAGTAGCTGTACTTGTTGAACTAGGGGCCTTGTTGTGAGGGCAAGACTTGCCTATAGTTAAATGTCCCAACTTCTTACAGTTGTTACAATAGGCCTTTACAGGATCAAAGTTCTTCCCCCTATAGGGCTGAGGCACATAGGGAGTAGTTTGGGACCCACCCCCTGTACAGGTTTTTGGGGTCCTTTGGAAGACTCATACTTTTTATCTTAAGATTCTCACTTCATTTCCCCTGGAAATGTTTTGTAACCACCTTATTCTGGTCACCCCCAGTGGTTGTGCTTATCACCCTAGTCTTGACCCAGTGGTCTGCCTTCTTTCCCAATTCTTGGGGAGAAATTAGACCTGGGTCTACCAAATGCTGATGTAACTTTTCATTCGTGCAGTTACTTAGTATATGTTCCTTCATAAACAAATTGTAAAGTCTAGTAAAGTCATGCACATTGTGTCCAGTTAACCAACCATCCAGTGTCTTTACTGAGTAGTCTACAAAATCAATCCAGGACTGGTTCTGGGTTTTGTGAGCCCCCCTGAATCTAATTCTGTACTCTTCAGTAGTGAGTCCAAATCCCTCAATCAGAGTCTTCTTTATGAGGCCACAGGACCCTGCACCTGGCCCACAGAGGGGCAGAAGACGGTCTCTGCAGTTATTAGAGAACAGTTCCCACAGGAGTACCCCCAGAGAGGTTTCTTCACCTTTCTCATGTCACAAACCCTCTCAAAGTATCATCAGCCTCATCAAATTTAGGGACAATCCCTTTGGGGATTTTAGGATCATAAGATTGCTCTTTATCCTTATTATTTGTATTGCTGCCACCATTGATGGGTGCTAAACCCATCTCTTTCGTTTTCCAGAACCAGAAGTCTAGATTCTAGTTCTAATCCTTTAGCCAGCCTTGCTAAAAAGCTGTACTCCTCATTGGGGCTGCCCCCAATGTCCTCAATGGGCCCTGAGCCACCTGTGTGGCTTCTAGGTCCCCAAGGGTTAATTCTTGGAGTCAATGGTGCAGGGACCCTGTCTTCCCTAGGAAGTAGTGGAGGATGGGACCTATCTCCATCCTCCTCACCTCCTTCCCCTTCTGATTGGTCATCACCATTCTCAGAAGGGTGGGTCTTAGCATACTCAGCCAACAGCTCCTGGAGCCTTTCTTTGGTTGGATGCTGGCCCATGGCTATGTTGTTAATTCTACATAAGGATCTTACAGCCTGATTCATCAAGCTGAATTGCGCTCGCAAAGGGCCAGATTCTGAGAATCTGGCCCTTTGCGAGTGCGATATTTGCATTTGGGATTCATCATCCCAAATGCAAAAATCGGCAATAGCGATTTCGCTATTTTGCGAGGAATTACATTTAAGGAATCTCTATTTGAGATTCCTTAAATGCAATTCATCATCCATTTTAAAATTGCGAATTCGCAATTTCGGCCCGCTATTTACCGCGAGGTCAAACCTCGTGGTAAATAGCGAAAACTTAGAAAAATGCTTTTAAAAGCATTTTTCTAAGTTGCATGTTGCACACACACATGTCCTTTGGACATGTGTGTGCGCAACACCTCTTTAAATTTGCAGTTAAGGGGTGCTACAGGGTGTCCTTTGGACAGCCCTAGCACCCTTTAAATCGCTATCTTATTTGCGAATAACTAATTGCTAATCGCAAAAAGGAATACTCCCCATTCATTCCTATGGGCCTTTTGGCCCGTAGGAATGAATGGGGAGTTATTCCTTATTTGCGATTAGCAATTTGCTAATCGCAAATAAGGAATATGTAGGAATCGCATTTTCTTTTGCGATTCCTACATGAATCCCGTTTTGCCAGTCTGTAATAGCGATTCATTATGAATCGCTATTAAAGACTCGCAAAACGGGTCTTTGATGAATCAGGCTGTTTGCTCCTGAAAAAAAAGGTGGAGGTAAGGGGTGAGGTCGAGCTCCTCAACCATGTCCTGTATGTTATCATGATTATCTTCAATAACAGCTGGGTTCTTTTGAGGCATTCTAACAAAAAGTTCTAAACCTTCTACCCTTGACTATAGTGACTTTTATTTTTCTAAAACTCTGAAGGGACTTAAGCAATGCCCTAACAAGACTGTTAGTTGTTTGGTAAAAATGACAATTAAAATAAATCTGAATTCTAAAGGCAATTTAAGAGTTCTGTTGTGTGATCAGATGGTAACCAAGTAGTCCAACAAATGCAAGTTTGTATCCCACCGCTCATCCACCAATGTAAGACAGTAGCTCTATATATATACTGCACCAAAGTGAGGTACAGTGTGTATAGAGTCCAAGGGTCTTCAGAGGTTTGGCAGAGGCTAAAGTTAGATAGAACCTTACTCTCTAAAGTGGTAGCTTGGTCGAGCAGTAAGGCGGTATCAGAGGACAGTGTAAAGCATTTGTTGTACACACTCAGGCAGCAAATGGTCTCACACACTCAAGAACTGAACTCTGGGCCAATTGTTCTGTATAAAAAAATATACTGTTGTTTTATTTCTAGAACCAAGCAAGTCTGGTGCAGCTAAGCATAAAAATACTTTTCAGTGGTAAATTACTTGTATGAACACAGTTCAAAATTGCAGTGTAACTTCTACTGGTTTCTGTTACAGTTTTAAGAAAGCAGTTTTCAACACATTGCAGGTATAGTACATTCAATTGAATGGGCTTTTTAAGTAAAATGCAGTTTATTACTTTTCAGATTACTTTTGCTAACACAGGACTGGATCCTGGATTCAGTCCTGGGACATTTCCTGAAAACAGGCGAGTAAATGCGTTTTGGTTAAAGGTAAGATTTTTAAGGAACGTTATTGTATGTCAAAAGTTGACACTTAGAAACATTTTCACATAGAATCACCAATGTTATCCTACGGGAGGAAATTCACTTAGCAGGTAAGTTAGGTTATCGTTACTTTTTCTTACTCAGTGCTGGATCCTTGATTCAGTGCTTGAACATTTCCTTAAAACAGTTGAGAAAATGCGTTTTGGTTATTCAGCTGATTTTTAAGGAATATTTGCAGTTTTCAAAAGTTGACACTTAAAAACGTTTTGGGAGAAAAAGTGTCAATGTTATCCTTTGAGGAAAAATGGGTTATCGGTTTCAAGGTAAATAATCAGTCTTTTGAGTTAGGGTTCTGGGGTTAGACTCAGGGGTCTCCCAGGGTCAGTGATGCACTGTTGTTGCACCCTCAGCGGCACTCAGGTGGCCGGGTGCAGAGTGTTAAGGCCCAATGTTATCCAATAGGGGATAGGGGGACTCCGATAGGTGGCGGCTGGCAAGCTGGCCACAGGGTTGTGGGAGCAAAGCTCCTAGGGTTAAGCTCAGGGCACTTTGGGGACCAAGTTAGCAACAAAGGGGCACCCTCAGCGGCGCTAGGGATGCCGAGTACAGGGTGCTGTTTTGAAGATGGGTGCCCTGTTGATTTCAATGGGAATTCTCCAGTACAAAAAAACACTGCAGGCTCGGGGACGAGGATCTTCCAGGAGTGACCCCCACTTCGAGGGGTAAGTTGGGATGTAGAGGGATAGTTAGGCATTGCTGGGTTGGGCACACTAGGCTGTGGGGTGTCAGGAGCATGGATGCCTTTGGATGTCGGATTTTCTTACCTGCTCTGGTCACGGTAGGGGGCCCTCTGGAATAGGGCTGCAGGCGGCGTCTGGAGGCTTGAGGCAGGTCAGGGGTCCCCGGATCTCAGGTCAGGATTGCTGGGGTAACCTCCTTCTGGTGTTTGTTCACTCAAACACGGGACAGGCTCTGCGGGTGCAGAGTGTGCTGGATTTGCGGTTTCTGGTTGGCACCAGAAACTGCAATTCAAACATGTCCGGTGTTCACAGGAAAAACAGCTTGGGAAGTGAATGTAATGATTCAGAAAAGGGGGTGGTGATGAACAGAGTGTCTGAATTAAGCAGACCACTCTTACCCAGTCCAAAGATCAGGGCTTGATCCATCACCGTTTTTTAGCTCACTGTGTGAGAAGTTGGCCCGATATGCAACGTTCGCTATTCTAGCGACCGCTATGTATCGTTCCAACGACCCTTATGGTGTTTGGTTGTAAGTCAACCTATAGACCAGCTATCCTAGTAGCGTGGATACGAGCAGTCTAAGGCTAAAGACTCGAGAGGGCGTGTTAAGCCAGCTGTTTACCACACATGTACCCCTTGAACACCCAGTGAAAGGACACCACACAAGTGTTATGAAAATAAACAGGATATTTATTAAGAATCACAACAGCCCTGTACTCTTTATGAGGACAGGGTACTAAGCACAAACCAAATCTCTTTAGCAAATACTTCAAGTGCACAATTTAAAACAAGTGTCCGGGGACACGGAAAGGTTAAGGCAAGTCGGAAGCGAGGGACTCGGGACCCTAGAGTAAGGAGGCTATGCAGGCACTGAAATGCCGAGTTACCTAGCCACGAGGGCTGCGGCTGCACAAGTCTTACAGGCGTCGGGGTCTTCGCTGACGAGCCAGGAGCCGGAAGAAAAAGGAGTTGCTGGCCGGCGACCAGTGCTGAACAGTTCGTAGAGATCCAAGCCTGGATCGGAGATTGATGAAACCTGAAAGCAGAGGGGACCAAGTTCGTACTACTAGCCAGTAGTCAGAGGGTACCAGGAAGGCACCGGTTGGCCGTCACCTCGACCAGGTGAGTGGGCGACGCTAGGCTCTGCAGTCTCTCGGACCAGGAGGCGTTGTCGGCGACCACGGTGGAGGTGCGAGCTGTCCCACGACGGATGTCGCTGTCGGCGTCTTGAGTGGACCAGGAGGGTCCGGGGTGCTTCTCGAAAAGATGGAAGCAAGGGCCAGTCTGGAGCAACCAGACCGGCAGTGATGATTCTCGGATGTCGTCACAGAAGGGCACAAGCCAGCGGCTAGTGACCAGACAACGTGCTGAGCAGCGAGCAGAAGGGCCCCACGCAGATCGTGGAGATGCTGGGAGACTGCACTTCGGTGCTGGAGCGGCTCAGGGTCGGGGCTTCTCGGACCCCAGAGCACTCACCAGAGAGTTACCTCGATGGTCGTGCTGGTTTTTAAGAGCGTGCAGGTTCTGATGATGGCCGGTCCCTCGAGGTCTCGTCGCACCCACAGATCACAGCTGAGCTGATGACGTGGGTAGAGGTCAGAGGTGCCAGGGAAGCCGGTTCTCGTCGAGCTGGGCCGTCGGATTCCTTGAGGAAGGACTTACAGCAAACCGCAGAGTTCTTAGATGGTGCCCGCTGATGCAGGGTGACTACTCCTTAGCCACAAGGGAGAAATCTTGAGAAGAGTCTTGAAGTCCTTTCGTAGAAAGTATTCTTGATTCAAAGATGATCTAATTTGGAAGGGTCCCCGCTCCGGCCTTTATTCTAAAGAAAGGGATGGGTACATGACTAGGTCCTGCCCTAAGGGTGGGACCAGGAAGGGGGGTAGTTACACCCCTCTCCCCTGCCGGACTTTCCCCAGGCCAGGGCTGTCGCCCCTGGAACTGGTTCTAACCGGCAGATGCGTAGTGAGCACCGGGGTGCCACTCCGCAGTCACCTTCTCGCAAAAGCCCTACCTACCCAGAATACACAAACCCTGTCTGGGACGGTGCGAACACCGCCCTTGACAGGAAACCCTTTGTCCAAGCGCTCCTCGCTGGAAGGACTCCCAGCAGCAGGAGGTCAGACTCGTGTCTGTGGTGGCAGCATCCATTTTGTGGAGCTGAGGCTTTCGTTAACTTTAACCGGGGTTCACAGTTACGTACATGTCGTGTCCCTCTAGAAGGGCGGAATGCTAACCTCGTCGCCAGAATTGGTGAGAGGGCAGCACCCCGATTCGTATGACACCTTACTCGACATGCCTTGATAACGCGACACCGGAGTTACCGATATGGTACGCGTTGTCATGGAACAGCCATTGGGTCTTGATTCCGCAAGCTGCAACCGGGCTCGGCTCGGGCCTGAACCTAGCTCACACGAGCCCACGCACTCTGCCTTCAGGATCGTTAAGGCCTGCCATAGGAGTGACTGATAGGAACTCGGGTGTCCATTGTATGGTTAGATATAGAGCTACTATACCTAAAGCGAAGGGTGTTTACACGTCTTCGCCCCAGCTGTCGTGCAGCCAGTTGTGTCAAATTTAGGAGGCCAGCCAGGGGTGGCATAATACATGCTTCAGCCCCTGGCGGCCCTGGGTACACCCACGCCCTGAGTTACAGGGTCTGATAGGGTGGCCCAGTACCAATTGGAAATGTACCTAGGGTACATGGAATCCATTTTAAAGAGAGAGCAGTAGGCCTGGGGTCCTGATTGGCAGGGTCCCAGGTCGACTATGTCCAAAACCAGCTAAAACACAGGGAAAAAAGTTGGGGGCAACCATAGTCAGGATGTACCTTCCTACACAACCCCCCCCCAAACGAAAGGAGATAAGGCTATCCTTGTCCAGGTAAGCCTCTATTACCTAAGTGGCCATATAAGGAAGGACCAGCTCTGGCTTGGTTTCCCCCTGTGTCATGGTCCACTAGGCAACCCCTCACCCTAAGGGTATCTGAGGGTCTCCACCATAGGGAATCTCTGTCTCTGGTGTGTCTTGGGAAAGAAGAAGGCTGATGCTGGGATGGAGTACTGAAGTGAGGCTCCTCTACCTTTGGGCTCAACTTCCTCCAATCACCATCCATCATGCGTGCCTTCCTTTCTTTAGCTGAGATGCACTGAGCTCTCAGGGTCAGCCTCTGGCTACCTAAAGCTGGAGGCTGAGTCCCTCTGTTTGGCTTACTGGAGGGACAGGTCAGGTCTGGGGTTTTTAGGCCCCATGTTTGGCTGTGCCCAACAGTGTCCAGCTGTGGGAGTTCCCTAACTACTTTTAAGGGGGATCCCTCAGGAGTCTGTTCTATTTTCACTTGGCTAGGTTTACCAGCTTCAGTGATCCTAATCTGTTGATTAAGGGGTTCTTTTGGACAGGGGGCCCTTTTGGGTCCACCACTGGCCTCCCTGTCCTCTTCAGCCCTGGGCTGACTGAGACAGGGTGGAGAGGTGCAGGTTACCTGCTCCAGACTGGGTCCCACCTGGGAAGGGTCCACTACCATCAGGGGCTCTGCCAGGCTAGGCCTGACTACCTCTGGGGCAGTTCCTTCAACAGGGGTAGAGTCAGTTCCCTGAGGAGGCTGGCTCTCACCTAGTGTCTGGGAGGGGGAAGACTCTTCTTCCTCCTCAATGCTCTCTGTTTGAGTGGAGTGATCCATTGTTTCAGGCTTCACAACCTCACTATCTGTCTGAGTAGAGGCTGAGACCATTTCAGCCTTGCCAACCTTTTCAGGAGGGCACTCAGTTTGGGTTTGGGCTGTGACTGTCACAGCCCTCCTATCCTGTTCGGTAAAGTCTGTCTGAGCCTGGGCAGTGGCTACCACTGCTCTTCCAACCTTTTCAGGGAGGAATGGTGCTTGGACTGGGGCTGTAGCTATTACTGCCCCACTAACCTGTCTGGATAGGCCTATCATTCTGGAATGAGTTTCTTGCTCCACCTCAGCCCATGCTGAGAGTTCCAGGTCATTCCCCAGTAAGCAATCTACAGGTAGGTTATCTGTCACTGCCACTCTCATGGGCCCTGTGACATTACCCCAGCTGAGCTTGACTACTGCCATGGGATGCCTTCTCTTCATTCCATGAATGTCTGTCACCTGATAAGTAAAACCAGGGGTCAGTTGAGCAGAGGGGACCAGATGGTCACTCACCATGGTGAGGCTGGCCCCTGTGTCTCTGAATGCCTCAACTTTCTGACCATTCACTAAAACTTCTTGTCTATACTTGCCCAAAATGTGGGGTCCAGTAGTGAAGTTGGCAAACCCCATGCCAGTCTCACAGACAAGAGTGTGGTCAGGGAACCTGGCTAGGCCATAGTCCTCCTGCTGTCCCAAAGTAATGCCCACCACATTCTTGGGGGCACTCCCACCACCTGGGGGATTACCACTAGTGGTAACAGGAGGTCTGGGAGTGTTACTCGGGGGAATGTTTTCCTTATTGCTATTTTTAGGGCATTTGGCATCACTTTTGTAATGGCCCACCTGTTTACAGGTATGGCAATAAGGTTTCTTCTGTTCGGAAGGAGTGTTCTGGGACCCACCACCCTTGTTGGAGTTTTGGGGCCCTTGGGAAGTCTTCTCTGTGGATTTATCCCCACCCTTCTCTTGAGGCTTGGTCGATTCCTTTTTCTGGTCACCACCCTGGTTTTTAGGCCTAACCCTGGTTCTGACCCATTTGTCTGCCCTCTTACCCAATTCCTGTGGAGAGGTCAACTCAGAGTCTACCAGGTGCTGATGTAATAGCTGGTTCTGACAATTATTTAAGATTTGCTCTCTCATAATTAGATTATACAATCCTTTAAAATCAGTAACCTTACTACCCAGTAGCCAGCCTTCAAAAGCCTTAGTGGCACAATCGACAAAGTCAGACCAATCTTGAGACTGCGTTTTCGGGGTATCCCTGAACAGCACCCTGTACTGCTCAGTGGTTAGGCCGAACCCTTCAACGAGCGTATTCTTCAAGACTTGGTAATTGTTCGCATCCTCTACCCTTGTGGTGAGGAGCTTGTCTCTTCCTTTTCCTTCAAAGGAGAGCCACAAGATAGCTGCCCACTGACTCTGGGGAACACCCTGCACAGTGCAGGCCCTCTCCAGAGCAGTAATCCATTTGTGGATGTCGTCCCCTTGTTTAAAGGGGGGCACTATCTTCCCAAGGTGTTTCGTATCGAAACTCTTTTCCCTATTACTAGGTACATTGCTGCCACCAGTGGGCTGTAGCTCACATAATTCTTGCTCTCTAGCAAGGGCAAGTCTCTCTTTGGCCAGGGCAAGTTCTTCCCTTTCAATCCTCAGTTTGATTGCCCTTTCTTCAGCTTCATACACTCTCCTCTTAGGGGAAGACATTCCTCTGTGAGAAGAGTTGAGAGAGCCATTGGCTCGAAAGGATCTGCCAGAGCCTCTTGACAGAGATCTGGCTCGTCCATTCCCAATGTTAAGCGGACCTGACAGTAGCGCCGGGGGTCCCCCAGTACCACTATCATGTTTGCTTAAGTTGGACCGTGTTAGTCTGACGACTTCTACCTGTCCCTTATCTGCCTCATCCCCAGAGAGATCCTCATCCTCATCCTCCTCCCCATCTTCGTTCTCAGTTGCGAGGTGGATGAGGTCAGGATCGTCTCGGGTTCCCTCGAGGGGAGGCATGTCTCCTTCTGGATTAGAAGAGCTACGAAGTTTCTCAGCTCTTCTGGCATCATAAGTCTCCAAGAGACCAATCAGAAAGGACGTTGTGGGGTTAGACCCCTGCTGAATCTTCCTGGAGTGACACAGTCGTCTTAACTCCTTGAAGCTCAGCACAGTATATCCTGAAGGGATGACCTGTGGAGGGTCAACTGACACAAGGGGAAACCCAGAGTTTCCTCCTTTGTCCGACATACTGTTTCTAGTGTGGTGTAAGTGATGCACCTACCTACACTACGTGTTTACCTACTGTTCCCTTGCTAAGAGTTGTAGCCAAGGTGTGCTAAGCCTTGAGGAGCTACAACAGCTGGTTCAGTAGAACTCAGAGTATTCTAAGCTTTAGTTATATGTACTAACAGTACTTGTGCGATCTTTCAACAAGATATTCTTAGGATACGTGTGGTAAAACAACAGCAAGCTCAAATCCCACCGCTGCCACCAATGTGAGAAGTTGGCCCGATATGCAACGTTCGCTATTCTAGCGACCGCTATGTATCGTTCCAACGACCCTTATGGTGTTTGGTTGTAAGTCAACCTATAGACCAGCTATCCTAGTAGCGTGGATACGAGCAGTCTAAGGCTAAAGACTCGAGAGGGCGTGTTAAGCCAGCTGTTTACCACACATGTACCCCTTGAGCACCCAGTGAAAGGACACCACACAAGTGTTATGAAAATAAACAGGATATTTATTAAGAATCACAACAGCCCTGTACTCTTTATGAGGACAGGGTACTAAGCACAAACCAAATCTCTTTAGCAAATACTTCAAGTGCACAATTTAAAACAAGTGTCCGGGGACACGGAAAGGTTAAGGCAAGTCGGAAGCGAGGGACTCGGGACCCTAGAGTAAGGAGGCTATGCAGGCACTGAAATGCCGAGTTACCTAGCCACGAGGGCTGCGGCTGCACAAGTCTTACAGGCGTCGGGGTCTTCGCTGACGAGCCAGGAGCCGGAAGAAAAAGGAGTTGCTGGCCGGCGACCAGTGCTGAACAGTTCGTAGAGATCCAAGCCTGGATCGGAGATTGATGAAACCTGAAAGCAGAGGGGACCAAGTTCGTACTACTAGCCAGTAGTCAGAGGGTACCAGGAAGGCACCGGTTGGCCGTCACCTCGACCAGGTGAGTGGGCGACGCTAGGCTCTGCAGTCTCTCGGACCAGGAGGCGTTGTCGGCGACCACGGTGGAGGTGCGAGCTGTCCCACGACGGATGTCGCTGTCGGCGTCTTGAGTGGACCAGGAGGGTCCGGGGTGCTTCTCGAAAAGATGGAAGCAAGGGCCAGTCTGGAGCAACCAGACCGGCAGTGATGATTCTCGGATGTCGTCACAGAAGGGCACAAGCCAGCGGCTAGTGACCAGACAACGTGCTGAGCAGCGAGCAGAAGGGCCCCACGCAGATCGTGGAGATGCTGGGAGACTGCACTTCGGTGCTGGAGCGGCTCAGGGTCGGGGCTTCTCGGACCCCAGAGCACTCACCAGAGAGTTACCTCGATGGTCGTGCTGGTTTTTAAGAGCGTGCAGGTTCTGATGATGGCCGGTCCCTCGAGGTCTCGTCGCACCCACAGATCACAGCTGAGCTGATGACGTGGGTAGAGGTCAGAGGTGCCAGGGAAGCCGGTTCTCGTCGAGCTGGGCCGTCGGATTCCTTGAGGAAGGACTTACAGCAAACCGCAGAGTTCTTAGATGGTGCCCGCTGATGCAGGGTGACTACTCCTTAGCCACAAGGGAGAAATCTTGAGAAGAGTCTTGAAGTCCTTTCGTAGAAAGTATTCTTGATTCAAAGATGATCTAATTTGGAAGGGTCCCCGCTCCGGCCTTTATTCTAAAGAAAGGGGTGGGTACATGACTAGGTCCTGCCCTAAGGGTGGGACCAGGAAGGGGGGTAGTTACACCCCTCTCCCCTGCCGGACTTTCCCCAGGCCAGGGCTGTCGCCCCTGGAACTGGTTCTAACCGGCAGATGCGTAGTGAGCACCGGGGTGCCACTCCGCAGTCACCTTCTCGCAAAAGCCCTACCTACCCAGAATACACAAACCCTGTCTGGGACGGTGCGAACACCGCCCTTGACAGGAAACCCTTTGTCCAAGCGCTCCTCGCTGGAAGGACTCCCAGCAGCAGGAGGTCAGACTCGTGTCTGTGGTGGCAGCATCCATTTTGTGGAGCTGAGGCTTTTGTTAACTTTAACCGGGGTTCACAGTTACGTACATGTCGTGTCCCTCTAGAAGGGCGGAATGCTAACCTCGTCGCCAGAATTGGTGAGAGGGCAGCACCCCGATTCGTATGACACCTTACTCGACATGCCTTGATAACGCGACACCGGAGTTACCGATATGGTACGCGTTGTCATGGAACAGCCATTGGGTCTTGATTCCGCAAGCTGCAACCGGGCTCGGCTCGGGCCTGAACCTAGCTCACACGAGCCCACGCACTCTGCCTTCAGGATCGTTAAGGCCTGCCATAGGAGTGACTGATAGGAACTCGGGTGTCCATTGTATGGTTAGATATAGAGCTACTATACCTAAAGCGAAGGGTGTTTACACGTCTTCGCCCCAGCTGTCGTGCAGCCAGTTGTGTCAAATTTAGGAGGCCAGCCAGGGGTGGCATAATACATGCTTCAGCCCCTGGCGGCCCTGGGTACACCCACGCCCTGAGTTACAGGGTCTGATAGGGTGGCCCAGTACCAATTGGAAATGTACCTAGGGTACATGGAATCCATTTTAAAGAGAGAGCAGTAGGCCTGGGGTCCTGATTGGCAGGGTCCCAGGTCGACTATGTCCAAAACCAGCTAAAACACAGGGAAAAAAGTTGGGGGCAACCATAGTCAGGATGTACCTTCCTACACACTGCACCATCCCAGCTCAGAACTTGGCTATATGCAAATTAGTCTGACCCTGGCCCAGTGCATCATGGGAACAGGGCAGACCAAACTACCAAGCCAATTCTTATACTGGGAAGGAAACAAGCTACCGGGGACCAGTTTCTGGCATTTCAGCCGTCTTCGGCCCGGCTTGCTTGAATCCTGATGGTGCAATGAGCTAGGGACTCACATCTGAGTATACCCTTCCACGCTTATGGTGGACAAAAATGATTCAGAAAAGGGGGTGGTGATGAACAGAGTGTCTGAATTAGGCAGACCACTCTTACCCAGTCCAAAGATCAGGGCTTGATCCATCACCGTTTTTTAGCTCACTGCACCATCCCAGCTCAGAACTTGGCTATATGGAATTTAGTCTGACCCTGGCCCAGTGCATCATGGGAACAGGGCAGACCAAACTACCAAGCCAATTCTTATACTGGGAAGGAAACAAGCTACCGGGGACCGGTTACTGGCATTTCAGCCGTCTTCAGCCCGGCTTGCTTGAATCCTGATGGTGCAATGAGCTAGGGACTCACATCTGAGTATACCCTTCCACGCTTATGGTGGACAAAAATGATTCAGAAAAGGGGGTGGTGATGAACAGAGTGTCTGAATTAAGCAGACCAATCTTACCCAGTCCAAAGATCAGGGCTTGATCCATCACCGTTTTTAGCTCACTGCACCATCCCAGCTCAGAACTTGGCTATATGCAAATTAGTCTGACCCTGGCCCAGTGCTTCATGGGAACAGGGCAGACCAAACTACCAAGCCAATTCTTATACTGGGAAGGAAACAAGCTACCGGGGACCGGTTTCTGGCATTTCAGCCGTCTTCGGCCCGGCTTGCTTGAATCCTGATGGTGCAATGAGCTAGGGACTCACATCTGAGTATACCCTTCCACGCTTATGGTGGACAAAAATGATTCAGAAAAAGGGGTGGTGATGAACAGAGTGTCTGAATTAAGCAGACCACTCTTACCCAGTCCAAAGATCAGGGCTTGATCCATCACCGTTGTTAGACGGACCGGGAGGGTCGGCCGAGGACAAGGGGAGAGGTCTCCAGGGAGAGCCGTCTCCAGCGATCGTACAGACGAGTAACTTCCCCCCCACAGACGTACACCACACAAAGATGAGGTTTAACGTTCTTTATAAGCAATCTTTAAGTACGGTGGAATGGTACAAGGAGGTCTGGACTCAGGGGTCCCCTCGATTCTAGTCTCTTGGATGGGAAGGGGGTAGCGGGACAGTCTTGTTACCAATCTGGTAGATGCGATGGTGTGATGAATGGCTCACAATCCTCGAGCTCGGCGTTCTAGCTGGACGGGCAGCGGCAGCGCCGGCAGGTCCCGAGATGATTGTAGGTAGCGACGGTCCGCGGCGGCGCCAGCAGGTCCCGGTGAAGGTGGTAGTTACAACGGTCCGCGGCAGCGCCAGCAGGTCCCGACGAGGATGAAGGATGCAGAAGGTTGCGGCAGCGCCAGCAGGCAAGACGATAGTTCGCAAGGCAGGGCTACGGCAGCGCCAGTAGTCCGTCAAGGATGAGTTCTTCACGGTATCTCTCGACTCCAGGATACAACTGCCTTCCTGCTCTGGGGCTGCCCCAGTTATAGGTCTGGCGCCCTTTGATGTCCGGACCCTCACACTTGGAGGTCGGGAGGTCCGGGATGAGGGAGTCCAGACACCCAGCAGGGGGTGAAGCCAGCGCCCGGGGGAGCTGGGGGGCGATCAGCACCTGGCGGGGGAGAGCCATCGACACTTCTTTCTCCCATTGACCTGCCAAGTGGTCCGTTCACCTCCTGGGTGGGTGGTGGTGCCGGGATGTCGGGGCCTGGCCAGGCCCAGGGTTAGGGTCGATCTGAGGCCACGCGGCCTCGTGGTGCAGTGTCCAAGATGGCGGCCGGGCCGGGCGAGGGCCGGTAGTGGTTCGGCCCCATGATACAGAGATGTCCGGGGGCAGGAGTCCCGTATGAGACGGGGTGCGGGTGCTTCTGTGGGTAACACCTGGAGGGCCGGGGCTCGGGCCCTGTCATGCGGGGAGGGAGCAAGCCCTTCATGTGGCCTGTCCAACATGCGTCCCCCCCAGCTGAAGGCGGGGAGAGTCACCCATCCTCTTGGGGACTCTCCTCGTCGAGGCGGAAAAAGCGTGACAGGCCATCTGCGTTGGCGTGGTCTTGGCCCGGTCGATGTTCCACAGTGAAGTCCATCCCCTGCAGGGAGATGGACCAACGCAATAGTTTGGGGTTTTCCCCCCGCATCTGCATTAGCCACTGCAGGGGCCGATGATCTGTCTGCACCCGGAAGTGGGTACCGAAGAGATAGGGCCGGAGCTTTTTGAGGGCCCACACCACTGCGAAGGCCTCCCTCTCAATGGTGCTCCAGCGCTGTTCTCGGGCCAGGAGACGTCTGCTGATGAAGGCCACTGGTTGGTCAAGTCCTTCGGGGTTCAACTGGGAGAGGACCGCCCCAATACCATGGTCGGAGGCATCCGTTTGTACGATGAATTCCCGACTGTAGTCGGGGGCCTGGAGCACAGGGGCAGTGCCGGGGGCAGCAGCTTTGGGGACCAGCACGACCGGGCTGGCCCAGGGGCTGTCCGAAGGCTCGATGACCCCGATCGTGAGCATCTTTGACACCTCCTCTTGGATGCAGGCCCGTACCCGATCTGGTACGCGGAACGCCCGATGTCTGATAGGGGGACTGTCCCCAGTGTCCACGTCATGCAAGCACCAGGGGGTGACCCCTGGAGTGAGGGAAAACAGGGTCGCAAACTGCAGCAGGAGGTCCCGGCAGCCTTGGCGCTGTTCCGGGGTGAGGGCATCTGAGAGTCGGACCCCGTCCACGGAACCATCTTTCTCCCGGGTCTTTAGGAGATCAGGGAGAGGCTCGGAGTCTTCTTCCGCTCCGCTGTCTGTAGCCATCAGGAGGCTGAGCTCCGAGCGCACAAAGTGGGGTTTGAGTCTATTGGCGTGGAGGACCCGGAGGGGGTTCCGTGGAGATTCCATATCGATGAGATAGGTGACGGGGCTCTTGCGCTCGACCACTTTGAAGGGCCCCGTCCACTTGTCCTGCAAGGCACATGGTTCGGTGGGGGACATCACCCACACTTGTTGGCCAGGTTCGAATTCGATGGAGGAGGCATTTTGATCGTACCATTTTTTCATGTCCTCCTGACTGGCCTCCAGGTTCGCTTTCTTCATTTCTCTGAATCGCCTGGTCTGATTGCGTAGGGTCAGGAGGTACTTGAAGACATCTGGAGGGGTCTTTAGGGGGGCCATCTCCCAACCTTCTTTGACTAGGCTGAGGGGCCCTCGCACAGGGTGTCCGTACAAGAGTTCAAACGGGCTGAAGCCGAGGGACTTCTGGGGGACTTCTAGATATGCGGAGAGGAGGCACGGCAGTAGCACATCCCACTGGCGACGGAGGGGCTCTTCCAACCCCCCAATCATCCCTTTGAGCGTGCGGTTGAACCGCTCGACTAGTCCGTTTCCTTGAGGGTGATAGGGGGTCGTGAATCGGTAGGTGACCCCGCACTGTTGCCAGAGGGACTTCATATATTTTGAAATAAAGTTTGTGCCTCTGTCGCTGACGACTTCTCGGGGAAAGCCCACTCGGGAGAAGATCCCCATTAAGGCCCGGCCGACCACCGGGGCTGTTACAGTTCGCAGGGGAACAGCCTCGGGGTAGCGGGTGGCGTGGTCCACCAGTACCAGGATGAACCGATGTCCTTGTGCTGTACGGGGGTCCAGGGGCCCCACAATGTCTATTCCCACCCTCTCAAACGGGGTGGTGACAACTGGGAAGGGTTGCAGAGGTGCTTTAAGTTTGCGGCCGCTCTTCCCGCTGGCCTGGCACGTGGGGCAGGACCGGCAGTGGTTGAGGACGTTGTTTCTCATCTTGGGCCAGAAAAAGTGGGTCACCAGGCGACTGTAGGTTTTGTCTTGACCCAGGTGTCCAGCCAGGGGGACATCGTGGGCCAAATTTAACAAGAAGTCTCTAAAACGGAGGGGCACCACCAGCACTCGACTGGCCCCTAACTCCGCGATTCTCTGTTCACTGTACAACAGGTCGTTGTCCCAATAGATCCAATGGGCTCCGGTGGTGTCCCCTGCGCTCTGGGCGAGGGCTTGCTGGCGGAGTCCCTCGAGGGAGGGGCAGGTCTTCTGCTCTTGACGGAACTGTTCCTGGGTGGGCCCCCCCTCTTGACGCCACTGAGCCAGGCCGGGAAGGTCCTGGGGCTGAGCGAGCCCTTCGGGAGTTTGCTCTGGGGGGTCGGTGTGGTCGGTGTCCTCTACTGGAGCGATCGGGGGAGGAGGTGCTGGCCATTCGGGTTCTTCTGGTCGGGTGATGGTACGGGCGGCCATGGACCGGGTGGTTACGCACGCCCAGTCCGGGAGGCCCAACATCCCCAGGTGATCTCTTCTTTCTACGGCGGCCCACGGGGAACTCTCAAGATCATTCCCCAGGAGACAGTCCACGGGGGCATCATCTCGGACCGTCACCTTCAACATGCCGGAGACTCCTCCCCATTCGAAGGGGACGCAGGCCATCCGACACAGACTCTCGGAATTGTCGGCTGAACGGACGGGGCAGAGAATGTTCGGCAGGATCTGTTCTGGGGTCACCAGGTGACAGCGGACGGCCGTCACACTGGCCCCTGTGTCACGTAGTGCTTCGGCCCTGCGCCCATTAATGTTCACCCACTGACTATATTTTCTGGTGTTGGCGGGTAGGGGAGCCCGCGGGACCATGTCTCTTCCCCCTAGGCACGCTAGAACCATTGCGGCCGGTTCCCACTCTTGTTGTTCTTGTTCGCATTCTTCCTGTTCTTCGGAGATTTGTTCTCCCCCCAGGGCGGCGGCAGCTACCTGGCGGGGTCTCTGAGTCTGGTTCTGTGGACAGTTCGGGTCATTGGCGTAGTGGCTGACTCGCTGGCATCGGTGACACGTGACATTGGCTCGGAACCCCGGGCGCACCGGGGGGTTGCCCCGGTTGGCCGGGGGCGGGGTGCTGGCAGCGGGAGCGGCCGGGACGGTGTCTCTTCCTCGTCCCTGGCCTCCTCCTCCTCCTCCTCCTCGGGGACGGTGCTGACCTTGGTTGTTCCGGTTCTGTTCGTGTGGCCCACTCCGGCCTACTCGAGTGCTCTCCCACCGGTCAGCCTCGGCGGCGAGCTGCCGTGGGT
This sequence comes from Lissotriton vulgaris, assembly GCF_964263255.1. Lineage (NCBI taxonomy): Eukaryota > Metazoa > Chordata > Amphibia > Caudata > Salamandridae > Lissotriton > Lissotriton vulgaris. The sequence continues at coordinate 580,633,946 of NC_141697.1, forward strand.
CAGTCAATTTACTGTCGAGGAGGTGCTGCCTGAGCTCGACGAAGCAGTTGTTAGAGAGGTGCTCCCATACCATGAGATTAAAAAGTTGCTCGTAGGTCGTTACATGGCTTCCCTTCATCCAACCCTCGAGGGCTCGGCTGAAATAGTTTACATATTCCACCCAAGTTGTACCCGGGATTCGGGTGCAGTCTCGGAACCTCTGGCGGTACATTTCGGGTGTGAGCCCATATCGGGTGAGGAGGGCCGCCTTCATGTGGTCATAGGAGGTCATCAGATGGTCTGGGAGCTGTAACAGGGCATCGCGGCCTTCATTGACGAACCTCCCCCATAGACCGGCTCCCCAGTCACTTCGATCGATCCGGTGGGAGGTCATGGCGATCTCATAGGCCTTGAACCACTGTTGTATGTCGTCATCTCGGAAATACTCTCGAACGACATCCTTGGGGATGTGTACTTTCTTTTCTGTCGCTCCTGGGGTGCGCGGTTGCTCGGGCACCCCCAGTTCTTTGTTCTGCTTCCGTAGGTCTATTTCTGCTAGTTTGCGCTCGTGTTCGTACGCTAATCTCTTTTCTTCGAGCTCTCTCTGCCTCTGTTTTTGTTCCCGTTCTTCTCGGAGCCGCAGATGTTCTAGGTTCAGTTTTTGTTCGGCTAATTTGAGTTCACCGTCCATTTTGAGTCGGGCCATTTCTAACTCATGTAGTCTGCTTTTTTCTCTCTCTTGGATCTCTTCCTGCGAGAGACCCGTTCTTCGCTCCTCGGGAGCCGTGGTGTTCCTCTCTGATGCTGCAACGTTTTGGTCCGGGGGTCTGACGGCCCCGGTCTCTGCCCATGACTCAATGGCGTGCTTGAAATCGTCTTTAGTACTCAAACTGGTGGTAGCAAGGCCTAGTTCAATGCAGAATCGTTTCAATTCACAATGGCTGTATTCTTCCAATTTCTCCATCTGGAATTTCTCGGTGGATCCGCTCTCTTTGGTTGTCATTGTGGTTTCGTCGTGGGGTGAGCTACTCTCTGTACGATTACGCGTTGATTCGGATCGCGCCGCTGGCCACCAATGTTAGACGGACCGGGAGGGTCGGCCGAGGACAAGGGGAGAGGTCTCCAGGGAGAGCCGTCTCCAGCGATCGTACAGACGAGTAACTTCCCCCCCACAGACGTACACCACACAAAGATGAGGTTTAACGTTCTTTATAAGCAATCTTTAAGTACGGTGGAATGGTACAAGGAGGTCTGGACTCAGGGGTCCCCTCGAATCTAGTCTCTTGGATGGGAAGGGGGTAGCGGGACAGTCTTGTTACCAATCTGGTAGATGCGATGGTGTGATGAATGGCTCACAATCCTCGAGCTCGGCGTTCTAGCTGGACGGGCCGCGGCAGCGCCGGCAGGTCCCGAGATGATTGTAGGTAGCGACGGTCCGCGGCGGCGCCAGCAGGTCCCGGTGAAGGTGGTAGTAACAACGGTCCGCGGCAGCGCCAGCAGGTCCCGACGAGGATGAAGGATGCAGAAGGTTGCGGCAGCGCCAGCAGGCAAGACGATAGTTCGCAAGGCAGGGCTACGGCAGCGCCAGTAGTCCGTCAAGGATGAGTTCTTCACGGTATCTCTCGACTTCAGGATACAACTGCCTTCCTGCTCTGGGGCTGCCCCAGTTATAGGTCTGGCGCCCTTTGATGTCCGGACCCTCGCACTTGGAGGTCGGGAGGTCCGGGATGAGGGAGTCCAGACACCCAGCAGGGGGGTGGAGCCAGCGCCCGGGGGAGCTGGGGGGCGATCGGCACCTGGCTGGGGAGAGCCATCGACACTTCTTTCTCCCATTGACCTGCCAAGTGGTATGTTCACCTCCTGGGTGGATGGTGGTGCCGGGATGTCGGGGCCTGGCCAGGCCCAGGGTTAGGGTCGATCTGAGGCCACGCGGCCTCGTGGTGCAGTGTCCAAGATGGCGGCCGGGCCGGGCGAGGGCCGGTAGTGGTTCGGCCCCATGATACAGAGATGTCCGGGGGCAGGAGTCCCGTATGAGACGGGGTGCGGGGTGCTTCTGTGGGTAACACCTGGAGGGCCGGGGCTCGGGCCCTGTCATGCAGGGAGGGAGCAAGCCCTTCATGTGGCCTGTCCAACAACCGTTTTTTAGCTCACTGCACCATCCCAGCTCAGAACTTGGCTATATGCAAATTAGTCTGACCCTGGCCCAGTGCATCATGGGAACAGGGCAGACCAAACTACCAAGCCAATTCTTATACTGGGAAGGAAACAAGCTACCGGGGACCGGTTTCTGGCATTTCAGCTGTCTTCGGCCCGGCTTGCTTGAATCCTGATGGTGCAATGAGCTAGGGACTCACATCTGAGTATACCCTTCCACGCTTATGGTGGACAAAAATGATTCAGAAAAGGGGGTGGTGATGAACAGAGTGTCTGAATTAAGCAGACCACTCTTACCCAGTCCAAAGATCAGGGCTTGATCCATCACCGTTCATCACCACACCCTTTTCTGAATCGTTTTTGGCCACTATAGGTGTGGCAGGGTATACTCAGACATGAGTCCCTTTCTCACTGCACCATCAGGATTCAAGCAAGCCGGGCCGAAGACGGCTGAAATGCCAGAAACCGGTCCCCGGTAGCTTGTCTCCTTTCTGGTGAAGAATTGGCTTGGTAGTTTAGTCTGCCCTGTTCCCATGATGCACTGGGCCAGGGACAGACTGATTTGCATATAGCCAGGTTCTGAGCTGGGATGGTGCAGTGAGATAAATAACGGTGATGGATCAAGCCCTGATCTTTGGTCTGGGTAAGAGTGGTCTGCTTAATTCAGACACTCTGTTCATCACCACCCCCTTTTCTGAATCGTTTTTGGCCACTATAGGTGTGGCAGGGTATACTCAGACATGAGTCCCTTTCTCACTGCACCATCAGGATTCAAGCAAGCCGGGCCGAAGACGGCTGAAATGCCAGAAACCGGTCCCCGGTAGCTTGTCTCCTTTCTGGTGAAGAATTGGCTTGGTAGTTTAGTCTGCCCTGTTCCCATGATGCACTGGGCCAGGGACAGACTGATTTGCATATAGCCAGGTTCTGAGCTGGGATGGTGCAGTGAGATAAATAACGGTGATGGATCAAGCCCTGATCTTTGGACTGGGTAAGAGTGGTCTGCTTAATTCAGACACTCTGTTCATCACCACCCCCTTTTCTGAATCGTTTTTGGCCACTATAGGTGTGGCAGGGTATACTCAGACATGAGTCCCTTTCTCACTGCACCATCAGGATTCAAGCAAGCCGGGCCGAAGGCGGCTGAAATGCCAGAAACCGGTCCCCGGTAGCTTGTCTCCTTTCTGGTGAAGAATTGGCTTGGTAGTTTAGTCTGCCCTGTTCCCATGATGCACTGGGCCAGGGACAGACTGATTTGCATATAGCCAGGTTCTGAGCTGGGATGGTGCAGTGAGATAAATAACGGTGATGGATCAAGCCCTGATCTTTGGACTGGGTAAGAGTGGTCTGCTTAATTCAGACACTCTGTTCATCACCACCCCCTTTTCTGGATCGTTTTTGGCCACTATAGGTGTGGCAGGGTATACTCAGACATGAGTCCCTTTCTCACTGCACCATCAGGATTCAAGCAAGCCGGGCCAAAGACGGCTGAAATGCCAGAAACCGGTCCCCGGTAGCTTGTCTCCTTTCTGGTGAAGAATTGGCTTGGTAGTTTAGTCTGCCCTGTCCCCATGATGCACTGGGCCAGGGACAGACTGATTTGCATATAGCCAGGTTCTGAGCTGGGATGGTGCAGTGAGATAAATAACAGTGATGGATCAAGCCCTGATCTTTGGACTGGGTAAGAGTGGTCTGCTTAATTCAGACACTCTGTTCATCACCACCCCCTTTTCTGAATCGTTTTTGGCCACTATAGGTGTGGCAGGGTATACTCAGACATGAGTCCCTTTCTCACTGCACCATCAGGATTCAAGCAAGCTGGGCCGAAGACGGCTGAAATGCCAGAAACCGGTCCCCGGTAGCTTGTCTCCTATTTGGTGAAGAATTGGCTTGGTAGTTTAGTCTGCCCTGTTCCCATGATGCACAGGGCCAGGACAGACTGATTTGCATATAGCCAGGTTCTGAGCTGGGATGGTGCAGTGAGATAAATAACGGTGATGGATCAAGCCCTGATCTTCGGACTGGGTAAGAGTGGTCTGCTTAATTCAGACACTCTGTTCATCACCACCCCCTTTTCTGAATCGTTTTTGGCCACTATAGGTGTGGCAGGGTATACTCAGACATGAGTCCCTTTCTCACTGCACCATCAGGATTCAAGCAAGCCGGGCCGAAGACGGCTGAAATGCCAGAAACCGGTCCCCGGTAGCTTGTCTCCTTTCTGGTGAAGAATTGGCTTGGTAGTTTAGTCTGCCCTGTTCCCATGATGCACTGGGCCAGGGACAGACTGATTTGCATATAGCCAGGTTCTGAGCTGGGATGGTGCAGTGAGATAAATAACGGTGATGGATCAAGCCCTGATCTTTGGTCTGGGTAAGAGTGGTCTGCTTAATTCAGACACTCTGTTCATCACCACCCCCTTTTCTGAATCGTTTTTGGCCACTATAGGTGTGGCAGGGTATACTCAGACATGAGTCCCTTTCTCACTGCACCATCAGGATTCAAGCAAGCCGGGCCGAAGACGGCTGAAATGCCAGAAACCGGTCCCCGGTAGCTTGTCTCCTTTCTGGTGAAGAATTGGCTTGGTAGTTTAGTCTGCCCTGTTCCCATGATGCACTGGGCCAGGGACAGACTGATTTGCATATAGCCAGGTTCTGAGCTGGGATGGTGCAGTGAGATAAATAACGGTGATGGATCAAGCCCTGATCTTTGGACTGGGTAAGAGTGGTCTGCTTAATTCAGACACTCTGTTCATCACCACCCCCTTTTCTGAATCGTTTTTGGCCACTATAGGTGTGGCAGGGTATACTCAGACATGAGTCCCTTTCTCACTGCACCATCAGGATTCAAGCAAGCCGGGCCGAAGGCGGCTGAAATGCCAGAAACCGGTCCCCGGTAGCTTGTCTCCTTTCTGGTGAAGAATTGGCTTGGTAGTTTAGTCTGCCCTGTTCCCATGATGCACTGGGCCAGGGACAGACTGATTTGCATATAGCCAGGTTCTGAGCTGGGATGGTGCAGTGAGATAAATAACGGTGATGGATCAAGCCCTGATCTTTGGACTGGGTAAGAGTGATCTGCTTAATTCAGACACTCTGTTCATCACCACCCCCTTTTCTGAATCATTGGGAAGTGAATGTAGGCAGGTCCTCCGGGGTCTGTGCGGTTGCTGGCCGCTGGACACACTGGGATTTCGCAGGTTCCAGGGGAGACAGGCCTGTAGGGCTGGGGCCAAGTCAGTGGGCGTTGTCCTCTTGTTAGCTCTGCACGGCTTCTCATCCGTCTTCTTTTCTTGTTGTTGCTGGATCTGAGGAAGGAAGGTTCAGGGTGACCCTAAATACTACAGGTAGTTAAAGGTCAGGGACCAATAGGTCCCTTCCCTGGGGTGGGTTCACCCCCTATTCTGCCACTCTCCAGTGGGAGGGGCAGGAGCCTGTCCCTGGTTGGTTGGGTCCCCCCATCCTCAAGATGGCGGGGACTCAAGGTTGTGCTTCACCTCACCTCCCACACCCTAGGGGTGGATTTGGCAGAGGTGGGCACACCTCTCTTCCTCACTTTTTTTTCCCGCAGGGTCTCCTGCCCAAAGTGGGGGTAGAACCCGTGGGGACCATTTGCTGAGTGCAGCAAGTGGTCTGGAGAGGCTCACAAAGGCGGTATGCCTTTGAAACTTCTCCTTCGTGAACCCAGCCGTCCTGGGGGAGGAGGCTTGGCATCTTGTCCCAGGATATGCATTGTTTCAGGCCCCCGAGAGCTGCAAGCTCTCATCCCAGAGGTCAAGAAACATGTCTGAGGGTGACAGCCTCGGCAGCCACTCAGTCAGGTCACTGGGAGTTGGTCGAGTTTCAGGGGGCATCTCTAAGATGCCCTCTGTCGTGCATTTTACATTAAATCCCACACTGGCATCAGTGTAGGTTTACTGTGCTGAGAAGTTTGATACCAAACTTCTCAGTCTTCAGTGTAGCCATTATAATGCTGTGGAGTTTGTAATGACAACCTCCCAGCACCATATACTCTTAATGGCAGCACTGTACTTACAGTGCCCAGGAATGGACCTGGGTACTGTAGTTGTAGAGGGCTCATGACCCTGTACCCTCACCACTGGCATAGGCACCCAGCTAGAGGGGTGACTGATGTATGCCAGGGCAGTGTTTTGTGGGCATGGCATACAGTGATGTGTGCCATGTCGACTCTTTGTTTTGTTCTGCACCAAGACACGCAGCCTGCCAAGGCAGTGTGTGTGTGTCAGGGCACAGGGCCTCTAAAGGTGGCACAATATGTGCTGCAGCCCTTAGGGGCCTTCTCTGGTCACAGTGCCCTGGGTACCTAGGGTACCATTTACCAGGGGCTAACATGTGGCCAGAGATGGCAAGTGGGTTTAGGCTTCAATGCAGTTTTAGGGAAGGAACACTGGCCCTGGGTACCTGATTGGCAGGAGCCCAGGGCACACTCAGTCAAAGCACAGCAGCAATTCAGCAAAAAGTGGGGGCATACCATGCAAGAAAGAGGGCACTTTCTCACACACTGTGTCACTTCACATCACACACATACAGAGACAGAGACAATAAATCATACATTGTTGCTCATCCTGCTGCCTGGATGTTGTTTTAAAAAAAATCTTTTTATTAAACACACATCGGTACAAATAAACAGTACAGACGGTTAGTCAGTTTGTACATTGCAATAGGCACGGGAGGGAAAGTGTTCAGTCATTACATAAGAGGGAAGCGTTATGGGGTGGGCAAGTCATTTTGTTAATTGCATCAAGGCGGGTCACAGATCTCTCCTCTGTAGGTATTCCACGGGCCCCATATAAAGGACCACTTTTTGGGGCCCCCCCTTGCCAAGTACACTATCTTCTCTCTAAACATGCACCAATCAAGGTTCCTTTCACAGGCTTCTAGTGTGGGTGAGTGAGTTGCCCCCCATAGTTGGGTAATATTTCTTTTCGCCAGCATGAACCCTAGCGTGACCCACTGTGTCTAGTGAGTGTTTAATGTCCATGGGTTCCCAAATATTAAGGAGGCATTGTCTCGCCTCTGGGCGGAGACAGACATGTAACACCGTGTTAATTGTGTTGTGTATCTCGAGCCAGAACGAGCGGATATGCTTACATTCCCAGATAATGTGCATAACCGTTCTAGTAAGGCCATAGCGCCATTTGCATTCTCCATTGTCCGACCACCCCATGTTTACTAATCGGGGCCCTGTGATATATATCCTATGTAGGATCTTAAGCTGTACCAACCGCAGGCGCGCTGGAATGGCAACCACTCTGGGAGAGGACACTGCTGTTGCCAGTCCTCGTCATCTATTTCGACCCCATCTTGCACCCACTTTTCCCACAGTAATTGAAAGGGAATCCGCCATGTGGTTGATTAACTTCTTATACATTAAGGAAATAGTTTTGTCGGGGAGGTGGCCGTCTAAAATTCTGTCCTCCAGGGGAGAAGCCTCTGGAAGAACAGTGCCCTTAGGTAGAGAAGACTGGAGAGAGTGTAGAACCTGTGCATATCGGAAGTGTTCTGTATCTGCCAGCTCATATTCCGTCTGAAGTGTGTTAAAGGACTTGACCCCTCCGTTTCCCCAGACGTCTTTAATATTTGAAATGCCAATGAGGTCCCACCTATCGTACCCCTTTGTCTTCCACAAATCACCCAGTTTTTCAGAGTCCCAGAGTGGGGTGGCTAATGTAAATTTTTGTCTCCATCCAAGTGAATTAGTGGTGTTGTGCCAAATTTGAACGGAATGTCTAGTAGGGCCAGTTAAAGTAAATCATTTAGGCCGGGAGTATAATGTTCTATTGTAGTTGCCCCCTGGAAGAAGTCATTTACCCATGGCGTACCAGGGATCGTCAGCGCGACCATACGTGCCGTGGTTAACGGCTGCAAGATGGGATGCCCAATGGTATTTCTTGATATCCAGGAGGCTAATGCCTCCGTCATACCAGTTTAGCGTGGCGGTGTATTTGAGCTCTGGAACACCATAAATTACTTTGAGGCGTCCCACTGCGCGGGACCCTCGGTGTTCTGCCTGCTGCCTGGTTGCTGGTGCTGGGGGGGGGGGGGAGAGAGACTATACCCCCGGCATTCCCTGAGGTAGTGGTGGCGGACAAGGGTGCTGGAATGCCATAAATTACTTTGAGGCGTCCCACAGTGCAGAACTCTCGTTGTTCGGCCAGCTGCCTGGTTGCTAGTGCTGGGGGGGGAGACTACACCCCCCAGAATTCCCTGAGGCCATGTGGTGTATTCGGGCGTTGGAGCACCATAAATTACTTTGAGGTGTCCTGCTGTGCAGAATGTAAACGGGTCGCACCCAGGAATTGCCCGGGCAGAGACAGGGCCAAGAGTGGGTCTTCTGCGCCCGTCACCAGGCGGAGGAGGCTAAGCTGGGTAAACCCCTCTGATGTGAGTACCTTGAGCCATTTCCGATTTAAATTTGCAAGTCTGTGCTCAGTGCTGCTCAGCACAACGGGAAAGAGTAAAGGCAAAGGCATTACTTTGGCACCCCACAAACCCACAAGTATTCACATTGTATTAGAGAGCGCTATAGGGGTGGTGAGCACAGAAATAGCCCTTAGAGAGTGCAGACTGTTTTGTGGTCAAGGAAGCTGCACAGAGGGACAATGTATATTGCGCCCAACTCCAAAGCTGATTGCAGAATCTTCGGGGAGGGGGTGCAAGGAAAGATATTGTCTAATTACGGACCAACTGAGACTTTTGTGGCCCAAGTCAGCCCTGTAGGAGCCATTACTACTGTGGATATTAGTAGCCCTCACCGACCCTTGAACCAGTTGTAGGAAAGTAGGATCAGCTTCCCATGGTTACCCCAACTTTTTGCTTCATGTTATACTGTTTTTGACTAATCTGACTTGGATCCTGCTAATCAGGACCCCAGTCTATCTGCTTTCACCCTAAACTGGTATGTTATGTACTTAGGTACACTCCAGATTGGATACTGGGGTACCGCTGTCAGTCCCTAGTACATTGGACCCATGTACCCAGGGCAAAGGTACCCCAGAGGCCTCCCATGGACTGAAGCATGTATTATGCCACCCCTGTGAGGCCATGCAAAATGGAACTACAGGCCTGCCATTGCAGCCTGTGTAAGTTGGTGCATGCACCCACCACTTACTTAAGATATAGGTTTACTATATCTAAGGGTCAATACACTTAAACCCTTGTGTTAGTCCAGCAAAATGAAAACACCTCAGAACCGGAATGTTGCTCAGATTGGTCCACCTCCAGACATCCCCAACTCTATGGTCATAAATATGAGTAGTGGTGGTCAAGCGAGGGATAGGGAATAAGGAAGGGAACTGCAGGGAATTTGTGTGAGAAGTTGGCCTGGCATATGATGTCCACTATTCTAGTGGGCACCTTGCACCAGTCCAAACAACCCTTATTGATGGTAGGTTTAAAGTCAACCTTTATAGAAAGCTATCCTAGTGGTAGCTGTGGAGAGCAGCCTTCAGGCTAAGACTTAAGCAAGTTGTTTTACCAGTTTTAATCTCTTGAATGACCAAATGAAAGTACACCACACAAGGTATATATCAAATATATATTTACCCGAAGCACAAGCCATCCCTTTAGAGCCTGATGTCATCATAACAAAACCCATTACTGCTACTGTTTCCACTTTACCTCAAGCTTGTGCATCCCAAACTTTGCTTCCCACTGTGAGTCTGGACCCTTTGGGAATTTCAAAATCGTCCTCGAAAAAACGTAAGAAAAGGGAGGCCCCTCCTCGAGTCACTCATGGGATGGAGGAGTCCCTGAAGGACCTTATTGAGGCTCTTTTCGAGGAACGGATTGAACCCCTTTTAGTGGGAATTGCAAAGGACATAGTAGACACTATGAACACATGTCTCGAAGGCTTGCTAAAAAAATGTGTCTTGATAGATGATATAGCAAAAAAACTTGATAGCTTGCATCTTGGTGATAAAAAGGTCGTAGATTGTCACAGAGCACAGCAGTTACCATTACCACTTCTTGAGGCCACTCCCGAGCCCATGGAATCAGACATAGTAGGCTTACAGGTTCCCCAACCACCCATACCTATTACCCGACAGGAGGTCCCCTCAGCATCAGGGGAAACTAATTACTTGGGAAGCAAGATTCATCTAAATCTGCCCCCTGCGGTAGTACCCTACGTAGCTGTTTTTCTAGGGGTGACCCCGCTAAGGCAAGGCGAGGAGGAGTCAACTCCCGCACTTATAGGAAAAGCAAAAAAATGGTGCGATGATCTAAGTAGCGGTGACTCAAACACATCCTCTAGCATCATAGCCGCAAGAAGGGTAGGATGGGTGGGAAAACGGGCTAAAAATGTGAAAGGTGACTGTGTGGTGATAAACTTCAATAACGACCATTGCCCGAGTACCCTGTTCTGGGATGGATCAGATATTAAGGAAAGCGACAGTCTCAGGGCAGTTCCATTAGGCTTCTTTTACCCCCCACAGCCCCACTTTAATCCACACAGGATGCCCCCCCCAAATATGGTCCCAGCAGCTAATGGGTGGCAAACTGTAACTAGGAAAGCGAGTCGAAATTCACCAACGTACCATAACACAGGCCCCATTATGGATCTGGTTAATCGTTTTAATCCTTTAAGTGATTTGAACACTAACGATTGACTACCCATACCCCTAACATCACCTATAATAGCCTTGCCTGAAAGGGTAACTTCCCTACCATGTACATTTATGACCTGGAACGTTGCAGGAATAAGAGCTAAAAGATCGGACCCTACTTGGATACAATACATTTCTAAACATAAGGTCATAGCTCTGCAAGAAACGTGGGACACTTCACTTTCCTTTTCCCTAGATGGCTTCCTAAGTTTCATAATACCCGCTAGCACCAGTAACGCGGGGAGAGCAAAAGGGGAGCTTATTACATTTTTTTCTTTAGACCTAGCAGGAACTTTTAATCTACTGAATTCAGGTTCCCCAAACATTCTAGCAATAGAATGGACAGTCTCCCCAAGCTGTATCATACTAGTAATTAATTTTTACATCGCTTGGGGTGGACCAAATGAATTTGAACACGTGCATTGTTTGGAGAACTTGATAAATAAATACAGTCAAAATTCACATACTCCTTTCGAAATTTTTTTAATGGGTGATTTTAATAGCCACAAATGTCAATTGCCCTGTCAATCACTAGATGCAGATTCTCCTGCCGGAGTCTGCATTCCTCACTTTGAACACACCAAAATGGGGGAGTCACTTGACCTATTGTGTGCTAATTTTAATATATACGAATCATACAAAACTGCTTCTAATGAGAAGGTCCCGACCTTTAAAGGTACAACTAAGGGGACGATAATTGATTACATATTTATGTCCGTAGGCTTAATCTCAAAGGCAAGTGACTATAAAGTTACTGTCTCACCCCATAGTGATCATAACCCTCTGTCAACTGCAATACACTGGAGTGACTTATGGCGCAGACAGGTGGATCAGCCCCGGGTTTGCACCTTGGCGGTGCCCAGTGATCAGTGCAGACGGCTCAGATGGGGTATGGCCATGGAGGAACGGTTTATGGAAACCTTACTTCCCAAAATTGAGGGACCGATAGAAACTTGTCTAGACCAAACTGCCTCGAACCTTCAGGTTGTCGCAGCTTTTAATTGTATCTGTGCACAAACCGTCAGTGATCTTACGAAACCCAAATCTAAGTACCCCATAAAGCCCCACAAATGGTTTGATAGCAAATGCTCAAGGGCACATAGAGAATTGAAACTGGCCCTTAAGGCCAAGGAAAGGGATAAAGAATTAATCTCTCATCTGAGACGGGCCTATAAAGCCAATGTGAGGGCAATGAAAAATGAGATCAAGAACAATGCATGGAATGATCTACTCAATGTAGATGTTCTAAAAAATAGTAAACAGTTCTGGGAAATCATTAACCACTCCTTTTTTACTGGGGAGAACAATCTGAACACAGATTGTGTAATTCCCGATGAGAGATGGGTACAGCATTTTAGCAATATTTATGGGGGTGAACCATTAGTCTGCCCAAGTACTACTGAGGTGGCTCACTGTGCAGCCACAGTGGTATTTACGGAAGAGCAGGTCCTTAAAGCCATTATGGATACCACAAAAAATAAGGCACCAGGCCCTGACGGTGTCCCGGCAGACTTTTTTAAATATTGCCCAGTACTCTGGAGTAAAGTACTGACCAGAGTGTTCAGAGCAGCAGCCGAAGGATCCCTACCTCAAACTTGGGCAACATCCATAATAGTTCCCATCTTTAAGAAGGGAAATCGGGAGGACCCCGGGTGCTATCGCCCAATTTCCCTTATCGACTCTACTTTTAAAATCTTAGGTAGAGTCCTTTTGGTCCAACTAAGGGAAAATTTAGAACTGAATGGGGGACTCTCGAACATTCAATACGGCTTTCGTGAGAATAGGGGGACATTGGAACAATGTTCCAATCTCCACCTTTTAGTCTCCAGGTATACGGTGGCCGGGGAGGGGTCAGTTTACTTGGCCTTTATGGACCTCTCCTCGGCCTTCGACCTGGTGAATAGGAGTAAGTTATGGACTATTCTACTAGAGCTAGGCATAGAGGAGCCCTTGGTGGCATTTATGGCAAGGTTACACCAAGATCTCAAGGCAAAAATAAGAGTCACCAGGGACGGAAGGTGCACGGAAAGTTTTAAATCTGAAAAAGGGGTGCGCCAGGGTTGTATCCTGGCCCCCCTTCTTTTTACTATTTATATAAATGGTCTGGGGAAACACCTAGAAACAGGATTGACTGATGTTCCCCGTGTAGGAGGAGCTCAGATCCCAGCCCTCCTATACGCGGACGATGCCGTCCTGATAGCACGAACAGGGATTAGCCTACAGATTCTTCTGGACCGCTTTGGTTCCTTTATGGAGAATCTAGACTTGAAAATCAACGTCTCCAAGTCCCACACTATGATTATTGGTCGTAAAGTAAATATGTTGCAGAAAAAATCTTTTATTTGCAAAGGGGAGATTCTTTCTAGGGTTCCAGTCTTTCCTTACCTGGGAGTCCTTTTTGATCAAAGAGGGTCCTGGGCCCCCCAGATCAAAGCAAAAAGTCTTAGCTTAGCACGATCCTCATCAGCCCTGCTGGCCTTTACAAAAAGACTGGGAGCCAAACCAATGGAGGCGGTGATTAAAATATACAATAGTAAGTGCATTCCAATCGCTATGTATGGATCTGCGATTTGGGGTTATGCAGAGACGGCAAAAATACAGAGGGTAGAAAATGGTATCATTAGGAATATTTTATCTGTCCCTGATTCCACACCCACCTTCTCTATCCATGAGGAAATAGGTTTACCATATATCTCTGATAAACTAAAATTAGCCCCCCTCCTTTTCTGGGTCAAAACATGGTTGAACCCCGAGCTGACGCTAAACCATGCCATCCTTAAGGACGTCATTGCAAGGGATAACACCATGAGAATTCCCTGGCTAAAATATATTAAATCTACATTAATAATGCTGGGGAGACCGGAACTTTTTAATGACCCATCTAACATCAGGAGGGAGGATGTCAGATTGATTAAGCAGATGTTTCTGGAGAGGGTTCGTATGGATAGAGAAGATTTGGAATTGAGGAAACCCATGGTGAGGGCACATATTGTTTTAACGATTTCGCCCACCATGGAACCCTATCTAAAAATCGTGACTAATCCTCTTCATAGACTCCTACTAACTAAATTCAGGATGAACTTAATCCATTACTCTCTAGGAAATTTTCCGGTGTGGTCAAAACCTGATGATGGTCCGCCATGCGGATGTGATCAATTTTCAGTTCAAGACACCCTTCATTTTATATTTTTTTGTGACTTTTATAGCAGTGAAAGGAAAAAATATCTATTCCCTGTTTTGAAAGCGGCGGGCTTTACTCAAATAAGGCCAGCCTTAATCTTCCTCCAAATGTTAGCAGATACTTACACCATGTTTAGTGTTGCTTGCTATCTAACCGCTGCATTTAGATCTAGGAAGAAAAGACTACCCCAGATAGACCTGTTTTAACTCAAATTTGTTTTTAAAGGAAAATTTTTAATATTTGTAAATAGATTTGTACTTTTGTGTAACAATCTGATGAAATGTAATCATTAAGCAGAAAACTTTTTGTAATGAGATCGAGTGATGTTTTTAAAAAAAAAATTGTATTTGTGCTTGCTTTATGTCTTTTATGATTTTAACAAAAATCGAATAAAGAGTATTTTGACTGACTTGAAATATATATGTATTTATTCTAAACACAACCCAACTGGACTCTTTATGAGGTCAGAGAGAAAAGTACAATACAAGGAACTTATTAGCATACGATAAGTAGCACAGAATACGTTATGCCCTAGGGGCCTCACAAACCATATACTAAAATAGTGGTATAAGAACCACATGAGGGTTAGAAAGCAGGCCTAGGGCCTGTAGAACCGCTGGGGCTACCAGGAACCACCCAAGGTAGGGACACAGGAGGCCCACGCGGGGACGCGTGCAGTGTCTAAACACAGCCGGGGATCACCATTGACTTTTCATGGAGAACGAACAAGTTACAATTTTAAAGATTAAGGGCACTTAGAGGTGAACTACGATGGAACCCTTTTATACTAGGACACTTTGTGAGTCAAGACCCACGGGAGCACCGGAGTACTCGTGTTACCTCACCCAGGGAAGCCGGGTGCATAGGTGTCGGGTTTCGTCGTCTCTTTCTATGGAGAGCTGCGAAGAAATGCTGCAGGCGACCAGAGGAAAAGTGTCAGGGTGGATTCAAGGGTGGATCAGAGATGTGAGGAACATAAAATCAGAGAGGACAGAGTCTGGTTCACTAGCCAGTGACCAGGATGGCGATAGGAAGATGCCAACCAATGTTGGGTGCTTTCAGGTGCAAGAGGTGAAGCTTGACTCTTCAGCCATGAGGTCCAGGAGGTGTCGACGACAACCAGGAGCTGGATTTGAGCTGTCCCACAAAGAATGTCGAGTGCTGCAGCATCCGAATCCGGATTGGACCCAACAAGCCTTGGCAACAGCCACCCACGCAAGATGACAAGATTGGCTTCGGTTCAGACCAGCAAGGTCTGAGGGACTCCTCCTTTGGAGGCGAGTCAGAGCACATCTGGAGCAACTAGGAAAGCTCATGAAACAAAGGATTGGCCTTCGTGGGGGCTCACTAGCCAATGGACTAGGAACTGCGAAGGAGCCTCGAGCTACTGTGAAGAAAGGGGACTCAGGGGTCACTCGTGGAGTGCTGGCCTCTGTACTTCAGTGCAAAAGGTGCTTGGGGCAGGGGCTTCAAATACCCCAATGCACAACTTCGGGATACCTCAGGAAGTAGGTGCAGTTGCAAAAACGCAGGATGTCCAGGAGTTCTGGTCCCACATCTCTCGTGTCAGCTACGGGTCTCAGCTTTGCTGGGGTCTAGGGTCAACTTCAGAGATGTCTGAAAGTCCATGTCCATGTCCTGTGTCACAGATTCTTTGGGATCCAGTGGGAGTCTCGAAAATGCAGACTGGCAAAGATGCTGTTGGTGCCTGCTTGAACAAGGTGGTCACTTGAGCACAAGGGAGATTTCTTTCGTCTTCCAGTCGATATGGAATGTCGAAGGTCCAAGATATATGTTGCAGAGTTTCGTCCAGGGTAATCTAAAGTCCTAGGTACTGGGTTCCTATACTTATACTAAGTTTAGGGGTTGGACTAACTCTAGGTTACCACCTATGGGTGGACCTGGGGAGGGGGTGGTTACACCCCTTCCCCTTTGTCCAGTTTTGCACTAGAGCTGGGGCTGAGTGCCCCAGCAACCCGTTTGAACTGGGAAATGCATGGAGCACCTTGTGTGCCCCAGGCAGTGTCTGAAAAGCATTCACTGAATGCAACCCACCCTGCCCCAACACACTAAAGCCTGTCTGGGGAGGTGCCAGCACCTCCCTGGACAGGAAACCTATTGTACAGGCCTCCCTTGCCGGAGTTTCGTCCAGCAGCAGGAGGGCAGACTTGTGTCTGTGGCAGCAGCATCCATTTTGTGATACTGGGGCTCTGTTTAACTTTAACTGAGTTTACCAGTATGTACATGTCTTTTCCCTCTATACGGGTGGAATGCTACCCTCGCCACCAGAACTGGCGGGGGGTAGTATTCCAAAGTGTTTGACACCTTACACAACATGTTTGGATAAAGCCAAACCAAAGTTAGCATTAACCGCGAGGATTATAATGCACTTAAAAGTATATGGTAGGGATATATCATAGAACAGCTATAAGGAGGTATTTCCGAAAGCTGAAGAGGGGCTCAGCTCATGCTAGGGCACCCTCTCACACAAAACCAAGCACTCTGCCTTCAGGATTGTCAAGGCCTGCCATAGGAGTGACTTATTGGTTAATATGTGTCTATTTGTAAAGGTAGATATAGGTATACTATATCTAGGCTTTCCTGTTTTCAGTTTCTATTTTTGGTAAATTCTTGTGGGGTTTTATCAGTTTTTTCAATACCTTAAAAAACAGTGGTCATCAGTGGTTACACATTTTCGTGCCATTAAAAAAACAGAAACAGTCTTTTTCCAGTGTTTATGGAATTTTAATGTAATTTTAATTATTGCTTGGTTTCTGCACTGATAGTGCATGTGTATAGGTAGCGTGTGCACAGGGTATATGAGGACCAAATACATTTGTACTGCACCAGAATGGACTACAAAGTCAATTGCATTCATCATTAACTCTGAAGATTGTAAAGATGCTTTCAGCATACCATCTAGCAGTGAAAAAGATCTCTTATAGGGAAGCACTTCAGCTCAGGTATCGATTTTGACAGGCCATGATACAAATTTTTCATATTCCTAGCTAAATTACAGCAAATACAAACAATATCACTCCAATCTTCATTGAACTTGGTAGGAAGTTTTCTCAGCAGCATTCCAAGTGACACTGTGTTCCGTGTTTACCAAACGCCTGGTGTCATGTTTTCACCACTGTCTCAGATGCTTGGTGACAACATTCTTTTCACATATACCGGTCACTACATCTTGCATTGAATGTTTAAAGACTGGGGTGTTTGGCAATTCACTTACAATCTATACTGACTCACTAGAAAAGTGGGCTGATGTATCAAAGGATATCACCCATTCTCTGTCTGTGGGTAAATGTTATGCTTCAATCAAAAAACGAGGGAGGAGGATAGTCGGTCCATTCAGTTCCCCTGATCAGATCCACAATTAATCAAAAAAAGATTTGGAATGGACACTAGTATCTATAGAACCATTGGTTCGAAATTGACAACCCTCATAGGCAGCCTGATTTTACGATGCGGTATATCTGTTTTTCCGCCCCATCAGGTGTCATGGCATATTCATAGGGTAGTCAAAAAGTGTGGTATGCCTGCCTCACCCGAGGCCACCTCTGGTCCAAATAGAAGTATCCAGAAATAATGAGGAGGGTGTAGAAAGTATAAAAGCAGTGTTTCTCCAAAAATATTTTAATGGAAAGGGAGATAGCACTGTTGATTAAAAATAGGGTGATATAGATGTAATCGAGTAACTAGATGACCATATATCTATATATATATGGATGCGTCGTCAACATGTTTCAGCTCTCTGGGCCCAGCCGGGTCTGTAGAGCTTTCGTCAGGACAATAAAACCAAGACCAAGGGCAGAGTCAGCACAGGGCCCATAACGCGGTCCACGAGGTAGAGACCCCGCAAAGCTACTCCTGCACCCTTGTTGAAGCACGAAAAAACAGCCAAAAAAGGTGGCAAAAAAAGAAACGCTATAAATAGCGAAAGGAAGCTACACTAATAGTGTGAGTACCTTATGTATGTTTTCTGTTTGTTTTATTGTCCTGACGAAAGCTCTACAGACCCGGCTGGGCCCAGAGAGCTGAAACATGTTGACGACGCATCCATATATATATAGATATATGGTAATCTAGTTACTCGATTACATCTATATCGCCCTATTTTTAATCAACAGTGCTATCTCCCTTTCCATTAAAATATTTTTGGAGAAACACTGCTTTTATACTTTCTACACCCTCCTCATTATTTCTGGATACTTCTATTTGGACCAGAGGTGGCCTCGGGTGAGGCAGGCATACCACACTTTTTGACTACCCTATGAATATGCCATGACACCTGATGGGGCGGAAAAACAGATATACCGCATCGTAAAATCAGGCTGCCTATGAGGGTTGTCAATTTCGAACCAATGGTTCTATAGATACTAGTGTCCATTCCAAATCTTTTTTTGATTAATTGTGGTAAATGTTATGCTACATTTTGGGAAAGATTCTTATGCAACCATGAGGAAAGACGGCAATGAGACCTGCAGGCTATGTAACTCCAACAACGGTGACATCCTCCATGTAACCTGTCTATGCAAAGACCTGCAACAAGCACGCCAATTGCTTCTTCAAGACCAATTTAAGCAAAGAGGGATTGGCACCAGAAGACAAGCAGTGCTTGCCTGCCTGAATCCATCAAATACGCAACTAAACTGCAGATTTGTGAAATTCTTGAGAGTGGCCGAACAGAGAATGCCAAAACTCGTGGAAAATCTACAGAGGCAGGCTGATCAGCAGCTGGACAATAGGACCAAATGACATCTTATTGAACATGTCTGTCTAGCACCAATGTGACATCTTTGAGCAAGCAGAGCCCATGAGGCAAACACAGTATATGGCTGAACAGGACAAGAGCTTTTTAACACTGAGACCAGCACTGTCCTGCAGATAGTGTAAAAACTTGCCATATCCAGCTTTGCTGAGTTTCTTCTTAACTCAAATGAATTTCCTATTTCATGACCTATTTTAAGTGTTTTTAGAATGATGTATTAAGAATTTTTGAAATTTATGTTGCAATGTTAATTTTTTTTTTGGAAAACCTTTATTTACCAAAACAAAGTACACCGCTATTCAGCCGTACATCCCGGAGGCCAGGCAGCATTGTGACTCAATTCGTAAACATGTACAAAACAAAAATACAGGAGTAGTCAGGTTTAATTTTATGATATAAAGAAGTCTAAATTAACGAGAAAAACCAACAGAGCCAAAAAAGAGAAGAGAGGAGAGAGAAGGGAAGAAAGAAAAAGAGGGAAGAAGAGTTACAAGGCTAAGGAGCTCAAAAATGGTAAGGCACATATCACGGGGAGAGGCGGGGTCGATACACCATACAAGCATCAGGATGCAAGACAAGCATATGGACGGGGAGCAGAAAATCAGGATTAACCATGTGGAACCTAGGGAAGGGGGAGCTATGGAGAAAGGCGGACCTCCGGCTGAACCATCTCCGGGGGTGCACAAATGTCACCTCTATACGAGTTCCAAGCACTCCAGACCAACCCCCACATCTTGGGCTTACCCCGGGCCATGTAAACAGTCTTCTCTCGTAGCATGCACCAATCCATATTGGTTTTCCACAGACTGACAGTGGGGGGGGTCGGAGCACCCCATTTCTGGGCGATGTCTCTCTTAGCTACCATATTGCCCAGGGTGACCCAACGGGTCTGAGCCACATTGTAATCAGTCGGACCCCACACGTTCAGCAGACAGCGCCGAGCCTCCGCATGCAGGGTCACACCAGTCACAACTTTCATTATCGCATGCACACGCTCCCAGTAGGAAGCAATGACCTGACACTGCCAGAGTATGTGCATAAAGGTGGCCGTTGCACCACATCCTCTCCTGCAAAGGCCGTCCTGGGAGAGTTGTACGGGTGGGACTTCCATGGGCAGTACTTTTGCTCCTAGTGTAGCAGGCCTGTATGTGTATAACTTTGAAGAAAAATTCATTCTCGACCAGCACAACCCCTATAGCTCTAATATCTTACTCTGGAGAAGATATATAGACGATGTGCTGACAATTTGGAAAGGTAGTGAGGAGACTCTGGCATCATTTTTCAACTGGATTAACACACTAGATGATCACCTGAAATTCACCTGTGTGAAGGACCATCACTCCCTGGTCTTCCTAGACCTTACTATAACGAAAGCTGATGGAAAGTTGTCAACAGTCACGCACCACAAACCCACTGCAAAAAACACCTTACTCCGTTTCGAGAGCTTTCATCCAAGACCGTTACGGGAAAATCTACCGTATGGACAATACTTACGGCTGCGCAGAAACTGCAGTGACCTGAATAATTACAAACAACAAGCCCAGGAGCTCACAACCAAGCTGAAACATCGAGGATACCCGGAGAGGATTTTGAACAAAAGTCAAAAAAGAGCTCGCAATCAACAACGCGAAATTCTCTTGGAGGATCCAGTCAGAAGAGAGGAACAAACCCCTCTAACATGTGTTACTACGTATAACACAATATCTAACGATGTGACAAAAATAATAGGAAACCATTGGGGAATTTTAAACACCGGAAACATGAGATGGGAAAAACCCCTATTTTCCTACAAAAGAGCTAGAAGCATCAGAGATGCAGTGGTTAACACAAGACCAAGAGAAATGACGATGGAAAATGAATCAGTCCTCAATGCTTGGGGATTACCAAAGGTAACTGGCCACTACAAATGTGGCAATTGCAGTGCTTGCCCCTTCACTAAAAATACTAAAACCTTACAACTGGAGCCTAACAAAGTATGGACGATCAGAGGGCACACTAACTGCAATAGTGAAAATGTGGTATATCTACTAACTTGCCCCTGTAACCTACGCTATGTAGGAATGACCAGCAGAAAAATAAAAACACGCCTAGGAGAGCACAGAAGCACCATTAGGTGCAAAAAATCCAATACTAGGCTGACCGAACATTACCTTTCTGTTGGACATAGTCCAGATGAGATCCAATGGACAATCATCCAGCAAGTGAGACCAGGTATAAACCTGAGCCAACGCCTTTTTGAAAAGGAGCAGCGATGGGTCTACAGACTGGCAACGCATATGACCGGTTTTAATGACAATATCCCATGGCACTCTGTAATGGGTTAATTTTTCCCCTTTTTGAGACACACTGAAAACTTTGTTTTTTGAGACACACTGAAAACTTTTCCTTGCGTTTTGAGGCACAATAATAACATCAGGATTTAGGTGTAGTCCCAGGCACCTATTATATTTCCCTGATCATTGCCACCCCAGAATACCTTATCAATTTCCCCATTTAGCCATGTGGGTCCGTTGTTATAGAGAAAATACTGTCCCAAAATCAAGCATCGTTCCAAAACTCCTAAGTTCCAAAACTCCTATGTTCCAAAATTAGCTCTAACTCTGCCTTTTTTCGTATTTATTTTGCACTCGCTTTCCAGCTAACCGGTTGCCTTGACAACCACTCGAAGCAGAAGCTACTGAAAGCGTCATCTATCTCCCGCCCCCGAACCGCGCTCCCATTGGCCCGCGGTAACCCTCTGACTACAGCCACGCCCTACCAGGAAGTAGCATTTTGCTTACTTCTGCACGGCGTCTCCATTCCGGCTGACTCCACGGGGCAGGACTGAGAGGAAACCAAGTAGGTTTGAAAGCAAGACGAGCAGAAGCCGCAAGTAAGTGGGATATGAAACTAAGCACGACGCTGTCGCGCTTCTCTGCCCGAAACGCCTCTAACACGAGGCACGATCCTAATGGTGTTTTTTACTCATTACATGGTTCCAGGCGACGGACACTTGCCGTCTTGGAACTCCCGCTGCCCATGAAGCAATACTCTAACGCTTCACGTGTAAGCAACGCTAGTACTAATTGCATAGTACAATCTATATAAACGCATGCGGCACCTCCAAAGCACTGCCGTATATTGGACGCTCACCTATAGGTATGCCTCGGCATGTTGTGTGTTTGCTGCGTGAATGGTTGTGATCGCTCTCCCCCTGCCTCCCCTCCCCCACAGTATGTTTACCACCAGCATACGATACAGATCGTTTAGCACAGAACCAGTTGATGAACAAAACAGTCTAGCCCAACACGTCACAAATGCGGTAAATACTGCCTGGGCACAACTGTCGTTTATCAGAGACAGACCACTGATACGACCTGAACCTTAGGTTTTTCTACCACTACAGCTCTGGTGAATCCACTAAGCTCACCTATTCACTAAGTGTGTACCTTTGTATTGTCTTACCCGGTACAACCCAACCCTTTATATGTTTTTTCTTCACAGGTTTTTCCTGATTCAGGATAAAACACCACTTTTTCACAAGACCATAATTTGTGGCCTTTATATTGGACGAGGGCTGGACGCGCCTTAGCGTGTGCGGACCACCCCGTTCAAAAACACGGTCCTGAAGAAAACCAATAGAATCTTTTTGAAATGGTTGAAACATGTAGACCTAAATTTTAAAACCACACATAGCACACTACGCTATTTTTAGATATACCACACGTTTTGAGACACCACAGCCTTCCTAAGTAGGCACTGGTGCCACACGATAATTTTTAATAGGGACAAATCACTCAAGAATAAAGTCTTTGCAGTGAGTAGCTTTGTCCCTTTTTAACACACTTTTCACAATTTTTTCTCACATATAAAAAAAACAAAAGAACCCGCTCCACTGTAACCAGGTGTCGCAGCACACCCCATAGGCATTCGGCTTATGGGGTGGGACCCCGATGATGAAGCATGTCACCAACTAGGTTGGTGAGTGAGGGGTC
This sequence comes from Lissotriton vulgaris, assembly GCF_964263255.1. Lineage (NCBI taxonomy): Eukaryota > Metazoa > Chordata > Amphibia > Caudata > Salamandridae > Lissotriton > Lissotriton vulgaris. Next base: position 580,656,625 of record NC_141697.1, read on the forward strand.
TTCTCAAAAAGACAATTTTTGTCCGGTTCAAGGTTGGGACACTTATTGCTAACCTAAGCCTTATGCTTTAGATACAGAGGAAATCCCTACACTGTATACCTTGCATCTAGGGGGTACTCCTCCATTGTTGTTAAACTCTTTACTAGGGGACCAGGAGTTCCCACTACACATAGCCTGTGTAATTTCCCTTACTCTCTCCTTTGATTTGCACGTCCTGGGAGAGTCCCATGTGAATTAATCTGGGGCCTGTGATATAGATCCTATGGAGCACCTTCAACTGGACCAGTCTCAGCCTGGCTGAGATGGCCACCTCCTTAGGGGAGGAGACCGCAGACTGCCATTCCTCATCATCCATCTCAATCCCGTCATTCACCCAGAGGTCTCGCAGTTTCACCAGTAGGTCCATTCGCACATTAATTAGTTTTTTATAGGTCAGGGAAATGGCACTATCAGGCATATGGCCGTCCAGCACCCTGTCTTCTAACGGGACGATTCAGGAATCTTCTCTCCCACAGGCATAGAAGACGTGAGTGCGTGTCGTAGCTGTGCGTATCAAAAGTATTCCGTGGCTTCCAGTTGGAACTCGGCCTTTAGAGTAGTGAACGATTTGACTTCCCCCCTAGACACCATGTCTGCGACCTTGGAAATGCCAATGAGATCCCACCGGTCAAACCCCTTAGAGTGCCACAGTTTCCCCAGCAGGTCAAAATCGTATAGGGGAGTAGCCATGGTGAGCCTACCCTGCCAGCCCAAAGTTTTGGTCACCACCCTCCACAAGTGCACCGCCGTCTTAGTGGGTCCAGTTAGTTTCCGGTCCAGAGATCTAGAATACAGCGCCCTATAGTACATCCTGTCATTCATAAGCCAGCGATCCATGGCGTAGCCCGGGTTGACTGCCGGTCCGTAAAAACCGTGATTAATAGCCGTCAGCTGAGACGCCCAATAATAGCGGCGTATGTCCGGCAAGGCAATGCCCCTATCGTACCACGGTATAGTCAATTTAGCAATACAGATCCGCGGTCTGCCATCCCACAATAAAGTACGCTGCAGGCCCTCAACCTCTCCAAAGTACTTGGACGGCACTGGGTCTTGTGTGTTCTGGAGCGCATAGAGAAACCTCGGCAGGGACATCATTTTAAACAATGCCGCTCGGCCCAACAGGGACAGCGGCAATCTCTTCCAACCCTCCACATCTCGCCGCAAGCGCGCCAGATGGGGGAGTAAGTTGTTAGCATAACGTGTACGGGCATCCATGGAAATGTAGATGCCCAAGTACTTGAATCCCTGTTGCGAGATCTGTATAGCGCAGCCTCTAGGGAGACGCGGAGTGTCCCCACACAGCACATAGAGGTAGGACTTAGACCAATTGATGACCAGGCCCGAGTAACCACCAAAAGTACCCAGTACGTCAAATGCCATAATCAAAGACCAGCAGGGAGAGGTGAGATAGAGAAGGATGTCGTCTGCATAAAGCGAGACGCGATCCTCAAAGCCCGGCGACCACTTGATACCAGCAATATCGGGATGCGTACGGATCCATGCGGCCAACGGCTCAAGCGCTAAGGCAAAAAGGAGCGGTGACAGCGGACAACCCTGTCTAGTACCTCTGCGCAAGGCAAATGAGGCCGACAAACGACCGTTTACCGTCACGTTGGCCATCGGGGAAGAGTAAAGGAGCCGAACCCAACTAATGTAGTCAGGCCCAAACCCAAATTTAGCAAGCACCGCCCAGAGGTAGTTCCACTCAAGCGAGTCGAACGCCATCGTCGCGTCAAGCGAAGCAAGCACAGTCGGCTCTGTGAATATGTGAGCTCGCGCCATAACCGCATGAAGCCTGCGGAGATTAAGGGCCGTGTTCCGATGTGGGATGAAACCAGACTGGTCCGGGTGAACCAAGTCCGCAATCACACCCACAAGCCGATTGGCTAGTAGCTTCGCCAGGATTTTAGGCTCGGCATTTAGCAGGGAAATAGGACGGTATGACCGACAGAGGTCTCGAGGCTTCCCCTCTTTGTGAATGACCACGATGGTGGCCAAACGTTGATCAAGCGGGAGCTCGCCGGTCTCTCAAGCCGCCAGGAATATATCCCTCAGGGGTGCAGCGACGGTATCCGCCTTGAGTTTGTACAGCTCCACTGGGATACCATTGGGTCCCGGAGCTTTCCCAGAGCGCAGCAACCTTATCGCCAGTGCCACCTCGTCTACCGTCATGCCGCGGTCCATGTCTTCGCGCTCAACATCAGACAAACAAGGGAGCTCAATCTCCTCAAAAAGGAAGCCGAGTCCGATTCGGAAAGGGCGGACACAGACGTATAGACCGTCTCAAAGTAGTCAGCAAATGCCTCGGCAATAGCAGTAGGGTCAGTGACGACCAGGCCGTCGTCGCCCAGGATTTCTGGTACAACTCGGGATGCCAGTTCCTTCTTGTCCAACCAGGCAAGTAGCTTACCCGCCTTGTCACCGGCGTCATAAATCCTACCCTGCTGTTCCCTGCCCAACGCCTTGGCCGCGTCAGTAGCAGTGGCGCCATACTTCGACTGCTTCAGGGCGAGAGCATGGAGCAAGTCCGGAGTCGGTCCCTGGGCCAACTGGGAATTTAGTTCAGCAATATCCGACTCCAGCCGCACCAAGTCCTCATCCCGTCTTCTACGCGCTTCGGCTATCAAGGAGAAGGCCTCTCCTCTAAGAACAGTCTTGAAGGCCTCCCAAAGAGAGACGGCCGAAGTTACTGAACCCGTATTTTCAGCAAAATACAGCTCAATAGACTTAGCAAGGAGGTCACGGGTCTTGGGGTTGCGAAAATACCAGGGGTTGATAGGCGCCACCCTAGCTGCCGCCATTATGCCAAAGTCGAAAGACACCCATACCGGAGAGTGGTCTGAGATGCCCCTGGCCATAAGACGAGCACTAGAAACCGATTGCG